>NC_142878.1:36782000-37424000 GCF_051225735.1 Oryctolagus cuniculus
CACTTGTTTATTCCCAGGAATTTGCCTTCTCTTTATTTACACCTCTGCTCAGAATGTCATTTCTTCAGAGAGACCTTCTTGGTATCTCCTTCAAAACACTGCGCTGCCTCTATTCAGATCTGCATTTGTTTATATTTTTCTTTTGTACTAGAATGTGCTCCCCCAGAGGGCAGAATATTTTGTCTGCCTCTTTTGTCTGTTTTCAGCCGCACTTAGACCATACTAGTAGGGATGCAATAAATATTTACTGAATGAATGCAGTTGACAGTGTGCACACTGGGTTGGAAGACTGAAGCAATGACAACATGAAATCTTTAAACACTGAAAATTAAAGTTTTGGATTAGAAATAGAGTACTTAATCTGTAAGATCTAGGACATGAATGGAAAGGCCTTCAGCATTAGGTGCTGCTTTGAAAGGGAAAAGCTGGTGTAAGTCCTGAGGCAGTGGAAATGATTCTGGAAGATGGGCGGTGTATTCTGGCTTAAATATATTCAAACCCATTAACAATGACAACAAAAACAAAATTACAAACACTATGTAAGCAAATAAGCAAACAAACAAAACCCTACTTCTAAAGATTTTATTTATTTGAAAGGCAAACTTACAGAGAGAGGCAGAGACACAGAGAGATCTTCCATCCACTTGTTCACTTCCCAAATGGCTGCACTGGCCACGGCTGGGTCAGACCCAAGCCAGGAGCCAGGAGCTTCTACCAGGTCTCCTACATGGGTGCAGGGGCTTAAACACTTGGGCCATCTTCTGATGCTTTCTGAGGCACATTAGCAGGGAGCTGGATCGGAAGTGGAGCAGCCAGGTCTCAAACTGGTATCTATGGGATGCTGGTGTTACACACAGCAGCTTTAACTATTATGCCATAACACCGACCCCCACAATCAAAAAAAAAAAAAACACTTCTAAATATAGAGCAAAATTGCACTCCAGCTGTCAGTTTGCAATTGCAGATAGCATATGAAGTTTATGAAAATGCATTTTTGGTTCTTCTAATTATTTGTTGCAAATGTAAAAATGCCTGATATAAATCACATAAAATGCTTTGCATGAGTAAGGAATTTGGCTTTTGGGGTTCTGGAAGATTCTTTTCCGTTGTGAATTTGGGCCAAGTAAGTAGCTGTTGTAGGCTTCAAGTCATTCAACCTTGGTTGTAGACAAGATGCCAGCTCCCTGGGGTACAGACAGATATATGTTTTTAATTCTCTAAAGTAAGTATGCCCCATAAAGTTAAAAATTATTGAATAGAATATGATAAAACATTTAAACTTCTTAGAAAGAGGTACTTTTATACATATATTTTATTTCTCTTTCTTTATTCTGCCTAAGGAAAAGCAGACATACCTTCACCAATCATGCCATTTTAATGCATGTTTTATCTGTAAGAAATGCATAATGAATGTATTGATGAATTACTATGCAAACTGAGAAGCTGCATGCTGGCTTGCTTGAGGAGTCAATTAAAATTGAACAACATTATTTTGAATAATGAAATGCTGTTTGGAATAAGTAATTCAAATAAACAATGCAATTAGTAAAAAGTGACAGTGATGAAGCTGAGTGGGGGGAATTCTTATGAATAAATACATTAGATATAATTCTTTCATGTATTGTAAATATAAGTTCAGATTGATAAAGTAATAGCTTGTTGGAATGGAAAAGTATATACTGGAAATAATCACAAATTTCTGAGTAACAGCTAAGAGATTCTTTCAGCTTTCAGTACTAATATAACTTTCTTTGATAATATAGCTATAAATATATTTTTAAAGATTTTATTTATTTATTTGAGAGGTAGAGTTACAGACAGTGAAAGGGAGAGACAGAGAGAAAGGTCTTCCTTCCATTGGTTCACTCCCCAAATGGCCGCAACGGCCGGAACGACGCCGATCCAAAGCCAGGAGCCAGGAGCTTCTTCCTGGTCTCCCATGAGGGTACAGGGGCCCAAGGACTGGGGCCATCTTCTACTGCTTTCCCAGGCCTTAGCAGAGAGCTGGATTGGAAGAGGAGCAGCCGGGACTAGAACCAGCGCCAATATGGGATGTCGGCACCACAGGCGGAGTTTTAACCTACTACACCACAGCGCCAGCCCCAGTTGTAAATATTTTAATGTCTTTTAGTGCCATTCAGAATGCTACTGTAAAAAACCATCCCTGGCCAGTGGCCAGCTAGTATAAAAATGTGGGCTGCATCTATACCATATTAGACAATTGGATGAGGAATAATCCAGGAAGGAGTTAGTATGATATAACTAAGAAATTCAGCCATCCATTGGCTTAGAAGTCTCTATGTTTTCAATATTTGGATGACACAGTTCTTATTTTAATTGTTTTCTGATTATCTGCTGTTATGTCATAAGTTACTTCTGGGATGGCTTTTAGTTAAACTCCAAGAGGTTGTGGCCATGAGAGAAAGCTTAAAGAAGACATTAAAATTTTTCTGGCCCATATGGCTTGACCCCATGAGCCTTGTATATGATGGCCTTTTGTGTTATAATTGATGTCAAGCTGCTCAGAATAACAGTAAAGAAGAAAGTCATAATCTTAGGTTGTTGAAATATTCTTGGAGGGGCCGGCGCCGTGGCTCACTTGGTTAATCCTCCGCCTGCAGCGCCGGCATCCCATATGGGTGCCAGGTTCTAGTCCCAGTTGCCCCTCTTCCAGTCCAGCTCTCTGCTGTGGGCCGGGAAGGCAGTGGAGGATGGCCCAAGTGCTTGGACACTGCACCCGCATGGGAGACCAGGAAGAAGCACCTGGCTCCTGGCTTCAGATTGGAGTGGCCATTTGGGGGGTAAACCAATGGAAGGAAGACCTTTCTCTCTCTCTCTCTCTCTCTCTCTCTCTCTCTCTCTGTCTAAAAACAAAAAAAGAAATATTCTTGGAGGATCAGTTAGTTAATTTATTCACTCTACCGTACTTAGAAACATTTTAATTAAAAAGCTGTATATACTAAATATGAGAATAAAGAGTGCAATTTATAATGTGAAACATAACCCCTCCCTTTTTTTGGCCAATATTAGCTCCCCTACCATCAATCACAGTGTCATTCACTAGAGGTTAAATGCTGTTCATTTTGGTAGATAGCTTTGAAATATTTTCTTTAAATATATAGCTATCTTTAGTCTTAAAACATCTGTAGCATATACATTGTGCAAATCAGGAGCTTGGAACTACGAGTGAGAGAAACTTTAATTCCAAAGTAGAGTGTCTCCAGACACAGTGTGATCAAGCTCTTGCTCAGCTGCCCTGTTATCTTAAAGTCTTCCCTCCTACATGTGTTGGCTGATCTTCAGATGACTTCCCTTGGAATAGCCATATGGATCTTAGCAGCAGGTGTGTCACTTGCTTCCTTGTTCACATCCAGTCTCAGAGGGAGAAATCTCTCAATCAGGGAAAAACTTGATTCAGTCCAACTTAAATCTTGTGTTCCCTCTGGATCAACAGCATGGGGAAGCATTGCTTCATGCTGATTGGGTTATGCCTGGGTTTCTGAACCAGTTACTGATGAAGGACATTGCATTGTCATATTAATTGAAGACTAATCAGAGTCCAGCCCTAGAAAAGGAATATGGTTGATTTCTACCAAGTCACTTGACCTAGGATCAGATATGAATACATTGGGATTACGAAGAAAGAGTTCTCCATAGGCAGGAAGTGTCATATTAATGTCTATCTGTGAGCATATAACAAATATGATATTTTCATACTATGCAGAGAGTTTGATTTTTTTGAGTAGGAAATTATTATTTTTTAACTTTTGTTTAATGAATATAAATTTCCAAAGTACAGCTTATGGATTACAATGGCTCCCCCCCCATAACTTCCCTCCCACCCGCAACCCTCCCCTTTCCCGCTCCCTCTCCCCTTCCATTCACATCAAGATTCATTTTCAATTCTCTTTATATACAGAAGATCAGTTTAGCATACATTAAGTAAAGATTTCAACAGTTTGCACCCACATAGAAACACAAAGTGAAAAATACTGTTTGAGTACTAGTTATAGCATTAAATCACAATGTACAGCACATTAAGGACAGAGATCCTACATGAGGAGTAAGTGCACAGTGACTCCTGTTGTTGACTTAACAAATTAAATTATTTTAAAAATTTGAGATAAGAGTTGAAGATTATGTTTTCAAAATTATAAGCAACATGATCACTAGAACACTTACTAAAAGCAAAAATGGAACTTGATTATAAACAATGGCTGTGGAGGATGATATTTTAGGTTGTTGGTAGTCAAGTATAGTCTAAGTGTGTAGAGTCCCAGAGAGTACTTGAAGGGCAGGGAAGGGATGCCTTTGTTGGGAGGCAGCCTTTGAAGTCTCATTGTTTCTTGTTGTTCTCTGGTTACTGTCAGCTTATCTCTCCCTTGTACTCCCTACCCAGGCACCTCCATGGTATTGAAATAAGTATATTATAGCTTGAACCCAATTGTATATTATGCCAAAGTTACTGATTATATTGAAAAATATCTAATTTTTTCAAGAATTGCTGGATATTAAAAACTTGAATTTCTATAATTTATATTAATGTTATATAATTAAAATCAGATATTTTAGTATTGTACTAATCAGTCATTAACAAATTGGTACCTGTACCCAAAAGGTGACAGCATTCTTAAGTCACAGATAGTTCTCAAAGGCATTTAAGATGATAATTGCATGTGAGCCACAGGCTAAGTGGCTAAGTAGAAGTTAACTTTGGTTTTCACCCTTCTTTTCTGCATCATTCTTCCTGCAGTTAGAGTGAAAGTAGTGATCCTTACACCAAAGTCTTCACTTTGGTGGTTGTGACTTGGCAGTAGGTAGATGACAGTCACAGAAAGTGAGGGAAATTCTCCAGGTAACATGAGCCTCATTGGAGAAATGACTTTTATGCAAAGGTGGAGGAGTAATGGTCTAGAAGGTGCGTTATGGAATTAGGAGTTTCTTGCATCATTTAAAAATTATATATTTTTGGATGGGGGAGAGAAAGAGAGAATGTCTCTAAATGCTTGCAGCCCTCGACAAAGCTGAGAGCTGGGAATTCAAACCAGGTCTGCCATATAGATGCCAGGAACCAATCAATTAAGCTGTGCCCACTGCCCTCCAAGTCCACAGTAGTAGGAATCTGGGATCAGGAGCCTGAGCTGTCAGTCAAACCTAGGCATTCCCGTGTAGGACGTGGGCTTCTTAAGTGACTTCTTAACCTCTGGTGCCCCTCACTGCGCTGTTCTTGATTCTGAAGGATGTGAAACAGTGACAGCCTCCACCCAGTGGTTGCTAGGAGAAGGAGGTGGAGTTCAGGGAAGATGTTTCTGCTCGACTGCTAAAAGGGAAGGAAGCTTCCACTAAGATGGAGGAAGAGGGTGCTCAACACAGGAAGTGGTGGCCGGTGCGCCTGCCGTCCATCCATTTGTTATCTCTGTGGAGGAAGGGAAAATGCTTGAGCTGCAAGACTGTTGTGAGGAACAGCTAGAGTTGTCCTCCTTTTGTTTTAAAATTGTTTTTCAAGCTTGCAGCATAATGTGAAAGTTTATTCCCTGAGTTAAGCTGATCTCATCCATGGGGAAAATGAAAAGCTTCTTGGCTCCTGCCTTTCCCCTGCGTTGCTCCTCTCTGACTGCTTAAGAAAAGGTCAGAGACTTGGCCGCCCCTTTCCTGAACTGTTGCCAGTCCTGGTAGACGCACAGCACTGCTGAGGACTCCCAAAGCCCCAACTGCTTCTTACAACCTTAAAAATCACTTAGTGAAGCTTATCAACAACTAATATTAATGGATAATGATGAAAACCGCAGAGGTCTTCCCAGAACCGACAGCATAAAATCAATCTAGTCCAGGCCATTTTCTTGCTATGTTAAAAAAAATTAAAGAAGTAAAGCAGCATATTTTCTAACTTTTATCTTATAATAGAACTTTCTATATTTTTTCCCAGAAAAATTTTTATTTAAGGTATACATACTTCCTGCATTTCATAAATTCAAATTCAGGAATATGATGATTCTTCCCATCCTATCTGGCCTCTCACCTGACTCCCACCCTTCATCCTCCTCCCTCTCCTAGTCGCATTTTTATTTTTTACTAAGATCTATTTTCAATGAACTTTCTACACATAAGATTAACTCTATACCCTTTCTCAGGCACACTAGCAGGGAGCTGGGGCAGAAGCAGAAAAGCTGGGACTTGAACCAGTTCTCTGATACGGGATGCCAGCATGGCAGGTGGCAGCTTAACCTGTTGCACCATGATGGTAGGCTCCTGCAAATTTCTTGTTCAGTCACATCTGTATCTTGGTTTCCAAAATTTAACATTTTTAAAATTATCATTTCCTTTAACAGGTTCCTTTGGGTTTGGGGTCCACTGAGTGCTTATTGCTTTTCTCTTACATTTTGGGTTTTTAGGAAGAAACAGAGATTACTGCTTTTGCACAAAATGTGTATAGTTTCCCATGTTTAACTCTGTGAGATCTCTGGACACAGCACTGAGATTTGATATCATTGCAACATTGCTCCCAGAGCTGTGTGTGTGTTGGTCAGAATGGTGCTTGGCATACTTCATCTATACCAAAGGCTGATCCCATTGAAAATTTCCTATTCTGTAACACCTGCCACTTTCGAGATCTGGAGTATGTTACATCACTCTATGGGAGTTCTTTGTGCTAATATATACCATGTGCTCTTGGTACTTGTGCTAAATATTCCAACAAAAAAAGTGCTGTCTTAAAAGGAATATAACATTTGAATAAAATCTGTAATTGCCCTGAAGGCATTTGGACTCTTAAGTATTCTACTGGAGCTAGGACACATGCCTAGGGAATGATAATACAACAAAGGAATTTCTCTCTCTCTCTAAGATTTATGTATTTACTTGAGAGGCAGAGTTACAGAGATAAAGAGAGAGAGAGAGAGAAAGAGAGAGAGAGAGAAAGGTCTTCCATTTACTGGTTTACTCCCCAAATGGCCGCAATGGCTGGAGCTGGGCCGATCCAAAGCCAGGAGCCAGGAGCTTCTTCTGGGTCTTCTACATGGATGCAGGGTCCCAAGCACTTGGGCTATCTTATATTGCTTTCCCAGGACATCAGCAGCGATGCTGGATCGGAAGTGGAGCAGCCAGGATTTGAACTGGTGTCCATATGGGATGCTGGCACTGTGGGTGGATGTTTAAGCTACTATGCCACAGTGCTGGCCCCAGGAATTTCTCTTTTATGTACGCTGTAGGTGAAGCCATATTATGCCATGAGTAGTTCAGCCAATTGAATAGCAGACTTGTCTGGTTGTGCCCAGGCAGAATAGCAGTGTTTAAGAGTGGGCTGTGATTAAGAGTAGACTCTGGAGCCAAGTGACCTGGGAAAGATCCTGGCTGTAGAAACTGTGTCACTTTAGACAAGTCATTTCACCTCTCTCTGGCTCAGCTTCATTTTTGATAAAGTGGGAATGAAAACAGTAGTGCCTTTCCTGCATGATTGTTGTGAAAATTGATCCATACAGAGAAGAGTGTGTAGTATTACAAGGGTCCTTCAAAAAGTTTTTGGAAAATGGAAGTAAAAGGTAAATTTATTTTGGTGTGAAGTTTTTTTTGAAAACCATGCATGGTTTTTTCATGAACTTTTTGAAGACTACTTTTGTGTATGTGTGCATGTGTAGAAAAGTGCCAGAAGCAGAGTAAGCACTGTTTCAGTATTTGCGATTATTTTCTGGTATCCTTCCAAGCATCTTTTACCAGGTTGTGTTACCAGCTGGCATAACATAAGTGCCTGCTGAATGATGTGATGTCTTCCAGGCATGTTCTTTTTCACTTTTCATATGGATTTATATCTGATGTGGCAGTATGGTCTCTATGTGGGATTGGAACAAAGCAAGGTTTTAGTTTGTAACCACTATTACCTATACACTTTGGGGAGAAATGAGCTTAGAAGGTGGCAGCTGTTATTTGAAAATTTAAATAACAGAATATGATAGCTAACAGTTTAGCTCACAGTCGTTTTGCTGGATGGTTTGACGTTTGTAAAGCTCAGTGGTTCCAGGAATATCGCTTACAAGCCCACACACTGTCCTTGTCAGAACCTGCCACACAATGTGAGAATGTGGAATGACAGAGAATCTTCTTTGTGTGGTTGTGACCCTAGTGACCTTCCCACCTTTCATTACTGCAAAACGAGCAGTTATTTACATCCAGAGGATATGGCGCTCTGTGTATATCTTGTGGGAAAAAATACTAACAGAAAAAAAAAGGAGGAAAGATTCCATTAGAAATGCTGAGTGTAAATTGTGCTAGCTCTCTAATTAGTGAGCTGACCCATTTATCTAGCGGTTGTAAATGAAGATTTAACTGTATTTAAAACTTCCGGGTTAATTTATAAAACCATATATTTAATAAGTTCTTTAATGTTTATTGACTTATTTTTCATCTACATGAAAGGCAGAGAGATAGAGATAGAGATATTGATTGATTGATTTTTCATCCAGTGGTCCACTCTCCAAATGCCCAGAACAGCTGGACCTGGGCCAGGCCAAAGGCAGGAGCTGGAACTTGATCTGAGTCTCCTATATGGTGGCAGGGACTCAAATAATAATCTGCTCCCTTCCAGGGTGCTGCATTAGCAAGAAGCTTGAAGTGGGAGCAGATCTGAGACTTGAACCCAGGCACCTTGAACTGGGAATGTGTCTCAATTGCTGTGCCAAGATACCTGCTGGGATGCAGTTTATCCTAAGTTGGTGATAGTGATTTGTATTTGCTCATATTTAATCTCTGGGAAGGTATGTTAGTTCATATAAAAGTTTTAGCAACTAACATTAAAATAATCATTTAGGGTTGATATTGTTGTGTAACATGAGAAACTTCTGCCTGCAATGCCAGTATCCTACATGAGTGCAGGTTCCAGTCCTGGCTACTCTAGTTCCCATCCAGCTTCCTGCTAATGTGTCTGGGAAAGCATTGGAAGATGGTCCAAGTACCTTGGGCTACTGCATCCACGTGGGAGACCCGGAAGAAGCTCCTGGCTCTTGGCTTTGGCCTGGCCCAGCCCTGGTCTTGACAGCCATTTTGGGGAGTGAACCAGCAGATAGAAGATCTCTATATCTCTCCCTCTCTCTGGCTGTAACTATGCCTTTCAAAGAAAGAAAGAAAGAAATCTTTAAGAAAGTCATTTAAAGTGCTGTAGCTTGGGATTCTTGGACCTTGAAAATGATGATATATGGACTAATATAACCCAGAGGACTGTGTTAAATTTGTCTTATTGTCCTCTATTTTCCAGGTTGACTGAAAGTATTCTTGGCCTCTGAGAGAGTAGCTGATGGTCACTAACGTCCCAGCCTATTGCCACAGTCCATCTAAGAAAGGGACTATGAACATCTGAGTCTCAAACTCCTGTTTGTTTCAGATAATCTGAGTTTAAATGCAGCTTTGTTGTCTCCGAGCCATGTGACTTTTGGCAGGTTGCCATTGCTGGCCTAGAGGGAAATTATATCCAAAGTCTGCAAATGAAAATTAACACAGGCAGTTATCATATGCATAAGTTACTCTGGGAAGAATGGGGGAGGGGGCTATGTAAAGACTGGTTTCTATAGTTACCAAGCTACTTGGTGTTATTCAGTTTTTAAAAAGCACAGAGTGCATATAGTGGTCATTCTGTGACCTTGAGGAAGAAAGTCAGACATCAAAAAAGGAAAAAAATATGGAAGGACTTGGGTTCTCAGGGACATACCAGCTCTGTAGCGCTTCCTGCAAGGCTCGGCTCGAGGCATGAAATAATTGACTCCTCAGGTGACATTGCCTTCTGTTACTTGCAGCTGAAGGCAATCTCAACTGTAAAATTTCTCAGGTGTTTCATTAGTGCATTTAGTGTGGGCATCTAAGAGGTACCATAATTTAATACCACAGAATCACTCTAATGGTACATATTTAGGAGAGAGACTTTGGTGGGGCTTGGTGTCCTTCAGCCTTATTCTCTTGAAGGATCCTATAGCATAGAATTGACCCATTGTCTATACTGACACTGTGATTGCTTCTTAGCAGTGTTAGCCTCTGTGCTAAAGCTAGCTAATGAAGCAGGCCGTTAATTCATATATATGAAAAGAACACAGTGCACATTTCCATACAATGAATCTTATGTTTTAAAGCAGTGATTTTTATTGAGATATTTAGACTTGTCAGTAGAAATTACATTCTTTTGTAATTAACGATATTAAAATTAAGTGTTCCCAGTGACTGCATGTATTTTCTATCAGTAGATCTGCTTTATCAGTTCTTTAAGTTGTGTGGTATCATGTTATTATTTGGAGACAGAGGCACCATTGTCCTTTATAGGAGTCGTATCCCTGGATTTGTGTAATGCCATAACCCTGCTGCTGCTGCTTCCTTTTTTTTTGGGGGGGGGGAGGGATTGGAGGGAGAAGCTTCTGCCTTGAATCCACCCAACACAAAGACTTTTATAAAGGATTTCTCTTCTTTGCTTATGTGGCAACAAACTTTGCCCACTTTAGCCTTTGTTGGTTCCTCTTACTCATTATTTTGGAGATGGTCTGTTTTCGGTTAAGCATGCACATTAATCTTAGGTAAGCGAAGCTTTTAGCATCTGGACATCTGTAGCCCTTTTCCTCTTAATGAAATGGTTGGGAAGAGTATTGATCACACATTAGAGCTTGGATAAAATTAGGAATCACTATGGGTTTTTTGTGGCAGTTTCTCTTAGAATTGTCTTTTTCCACTTGCATTTTCAATACTTAATAATTGTTTGCTATTTTATTTCTTATTCTTGAGGTAAATAGATTTGCTATATATCTTATTAGAATACAATAAGATTTGAGCAACTCTGAATTTTTAATTACTATTGGTAAATATTTTTGATTGTGCATGATTATCTTTTAAAAAGCAATTTCCCTAAAGTTGTCAAAACTATTGGTTTTCTTATAGTGTCTCTGTTTTGCTATTTAACATTAAACAACAGTGTAGCTTTTATTATTCCTGACAGCCAATTTTTTCCCATTTTACACGCTTTGTTCAGCTTGCATTTAGCTCTTTTTCTTGTGCCTGCCTTCTGCTCTTCAATTTAATGGGAGGGTATTGGAAAGAAAGAACATAACTAGTTGTCCTGGGATTCAATTAGGGTTAATATCTTAACATGCTGTGCCTCTCTATTTTGGTAAGCTTTTTCACATGTGAGACATGGCATTATTATTACACAAATGTACAATATGTAATTTTTACATATTTGATTGAATGATTAATTTTTATGGTTCCATAACATAAATCTCAAGTTTGCTGAATTTAGTAAATATTAAGGCTATTGAATGAATTGCTTTCATGTAATAAGAAAGTTATAATGTAAGTTATAATGTTTCCTATTTGCCTTTTAAAAAAACTGGCAGAAACAAATTATTGGCTTTCTTGTGTATGCTGTTCTAAGAACATTTCAGTGTTGCTTTCTGGGATCCTCAGATTTTCAAAGTGTGTTAAGTGCTGTAGTTTTAATCTTCCCTGGGCACCACAGTGGACAGTTCTCTGAAGGTGTGGGGAGAATTAACAATTTTTATTTGTTTAAATAATTTTGAATGCCAGTATATATATTTGTTGTGGTTATGCAGTTGTTAGACTTTATTTTTCATACAACTCATTGAGAAATATTACTAATAATAGACCCTTTAAATAACGTATTTTAATGAGAGAAGCAGCACATAATAAAAATGCAGATATACAAAATGAGGAAAAATAAAATTCATTCTTAATTTACTACTCAGTGATAATGCTGAATTTATTGTATATTCTTATAAGTATATTCTCATATAACATTAATATAAACAGTACAGATTTTTAAAAATATGGGATCATCTGAGTTCATCATCATTTTAAAAAAATCATCTATTATTTTTCACTTTATGTTTCTGTGTGGGAGCAAACTGTTGAAATCTTCACTTAATGTATGCTAAACTGATCTTCTGTATATAAAGAGAATCGAAAATGAATCTTGATGTGAATGGAAGGGGAGAGGGAGTGGGAAAGGGGAGGGTTGCGGGTGGGAGGGACTTTATAGGGGGGAAGCCATTGTAATCCATAAGCTGTACTTTGGAAATTTATATTCATTAAATGAAAGTTAAAAAAAAATATGGGATCACATTATCTTGAGTGTTTCCGGATTCTTCTTTTTCTTGTTTCAAGATAGAAGAGCATGCATCTTATTAGTCATTATTTATTTTTAATCTATCATTAAAAATAGAAAGTAAACTTTTATTATTTCTTTAATAAAAATAAAACATGTTTGGTGCAGTGGTACAGATTTAGATGCTGTTTGGGATGCCCACATCTCATACTGGAGCTGCTGGCTTCAAATCCTAGCTCTTCTCCCCAGTTTTAACTTCCTGCTAATGTGTGTCCTGGGAGGCAGCAGGCTCCAGTAGCTCAACCAACCATGTGGGAAATCTGGCTTGAGTTCCCGTCTCCTTTAGCCTTGCCCAGCCCTGGTGTTCCAGGTTCTTGGGGACTTAACCAGTACATGAGAGTTCTTTGTCTCTCCCTCCCAAGGAAATAAATACCTGTTTAATGTGGAAAGTTAAAAAAAACACAAGTAACTATAATGGCAAAACAATATTTTAAGATTTTATTTATTTATTTGACAGGTAGAGTTACAGACAGTGAGAGAGAGACAGAGAGAAAGGTCCTGGTTCACTCCCCAAATGACTGCAACAGCTGGAGCAACGCCAATCCGAAGCCAGAAGCCAGGTGCTTCTTCTGGGTCTCCCACGCGGGTGCAGGGGCTCAAGCACTTGGGCCATCTTCCACTGCCTTCCCAGGCCACAGCAGAGAGCTGGACTGGAAGAGGAGCAACCAGGACTAGAACTCGGCATTCATATGGGATGCCGGTGCTAGGTTAATATGGGATTAACCTAGTGTGCCACGGCCCCGGCCCCAAAAACAATTGTTAATATAACCATTAGAGATATGTTTTTGATTTCTTTTTGGTTTCTGTACTTCTGAGCTTTAAAAAATTATTGTGGATGAATATATATAAATGTATGCATATTTTCATAAATAATATAATTTTTGATTCCGTTTTATACAAGCATTTTCACTAAACTGCCTATAACTTTTATGTACTTATACATGTAAGTCATAACTTATAATGACTAACACTAGCCACCATTTATTTATCAAATTTTCAATATTGAACCATAGGTAACTTTAATTTTTTGCTATTATTTACATTGTCTTTTTTAAAAAAGATTTATTTATTTATTTGAAAGTCAGAGTTACACAGAGAGAGGAGAGGCACTGAGAGAGAGAGAGAGGTCTTCTATCTGCTGGTTCACTCCCCAATTGTCCACAAAGGCTGGAGCTGCGCTGAACTGAAGCCAGGCGCCAGGACCTTCCTCTGGGTCTCCGATGTTGGTGCAGGGGCCGACATCTTCTACTGCTTTCCCAGGCCATAGCAGAGAGCTGGATCGGAAGTGGAGCAGCTAGGTCTCGAACTGGCGTCCATATGGGATGCTGGCACTACAGACCAGGGTGTTAACCTGCTGTGCCACAGCGCCAGCCCCTATTTACATTGTCTTAATTGATCTTATTGAACACACATGTTTCAATACTGGTTTAATTTCTGTAGGGCAAATTGTAAGGATTTGGTACAGACTGCCAAATTTCCCTTGGAAAGTTATACCAATTGACACACCTGCCAGTAGTATATGAGGCCTGTTCCACATCTTCATTATCCCTGGAGTTTTCAGCCCAGATGCCTTTTACTGCAACTATTGGAAACCGGGAGGTGGTATACTTTCAACAAAGGCAGGTTGCTTTCAGATCTTGATTCTGCCAGGCACTGGCTCTGACACAGGGTACAGGTTTAAGTAGTCTGGGCTTCCATTTCCTTATCCATGGCAACACTCATTTCGCTAGGTTATTCTGAGGATTAAATGAGATGATAGAATGCATTTAGAATTACCTCTGGCATGGAAGGTGTCATAAACAGGCATTACCTTTTTATTATTTATATAATTAAAACGATGTGATGCATTTATCTGATGCTGTCTTGCTGGTTCATATATTGTATTTTAATTCCCTCTCAGGCAAATATTTTACTCTTTGGTTCTTATCATTAAGAAAAATCACACTACACCTACTTTATCTTCAAAATCTTGCAACTGCTCTGAACAATAAAATTATGACATAAGATATTCAATGTAACAGCACTGTGGGGACTAATATTGCATACTTTGCAGATGAACTCCTGAGATTAAACATCTTTAGAAAAGCTAACTAATTCAGGAAAAGAAAAGCAACTGGAGAGCACTTTCTTTCTAAAAGTTTTAACAACCATAATACTCTATTCACAGAGCATAGCTACAAACTCTAGGACTTAACTCCATCTCTGTAAACACCCAGTAGCATATCTTTGAATAACATGACATAGCCAAAAACTGCTGAGAAATAGCAACTGGAAGACTAATCAGGCATAGAAATTGTTGCAGGTGGGTGATTGTTTTTACAGCATATGCAAAACTGGGTCTCCAGTAAAATTCCAAAAGAGAAACAGAAAAGAATATGTGGGAAAATATTTAATATTTATTATTCTAAAAAGGCAATATATTTAGGGGTTCTGAGGAATTTAGAGGTCTGGTAAATTGTGGGCCTTTTAATGCATAAATTGTGAACAAATCAATTTTCTGATTTCCATGGACACAGGTATATTTCCTTTCCTGCCCTAGCTCCTTTCCTTCTTCCCTCCCTTTCTTCCTTCGTCTTTGGGGGCATAGAGAATGCTCAGTTTAATAATGAGGCTGTGACCTCTGAAACTAATTCAGCTGGGAAGAAATATTTTCTGACCCAATAAAACCCACAGGGTCAGCAGTGGGATGAGGTGGGCTGAATTTGTTGCCAACGTTTCATGAATGCACAAGGCATTTTTTTTTTTAAAGATTATGTACCAACATTCCTGTGATGTCAACTTGGCTAGATTAAAGAACACCTAGATAGCTGGTAAGGCATTAGTTATCTCCAGTTCTTGACGGGCACTGGGCCTGTCCCTCTTCTGCTACTAGGGAGACCCAGGTGGTTTGGCATTTAAGTGAATAGAATTATTGAGTTGCCCCAGGTGTGTCTGTGAGGTGGTTTCTGAAGGATACTGGTGTTTGAGTTGGTGGATGGAGTGGGTGGGCCCAAACCGTCAGCTTGGGTCCAGAGAGGCACAGGATGGGGGCATCTGTGCTCTTTCGTTAGGGTTGGGGCACCCTTCTGCTCCTGCACATCAGAATTCCGGGTTCTTTGGCCTTTGGATCCTGAGACTTGACTAATTGCTCCTTGGGCTCTTGGGCCTTTGGCATTAGACGTAGAGTTACACCATTGATTTGTCTGGTTCTGAGGCGTTTTGACTTGGACTGAGCATGCTAACAGCTCCCATTCTTCAGCTTTGAGGTGGCCCATCAGGGGACTTCTCAGCCTTTACAACTGAGTGAGTCATTTTCCCTAATAAATCCTTTCTCAGGATATCTATTGTTCCTGTCTCTCTGGAGCAGCCTGGTGGAACACCAGCATACCCTTAGAGCTAAAAAAAAGGTTCTGCCTGCGAGTATCCATGTGCTCAGGCAAAGTCATTACCTAGCACAGTGTCCCACAGATGGTATATATATATTTTTTTTTGACAGGCAGAGTTAGTGAGAGAGAGAGACAGAGAGAAAGGTCTTCCTTCCGTTGGTCATCCCCCCAAATGGCTGATACGGCCGGTGCGCTGTGCCGATCCAAAGCCAGGAGCCAGGTGCTTCCGCCTGGTCTCCCATGTGGGTGCAGGGCCCAACCACTTGGGCCACCACAGATGGTATTTAATGAGAAGACAGGACAGAAGAGAAGGGTGATGGTGATGACCATGAAAACAATGGGTGGAGGTGGAGGTATGCAGGTACTTTTATGATAGTGATGACACCGACATGTCTTACTAGTATTTTTGGAAACTTAGGAATCAATTTTTACAATATGGTAGAATTGGGGAACTTTGTTAAAAGGCATAGATTCTGGAATAGATTTTTAGTTTCCTTTCTAGCAGTGAAGTTGTTTCTGCTAAAGCTCAACCCCAGGTTTTATCTGATAGAAGTCAGTTTCACCTTGCATTTTGTAAATCTTGTGCCCTCATCAAAAGGATTAAGGTATCACAAGTTGCGCAGGGCTCAGAAGTGCTGTCTGTAGTACTTTTGACTTCACTGGTTCAAAACTGAGGGACCTAGGGAGGGAATGAAACCAGAACCCTGTTAAATGAAACAGCTTAGTCAGCAAACCAGTAACACCTAGAACTCCACTCAGTTTCGGCACCCAAGGAGTTGGTTTGTCTCCAGACTCCAGCAGGAGCAGGTCAGCTAATTACATTCCTGATACCTTGTTCCCTGTCCAGGATGTAAGCCTGTTGTGTCCCCTCTGCATGTCTCAGGTTTTCAGGTTTCCTTTTCCTTCACTCCCTCCTGGTTCATCTTTCCAGGGCTGCCCTCTCCTCCAGCACTTTCAGCTGTATCCAGAACACTTAATGCTCACAGCGGTATTAAAAATCCTGATTGTGGTAGTATTTGACACTCAAGTGGTGTGCTGCTCTAAAAACATCTAAGATTGGCAGTGAGAAAACAGACTGGAGGCTGGCAAGTGAAGACCTATCCAGTATCAGGGTAAGACATTTGGTAAAATCGGTGCCTACTGTAATCCGGAAGGCAGGCATGTGTGTAATAAGCTTATGACTTTGGAGGGAGAGATTGGAAAAGAGAATGTTAGCAGGAGGCTGTTGATAGCTACTGAGTACATTTGTTGGGATATTAGAAAAAGAAATGAGCTCAAGTGTGCAAGCAGAAATGTAGGGGAAGAAAGACAGGTATGCCAAACGAGGTTGTACGTTTCTGTAATTCCCACAAAACTCCTATGAGATTATAACATTTGACAGATAAGGAAAAGGAGGCTAAGGAAGTAAATACTTTTGTGCAAGATGAACTAGTGGAAGAACTTGGATTTGAAGTCTTGTTATTTAAATTCCAAAATTCATCTTTATGTATTCTGTTTAATCTCCAGAATTTATTAGGAACTCTCACCTCTGGATTACCATATTCCTCTATTACACTAACTCCTCTTAAACTGGATGTTTTAAATATTTATGTGAGCAGTCTTTCCAACTCCCTCACATACAATTTTCTTGCCACTCTTTAGACAATGAATTCACCTCCATGGCACCTTAGCACCTTACTCTGAAGGCATACCTTGGACTCTCATTAATTTTTCTCTACTCTTAAAAATCATTGGCCAGGATTCCACTTTGCAAACACAACCACAAAGTTATTGCCTCTATAAATACCCCACCTCGTCTCCAATATTTCTGCTCTGAAGTTTTACTTCACCTGCCCACTGCTGTCCATCTAACATTCCCTCTCAACTGCCACAACACCCCCGTCACATACACACTCTGGCATCTCTCCATTAAAACATACCTATGATCTATCCTACCAATGAATGTTTTATTTCTGTTTTTATTTGTTTATGTGAGAGAGAGACAGACAGACAGACAGACAGACTTCCATCCACTATCTGCAATGGCTGGAGCTGGGCTGATCTGAAGCTAGGATTCTGGAGCTTCACCCAGGTCTCCCACATGGGTGCAGGGGCCCAAGTACTTGGACCATCTTCCACTGCTTTTCCAGGTCATAGCAGAGAGCTGGATTGGAAGTGGAGCAGCTGGGACTTGAACTGGCACCCATATCAGATGATGGTACTGCAGGCGATGGCTTTACTGGCTACGCCACAGCACCGACCCCAGGATAAGAGTTTTAATCAGATAAGTGCAATTTAGAATTCTGCAAAATATTATCTTGAGGTGAAATTGAAAAAGAATTATCACTTTTATGCTCCTTTTAAAATTGACATCAATGTTCCTTAAGCTTCCTGAATTTAACCAATATTCCATTATGGATGTAAATTAAGCAGTGAATGACTCAAAATAAAGGCTTTCTACACCTGTTTAGTGATCACATGCACTCTGGCAGCTGGCTGTGCTCTGACATGTGGGGAATTGGGTTATGGGTGTGTTTTTTGGGTATGTAGTACTGGAACCCGTACTCACTTGGATCGTACTGTGCTCACTTTGAATCACTCTCAGACTGTTACTTTAAAGTGGAAAATGTTGATCACTTTTTTGATTTAAGAAAATACCTGACAATGCTTTCAATGACAGAGACCTTATGGATGACCTATGCAAGTTCCCAAAATCCCTTTGGAATCCAAGAAGAACATATTTATGTACAATGCTCAGAGCTTTCCCTACAACTTAATGAAGTTTGCACACATCATGTTGAGTCTCTTTCTTAAACTGCCAATTTTTGTTGTTTTTAAACTAAGGTTAGGAATTGGCACAATTTATTCTGCATCAATAAGTGATTAGGGTGCACTTTTTTTAAAAAGATTTTTATTTATTTATTTGACAGGTAGAGTTACAGACAGTGAGAGAGAGAGACAGAGAGAAAGGTCTTGCATCCGTTGGTTCACTCCCCAAATGGCTGCAATGGCCCAATGGCCAGAGCTTCGCCTATCTGAAGTCAGGAGCCAGGTGCCTGCTCCTGGTCTCCCACGTGGGTGCAGGGACCAATGACTTGGGTCATCCTCTATTGCCCTCCCAGGCCACAGCAGAGAGCGGGACTGGAAGAGGAGCTACTGGGACTAGAACCGGTGTTCATATGGGATGCCAGCACTGCAGGTGGAGGATTAACATAGTGCGCCATTGCGCCAGCCCCTAGGGTACACTTTCATTTCAAGTTTCTCTTTGAGAAGAACTATAAGGACAGATATCTGAATATACAACTTAATTTTGATTACCTTGGACTTAAAACATTTTATTAAAATGTTTCAGTAAATACCATTTGTAAACAGATTTCAAATTAGATTTCAGTTTTCCTGTTATATAGCAAGTTGTTTAAATGAGAGGGCCAACATTTTGTGCTTTAGTTTCTGAATGCATGGGAAGCCTACATATTGGAATGCTGAGTCTCAGTCTTTGGCTTTATGCTGTTGAACATCCTGAATTTTAGTGGTAATAGGACAATTTGATGGTTATGTGATTTCAAATGAAAGAGACTTTTGAATTTTTACCTGGTGATCCAATCAATTTGAGATACACTCAGTAATAAGGAGGAAGGAGAGATTACATACTTAGTCCAGAGTGTCTGTTGAATCCCTAGAATCTAACCTAGTAATGCTAGTTCAACTGGAAAACTCAGGGAAAATATAGAGCTCAGCTTATAAATTAGTAAACTTAACTACAGAGTTGAAAGACAGTGAGGTAAAAAGTAACTAACTACAAAGATACATCAAACAGTTCACGGAAAATACATATTATGAAAAAAGTATGCATGGATTTTGGAAATTTTTTAAAAATTTATTTATTTGAAAGGCAGAGTAGCAAGGAGGGTGGGGTAAGTGTGTGTGTGTGTGTGTGTGTGTGTGTATGGGAGAGAATCTTCTGTTTCTTTACTCCCCAAATATCTGCAACAACTGGGGCTTGGTCAGGCCAAAGCCAGGAGTCTGGAACTCCATTTGGTTCTCCTACTTGGGTGGCAGGGGCCTAAGTAGCTAAGCTGTCATGCACTGCCCTCCCAGGTACTTTAACAGTAAGCTGGATCAGAAGTGGAGGAAGCAGGACTCAAACCAGCATTCCGATATGGCATGTGGGCAGCACAGTGCCTGCCCTGAATTTAATTTTTTTTGCACACAAAATACACTTATCTGAATTTTTTTGATATTTTCAGAGGTTAAAATAAATTTTAACAAACATGTAAAAATTTTATATGGTACCATGTGATGTTTCAGTACAAAATTACATTGTCTAATGTCCAATTAGGGTAAATCTACCATCTTTTCAAACATTTAACATTTCTTTATGGTAAAAACAATCAAAGTTCTATCTTCTAGTGCTTTTTGAAATAGAAATAGATAAAATGTATTAACATTATCTATAGTTACCCTACTGTGCTATAGACTCCCAGGACTTTTAAAAAATATTATTTAGTTTATTTGAAAGGCAGAGTGGTGAGAGAGAGGAAGATCTTCCATCTGCTGGTTCATACCCCAAATGACTACAATAGCCAGGGCTGGGCCAGGCCAAAGCCAGGGGGCAGGAACTCCATCTGGGTCTCTTACACAGGTTACAGAGACCCAACTACTTGAGCTACCAATACTGCATCACAGAGTATGCATTGGCAGGAAGCTGGAATTTGGATCTAGAGCTTAGAATCAAATATTAGGCAGTCTAATATTGAATGTGACATCTTAACTATTAGACCTAACACTAACCCTCTTCAAAAATATATCTTTTAATTCTACTTTTCCAAGTACCCTTGAATAAAAATTATTCTTATAGACTTGTCAAGAATAAAATGAATTTTCATAAAAATGCATAAAATTCATTTTGCAGCTCAATTATTAAAATTTTAAAATTAGCCTATACTTTTTAATGATATAAACCAGTAATAGTATATTAGTATTTATTATGTACCTAGTATTTTTCTTGTTTTTCGCACATAATAGCTTTTTAAATTTTTATGATGGATTCTCAAGAAAGCATTGACTTCATTATTTTGTAGTTGAAGAAACTAAGGCTGGAGAAGTTAAAGCTACAAAGCTAGGACGGAGATTTGAATCCAAGATGTGCTGGTATGGCTTCAGACCCCTGTAAGTGATTTTTACTTTCCATACTTCCTCCCCTTAAGAACTGAATGATAGGCTCTTGGCACTTGCATCAGTATTAGGCATCATCCTTGCATTGTTTGTATTGTATTAGCTCTCAAACCTTAGTGGCTCAACATTATAGAATTGTATTTTTCTTGCATGTAATCTCAAAGGGGGTGATCCCCTTGGTTGCAGTCATTAGGCCCATGTTGGTGGTGGCTCTGACACTGTCAGCATGTGGCTTCCTTCAGGATGACTGAAGGTGGTGATATTTGGGTTTCCAGATTTAGTAACTGAAAATATTGCCTGCACATTTAAATTTGAATATCAGATAGATGACAACTGTATCGCAAGTATGTTCCATGCAATATTTGGGGCATCTATATTTTTCATGCCTTTTCTTTGCTATCTGGCAACTCAAATTTCAGTGCCCTTGATAAGTATTTCCCAAATATTGCATAGAATGTACTTACATGAAAACCTTAGTTGTTGTTTTTTTTCTTTAAGATTTATTTATTTTATTTGAAAGTCAGAATTACACAGAGAGAGGAGTGGCAGAGAGAGAGAGAGGGAGAGAGAGAGAGAGAGAAGTCTTCCATCCGATGGTTCACTCCCCAATTGGCCACAGTGGCTGGAACTGTGCCTATCTGAAGCCAGGAGCCAGGAGCTTCTTCCGGGGCTCCCATGTGGGTGCAGGGGCCCAAGGACTTGGGCCATCTTCTACTGCTTTCCCAGGCCATAGCAGAGAGCTAGATGGAAAGTGGAGCAGCTGGGACTCGAACCAGGACTTGAACCAGCATATGGGATGCTGGCACTTCAGGCCAGGACATTAACCTACAGTGCCACAGCACAGGCCCCTAGTTGTTGGTTTTTTAAAATTCAAATTTAACTGTGTGTTATCTGGCAAGAAGTGGAGAGCGTGGAGAATATTTTGGGAGATTTTTATGGGAAGGCCTGAAAGTGCCAGCATTGGTTTTGCCCATATTTCTTTGCTACCAATCTGTTTATATTATTGACTAAATGAGACATAAGAAGGATTGGAAAATGAATGGCTGTTTACCAACCTGAACATAATGCTACGGAAGGCTGGTAGTAGTCATCATAGATATCTTACTGTCTCTGTCATAGCAGGCATCACATGCTAATTTGCAGGTGGGTTTATTTCTTCATATAGAAGGGACATACATGTGATAGGGATTGAATGACTTGTCCTGACAAGTCCAAATTTAAACTGTAAGCCAGTCTGTAACTATGTGGCTTTGGCAAGTTAAATTTACCACTCTAAGCCTCCATTTCCTTATTGATCAAATGGAGATAATACAGAACATTCCTTGAGAGTTTTAATGATTAAATCAGAGAAATCCATATAAAGTACTTTGTACTGTGTCTGGGAGCACATAATGGCAGGTACTTTTTTCATGAATCATAGAAGTCTTTGTCAGTGTGTTCACTTTATGTCTTTTTCTGTCCCTAATGTGTTCTGGTGGCGAAAGAAAATATAAAGTAGCTTTAAAACGGTGCTCCCTGGAAATGATGAGGCTTGGTTTTCAGGATGGGTATTGGAGTTGTGGCTGCAGACTTACAATAATTTCAAAGTACATAATGGCATTAAAAGTTAATGTGTTCTGAAGTGGCAACAAAGATTATAAGGATATTGAGCATTTGCTTGGGTAAAGAAATAGTTTTTAAGGCAGGAAAACTATTAGAAATGCATAATAAAAATGAATATTCATTACTTGTCAGATGTAAATATTTACCTGGTCTGTGTACACACACACACACACACACACACAGTTACTACCCTGACTTCTCACTGTGCTGTCTTATAACTTTTTCTGAGCACACTTAGTGCTTAGAAATAAAATTATGTCATTCTTCAGAATGATGGGTCTTAGGAAGACTTATCTGTCAAGTAGCCAGCCGTGTATGGCAGGTCATTCACATTCTTTCTCCTCTTGCTTTAATTTACTTTCAGGAGATGGCTGGCAAGGTTTAAGCAAGCATGATAAAGACTAATTAAAGAGTTGTTCCTCAAATCTCCTTGAAATTAGAGGTTGATTCACTGAAATAATTCATATTTCATAACTGGAAATAAGCAAAACTTTGAATCTTAGCAAGAAAATTGAAGAACTATATGGATTATCCAGTTCTTTGCCATGGAATTGTGCAATTGAATTTAGAATATAATAGAATTTGTGTTTCCAATAAAACCAACTCAGAACAGCTTCACATCATAGAACTCAATTAGGCCATAAGTCTAATTAGTTTGGATAGCAGTATTTTTCATTCTTAATCACACTTTTTAGGGAAGAATTTTGAAGGCCTGACAATAAAGTCTACTGTCCTGCATCCTTAGGGGCATTTTTTGAGAGAGGAAGTTAACAGATACAATGACAAAATAGGCAATCCAAAGAGCATTTTTTAAACATTTATTTATTTATTTGAAAGGTAGAGTTACAAAGGCAGAGGCAGAGAGAGAGAAAGGTCTTCTTCCATTTGCTGGTTCACTCCCTAAATGGCCTCAACAGCCAGAGCTGGGCTAGTCTGAAGCCGGGAGCCTGGAGCTTCTTCCAGGTCTCCCATTTGGGTGCAGGGGCCCAAGGACTTGGACCATCTTCCACTGCTTTCCCAAGACATAGCAGAGAGCTAGATCTGAAGTGGAGCAGTCAGGACTCAAACTGGCACTCATATGGGATGCCAACATTGCCGGCGGCTCCACCTGCTATGCCACAGCACTGGCCCCCAAAGATATTTTTAGACTGTCTGGTTTATGAGTTTTAAACTTGTGAGTATGCTATTGCAATATTGTTCATATATATTTTTAAGTCTGTTTAATGATAGAACATGAAATAAGTCATTTTTCCATTAACTTCTCTGAGGTTATGGTATCAGTTGATGTGTTATAGAGATATTTTCTTTTTTTTCCACAGGCAGAGTTAGACAGTGAGAGAGAGACAGAGAGAAAGGTCTTCCTTCTGTTGGTTCACCCCCCAAATGGCCCCTACGGCTGGCACTGCACTGATCCGAAGCCAAGAGTCAGGTGCTTCTTCAGTTCTCTCATGCAGGTGCAGGAGCCCAAGCACTTGGGCCATCCTCCACTGCCCTCCCGGGCCACAGTAGAGAGCTGGACTAGAAGAGGAGCAAATGGGACTAGAACCCAGCGCCCATATGGGATGCCGCAGCCGCAGGCGGAAGATTAACCAAGTGAACCATGGTGCCGGCCCCAAGATATCTTATTTGGTGGGAGCATACCCTGCTCTCAGTTTATTTTCTGCATCTATATTTTCCTTCTCAACAATCAGTCAACATTTATAAATTCTTTTAAAAAATTGATTATTTATCTGAAAGGCAGAGCTAGAGAGAGAGTGAGAGCGAGCAAGCAAGAGAGAGAGAGAGCTGGATCTTCCATTGCTGGTTCACTCCTCAAATGGCTATAATATTCAGAGCTGGGCCAGGCTGAAGCCAGGAGCAAGGAACTCCATTTGGGTCTCCCTCATAGGTGCAGGAGCCCAAGCACTTGGACCATGTTCCTGTGCTTTCCCAGGCACATTTTCAGGGAGCTGGATCAGAAGAAGAGCAACTGGGAAATGAACCAGTGCCCATATGAGATGCCGGCATCATAGGTGGTGGCTTAACCTGCCAGCCCCTACATACAGAAAGCTTTATTGCTTTCCTTATTATACTGTCCAAATCTGTCTGCCGTTGATACCTGCTATCTTCTGGTCTGAAAAGAAGAAGGCATTATTGGCATATCACTGGGGCTTGAAAGCTTGTGATAGAAAGCAGTGAGGTGATACAGAGATTGTGAGGCAGTTGGAATATCCTCAGGGAGACATTTAGATGAAATCTCTGAGAGTATGATTCAAACTAACAAAAAGAAAAATGCGACAGGGATTTTTCCTTGATTTCTGTTCTGTTTACATCTGAGGACAAGCTTATGAGGAGCAGTTGTTTACCTTGAAGTTAAAGGCCTGCATAGAAAAATGGGACAAATCTTTAGCAGTGATGTTAAGAATTTATTGAAAACCTGAGGTGGCACATGAGAATGAGCTAAGCAAAAGGGGAAGGGCATGTTTCTGTGGGGTATGGTAAGGTGTGTTTTGAGGATGAGAACCAGTTTGGAGGAATGGGGTCAGTAATTCCCAGGACAGAAGCAATGACTCATATAGATCTACATGGGGGAAAAAGAGGTTGTGAATTAATCAAGCAGACTGAATTTTTTCTGTTGCTTTAAAGGAGTTTTATCTTTCAAACATTTTTAACCAAGAGGTAGCCAAGCTGAGAAGGGAGGGGCCCTGGCTGATTAGTATGTTTGGTCTTCTCTATTTTGTTGTCCTTGAAAAGTTGAATTAAACCACAGATTCTGGGCAAATCATCTTAGCATGATTAAAAACATTCATTACATTTTCCTTCTGAAAGCAGCTTCCCTAAAGCATGGAAAAATGTTAAAAATGCATTCACATTAAAGTCTGATTCTTTCTCTAAATCAGAAAACATGAAAGCACATTAAAATTTTCCTCCAGTGAACAGTCATTAAAGTAATAAGGAATTTGTTGGTGATTAATGCGTAGAGGGAATAAGATCCTACTTCATTTTTAGTTTTCTTACAATAACAATAACAACAACAACAAAACCAGAAAAATTTGGAGAATAACCCTATCATGATTGCAGTAGAAAATTTATAGAAAGGAAAATCCACAGACATTGGTGAAATAGTAATTCCACAGTCCCACATTTCATGAAATAGAGAAAAAATGAACTTTAAGTATATGATTACTTGGACCTTGGCCATGAGTTATTGGTCTCACCTGTGTCTTTGTATAGTCTTGCGTCTTTAAATTTTTTTTAGTTAGGTAGTATGAACAAATTTTGTGTATTTCATATATACACATTTAGGAGCACAGTGGAATTTTCCACTTTACCCCTTGTTCTGCCCATGATCCCACCCTCTTTCCATTCCATCTTCCTTTTTTATTTTTCTTTTAATTTTTACAATGACATAGTTTCAGTTTATTTTATAATCACAAGCTTAACTCTCCACTAAGTAAAGAATTTAATAAATAGCAGAAAAAGAACACTGTTCCTCAATAATATAGACAAGAACTGTTAACAATAATCAAATCTCAGAATGTCAGTTGCACTCATATACATCTATTTGTGCTATGTATATTAGTTGCCACAAGTCAGGGAAAACTTATGATATTTGTCTTTTTGGGACTGGCTTATTTCACTACATATAACGGTTTCCAGTTACATCCATTTGTTGCAAAAGACAGGATTTTATTTTATTTTTTTTTTACCACTGAGTAGTATTCCATAGTGTATATTTTCCATAATTTCCTTATCTAATCATCAGTTGATGGATATTTGGGTTGATTCCATATCTTAGTTATTGTGAATTGAGCTGCAATAAACATGGGGTACAGATAACGCTTATATGCTGGTTTCATTTTGTTTGGGTAAATTTCCAGGAGTGTGATGGCTGGGTCTTATGGTATATCTATTTTTAGATTTCTGAGGAATACCCATCCTGTCTTCTACATGGTTGTGCTAGTTTACATTTCCACCAACAGTGTATTAGGGTACATTTTTCCTCACATCTTTGCCAGCATTTGTTGTTTTTTCATTTTTGGATGATAGCCATTCTAACTGGGGTGAGGTGAAACCTCATTGTGATTTTTTTAAAAGCATTTGTTTATTTATCTATTTGAAACTTAGAGTTACAGAGAGGAGACACACACAGAGAGAGAGAGAGAGAGAGATCTTCCATCTGCTGGTTCACTCCCCAAATGGCTGCAGCAGCCAGAGCTGTGCAGATCTGAAGCAAGGAACCAAGAGCTTCTTCTGGGCCTCCCACATGGGTGCAGAGGCACAAGAATTTGGGCCATCTTCTACTGCTTTCCCAGGCCATAAGCAGAGAGCTGGATTGGCAGAGGAGCAGCTGGGACATGAACTGGTGCCCATATGGGATGCTGGCGCTGCAGGTGGAGGCTTAACCTAGTATTCCGCTGCTCCGGCTCCCTTATTGTGTGTGTGTGTGTGTGTGTGTGTTTAATTTGTATTTCCCTGATGACTGGTGATCCTGAGCATTTTTTCATGTGTCTGTTGGCCATATGAATTTAATCTTTTGAAAAATGCCTGTTCATGTCCCTTGCCTGTTTCTTAACTGGATTGCTTGTTTTGTTGTTGAGTTTTTTGAGCTCCATAGATTCCAGATATTAACCCTTTATCAGTTTCTTAGTTTGCAAATATTTTCTCCCATTCTATTAGTTGCCTCTTCACTTTGCTGAGTGTTTCTTTTGTAGTGCAGAAGTTTCTCAGCTTGATGTAATCCTATTTGTCTATTTTTACTTTGATTGCCTGTGCTTCTGGAGTCTTTTCCAAGAAATCTTTGCCTATGCCAAAGTCTCACATTGTTTCCCCATTTTTTTCTCTAGTAATTTGATGGTATCAGGTCATAGATTTAGATCCTTGATCCATTGTGAGTTGATTTTTTTTGTAGAAGGTGTAATGTAGGGATCTTGTTTCGTCCTTCTTGGCAGCATTTTTACCATAAATCATTTAGGCAAGGAAAGGTAAGATGTAAATGAGCCAATTTGTCCTTAGCTGTTAAAAGTTCTCATTAGGGGCCTGTGCTGTTGTAGTGGGTAAAGCTGCTGCCTGTAGTGCTGGCATCCTATATGGGCTCAGGTTCAAGTCTCAGCTGCTCCACTTCTGATCTAGCTCTCTGATATGGCCTGGAAACACAATTGAAGGTGGCCCAAGTGTTGGGCCCCTGTACCTGCATGGGAGACCTGGAATAAGCTCCTAGCTCCTGGCTTCGGATTAGCCTAGCTCTAACCATTGTGGCTATTTGGGGAGTGAACCAGTCGATGGAAGACCTCTCTCTCTTTCTCTTTCTCTTTCTCTTTCTCTTTCTCTTTCTCTTTCTCTTTCTCTCTCTCTCTCTCTCTCTCTCTCTCTGCATCTGCCTTTTAAATAAATGTTTAAAAAAAGTTTTCATTAAGGTATTTTTTAAAACATTCTATTAAAATACAGTATTTACATCAAGAAATGCACTGAAATGTGTGGATAAATGAATTTTTTGGTCACCTGATCACCCTTATAACCAACACCCATATTAAGAACAAAGCATGGGCTGGCGCCGTGGCTTACTAGGCTAATCCTCCGCCTTGCGGTGCCGGCACACCGGGTTCTAGTCCCGGTGGGGGCGCCGGATTCTGTCCCGGTTGCCCCTCTTCCAGGCCAGCTCTCTGCTGTGGCCCGGGAGTGCAGTGCAGGATGGCCCAAGTGCTTGGGCCCTGCACCCCATGGGAGACCAGGAGAAGTACCTGGCTCCTGCCATCGGATTAGCGCGGTGCGCCGGCCGTGGCGGCCATTGGAGGGTGAACCAACGGCAAAAGGAAGACCTTTCTCTCTGTCTGTCTCTCTCTCTGTCCACTCTGCCTGTAAAAAAACAAAAAACAAAAAACAAAAAAAAACCAAAAAAACAAAGCATTACTAGTATATCAAGAGTCCTCACTATTCCCCACCTCTCCATTTCCTTTATAAAATGTGTGAAACATGAGTATATTTTCAATTACATAGTATGATTCAGTGATTCATACCAATATTCATATCATATTAGATTCAATATTGATTAATGTTTTAATATGGGAAAGTCAAAGCTGTTTAGTAAAAGAAAATTTTGACTTCTAGGTTATTTCTCGCTGTCATTAATATGATAACCTTATCATAACTAGTAAACATTTTTAGAGTATCATTACATGCTATTATGTGAAGGGTGATTTGTCAATAACAAAATAGAGTCAGATATGGTTGCTGTCCTAACTACAATCCAGCTAGGACTAGATGTTTATTGTTGTACTTTTGGTACTTAAAGTAACATCAGATAATAAGAGACAAACTCCTTGAAGTTAGTGAAGTAACAAAATAGAAATTTTTCTTTCACTTCCCCAAACTCCAAAATACCTTCTATGATAAACAGAATAATGACTTTCTCCCTAGAGAGGTCCATGTCCTAATTGCTAGAACCTGTGAATAAACTACCTTACATGGGAAAAAAAAAAGTCTTTGAGGTGTTATGATGTTTGTGATGCTGAGAGGGGAAAATCACCCTGGATTATCTGTGTGGGCCCAATACAATCTTAAGGGCTCTTCAAGGGAATGAGGGAGGCAAGACAGACACAGAGGGGCATGAGGACAGGAGCAGAGGCACAGAGAGTGGCCAGGTGGCTGGCCTTGAAGAGGGACCTTTGATCCTTGGCCCAGGAGTGCAGATGACCTCTGGAAGATAGGAAAGGCAAGTGAACATATTCTCCTCGAGCTGACTCATTTGAGGACTCCTGACTCTCAGACCTATCACAGAGTAAGTCAAATAGACATTTCTATCTACAGCAACAGGACATTAATAGATGTTACCTGCGGTATTTCAGGAACCAGTTTCCTTTCCTTTTGTGACTTCATCTGATACGAGGGACTGTAATCTGCTGCCCTGAGTCACTCAGTGGGTGGAGAAAGAGAAGTGGGAGATTCTGTGGAGCAGGGTAGAAAGTGACAAACACAATTTCTATTC
Organism: Oryctolagus cuniculus; assembly: GCF_051225735.1. NCBI lineage: Eukaryota > Metazoa > Chordata > Mammalia > Lagomorpha > Leporidae > Oryctolagus > Oryctolagus cuniculus. The sequence goes on from NC_142878.1 coordinate 36,811,231, forward strand.
ATAGTCTGTTGTTTTCACAAATACCAAGATATCACACTGTATAAATTTTCTTTCATTCATATGGTTCCTTTATCAGTCTAATACTTCTCTATGCTGTCATAAGATATACTTGACATGCAGCTGCTTATGCTAGACATCTGGTAGTCATTGGTGCCACTTCCTCCTCCACTTCCCTGTCATAGCTAATCTCTTACTGTATCCCAATGATCACACCTAACCTTGAATCCATCACTTTTAATCACCTCCACTGCCACCACCCTCATGCCGATAGCTACATGGCTGCACCCAGTATCCTGTATCCAGGAAGAGAAAGAAGTCAATTTGGTAGCAGTTAAGTAGCCTGTCTTTGCCATAGATGCCAAATTGAGTAACCAGATGATGATTACTCTATCTATCAAATAGCTATTATCTGCTACATTACTTTTTTTTTCAAATGCTGACTATGGTGATTTAAATATAAGATGTTTTCTTCATTACCAAAGGTAAGCTAAAAGTTTATAGTCATCTCAAACTCTTTGAGGTGAAGGTAAAAAATATTGAATAAGTTAAAAATCACATATGTATCCAATGATAAATTAATTTGATATGAGTCAGAAAGCCTGCAGGCAGAAGTGAGGCTCAAATTCAAATAATTAAGTTCATGATCTTTATGAGAAACAATTTGCCTTAATTTCTCACCACTGTAGATTAGTTTTGCTGGACCACGAGAATTAGTCTTGCTTATTGCTTCCTTCTGCATAGAGAAAGTTAACACCATAGGGAACATATGAATAGATGTTGTGAGCCTTGAAGTATTGCTTTGCCACACTTCACCAGATGAGTTTGATCTGAATACCAGATGGTACTGCCTCATTTGTATTTTTACAAATATGCAGCAGTTTTATTTTATAAAGAAAGAGTAAGGATCATATTTGTCCCAGAAAAATATAAACATTGTTACATTTTCTACAATCTTATTTCATCCTTCTATTCCATTTAGCCTTGCTAAAGCACATGCTGTGTCCTAAAATTCTTTACAATACTTTGCTTAAAATATCCTAATATTTTATATTATAAAATACTAAATATTGATACCAAAACATTTAGAAAACATATCGAAATGGCACTATTAACTATTTGGTTCTTTTTTTTATTAATACATTCATCCATTTGTCTCAACATTTTTTTGACAGATAGAGTTAGACAGTGAGAGAGAGAGACAGAGAAAGGTCTTCAGTCTGTTGGTTCACCCCTCAAAAGGCTGCTATGGCAGGCGCTTTGCCAATTCGAAGCTAGGAGCCAGGTGCTTCCTCCTGGTCTCCCATGCAAATACAGGGGCCCAAGCACCTGGGCCATCCTCCACTGCTATCCCAGACCACAGCAGAGAGCTGGACTGGAAGAGGTGCAATCCTGGATTAGAACCTGGCGCCTATATGGGATGCCTGTGCTGCAGGCGGAGGATTAACCAAGTGAGCCATGGCGCCGGCCCCCATTTGTCTCAACTTTTAAAATGGTCTTACCTGTACCTCAAGAGACTAAATTAAAGTTCTGTTTCGATTTTATGATCTTACAGATACTTTTCCTATCTCATTGTAGGGAGACTCCATATATTTTCTCATACTAAATATCAGGGAGTCATTTTTGGTACCTCCATCTCCCCATCTTCTCCCACATCTAATTTGTCCCCAAGTCCTATTGATTCTATCTGTCTTTATCTCCACTTCTGCCACCTGACAATTGCCCACATACATATTTACTTTTGCTGGCTATCACCTTCTTAATAACTACTTGACCTATAGATTTTATTTTTTGGTATCATTTCTTAGAGAAAAATGCCATCCTGGTGGGGTTTGGTATGCCTTCTGTGTACTTTCCTAGCACCAAATACTTTATTACTAATAGACCGTATATCACCACAGTTTCATACCCTGTTTTCTTCTCTCTGTTCCTTGCTGTGTTCATAGGGCTTGGCACAATGATTACACCTGCAATGGGCTCATTACACATTTCTGACTGAATAAGTGACAGGAGGAGGAAAGTAGATAGGGTGAGTAAATGGGATCAATTTTGACCTCAGACTCATTTGGATTTTTGAAAAATTTTATTTATTTTTATTTCTTTGAAAGATAGATTGAGAGAGACGGCGCTTTTCCATCTACTTGATCAATCCCCAAATGCCAACAGCCAGTGCTGGGTCAGGCTGAAGCCAGGAATAAGGAACTCCAGGTCTCTGGCATGAGTGGCAGTGACCCAAGTACTTGAGCCACCACCTGCTGTCTCCCAGGTTGTGCACTAGTAGGAAGCTGGGTTAGAAGAGGAGGAGGCTAGATTCAATGATATGGGGCTTGGTGTCCCAAGTGGTGGCTTAACAGCTCAGCTGGGCATAATCCCCCACCCACCTTGTTGTTATTATTTTTTTTAATAGTGATGTAGAAACTCATGAATTTAGAATTGGGAGTATTATGGAGTAAAAATGGAGAAGAAATAGGATAAACTAGAGACTGATAGGAGACTGTTGTTGGATCCAAGGGAGAAGTTACCAGAATATTGACCAATGTTATTGGGAATAGGAAGATATGGACATGACACCTAAAATGCAGTAGCAAAGGGATCTGCTCCTGGTCACTTGGGCTGAAGAGTACAAACAGGGCTGCAACTTCTCCCAGAGGCAATTCTGAAAGAAGGGGTGATAGTTACAAGCTGAAAAGACTTGAAGAAAGAAGACAGGAAGATCACTGAAGCTAGCCTTCTCCTTTCCCTCCACCTGCTTTTCAGCAATGGTGTCTCCCACTTAGTTGAATTATTTCTGACCTGGCTTTCTCAGAGGTAGGGGCTTTATCGGTCTCTCTGGAAAAAGTAATTTAACTGTTTTTTTTTTTCTCTTCAGTTTCTTAGTTTGCATTTTAAAATGGCCTAGTTGCAGTAGTAATATAAGGAACAGCACATAACACAATCTGTCATCCAAAAGTTGGAAAATAGAGCCAGGAGGTTATATCCTGTTGTTTGCAAATATTGAGGAAATGCTTCAAAACAACATATGTACTTGTATATAGGTCATGCAATGGATCATAATTGTAAATTACTATGATAATAATACAATTAGCAACAACAGTTTTGAATAAAAAGAAAAAAGATGTCAACAAAGAATTTCAATGAACAAGCAAATATTTAAAGTCTGCTTACTATATTCAAGTCATTGTGTGTGCAGTGTGTGAGTGCAAAGGAGTTTAAAGAATAGTCATTTTTCTCAGGAAGCTTGTACTGTGGATGAGGAGATAAGCTGCAGACCTAAGAAAATGCAAATAAAAATATAGTTATTTAAAGAATAGGTGTGTGAGGGCTGGCGCTGTGGCGCACTAGGTTAATCCTCCGCCTGCGGCACCGGCATCCCATATGGGCACCAGGTTCTAGTCCCATTTGCTCTTCTTCCAGTCCAACTCTCTGCTGTGGCCTGGGATAGCAGTAGAAGATGGCCCAAGTGCTTGGGGCCCTGCACCTGCGTGGGAGACCAGAGGAAGCTCCTGGCTTTGGATCGGTGCAGCTCCGGCCATTGCGGCCATTTGGGGAGTGAACCAAGGAATGCAAGACTTTTCTCTGTCTTTCTCTCTCACTGTAACTCTGCCTGTCAAATAAATAAATAAAATCTTAAAAAAATAAAGAATAGGTGTGAGGGCTGGCACTGTGGCATAGCAGGTAAAGCCACCACCTGTAGTACCATCATCCCATATGGGCTCTAGTTCGAGACCTAGCTGCTCACTTCTGGTACAGCTCTCTGCTGTGGCCCAGGAAAGCAGTAAAAGACGGCCCAAGTCCTTGAGTTGCTGCACCCACATGGGAGTCCTGGAAGAATCTCCTGGCTTCAGATGGGCCCAGCTGCAGCCATTGCAGCCATTTGGGGTATAAACCAGTAAATGGAAGATCTCTCTCTGTCTCTCTGTCTCTGTCTCTCTGTCTCTCTCTCTCTGCCTGCCTCTGACTCTTTGTAACTCTGCCATTCAAATAAATAAATAAATAAATCTTGAAAAAATAAAATATAGTTGTATATTACTATTTTAAGGCTCTGGGTTATAGGTAACAAGTCAATTCAAGAAGAATTTAGCAACACAGGGGAGTTGGTTATAAGGAGACAGGGATAAAACAAAAGAACAGGAATGCAGCAGAGCCCCACAAAAGGAGCTGGAAAAAACATACAAAACCAGCATGTCCCTACTCTACTTTCCAACTCCCCATCCTCTCATTGACTCATTTTTTTTTGAGGGATTTCAGGGTCTCCAGGTTTGCTTGTTGCTCACTGGCTACTTCATTCCAATTCCAAATGTTCAGTTGAAGAAATCTGATTATGCTAATTGGGTTAAGCATCCATTCTTAGTCTAGCCAACCATGATTTGGACAATTGTATAATACAAGTAGAGCTGTTATGGTTCAGGGAGGCCATTTTTAGAGCAGCGCTTATTATAATAGAGACATGTTGTTTAGGGGATCTATCCTTATTTGAATACCACAGGCATGGCCTAACCAGATTTTAACCAGATTCTAACTTGATAATAGTTTTGTGGGTTGTAAAAACAACGAAGAATTGTCATAACAACCTGTGATCTGGTCAGATTTTCTATGTGGTACTGTAAAGATTTTTATATTGAATGCATATTTGCACAAATTTTAATCACAGCTATGCTCCATTGAAATATCACTCTGACATCTGTTATCTTAGCTAATAGTCACACTTTCCTATATTTCAGTTTGCTATTGGAGAAAAAGGTCTTTGTGAGATAGTATTATATTATTCCTTTGTTATGAATTAGGTATTTTTAGGTATGATAGAGACAAACCTGGTATTGAAGACAGGTATGTTAGTATGCAGAAGAATTCTTCATATTATTGCTTATGTGCGGTTCTCTTCTAGATTTTAAAATTATTTGCACTTTCCTTTGTCTTCAGTGTATTTCCCTGTACTGAGGTTGCTAGAAAATATCCTAAAACTGTGATTCTTCTTAAATGTCTTCTTATACAAGTTGTATGGAATAAAGTATACCACAGAAGTATAATGCAGAGGATGTAGAATTATATATTACAGTTCAAATGGCTTGAACTAAACTCTGAGAGGGTCTTGAATTTTTTTAAATATCCTTGATGTAACTGTTGTAAGAAGGTATGTGTGCAGTGAAGTGGCATTTGTTCAGACTTACTTTTGAGAAGGATTTATTTGCTGAAATGTTAGATCCTTCACCTACAAAAGGCTAGTTTGTTACTTAGACGTAGTCAAACCTATCAGGAGAGCTTGTGAGAAATACTGAGTATTGTTTTGTGTAAGGTACCCAGCCTATAATGTGTCTTTAGTATTAGGTTAAAAAATGGAAATGCACAGTATAAATTTAAAATAGAAAACAGCTGGATGTCTAATATGTCACTGATAATCTCAGCCTTTTAGATATTTCCAATAGAAAAAAAGAGATGACTTTTACATCTTTGTCTTCAGAAATAGTCAAGCTACCCTTCTCATCTTTAGATGAAATTTTAAATTAGTAAAAAATTGTTAATTACAGGGCATGAATGTAATTGGGGAATATAATATGAAGAACACTTTACTTAAAGTCCAAGGATATAACTCATTTTTTGTAGACTAGAGTGCTTTTTGGCCTGGTCATGGAAGTTCCAGATACTAAGTGATATCACACTCAGAAAATGAGTGAAGCAGAATTGCAATGAGATTTCTGGTGTAAGAGCACGTTTTTCAGTGTTTATAACTGGTGAGTGATAGGGACTTTCCTGTAAAAGTAAGGCCTCAGTTTACCCCTATCTCAATGGCAGTAAGTTAGGTCTTTTCTGTGAGCTGATGTGGGTGGGCATGTGATACACCTGCTTTTCACATCAGTGGTGCGACTCAAGGGAGCTGGAGAAGCAGTTGGTACTCAATGTGGAAATCAGTGCCTGGAGCCAGTGCCACACAGCTCAGTGTTTTCTGATGTCACTGGGCTACTTCTGATGGCATCCTTCATTCTCTCATTTGTAATATTTTTATTAAGAATATAGCAGTGGCTCTCAATACATGTATTTATTGTAAGCTAGATATGATTGATTTAGGTCTCTGACATGGACAGTTTAATCACAACAAAAGCTATCTAAAACAGAAGTAATAGGTAAAACAGAAGCCTCTGAAAAGACTTTTAAATTAACTGTTACACTGTGTAGGCTTCAGAATTGAGATCTGATTCTGCCAGTAACTTGTGTTGGTTAACTCATACGAGAGATTTGCTTCATTGACTATTTTGTAAAAACAGATCTATTTTATTCTTAAAGATTTGTGATCTAGTTATGCTGAATATACGTATATATATATATATATATATATATGAACACACATATATTCTATGTGTGAGGAATTTTGTTAAATTCTCAGGCACAAAAGATAGCTTTAAAGTAAGGTATGGTTCTTTCTATCAAAAGTCTTGTAATCTAATAGTGAAAATGAGCCATACGCAAATACAGTGATATCTGGCAGAATATGATAAATGTATATATAAAAATTAGTTTTAGATATGAGTTTATATTTTCATATAATAAAACTGCTGCAAATGCCATTTTATGTGTAGTTTTAAAGTTAGCTGTAAGTTGTAGGGAGAGCCTGTGTGTGCATATACAAGCTATGTCCTCTGCCTTGGAGATGCTGTTTGGTATAGAGGATGTGAGAAACCTAGGTGTCATTCAATCTTTGCCATTCTGTTTGACCTTGGACTTATCATCGAATCATCTTAGGGTTGTAAATTGAGGATACAAATGCTTCTCCTGGGCAGGGATTGTTCTAAAAAAAACAAATGATAAGCAGGGGAAATATTTTAGAAATGAAAAAACCATATAAAGGAACCCTAAGGAATTACTTTCCTTTGATTTAAGATATTTTCTCTAATTCTTATGTGAGTATTTAAACATTATGAAGACTAGTTGCTTTATTATGATAAAATGCTACAGCTTGATTTGTACAAATTTAAAAACCCTAAGCACTTTTAATTGCCCTTAATTCTCCATGGCACATTCATTCTCATTCTTAATGGCACCACATGGCTGAAAATTAATTTGCATTCTCACCCAATGTCATATTGGGCTCTTTGAAATACTTTCAGAAATTCTTTGATGAATCTTAAGATGCACAAAGATTTTCCTTATGTGTACATTAATAATTAATTGTAAGTATAACCCAAATTTTATAGTCTTTGTACCCTACCTCATTCCCAGAGGACAATAATATATAGATTTCATAAAATGACTAAAATTCTCAACTCAGTTGAAATACATTAATTTTTATAAATGAAAAGATTTACAAATTCTAGGTTAAGGACAACTACTCCTTTTTTAGTAACCCTTTATTTAATGCATGGATCTGACTTAGCACAAAGTGCCCCTGTGTAATGAAGACACCCTCTCACTTGTGCTTGGCTTCCTTTGCACTGTAACCTGACTTCCTTTACCTGCTGGGAGGTGAGAGACTGAACAGAGTGTCAAGAAACCTCTTCCAGGGCATTATTTAAAATCTGTACATATGAATTGTGATTTAGACTCTGGAGAAAAAAAATAGTTTGCCATTTTTAAGAATCTATAGAGACTTAGGAGGCAATGTTGTAAAATGGAGAATTCAAATGTTTATGGGGAGAGATAATGAGCAGATAAGTTTGGAGCTGGCTGGAAGAGAAGTCTCCTTTGGGGTCTCTGTCCTGAGATGAGGAAACTTGGGCCATGTTCCACTGCTTTTCCCAGGCCATCAGCATGGAGCTGGATTGGAAGTAGAACAACTAAGACATGAACAGTTGCCCATGTGGGATGCTGGTGATGCAGGCAATGACAGTTTCATTTAAAATTTTTTTTTAATATTTATTTATTTATTTGAAAGGCAGAGTTATAGAGAGGCGGACACAGAGGAATCTTCCATCCACTGGTTCATTTCCCAGATGGTTGTAATGGCTGGAGCTGGACCAATCCGAAGCCAGGAGCAGGTGCTTCTTCTAGATCTCCCACGTGGGTGCAGGGGCCCAAGGACTTTAGCCTTCTGCTGCTGCTTTCCCAGGCCATAGCAGAGAGCTGGATTGAAAGTGGTGCAGCCAGGACTTGAACCAGCCCATATAGGATGCTGGCACTGCAGGTGGCGGCTCTACCTGCTGAGCCACGGTGCTTGTGGGGAGCAACTCAGACTAGACTGTTACTCGAATTAAGACTTATTCTATGCATCTGCTCTCCCACAATATGGCGCTGGGAGAGGAGGAAACAGCTTCTACACAGCTGCCTCCAGTTCAACCAATAAACTGTAGGACCTGCTCCTGATTGGAGGAGAGCAGCGTACTCGGCGTGTGGGTAGCAGGGTTGGGATTGGTGAAGAGGACTATAAAGGAGGAGAGAGACAACATGCACGAGGAACATCTATCTGAAGGAGCACCTGTGCAGCCCCCGAGAGAGCTGGCTGGCGGTGTGCCGCTCCCCCGTGGAAGTGGGGAAAGTGGCTAGGGGGAACCGCCCTTCCACGGAGGTGGAAGGGTCGGTAGCAACCCGGGAAGAACCAGCAGCAAACCTGGGGAGGGCCGAGCAGACGAAAGAACAGCGCAGGGTCCTGTGTCGTTCCTCCACGAAGACAGGGAGCGACATAATGATGCCGTGACTCGGATAGGGAGCCTAGGCAGGGTTTAGTGTCTTTCCTCCACGAAGAGGGGGAGCGACAGGTGCTGTTCCCTATTTTTAATTTTTTGAGGACACTCTGTAGCATACCTCCATTCTCCATAGTGGCTACACCATTTTGTACTTCTTCTTTTTTTTTTTTTTTTGACAGGCAGAGTGGACAGTGAGAGAGACAGAGAGAAAGGTGTTCCTTTTGCCGTTGGTTCACCCTCCAATGGCCACCATGGCCGGTGTGCTGCAGCCGGCGCATCGCGCTGATCCAATGGCAGGAGCCAGGTGCTTCTCCTGTCTCCCATGTGGGTACAGGGACCAAGCACTTGGGCCATCCTCCATTGTACTCCTGGGCCATAGCAGAGGGCTGGCCTGGAAGAGGGGCAACCGGGACAGAATCCGGCACCCTGACCGGGACTAGAACCCGGTGTGCCGGCGCCACAAGTGGAGGATTAGCCTATTGAGCCGCGGCACTGGCTCATTTTGTACTCCTACCACCAGTGTGCAGAGTCTCTAACTTTTCCACATCCTTCCTAATACTTATATTCTTAGAATTATGTCTATGAAGTACATGGAATCTCTTCTCTGTATTAAATCACGTTAAGATGATAATTCATTAGAAATTTTTTTTACTTATTTTTATTTATTTGAAAGGCAGAATAAGAGTGAGAACAAGTGTGTGTGTGTGTGTGTGTGTGTGTGTGTGTGTGTGTCTGTGGTGAGGGAGAAGGAGAAGGTGAATGGAAAGGAATGGAAGGGAAGAGAGATCTTCCATCTACTCTTTTTTTCTCCAAATACCTACAACAGCCAAAACTGGGCCAGGCTGAAGCCAGGAGCCAGGAGCCAGGAACTTCATCTGGGTGTCCTACGTGGATGGCAGGAACTGAATGCTTGAGCCATCACCTGCTACCTCCTGGGCATTAGCAGGTGTGCTGTTGCAGGAAGCATGTGTATTAGCAGGAACTGAATGAGAAGCAGAGGTGGGACTCAATCCCAGGCGCTCCAGTATGGGCTATAGTTGTCCCAAGTGGCAGCTTAACACACCGTGCCACAAATTTTGTCCTGATACAAAAATTTGATTTAGCAGGTGTGAGGTAATATTTCATTGTGCTTTTGATTTGCACTCCCTGATAATTAGTGATGTTGAACATTTTTTCAAATACCCATTGGCCATTTATATGTTTTTGGAGACATACCTGTTCAAGGCCTTAGTCCATTTTGAAAATTGGGTAGGTTTTTTTGTGGTTGATTTATAGGAATTTCTTATTTTTGGAGACTAACCCCTTATTGGATACATGGTTTGCAAATATTTTTCCATAGGTTGCCTTTTCAGCATGTTTGTTGTTTCATTTGCTGTGCTGATGTAGTATTTGTATGTCATGACCATGAAATCATTACCAAGACTGATGTCATGCAGCTTTTCACATGTTTTGTTTTAGGAACTATTCAGTTTTGGTTCTTACTTTTAAGGCCTTTAATCTATTTTGAGTTGATTCCTTTACATTATGAGTCCAGTTTCATTCTTTTGTATCTGTATATCCCATTTTGTTGAAGAGACTTTCCTTTCCCCCATTGTGTATTCTTAATGCCCTTGTTAAAGATCAGTTGACCGCATATTCATGGATTCATTTCTTAGCTCTATACTCTTTTCCATTAGCCTAAATATCTGTCTTTATACCAGTATAATTCTGTATCTTTGTAATATTTTTGAAATCCAGAAGTATGATGCCTCTAACTTTCCTCAAGATTGATTTGGTTACTTGTGATCTCTTGAGTTCCAAATGAATTTTAGAATTGCTTTTTCTGTTTGTATAAAAAAATACCATTGGGATATTGATCGAGATTACATTAAGTTTGTATATAACTTGGGGTAATAAGGACATTTTAGCAATATTGAGTCTTCCAATATATGAATTTGACTGTCTTTTCATTTGTGTCTTGCTTAATTTATTTCATCAATGTTTTTTAGCTTTTGTTGTACAGATCTTTTAACTTCTTAGTTTAACTTATTCCTATTTTATTCTTTTTATTGCTGTTATAAATGGGATTGTTTTCTTAATTTCTTTTCAAATAGTTTGTTGCTACTGCACAGAAATGTCACTGATTTTTAAATGTTGATTTTGTATCCAACTTTGCTGAATTTTTATTAGTTGTAACAGTGTTTAAATGGATTTTTAAGGATTTTCTATATATAAGATCATGTTGGCTGCAAAGAAGGACAATTTTACTTTTTTTTCTTTAAAAATTTTATTTGAAAGGATGAGTTACATATTATGTATGTACACACACATATACACATATATGGAGAGTGAGGGGGAGGGGAAGAGGGAGAGAGTGAGAGTGTGAGAGAGAGGAGAGAGAGAGAGAGAAAGAGATAAAGACAGAGATCTTCTGTCTGCTGGTTTACTCCCTAGATGGCTATAACAGCCAGGGCTGGACTAAGCTGAAGCCCAGAGCCAGGAGCTTCATCTGTGTGGCAAGGGCACACGTACTTAGGCCATTTTCTGCTGTTTTCCCTAGGTCATTAGCAGGGAGCTGGATTGGAAGTGGAACAGCTGGGACTGGGACTAATGCCTATATTGGATGCTGGTATTGCAGGTGGTGGCTTTACCTGCTACTTTACAATTCTGGCACCAAGGCAGGGGCCTTTGTGCTGCATCATAATGTGGTAAAGGGCAAGCAAGCCTGAAAGAGACTGGAGCCAAACTTATCCTTTTTATTAGGAACAGACTCCCTTATTAGAAACCCACTCCTGGAACAGCATTAATCAATTCATGTGGGCAGTGGCCTCATAATGTAATCACTTCTTAAAGGTCCCACGACTCAATACTGTTGCAGTGGCAATTAAATTTCAACATAAGTTGTGGTAAAAGTTACATTCAAATAACATTCAGGGGGCAGAAGTTGTGGTGCAGTGGTTTAAGCTGCTGCTTGAGAGGCCTGCTGCCCATTCTGGAGTGCCTGGGATTAAGTGTTACCTCTGCTTTTGACCCAGCTTCTGCTAATGCACACCCTGGGAGGTAGCAGATGATTTCGAAATACTTGGGTCTCTGCCTCCCATCTGGGAGACCTGGATGGAGTTCTGGGCCCTGACTGCAGACTGGCCAAGCCCTGGCTGTGGTGGTTATTTGGGGAGTGAACCAGTGGATAGAAGATGCATCTCTTTACCTCCTTCCCCCGCACCTTGTTCTGCCTTTGAAACAAATAAAAATAAGTAAAAACTTACCATTCAGTGTATTAATTAATTTTCATATGTTGAATAAGCTTTGCATTCTAGGTTCAAATTTCAGTTGTCATGATGTATGATCCTTTTAACATGCTGTTAGATTCAATTTACTACAATTTTGTTGAAGACTTTTGTATTTGTATTTATCAAGAATATTTTTGGCCTACAGTTTTCTTTTCTTGTGGTGTCTTTGGCTTTGGACTCATAAAATGAGTTTGCACATATGCTTTCTTATGTATCTGGAAGAATTTCATACAAACTGGTTAATGCTTCTTCAAATGTTTGGCAGTATTCACAAGGGAAGGCATAGGTTCTTGGCTGTTATTTACTGGGAGATATTTGATTACTGATCACCACCATATTAGTTGTAGGTCTGCTCAGTCTTTCTATATGATTTTTCTTGGTAGGATGTGTGTTTCTATGAATTTCTACATTTCTCTGTTATTTAGCTTATTGGTAGGTAATTGGTCATATTAGTCTTTTCTGATTGCTTTTTATTTCTGTGACATCAGTTATGTTGTCCTCTCATTTATGGTTTTATTTATTTGAAACTTTTAATCTTATTTTAATTAAGGATTTGTCAACTTTGTATGGCTAAAAAATCTTCAGTTTTTTTTCCTGTTGTTTGGCTGTTTTCCAATTTTTCCCCTCTTTTTTCTTATTTCCTCTCTCTTACCTTTAGGCTTCAATTGGCCTTTTTTTGTTCATTGAGGTATAAGGTTAGGTTATTTATTTGATATCTTATTTTTAAATTTGTTTATTCTTATGAGCTTCCATGTCAGTACCATTTTTACTGCATCCACTAGGTTCTGGTATGTTGTATTTAATTTTGATCTGGGTAGAAGTATATTCTAATTTATTTTTTTGGTATCTCCTTTGCCCTAGTTGTTACTTAAGAAGGGATTGCTTAATTTCACATATTTGTGAGTTTCCTGTTTGCTATTGATTACTAGTTTCATTCCAGTGTAGTCAGAAAAGATATTTCATATGATTTCAATATTGTTAAATTTGTTAAGATTTTTTTTTATTACCTACCCTGTGATCGATCCTGGAGAAATATTTGTGTGAACTTGAGAAGACTGTGTTTTCTGCTGCTGTTGAGTAAAATATTCTCTATGTATCTTTTAGGTCCATTTGGTCAGTAGTGTTATTCAAGTTCTCTGTCCTAGTAATCTTCTTTCTTTATATTCTGTCCATTTTTGAAAATAGAGTATTGAAGTCTCATTATTATATATTTTTGCTGTCTAATTCTTCTTTAAATGCTATCAATGCTTGCTTTATGTTTTTCAATGCACTGATATTGGGCATATGTATTTATTGTTATATCTTACTGGTATATTGATCATTTTATCATTATACAGGGTCCTTTGTCTCTTCTGACAATTTTTGAATTTTTGAAGTCAAATTTTTTATGATATACAAGCATACTTTAAAAAGTTCTTAGAAATGAAATTAAAAAAGAGTGTGCATTTCCCACTATCTTTTGAAGATTCCTTTAATGTATGACCACCTTGGCTCACTTTTGATTACCATTTGTATGGAATATCTTTTTTCAGCCCTTCACTTTCAGTCCATGTATATCCTTATATTTTTTTAAAATCTGTTCAGTTCTCCTTAAACTTTTAATTAGGGAGTTTAATGCATTCAAAATAATTATTGATAGGCTTTGCTATTGCCATTTGGTAGTTGTTTTCTGTTACATAAATGTTTTCTGAATCAAATTTTCAAAATGGTATCTGACAGCGCTGACTAATAATTTAATTTTATTAATAAAATCAAATGAGGCAGTATTTGTGACTTAGTTCAGCTATGTACATTTATTCCTATTTCCTACCATGGAAATTTTAAATGGGTTGGCAAGCTGAATTGCTCATTTAAACTGATTGGGTCGAAGTGTGATGGGCAGAGGAGGAGGTAGCATTATGGAAGAAGCCATGGAGAGAAGGAATATGGTGTTTGAGGTGAGAAGTCTCCCTCCCTTATACTATGGAATTTTGCTAGCGAAAAATAATCCCTGCTCATCTCAAAGCAAGATAGGATGTTTTCCCTAATTTAATATAAGGGAGACTGGTTGCTATCTTGTCAATCAAGGAGAAGATGAGTTAGATGACTTAATGAGATTACACAAGTCTTTTAATGTAAATGATTGGATCTGGAGGTTTTGAAATAAAATTTTTAAGATTTCAAAGTTTTATCCTCTATTAATTAATTTATTTATTTGAGAGGTAGAGTTACAGACAGTGAGAGGGTGAGACAGAGAGGTCTTCCTTCTGTTGGTTCACTCCCCAGTTGGCTGCAACAGCCGGAGCTGCACCAATCCGAAGCTGGGAGCCAGGTGCTTCTTCCAGTCTCCCATGTGGGTGCAGGGGCCCAAAGACTTGGGTCATCTTCCACTGCTTTCCCAGGCCATAGCAGAAAGCTGGATCAGAAGTAGAGCAGCTGGGTCTCGAACTGGCGCCCATATGGGATGCCAGTGCCGCAGACAGAGGATTAACCTACTGCGCCATGGCACTGGACCCTGTCCTCAATTTTAACTTTTGGTAACAATGTATTTGAAAAGTAACATTTAACACAGTGACCTTGAAATAAAGTCTCTATATAAATGTCACATCATTATATTTTTTTTTCTATGAAATATTTTAGAACAAGTGTCTCTGTGAGTGTTACAGTGCAACTGGTTAAGCCACAGCTTGTGATAGCCTGCATCCCATAATGGAGTGCTAGTTTGAGTCCTGTCTCCTCTGCTTCCAATCCAGTGACTTTCTAGTGTATTAGGGAAGCAGTGGATAATGGCTGTATACTTGGGTTTTGCCACCCATGTGGGAGACCTACATCATGGGTCAAAGGGCTTCTGACTTTCTTCAGGCCCAGCTGTAGCTGTTGTGATATTTGAGGGGAAGCTGGCAGGTGGGAGATTTTCTCTCTCTTTCTAAATATATATAAATTCTTATATAAATATAAATATCCTTCCTCTCTCTGGCACTCTGCCTTTAAAATAAATAAATCTTAAAAATATCAGTATTAAGTTGTAAACAAATACAATGAATTCCAATGAAGAAGATTGCTTTTAATTTTCAATATTAACTACTTGAACCCAAGTTTTTTTCATTATTTCAGGTAGATATCAAGAAGTAATAGATCTAAAGTAATTATCTTTCTTAATAGAAGAAAAAAAATCCTTGCGGGTTATATAATTATATTAATTGCAGAGAAATAAACAATTTATAATGTTTCAGAACAGACAATGTTTTCAAAGAGGTTTTAACAAAAGATAGGTTGGCATCAGAGTTGGTTTGATCCAGATTTGGCTTAATCTGCAATTGTCTTTGAATATCCAGTGACTTCACCAAGTATCTGGGGTTTGTTTCTGTTTCTTCACTTTGCCTTTTGTGGTGTTGATTCTCTCTCTTCCAACCATCAAGCCATCAAAGTTCTGAACATCATTGTCCCTGGATCGACTTCAGTAACACACTAAGAGGTTGCTATGTGCTGTGTTGACTTGTTTAGGCCTGTGTTACATAACCATCCCTGGATTAGTAACTAGCAGGGCTTGTTACTAATTGAACCAGGAAGATATTGAAAACCTAAACAGACCCATAACTGAGACAGAAATTGAAACAGTAATAAAGGCCCTCCCAACAAAGAAAAGCCGAGGACCAGATGGATTCACTGCTGAATTCTACTAGACATTTAAAGAAGAACTAATCCCAATTCTTCTCAAACTATTCAGAACAATTGAAAAAGAGGGAATCCTCCCAAATTCTTTCAATGAAGCCAGCATCACCTTAATTCCTAAGCCGGAAGAAGATGCAGCATTTAAAGAGAATTACAGACCAATATCCCTGATGAACATAGATGCAAAAATCCTCAATAAAATTCTGGCCAATAGAATGCAACAACACATCAGAACGATCATCCATCCAGACCAAGTGGGATTTATCCCTGGTATGCAGGGATGGTTCAACATTCGCAAATCAATCAATGTGATACACCACATTAACAGACTGCAGAAGAAAAACCATATGATTATCTCAATAGACGCCGAGAAAGCATTTGATAAAATACAACACCCTTTCTTTTTTTTAACTTTTATTTAATGAATATAAATTTCCAAAGTACAGCTTATGGATTACAATGGCTTCCCCCCCATAATGTCCCTCCCACCCACAACCCTCCCCTTTCCCACTCCCTCTCCCTTTCCATTCACATCAAGATTCATTTTTGATTCTCTTTATATACAGAAGATCAGTTTAGCATACATTAAGTGAAGATTTCAACAGTTTGCTCCCACACAGAAACATAAAGCGAAAAATACTGTTTGAGTACTAGTTATAGCATTAAATCTCAATGTACAGCACACTAAGGACAGAGATCCTACATGAGGAGTAAGTGCACAGTGACTCCTGTTGTTGACTTAACAAATTGACACTCTTGTTTATGGCATCAGTAATCACCCTAGGCTCTTGTCATGAGCTGCCAAGGCTATGGAAGCCCCCTGAGTTCATTGACTCTGATCATATTTAGACAAGGCCATGGTCAAAGTGGAAGTTCTCTCCTCCCTTCAGATGACCCGTTCTTTCCACTGGGATCTCACTCGCCGAGATCTTTCATTTAGGTCCCCCCCCCCCCCCCGGAGTGTCTTGGCTTTCCATCCCTGAAATACTCTCATGGGCTTTTCAGCCGGATCCGCATGCCTTAAGGGCTGATTCTGAGGCCAGAGTGCTGTTTAGACATCTGCCATTATAACACCCTTTCATGATGAAAACTCTAAGCAAACTGGGTATGGAAGGAACATTCCTCAATATAATCAAAGCAATCTATGAAAAACCCAAGGCCAACATCCTATTGAATGGGGAAAAGTTGGAAGCATTTCCACTGAGATCTGGTACCAGACAGGGATGCCCACTCTCATCATTGCTATTCAATATAGTTCTGGAAGTTCTAAAAGAGGTTTTCTTATTTATTTATTTGAGAGATAGAGTTACAGACAGTGAGAGGGAGAGAGACTTTTTCTGACCAGACAGGAGGCACCAGTCTCTAAGTGAGAAACCCAATAGTCATTTTGCACTTCTTTCTTTCCATCGTCCCCTACAACCCTTACAGTTTGTCACAAGTTCATGTGCTGTACCTCCTCCCTGTCTCTCCTGTCGATCCATTTCTCTCCCAATACACTTTTTTGGTTCATGCTGCCTCAGTGTTTTCTCTGGATTCTGGGAGAAGTCTCCTAACCAGCCTACCTGCTTCTGTCCTGACATCTGTTCAACACGTCTTTCACAACTTTTCAAGAATACTTTTTTTTCTTAAATACAAAGCTTATCATGCTGCTCTGTTCCTTAAACTTTCAATGGGTCTATACTGCCAAGTAGGATAAAGTCAATCTGTTAAAATATGATTATACAGTTTTCCTTTCCTTTGCTTCTGATGAGCTGTCCACCTACTCTGTATTATTCTTCCATTAGATTTAAGCCAGGTGTAATTTCTTATGGTTTCCTGCTCTTGTCAGGCTATTTCATATCTCTATGCCTTTGGCTGTTTGTCTCTGCTTGGAATAATCTCTCCACAATTATTTTTAAAGATTTATTTATGTATTTGAAAGTCAGTTACACAGAAAGGGAAGGAGAGGCAGAGAGAGAGAGAGAGAGAGAGAGAGAGAGAAGTCTTCCATCTGCTGGTTCACTCCCCAATTCTCTGCAACAGGCGGAGCTGCACCAATCCGAAGCCAGGAGCCAGGAGCTCCTTCCAGGTTTCCCACTAGGGTGCAGGGGCCCAAGGACTTAGGCCATCTTCCACTGCTTTCCGAGGCCACAGCAGAGAGCTGGATTAGAGGAGCAGCAGGAACTTGAACCAGTGCCCATATGGAATGCTGGCACTACAGGCGGCAGCTTTATTTGCTATGCCACAGCATGCCCCCACCCCCAATTTTCTGCTTGTTAAACACCTATTCATCTTTCAAGGGGGGGTGCATGTAATAATGTTTGGAACTTACATTTTGGAGACAGATGGACCTGGGGTTGAGTCCTGGATCTCCATTTACTAACAATGTGGCTTTGGTCAACTCAAACTTTCTTAACCTCAGTTTTGTTAACTGAGGACTGGGGATTAAATATATTTCAAATGATTGTGGTTAAAATTAATTTACCTGAATTAGTATACTTAAATTGTTGAATGTTATATTTGACACTAGTAATTATTCCATAGTGTCTTCAGTGACTCAATTCAATTTCATCAATCAAATGTTTTTGAACTTCCCCACATCTGAAAGAAACAACTTTGTATTAGTTATTAAAGTAGTATTTCAGCTCCAGACCTCTCATCCTTTTATATCCTGCTCCCTGATTCTAGACACTGCAAGCCACTTTCTGTTCAGTCCGCTGTCTCTATGATAGGTCTGACAACAAAGGTGCCAGGGAGACCACACAGCTGGTGGAAGAAAAAGATTCCTGCCCCTTTCTGTCAGTTAATGTGGACTTTTAAATTTTGTCAGTGGCGGTTGGGTCCAGTAGCAGCAGTTGAATCCAGTTTGCAAGGTCTCTGGCCTTGTAAAAATCTGCCTTTTCCACCTCCCGCAGAGACACACTAGGTAATCAGTGTGTCCCCCTGTAGAGATTTGGGTCCCAGTCACATGAGACTCCTCCAAGCTTTACATTTTAATAATCCCACCGTTTCCCTTTGTTCTCTCAACTCTAGCAGTGATTGTGACTTTCTGCAGCTGATACTATTGTGTTAAAGTTCTCTCTTTCCTTTTTGAGCTATTCAATATGTAGTTGTCAGTTATCTATATTCATTGCTATCAAAAATCACCATGCAGTCTCTATGCCCTAACTGGGCCCTGACAGGCAGCAACACTGTTTCTCACCTTTGTTTTCTCACTGAGGTTCGTTTTTGTGTCCTAAGTGCCTTTGTAATTAACCGGTGCATGAGAAGAATCTTCGTGATTATTTCTGAGTATCTCTTTCAGGTTCCATGCTCAGCATTTTCTAATCTGTACACATCATCTTCACTGATGGCTACACCTGCACTTTCTCCTTTCTCTAAATGGCCAGCTGCATCAGTATGCTTTCCAGTGAGTGGAATGTACAGTGCTTTAAATTTGGTCTTTACAGCAATTGAATCAGTGTGAACAAAGGAACATTGCCAGCATCTGTGTTCTTCAAGTACTGTGAAGCTGAGACAAGTCTTCATTTTGAAAATGTATTAATATAATTTATTTTAGAATATGAATTGTTAATAACCAGAAGAGATATACTTGATTAAGAATTGGGAAGCCCAGATCCTATCTGTCCTACTTCACACTAATTTTTATGACTCATTAATCTTTGACTTTCTCAACAAATAAATTAGTTATAATAATTGCTTCTTTTATATGTTGGAGATATTTAATATGTACACAAACCTACACACTAGGTAATATATATGGATACTATCTAAAGTTAATGGAAAATACATATTATAAAAAAATTATGCATGAATTAAAAAAAATTTGTACCCAAATAAACTTAACTGTTGATTTCACTTTCCATGGATATTTGGAAGTAACTTTACATATGAAAGTTATTAGGATTTAAAAAAAATTTAGAATCAAACTTTAAGCTAAGGTTAAAATTTTATAGATGCATTCAAAATATCATCTAGAAAGGAAGCTTAACTATGTTGAAAGTTTAGACTGTTTAACATAAAAATTCATTGGATTTCACCAAATAAATATTGACTAAAAGTTGTGAGAGTTTGAATTACAGTTATTAAATATTATAGAGCATAATACATTTTTTTGAATAAGCTAGTCTTGTATAACTACATTTTAAGTACCCAATTTGATATAAAAGAATTATGAAGCAACTCCATTTTATTGGTGTAGAATTTGTGGAGGCATATGAAGAATTATTTAATTTCTAAAATTGAATGGGTAAGGGAATAAATTAAGAAATGAATTTTAAATTATTTTAATTTTTTATATTGGATCAATATTTGCTACCACTGAAATTTTTCTTGAGTAATTTTGGCTTTGAGACAGTTACAATTGATTTATTTGTAATGTAGAATTCAGAATAGAAACAACTAGAAGCCATGCTGAATAATAAACTAAAATATAGATTTCTTGTTCCAGTGTTTAAAAGACATCACTTTTGTGAGGAAAAAATTGAACTGTGGTTAACCTAATTTCTTGTTTCGGTGGCTATAAATGATATCTACAGTGCAGCAATAAAAACTGAACACTCATGTACCTAGATAGATAGAATCAAAGAATTCAATAAAACTTCAATGAAGTGCCAGATCATTCTACCACAGTGAACCAATAATTCCTGTTGGAAAAACAAGTAACTATACAAATTTATATCTTTTTTGAGAAAGTGGGCAATTGAGTTTCTATGATTTAAAAGCTTTATCTTCAATTTAAGAATGGTATGCAGGGGCCAGTGCTGTGGTGTTGGCTAAAGCTGCTGCCTGTGGTGCCCACATCCCATGTGAGCACTGTTGAGTCCTGGCTGCTCCACCTCTGATCTAGCTCCCAGCTGATGCACCTGGGAAAGCAGCAGAAAATGGCTCAAGTGTTTAAGACCCTGCATCCATATGGGAGACCCACATGAAGCTTCTGGCTCCTGGCTTCAGCGTGGCCCAGCCCTAGCTGTTGTGGCCATTTGGAGAGTAAACCAGCAGATGGAAACTCTCTCTCTCTCTCCCTCTCTTTCTGTAACTCTGCCTTTTAAATAAATATGCAAACAAACTATTTTTAAAAAGCACCATCCTCTGATGCTTTTCCAGGTGCATCAGTAGGGAGCTGGATCAGAAGTGCAGCAGTCAGGACTGGAACTGGTGCCTATACGGGATGCCGGCACTGCAGGCCAGGGCTTTAACTTACTGTACCATTACACTGGCCCCAATAAATAAATATTTTTTCTTGGCATCTATTTTATTTTTTAATTTCTTAACAGTTTCATGGTTTTGATTTATCTTTTTTCCCAAGAAACCTTTTTTTAAGTAATACAAACTTCATGCATTTCATAAGTTCAAATTTAGGAATACAGTGATTCTTCCCACTATACCTGCCCTCCCACCCACACTCCCACCTCCCTGTACATTCCCAGTCCTATTATCCACTAAGTTCCATTTTAAATAAACTGTATACACAGAAAACCAACTCTATACTAAGTAAAGAGTTCAACAATTTGCACGAAAAAAAACCAAATATTGTTCCTCAAGTTGAGACAAGGGCTATTCAAAGTCATTGCATCTTGAAGTTAATTTCACTTCTTTTTTCTTTTTAGAAACTTAAAGAAACACCCAAGAATGATAAATCTTTTGTGAGCACTTAGACATAAATATAATACAACTCTTTGAGGACAGAGGTCCTGCATGGGAAGTTAGTGCACAGTGACTCCTGTTGTTAACAATTAACACTCTTTTTTAAAATATTTATTTATCTATTTGAAAGTCAGAGTTACACAGAGAGAGGAGAGACATAGATGAGAGAGAGAGAGGTCTTCCATCTGCTCGTTCACTCTCCAATTGGCCACAATGTCTGGAGATGTGCCAATCTGAAGCCAGGAGCCAGGAGCTTCTTCTGGGTCTCTCACGTGGGTGCAGGGGCCCAAGGACTTGGGCCATCTTCTACTGCATTCCCAGGCCATAGTAGAGAGCTGGATTGGAAGTGGAGCAGCTGGGTCTCAAACCGGCGCCCATATGGGATGCTTCAGGCCAGGGCATTAACCCACTGTGCCACAGTTCCGGCCCCACAACTAACAGTCTTACGTATAACATTAATGATCACCTGAGTCTCTTTACATGAGCTGCCTAGGCTGTGGAAGCCTTTTGAATCCACAAATTTTGTCAGTGTTTAGACGAGACCATGAGCAAAATGGAAGTTCTCTCCTCCATTCAGAGAAAAGTACCTCATTATTTGATGATCACTTATTTCCACTGGGATCTCACCCACTGGAGTCCTTCATGTAGGACATTTTTTTTGTCACAGTGTCTTGTCTTTCCTTGCCTGAAATGCTCTCATGGGGTTTTCAGCCAGAACAGAATGCCTTAAGGGCTGATTCTGAGGTCAGAGTGCTACTTAAAGTGATTGTCATTCTATGAGTCTACTGTGTGTACTGCTTCCCATGTTGGAGCATTCACTCCTTTTTGATTCTGTTGTTAGTATCAGACACTTAATCCTATCCATATGATTACTTTAACACTTAAGATTGTATTTTTACTGCCCAGCTTAATGGGATTTGGGTCCCATGGCATGTTTTTAAACGGTACCCTTAGAAGTAACTCTATAGGAATGTATACAGAACTATCCAGCTTTACAGTTATAGACTTCCTACACTTCATAATTGCAACTTTAGGAACATGATGATTCTTCCAACCATACCTACCCTCCCACTCATACTCCCAACCCTCTTTCTCCTGCCTCTCTTATTCCCACTCTTATTTTTTACTGAGATCTGTTTTCAATTGACTTTATACACACGTTTAACTCTATGTTTAGTAGAGTTCAACAAATAGTGTGGGGAAAAAAAAAACTTTTCCTCAACAGTTAGGACAAGTGATGTTCAATTAATTGCTTCTTAAAGTGTCAATTATACTTCTATAGATTTCTTTTTAGGTGCTCTATTAGTTATTACAGATCAGGGAGAACATATGGTATTTTCCCCTTTGGGACTGGCTTATTTTTACTAAGTATGATGTTTTCCAGATGCATCCATTTTGTTGTAAATGACGATTTCATTTTTTTTTTTTTTACTGCTGCGTAGTGTTGTAGGGTGTACATATCCCATAATTTCTTTATGCAGTCTTTGGTTGACGGGCATTTGGGTTGATTCCATGTCTTAACTATTGTGAATTGAGTCATAATAAACATGGGGTTGTAGATAACTCTTTCTTATGCTGATTTCATTACCGTTGGGTAAATTCCCAGGAGTGGGATCGCTGGGTCATATGGTAGGTCTATATTCAAATTTCCAAGGAATCTCCATACTGTCTTCCGTTGTGGATTTACCAGTTTACATTGCCACCAGCAGTGGATTAGGATACCTTTTCCCCACATCCTCACCAGCCTTTGTTGTTTGTTGATTTCTGTATGAAAACCATTCTAACTGGGGTGAGGTGAAACCTCATTGTGATTTTGATCTGCATTTCCTTGACAGTTAGTGATCCTGAGCATTTTTTCCTTTGTCTCTTGGCATTTTGGATTTCTTCTTTTGAAAAATGTCTGTTTAAGTCCTTTGACCATTTCTTAATTGGGTTGTTTGTTTTGTACTGTTGAGTTTCTTGATCTTTATAGATTCTGGTTATTAATCCTTTATCGGTTGCATAGTTTGCAAATAATTTCTCCCATTCTGTCAGTTGCCTCCTCACTTTCCTGAGTGTTTCTTTAGTAGTCCAGAAACTTCTCAGTTTGGTGTAATCCCACTTGTCAATTTTGGCTTTGATTGCTTGTGCCTCTAGGGTCTTTTCCAAGAACTCTTTGCCTGTGCCATGTCTTGCAGTGTTTCCTCACTGTTCTCTAATAATTTGATGGTATTGGGTTATAGATTTAGGTTTTTAATCCATTTTGATTGGATTTTTGTATAAGGTGTAAGGTAGGGGTCTTGCTTCATACTTCTGCATGTGGAAATCCAATTTTCCCAGCACCATATGTTGAAGAGACTGTCCTTGTTCCTGGCATTGGTTTTAGCTCCTTTGTCAAAAATAAGTTGGTTGTAGATATGTGGATTGCTTTCTTTGGTTTCTATTCTGTTTCATTGGTCTACACATCTGTTTCTGTACCAGTACCAAGCTGTTTTGATTAAAACTGCCCTTTAGTATATCTTGAAATCTGGTATTGTGATTCCTCCAGCTTTGTTTTTGTTGTATAATATTGCTTTAGCTATGCAGGGTCTCCTGTGTTTCCATATGCATTTCAGCATCATTTTTTTTCTATATCTAAGAAGCATGTCCTTGGTATTTTGATTGGTATCACATTGTGAATCTGTAAATTGCTTTTGGTAGTATGGACATTTTGATGATATTAATTCTTCCAATCCATGAACATGGAAGATTTTTCCATTTTTTATTTTCTATTTCTTTTTTTAATGTTTTGTATTTTTCATCATAGAGATCTTTGACCTTCTTGATTAAATTTATTCCAATGTATTTTTTTCATAGCTATTGTGAATGATATTGATCTTAAAAGTTCTGCCTTAGCCATGACATTGTCTGTGTATACAAAGGCTATTTGTTTTTGTGTGTTCATTTTATATCTTGCTAAATTTCCAAACTCTTCTAGGTCAGATATTCTTTCTCCTGCTTCACCAATCCTGTTGTTAAGACTTTCCTTTGCATTTTTTATTTGTTCTATTGAATTCTTCACTTCCAAGATTTCATTTTGCTTTCTCTTTAAGATCTCAGTTTCACTGGAGAAATATTCTTTCATGTCATTTATGGATTTCATTAGTTCATACATTTGTTTCTGATTACTTCTAAGTAATGCTATGATCAATTTTTTGAATTCTATTTCTTGCATGTCTTCAAACTCTTTATCTTCTCAATATAATATTGAAGTGTTGTATTCTTTTGGGGGCATATTGTGTTCCTAATTCTTGTTTCTTTAATTGGTGTGTTTCTTATTTGGAATTTGTGGAGATACTCATTGGTTTCTCTGTGTTTTTTTTTTTTTTTTTTTTTTTTTTTTTTTTTGGATTGTTGTGGAAGCTTTTATCTTTATGCCTCTGTGGCTTAGTGAAGTGTCAGCTCTTTCAGAGAATACTCAGAGAGTGTGCTGGGTATGGTTAGAGAACTCTGTTCAGTGCTCCAGGATGAAGGGAGTGTCCATTATGACACCCAAGTTGGGCGTGGTACATCTCTCTCTTTTTTTAATTAAATCAGAGGGGAAGTTTGTTCTGCTCTGTTGGCATAGACTCAGCTTACCTCCTTTCCTAAAAGGAGACCAGTGTCTGGGCATTAGCCCCAGTGGGTATAATATTCATCTGTGCTGCCACAAAGATGACACAAAGGATCTGTGCAGTCCTCACTGTAAGCACAGATTCGCCAGCAATGCTGCTTACCAGGGAACCAAGGATTCCTGAGTGTGTGGAGCCTCCCACAGTGACTGCCCCAATTCTTGGCCACACCATGAGCCCTCCCATGCAGCTTCAGTGTTTTCATCATCCTGGCACACCAGCCTCCTACAGTCATGAGCACCCAGCCCCCTGTTGGTTCTCCTTGCCAGACTTAGGAGTCTCCGCTCAGCTGGTTGCTGGGCACCGACACGAGCTGGTGTACCTATTACATATGTCCAAAATGGCACCCACTCACTATTGGCTTGTTACTGGACTCCATTGCAGGGTGATTGGGGAGAGAAAAACATGCCCCCCCTTTTTTACTTCTCAAGTTTGGTAGGTACACTGTCCCCCACAGGGCTGCAAGCCAGAATCCCTCTAGGCTATTCCTGCAGCTTTGTTGCCAGTGGCTTGGGCTGCTGCAGTCTGGTCTCACCTCACTTTCCAAATCTTGTGTTGAGGCTCTTGGCTGCTGGGTTCTTGAGTTGTGCACATGCATACCCTCAGCGCAGATCCACTGTGTCCCTCTAATTTATGCGGAGTTTCCTTTTCTGTTTTCTCTCTAACTCATCCTTGAAACTGCACTCTCTCCACTTTGTTATACTATCTTCTCCTGGACTAGGGCAGTAAGCTCCCTACCTACTCTGCCATCTTAATCAAATCCCCAATTTTTTGAAAGTCAGAGTTGCACAGAGAGGAGAGGGAGAGGGAGAGAGAAGGGGAGGGAGGGAGGTTGGTCAGTCGGTCAGTCGGTCAGTCAGTCAGTCAGTCAGTCTTCCATCCACTGGTTCACTCTCCAGTTGGCCACAATGGCTGGAGCTGCGCCAATCTAAAGCCAGGAGCTTATTCCTGGTCCCCCATGTGGGTGCAGGTGTCCAAGGCCTTGGGCCATCTGCTGCTGCTTTCTCAGGCCACAGAAGAGAGCTGGATCAGAAATGGAGCAGCTGGGTCTTGAACTGACACCCATATGGGATGCCGGTGCTTCAGGCAAGGGCATTAACCCACTGTGCCACAGCACTGCCCCCCCCCAATAAATAAATCTTAAAAAAAGAATGCTATGCAGTAAATTTATAAGTAAGTTCTCTTTAAAAAATTTTTTTATTCATTTGGAAGAGTTAGAGAGAGAGAAAGAGAGACAGAGAGAGAGAGCGCAAGCGAGCACACTTCCATTCACTGGTTTACTCTCCAGATGGCCGTAATGGCCATGGCTATGCCAGGCTGGAATCAGGAGCCAGAAGCTTCTTATGAGTCTCCCACATTGGGGGCAGGGACCCAAGCTCTTGGGCTAAATCCCATTGCTTTTCCCAGGCCATTAGCATGGAGCTGGATTGGAAGTGGAGCAGTCAGGACACAAGCTGACACTCATATGGGATGCTGGCATTGCAGGTGGCAGCTTTATCTGCTATGCCACAACACTGGCTCCACAAGTAAGTTCTATGAAAATAATAAAAATATGTTTGCAACTAACTTGAGCAGTTGCTTTCAGATAATGAGATGTTTATTTTTCTCTACTGAAGTTTTTTATTGTGGAATTCATCTGAATTATCATTCCTTGGCTTACAGAAATTTTTCAAATGGGTATGCATTTGTAGGAATATATACTTCCTACCTGTAATGTATTTAGCTATAAAGAAATGGCAGTCAACTGGAAATTATTTAAAAGATTTAGTGAGTTCTGGAAATTATCTTAGGTCCTAGGAAGGCATTGGGGTTAACAGAGGAGGATGGATTTACAAAGATGAATGCCACCATCAACGGGTTGCATTTACAGTGAAGTGAGAAAACTCTGGGATTTATAGTTTACCATTGTTCTTGGGGGAAAGATTGAAAAAATTGAGACAATTGTACTAGAAGTTAATTATTTTCCTTTTTGGTTACATTCTGGTCATAGTCCTGTTAACTTAATAGCAACCCAGTAGAACATACCCAGAAGCCATGATGCATCTTATTCATAGGTTATAGCATACCAATAGGAAAGAGCTGATCACCAATGCCAGTCCCTTTTACTGACTAAACCATAGGGAAACTTGACACCATTCAACAGAGATTTGGGACCTGGAAGATGTTAACAGTTTTGACCACCTGTAGAAGTGCATAGTAGCCCTAAGGTTACTTTGGGGTAGCATGAGTAGTTGGGTCAGAGTTATTTTATTTTACACATTTTTTGCTATAAATATTGGGGGTATTCTTTATTTTACTTGTACTATGTAGACATGCTTAAAAATAAGAAACTAAAAACCAGTACTTTAGTATGAATCCTTCAGGGAGTCATTCATCAGTCATTCAATACAACCACATTTCAAAGCATCTCATGTGAAGGAAAAAACATTGGTACTATGCACTAGGGGCATAATGATAAAAAGATTTAGTTCCTGTCTTCATTTGTGGTGCTCTAACTAATGACTGAGTAGCTTTTAAGCAAAAGAAATTTGTTTCTTACAGTTCTGAAGGTTGGAAGTCAGAGACCAGGGTGCCAGCCTTGCTGAGAGCCCTCTTTCAGGCTTCAGATTCTTGACTTCTTGTATCCTTTCCAGGCAGAAAGAGAGCAAGAGAACTCTTTCCATGGTCTCCTTTTATAAGGACACCAATTCCTACACCCCTTTTCCTAATACCATTATTTAGAGGTAAGGATTTCAATGAATTTGAGGAAGGGCTACAAATGCTTAGCTGATCACAGTCCCTACCCTCTGAGAGAATGGAGTCCAGCAAAGAGGAACAAACTATCAGTGTAATAAATCCTTACTGCAGAAAGACTTTTGGTCAAGTTTTTGCTCAGTGAGTACCGAACTAATTTACATGTCTCGACAAACTTAAGCACTCTTTCCACAAAACATTTGAAAAATAACAATGCAACTAGTTGACTTGGTGGTATGGACATATCTGGTTCCCATTTGCACATCCTGATCGGTATCAATAGCTTCTAGGGTCAACCAGATAATTTCCTTCAGAGGAGGAAAGCAGCTAAAAGGAGGCTTACTCAACTGTGTAATCTCTGGCCCACATTTTGCAGACTCCAAGTTAGAGGATGTTAGAGGGGGAAAGGATTAGAAATTATCTGAATAGGATAAATTTAATGTCTCTGTGATTGAGACTCAGCCAGCCCCTTCAGTGCCCTCCTCCATGCACTGATGTATCCTAACTCTTCATTGGTTCTTCTGACCTCGAGGCTATTAGCCTGAGCTGAGGGGTGAAGTAAGATGAGCTTATCTCTTATTGATTCATGTCTTATTAAGGCACTGAGGAAGGACGCTAATCACTTGATGAAATAGAATTTGGTTATCAGACTTTATTTTTGTCTAGTATTGCTTGTTGGATTAATGTTATTTCATCCGATCCATAGAAAATCAAGGTGTCTTTTATTTCTTTCAAAACAAATGATATGACTAGCATATGGTGAGAAAATTTTACATTTCCTGAAATGTAAAAATCTTTTGTTTTATTGCCTCAAAAATAATTACAGAGTTTTAAAGAAATAACAGTATTTAAGAAATGTCCTACACCTTGTTAAAAGAGACTACAACATATTTCTAACAGTAATAAACTATCATGGAATGTATACCTCTATTAGAACCCTTGCCGCCAAGTATTTCAATAATAGTTACCATTTTCTCCATAGAGTCTATGTATCTTGAGACCATGTACTCCCAGTGCTTAGCCCATGGTGATAGGACTCAAAACAATATTTGGTGAGCCAATATACACTGACTACAGGAGTAAATATTTAAAAAATTTACTTAGTTGTAATAGAATTCCATTGTATCATTTTTGTTTGTCCAATTTCAAACACATTACTTTACTTGTCTGAGAAGCTGCTAATGTCATTTTGATTAGATCAAATATATCAGAATTCCCTTTCAAATACGTCAGCTTAATATTCTGTAGTTCAGTCATCTAAGTAATGAAGAGCTCTGAACTCTAAGGGACAGAAGCTGTACATAATTCAACTGTATTTTACTCAAGGCAAAATTTCTTCTCAGGTAAAAATTATACTGTACTTTTTATCAAGTGAAAGTTAACATTATTCACTGGAGAGCTTGTGTTGTCATTGTAAGTCTTTGACTTTCATTTACTTATGCCTATTTTTAAAAATAAATCTTAAGGAAATGGTGCCTACTCCCACCCCGCTCCAGCCCATGAGTAATCTGGAAAGGGAAGTAATGAGGCATACATTAAACCAGCTACTACAGATGGGGAAAGTGAAAAAGTTATGGCATTGATATTAGTACAATGATCCCATTTAACATAATGATCTGAAATAATTTATTAGTATTAATGGTGCTTATTTACCTCTATAACTTAACAACAAATGTAGATGGAGAGTCCCCATTGCTGATGTCAGCTTCTTTAGAAAATTCATTTAAGTGGCCATTGACACTCTATTTTGAGGTGGTTGCTCATAAGAGTTGGAATAATTTTTTCTCTATAAAATGTAAAAGTATAAAAGAATAAAACTTTTCAGATGATTGCAATGGTAAAATCAAGTTAGTTTAATTATACACTTGATATTTTTTGAATGTTTATGTATAAGCAATTATTAGATATAAAAGTTACTCCTTTAGTAATAACATATGTTTTTTTTTAAAGATTTATTTATTTATTTGAAAGTCAGAGTTACACAGAGAGGAGAGGAAGAGAGAGAGAGAGGTCTTCCATCCGATGGTTCACTCCCAAGATGGCTGCAATGGCCGGAGCTGTGACGATCCGAAAGCAGGAGCCAGGAGCTTCTTCCCAGTCTCCCACGTGGGTTCAGGGGCCCAAGGACCTGGGCCATTTTCTACTGCTTTCCCAGGCCATAGCAGAGAGCTGGACAGGAAGTGGAGCAGCCGGGTCTTGAACCAGCACCCATGTGGGATGCTGGCACTTCAGGCCAGGGTGTTAACCTACTGCGCCACAGCACCGGCCCAAACATTATATGTATTTTAAAAATTGTCCTTGATTTTAAATATGCTTTTCTGTTCAGATGATATAATAAGAAGCTATGTTTCATAAACATCATTTTTTTTCCCTCATGATACAGTTGAAAATTAGGAAATTCTACCTGTGTTTTTGGTACCTATTATTCAACATTCCCTTTGTCTCCTGCCCCTATCTCTAGTAATCTCTAGACTATGTGCAGAGGGATGTTTTTAGGCTTCAACATCCGAGGAGGAACATGTGTATTTGTGTTTCTGTATCTGGTTTATTTCACTTAATGCAATGTCCTCCAGTTTTATCCATTCTACTTCAAGTGATATGATTTCATTCCCTTTTCTTCCTGAATATTCTGTCCATAATATTTTATTATACATTTCTGAACAAATAGAAGATAGCAGCTCAAAGTCTTCAATCATAGAGAAGGAAGCATTAATTTCCATCAAGAAAATTACTCTGATTTGATCAGCATGTATTGTATACAATTTTTGAGATGTCCCACTGTATTCCTTAAATCCATAAAATTAAAAATAATGACTGAAAAAAGAGTTTACACAGTAAGGTATTTGATAACCTAATTTAAGAAATGTGTTCAATGTAGTCTTTATTGATCCATCTTAGATTTCAAAATACAGGATTGGATGGGCTTGTCTGAAAAATGAACTTTACATGAAAGAAGTCTTTATATTGTAAAGATAGCAAAATCCATTTAAATATAAATATAAATATATATATATATATATAAGCACTTGGGTCACCTTCCACTGCTTTCCCAGGCCATCATTAGGGAGCTGGATCAGAAGTGGAGCAGCTGGGACTTGAACTGGTGCCCATATGGGATGCTAGTGTTGCAGGTGGCGGCTTAACCTACTATACTACAGTGCCGGACTTTTATTTATATTTTTGCCCAAGAAAAAAAAAACAGGTCAAGACTTTTAAAAAAGTTCCAGGTTCACTGACACACACTAAAGTGAAAAAAATAAAACTATGAAATTAGGGAGGAGCAGTCAAGAAGGGTGAATGAGATGCTCTTTACTCAGTTTCTCTTACACAAGGATAAACTTCAGCAACAGGTGGGCAACTATATTTTGAGGCGAGAGCACTGGAACTCAGCAAGTCAAAGACTGGGAGCCTGTGAGACACAAAATCCTAGAAAGGGGAACAAAGCACATTGGCAACCACAACCTTGGCTCGCTAGCCAGGGGGACTGCTTAGTGCAGGAGAAAGCATGACAAGAATGTCCCAGCAGAACCACATCAGAGCAGATACTGATAAACCTGGCTAAGAGAGAGGCAGCTTTGTTGTATGAGCTGCCCAGAATACATAGAGTAGTTTTATTTCGGAGAAAGAACCTACATTGTCTTTCTCAAATCCTAGAGCCCAGGCTGCAGTGGTTTGGTGTCATTGTGATATAACACTCTTCCAACTGCCTTAGATGCCAAAGGTCTGTACGTGTCCCTATGTTAGGGTCCCCACAGACATTTCACCACATTAGCTTAAGGGGCTGCAGTCTCACAATCCCAATTTGACCACCATCCTAGAACTAGCAGCCAGGTCAGAGCAGAGCCTTCTACAAGGCTAGGAGGTGTGCCTTGGGGATGAGCTGCTATCCCTCGGGTTCTGAGACTGCAGGACACTTGTACTATGAGACTAGGGGCCTGTCTCCCTCTGCTCAGTTTCACTGCTTCTCACAGATGGCTACCTGTGGGACAGGGCCACCACTGGGACTCAGAACAAGTGTGCCCTTGTCCACCTCTTTCCTCTTGTCTAGTGGCTTTTCTACTACTGTTCAGGACTAGGAGCCAGTGCTGACAGGGAGAGCTGCAGTTTTGCCCACCCCTGCCCCCTTGGCTGGTAGCTTTTCAGCTGTTTCTTTTGTGTACTGAGACTGGGTGCTAGAAGGTGAGCCACATTATCACTCACCCTTTCCCCCTAGGCTTGCAGCTTTTCCACTGCCTCTGCCAGAGTCAGAGTGGGTGCTAAGAGGGAGAGCTGCAGTCTTGCCAACTTTTTCCCTTTGGCTAGCTGCTTTTTGGCTGCTTCTGCCTGGGACTGAGAGCAGGAGCTAAGAGTGGGTGCTGTAATTTTACCCATCTCTCCCTCTCAACTAGCCAGTAACCACTTTTCTGCTGACATAGCTGGGGACTGAGAATAAGTGCCAAGAGAGTGGCACAGTCTCACTTGCCACCTCTCCCTGCAACCATCTGCTTGCAGATCTGTGCCCACCGAGGGATTTAGTATGGGAGCTGTGCTCCCTTATGGCACCCCTACCCCTGGCACCAGGCCAACAGTATTGCAAACTAATGGAAACCAAAAGCAAGAAGGAATAGCTATATTTATATCAGACAAAATAGAACTTAAGATAAAATCTATAAAAAGAGACAAGGTCACTGTATAATGATCAAGAAATCAATTCAACAAGAAGATATGATGATAGCAAGTGTGTATATACCCAATGCCTGCACACTCAATTTTATAAACCATCCATTACCAGGTCTAACGGAGAGAGAGACTCTAATACAAAAATAGTGGGTGACTTAAACATGCCACTTTGTCATGATCTGTTTGGACAGATTATCCAGACAAAAAGATTAACAAACATGACAGTTAAACTGTACTTAGTCCAAATGGACCTAACAGGCATTCACAACATTTCATTCAGCAGCTGCTGAAATACATTATTTTCTTCAGCACATGAAATAGTCTCTAGGATAAACCACATACCCATAAGCCACAATGCAAGTCTTAACAATTTCAAAAAAACTGAAGTCATATCCTGTATTTTTTGTGATTATACTGAAAAAAAACCTAAAAATTAACAGGTGAAAAACTAAAATTATACAAGTACCAAATAGCATGCTCCTGAGTGGAAAATGGATCATTGAAAAAACCCTAAGGGAATTTTAAAAATTCCTTGAAATCAATGAAAATGATACCAAATATACAAAAACTTATGGTAGATAGTGAAAATAGTACCAAGAAGGAAGTTTATAGCAAGAAGTTGCTATATAAAACAAAGGTTGTTTATTGTGTATATTTCTAACAGTGCATCTCAAAGATCTAGAAAACCAAGAACAAAGCAAGCCGAAGTCAGTAGAAGAAAATAAAAAAAAATTGGAGCAGAAATAAATGAAACCAAGAAAACAATACAGAAAGTCAATGAAATGAAGAGTTGGTTCTTTGAAAAGATAATTAAGATTGATGAACTTTTAGCTAGACTAACAAAAAAGAAGACTCAAATAAAATCAGAAGTGAAAAAAGAAATTTCACAATTGATACCACAGAAACAAAGTGCTATTAGGGACTATTATGAACAAAAGTATTCCAACAAATTGGAGGAAATGGATAAATGTCATAAGGCATATAATTTATCAAAATTGAAAAGACATAGAAAACTTGAACAAATAGCATTGATATTGAATTGGTAGTTAAAAGCTTCCCAATAAGGAAAATAGTATCATATGGCTTCATTGCAAAATTATACAAAAATTTAAAGGAAGAACTGATATCAATTCTTCTCAAACTTTTACAGAAAATTGAAAAAAAGGGAAACTTTCCAAACTCATTCTATGAGTAGCATAAGCTTAATCTGAAAACCAGACAAATATACAGCAGCAACAAAAAAGAAAACTATAAACCAGTACACCTGATGAACATATGCACAGAAATCCTCAAAATATAAGTAAATGGAATCCAGCAACACATAAAAAAGATTGTACATCATGATCAAATGAGATTTATCTGAGGGATGCAGGGATGATTCAATGTTTGTAAATCAACAAATATATCACATCAACTGAATAAAGGATAAAAATCAGATGACCATATCTAGCTCCTATTCATTAAAAAAGATTTTTAAAAATTTATTTGAAAGGCGGGGTTCTGGAGAGACACAGACACAGGCAGACACAGAGAGAGAGAGAGAGAGAGAGAAAGGGAGAGAGGGAAAGAGAGAGAAAGAAAGAGAAAGAAAGGTATTCTATTTCTAGTTCATTCCCCAAATGGCTGCTACAACCAGATCTGTGTGGATTCAAAGCCAAGAGCTTCTTCTGGGTCTCCCACACAGGTACAGAGGCCCAAGAACTTGGGCCATCGTCTGCTGCTTCCCCAGGCCATAGCAGAGAGCTGGATCAGAAGTGAGATTTGAACCCATGCCCATATGGGATGCTGGCACTGAAGATGGTGGCTTTACCTGCTGTTCCACAATGCCGCCCCCTTCCATTCACGTTTAAAACCTTGAGAACCTTAGATTTAGAAGGAATATACCTTAGCATAATAAAGGCTAACATGACATTTCATCATATAAAATCTGAAAGCATTTCCTATAAGATCTAGACCCAGACAAAGATGTCCACCTTCACTGCTCTTTTTATGTATACTAAAGGAAGCTTTAGATCCATTAGGCAAGAGAAAGAAATAAAAAGTATAAAACAGGAAAGGAAGGAATCAGATTATCTGTTTGAAGATGACATGATTCTATGTATAGAGAAACCTTAAGACTCTTAACAAGAGACTAATAGAACTGATAAATTCAGTAAATATTCAGTATACAAAATGAGCCAATAATGAACTTGCTGAAAAAGAAATTATTAGAACAATCGTGTTCACAATGGATATAAAAAACATTGAAATAAACATAATCAAGGATGTGAAAGACCTCTACATTGAAAATTACAAAATGCTGATGAAAGAAATTAAGAGCAAAAAATGGAAAAACTTTATATTCTCATGGATTGAAAGAATTAATGTTATTAAAATGTCTGCACTACTCAAATTAATTTACAGATAAATTCAATGCCATAAATACCAATGACATTATTTACAGAATCAGAAAAAATAATCCTAAAACTCATGGAGGTACAAAAGACTTCGAATAGTTCGAATAATCCTGAATAAAATGAACAAGATTGGAGGCATTATTATACCAGGTTTTAAGACTTACTACAGAGCTACCATAAGCAAAAACGGTGTAACCTTGGTGTACAAATGGACACATGGACCAATGAAATAGGTTGTAGATTCAAGAAGCAAATCCATGCATCTGTAGCCCACTGATCTTTGACAGAGATATCAAAAATATGTAGTGGAGAAAGGACAGCCTCTTCAATAAATGATATTGAGAAAACTCATTGTCCATATATAGAATTGAACCAAGAGCCACCCCATTATTCATCCTATACAAAAATGAACTCAAAATGAATCAGATGTCTAAATGTAAGACCTGAAACTATGAAACTGCTAGAAGAAAACATAAGAGAAATACTTCAAGACATTGGCATAGGGAACAATTCTTTGGATAAAAATCTCAGAAAGCATAGGCAACTAAAGCAGCAATAAACAAAAAGGATTATATTATACTAAGAAGTTTTGCAAGGAAAGAATAAAAAGAGTGAAGATACAACTGATATAATGGGATAAATATTTGAAAAAAGTATTAATCTGACAGATAATTAATATCCAGAATCCCTAAGGAACTAAAAAAAGCTGAACAACAAATAAACTATCCATTTAAGAAACAGGCATACTATCTGAATAGACATTTTTCCCAAGAAGAAATGCAAATGGCTAACAAATACATGAAAAAATGTTCAACATCACTAGTTATCAGGAAAAATACAAATCAGAGCCACACTCACCACAGTTACAATAGATATTATCAAAAACCATACAAAAAAGAATAAATGTGAGAATATGGGGAAAATGGTACCCTCATACACAAGTAGCTGAAATGCAAATTAGTACATTCATTATGAAGAACAATGTGGTGATTCATAAAAAAAGATAAATTAAAAATATGTCTACCATATGACCTAGGTATTCTACTCTTGGTGTATAGCTGAAGGAATTTAAATCAGCATATGAAAAAGATACCTGTAATCCCATGTTCTTTGCAACACTCTTCACAATATCAAGAAGTAGAATCAACCTAAATGTCCACTGACAGATGAATGAATAAGAAAAATATAGCATGTATATAACAGGATACTATTCAGCCATAAAGAATGAATTCTTGACATCTGTAGCAAAATGGATGGAATTGGAGGTCATTGTTTGGTGTGATAAGCTAGACACAAAAGACAAACACTCTATGTTGTCCTTCACATGTAGAATTAAAAAATAGTTTATATGACCTTACAGTAGTGATTCCTAAAGCATGGGAAAGGTTTGGGAGAGAAACGTACATAGCATAGTGGAATGAGTATAATTTATAACAATAATGTATAGTATATTATATAAAGAGAGGAGAGGGACTAGTGGACTTCAAGTACATAGAAAAGATAAGGAGGTGGGAAGGCTGGCTTCCTTGTTTGATCAGTTTGTTCCATTTATATGTGTTGAAATATTGTACAGTACCTCATAAAAATGTGTAAGTATTACATGTTAATAAACATTTTAAATGATAACTCACTAAAAAAGAAAACTAGGAAATTCACAACTTATCCAATAACTAAAGATGAAGTCTTCCATTTGGATTTTTTTAAAAAAAGATTTATTCATTTATTTCAAAGGCAGAGTGACAGGAAGAGACACACAGAGAAAGATCTTCCATGTGCTGATTCACTCCCCAAATGGCCACAATGGCTGAGTCTGGGCCAGGTCAAAGGTAGGAGTCCAGAACTCCAGCCAGGTCTCCCACTTGGGTATTAGGGACTCAAGTATTTGGGCCATCCCCTGCTGCTTTCTCTGGCACATTAACAGGGAATGGGATCAGAAGTGGAGCTTGAATTCAAGCTAGGACTTGAATTGGCATACATATGAGATGTCAGCATAATAGGTAGTGGCTTAACCTGGTGTACCACAATGCAGGCCCCTAGAATTATTCTTTGGTTATTGTAATATCATCCGGTAACTAGACATCTGAGAAGCAAGCTGACTTCACTCTGGCTTAGAGAATTTGACTCAGGTTGGAGGAGAGAAAAAGGGAGGGTGGGCGTTCTGATGCCATTCCATTTCCTCTTAACAAACTACAAGGGATTCTGTTAGAATCTGTAGGTATTGAGCTAATATGTAAAGTGTTGCCTCTCATTTCTTTTTCAGGGCATGGCAGATATTACCAGGATAAAAGTATTTCTCTAGAAAACTTAAGAATTTCAATAAAATATAAATTATCTTAGCATTAGTATGAAACTTCAGATTAGTGAGTATGGCAGTGAATGATGGAAATATTGAGTGCAAGCAAGAATGTTAGAAATGGGAAAACTTTTTAGTTTGAGAGACAGCGATGCATTATTACTTGAAAATCATTTCATTAAAGGCAAACATTCGTTTTATTCTCTAGATTCATACTTCATGTAAAGTCAAACTTGAAAATAAGGTAATTAGTTTCAGTGGAATGTGTGTCTCTGCTGCCATAAAGGTTGTCTAAATTTTCCCAGATGTTATGATTAATTTCCATTATTGCTCTTAGCTTATCTTACTTTCTAGTTCCTCATTTTCTTTTTCTCTTGTCTTTCCCTGTTCTATCAGAACAAATTCCACTGCTCGCATAAGGACCAAAGAAAGATTAGACTTACTTGTAATGGAAAGTTTTATTTGAACCTCATTCTCTTCCTCTCTGACTGTATGCCTCCGTTTTCTGCTTGTTCAAAACCTTGCTCAGGTTACCTTTACCATTGTCTTCTACACTGAACTATTTGGAAAAATGAAATGAAATCTCAGCCTTGAGACTTTCAAATGCCATCTGCATAGACCTCAAACACTGTGAACATTAGTCTTGAATCTCTCATTTAAAAGTTTAATTTAGAGCTGTTTTCCTTGTATTTATTTTATCACACCTTAAAATGGGGTTCAGGAAAGCTGCAGTAGTTTGAGGGGTGTTAACGAGGACTGTCAGGGAAACCTGGACCATTTCTGTATACAGTAGGGCTAGAAACAGCAGGTCATTGCCTGTGGTCTGAAGCGGTGTGATGAGCAGGCTCTGAGATGTCCCCCATTGATTATAACCTCTCAATCATGCGATGTTGCTACCCTTTGGTTTGCGCTTCCTCTTTACTGTGAACTGATCCCAGGCCTTTGCTGCTAATGAAGAGAACATTCCAAATGGGATGCCACTTCTGAGGTTAGATTACACAAAGATGGTGGCTTCTCTCTTGCTTGTTGTCTCACTGGCTTGCCTTCTAGTTCTTACTTTCTAGTTCCTCATTTTCTTTTTCTTTTGTCTTTCCCTGTTCTATAAGAACAAATTCCCCTGAAGGAAGCCAGCTACCATGATTTAAGCTGCTTTATGAGGAAACCCTCTTGGCAAGAAACTGAGGGTTCCCTTAGCCCAACAACTTGTGAGAAACTGTGTTCTTTACCACATGCGTGAGTTTGAAACAGACCTCACTCGAGCCTTCTGATGAAACTGCTGCACCAGCTGACACCTTCATTAAAGTCTCTCAAGAAACTTTGAGGCAAAGGCATCCAGAACCCAAGAGATGATACATGTTTTTGTTCTAAGCTGTGAAGTTTGGAGGGTACTTGTTCCGCAGGGATACATAACGAATACAGTGGGTTAAGGGAAGAAGACAGAGGAGGCTGTGTGGAGAGCTCCTCTTAGGAGCTGAGGCTTCCGGTGAAGTGTCACATTTGGTCTGCAGCAACTGAGGGGTAGATAACCTGACTTCACTCCCTGTCTGTGAGTCCTGAGGGAACTCCCTATTTGCTGGACTTAGTCAGAAGACAGGAGGCAAAAGGGCAGCCTCCCATGGTTCAGGGCAGGTGGAGAAGAGGGAGAGTGGATGTGGAAGAGATGAAGCTTAGGAAAGAAACAAACCACGTGTTCAGCTTCTGAAAGCTTTGTTTTAACTACAGTTGAAATTTTCTCTATTCTGTGAGCACATTGCTTTCCTTTTATCTCAGAGGTATCATCTAAAAATTGTTTATTTGGGAAAGAAAGGGAGGGAGGGAAAGGAGAGTGGGAAAAAGGAGAAGGGGAGCGGGGAGAGGGAGAGGGAAAGGGAGAGCATGGGGGAGGAGAGAGATTTCCTCTGCTGTTTCATTCCCCAAAGGCCTGCAGCACTGGCAGGAATTTGGAGCCAAGAACTTCACCCAGGTCTCCAGTGTGGGTGGCAGGAACCCAATCCACCTGAGCCATCATCACTACAGAGAACCAGAGCTAGGAATTGAACCCAGGCATTGTTGATATAGGCAGGCAGATAGGATAAAATCCATGAGGTTTATGAGCTGGAGACCACGCCTCCTGTGTGATCCCATGCCTCTACCTGATCCCACCTGTACGCCCACATGCCTATCAGACTATGTAATCGCTCCCCCTTTGGGAGTAAATAAAAGGCCTGGAACGCAGTGGGCCCTCTCCTTTATTCCCCTTGCGCTTGTGGCCGTTGGGCTACCCGCTCTCTGCTTTCCTGCTGCATGCCTGCTCCTAGTGGCTTGTGGCCTGCTCTCTGCCTGGTAGGGACCCAACTTAGCTTCTAGACCTCTTTCCCTCCCCTAGTTAAAGCCCTCACTTGCCTGTATATTCCTGTCACTGAGTAAAAAAGCTTGAAAACTAAGCATGTTGCCTGGTCTGTTTGAGCCAGTATTCAGAATTCTCTGACTATGTGTCAAGAACCCACAAGATTATTAATGTTGAAAATTATTAATAAGCTGGCCAATATCACTCTGATGTAGGCACCTCAACTGCTAGAACAAATCCTTGCTCTCATGGTCCTCATTTTAAGGTAATCATTTCCAGGAAGTTTTAAAAATTTGTCTCTTTTTAAAGTTGCATGATGCGAAAAGCCTGCTGTGTCCCAGATGTATGCTGGGATAATGTTTTATCTTTTGATTCTTTTGTTATTTTTACAGATAAGATTTTTGGTCTGAATACATCATTGAGGGGCCACCTCAAATTATGCAGGACAACTGAAAAAATAATATTTTGTTCTTTATTCTGTAGCAGGGGATTACGAGGCTAAAAAGTAAATATTTTAGGATTTGTGAGCTATAAGGTTTTTGCCATACCTCTGCATGGTAGTGGAGAGCAGTCACAGACAATGTAAAAGTGAAGTCATGTGGATATTTTTCAAGAAAACTTTATCTGTAACATCAGGTGCAGGCTGGAATTGGCTCATGGGTTATATCTCTGATCTACAATATCCCTGAGGAAGTACCAGTGGGATTAGCCATCCTAGTAATGCATGTGCCACCAGATAGTTTGGAGCATAAAATTAAAAGAAGTATCACAGTAGCATGGGAAAAGGAACTCTGTTTAAGGACTCCCCTAAAAGCAAGGAAGAGGGAGGTCCACTAGAACTTTTAGGAGACGCTGAACATTGGGGAGAGTGGGAAACACAGGGTGCCCCAGGTGTAGTGCTGAGTAGTGCTCAGTTAGAATCAGAGTGAGTAGTTTGCAGAGTGTAACAGCAAACCAACAACTCCAATAGGGCAGAGTTGGAGCTCTAGTGTGAGAGGTGGCATGGAGGCATCTTGGCCATATGTTCTGGAGCACGGTGACATTGAGGACAGCCAGAGCTAAAAGATTTTGGGATGTCCTGCAACAACCTCCTCTAACATGCAATTTAAAACACCACTGACCAGATTCTCAGAGACTCCCTGTGGGAAACAAAACTGGGTAGGGGTGTGTGTGTGTGTGTGTGTGCGCATGTGCACGCACACATGTACACTTGTGTGTGCACATGAAGAGAGGGGAAGGAAGGAGATTCTCTAGGGAATTTTGAGCTATCAAGCTGCTGGAGGTTCTGATGGGAAACCTCTTTTTTTTTTTTTTTTAAACTTTTATTTAATGCATATAAATTTCCAAAGTACGACTTATGGATTACAATGGCTTTCCCCCCATACCGTCCCTCCCACCCACAACCCTCCCCTTTCCCACTCCCTCTCCCCTTCCATTCACATCAAGATTCATTTTCGATTATCTTAATATACAGAAGATCAGCTTAGTATACATTAAGTATGGATTTCAACAGTTTGCTCCCACACAGAAACATAAAGTGAAAAATAATAGATGATTTTTTAAAATGATGATGAAATCAGAGCAGACCTATTGTCATGTTTAATCCCAGTGAGAGTCAAGTTGGGAATTGATATTTTTTTTTTTTTTTTTTACAGAGGATCAGTTTAGTATGCATTAAGTAAGGATTTCAACAGTTTGCACCCCCATAGAAACACAAAGTGAAATATATTGTTTGAGTACTCGTTATAGCATTAAATCTCAATGTACAGCACATTAAGGATAGAGATCCTACATGAGGAGTAAGTGCACAGTGACTCCTGTTGTTGACTTTACCAATTGACACTCCTGTCTATGCCATCAGTAATCTCCCTATGCTCCAGTCATGAGTTTCCAAGGCTATGGAAGCCCTCTGAGTTCTCCGATTCTTATCTTGTTTAGACAAGCTCATAGTCAAAGTGGAGGTTCTCTCCTCCCTTCAGAGAAAGGTACCTCCTTCTTTGATGGCCTGTTCTTTCCACTGGGATCTCACTCGCAGAGATCTTTTGCCAGAGTGTCTTGGCTTTCCATGCCTGAAATACTCTCATGGGCTTTTCAGCCAGATCGGAATGCCTTTAGAGCTGATTCTGAGGCCAGAGTGCTATTTAGGACATCTGCCATTCTATGAGTCTGCTGAGATTCTCACTTCCCATGTTGGATCACTCTCCCCTTTATTTACTCCATCAGTTAGCGTTAGCAGGTACTAGACTTGTCTATGTGCTCCCTTTGACTCCCAGTCCCTTCACCATGACCAACTGTGAACTGAAACTGATCACCTGGAACAGTGAGATGGCATTGGTACATGCCACCTCGATGGGATTGAATTGGAATCCCCTGGTATGCTTCCAACTCCACCACTTGGGGCAAGTCAGCCCGAGCATGTCCCAAATTATACATCTCTTCCCTCTCCCATTCCCACCACCATGTTCAACAGGGATCACATTTCAGTTAATTTTCAACACTTAAGAATAACTGTGCATCAATTACAGATCTAAACCAGTCATATTAAGTAGAACAGATAAAAAAAACTACTAAGAGGGATAATGTATTTAGTTGTTCATTAACAGTCAGGGCTATGCTGATCAAGCCACCATTTCCCATAGTGTCCACCTCACTCCAACAGGTTTCCCTCTTGGTGTTCAGTCAGTCGTCACCGATCAGGGAGAACATATGGTATTTGTCCCTTTGGGACTGGCTTATTTCACTCAGCATGATGTGTTCCAGATTCCTCCATTTTGTTGCAAATGACTGGATTTCGTTGTTTCTTACTGCTGTATAGTATTCTAAAGAGTACATATCCCATAATTTCTTTATCCAGTCTATCGTTGATGGGCATTTAGGTTGGTTCCAGGTCTTAGCTATTGTGAATTGAGCTGCAATAAACATTAGGGTGCAGACCTCTTTTTTGTTTGCCAATTTAAATTCCTTTGGGTAAATTCCAAGGAGTGGGATGGCTGGGTCGAACGGTAGGGTTATCTTCAGGTTTCTGAGGAATCTCCAGACTGACTTCCATAGTGGCTTGACCAGTTTGCATTCCCACCAACAGTGGGTTAGTGTCCCTTTTTCCCCACATCCTCGCCAGCATCTGTTGTTGGTAGATTTCTGAATGTGAGCCATTCTAACCGGGGTGAGGTGAAACCTCATTGTGGTTTTGATTTGCATTTCCCTGATTGCTAATGACCTTGAACATTTTTTCATGTGCCTGTTGGCCATTTGGATTTCCTCTTTTGAAAAATGTCTATTGAGGTCCTTGGCCCATCTCTTAAGTGGGTTGTTGGTTTTGTTTTTGTGGAGTTTCTTGATCTCTTTGTAGATTCTGGTTATTAACCCTTTGTCTGTTGCATAGTTTGCAAATATTTTTTCCCATTCTGTCGGTTGTCTTTTCACTCTCCTGACTGTTTCTTTTGCAGTACAGAAACTTCTCAATTTGATGCAATCCCAATAGTTGATTTTGGCTTTGACTGCCTGTGCCTCCCGGGTCTTTTCCAGAAATTCTTTGCCTGTGCCAATATCTTGAAGGGTTTCTCCAATGTTCTCTAGTAACTTGATGGTGTCAGGTCGTAGATTTAGGTCTTTAATCCATGTGGAGTGGATTTTTGTGTAAGGTGTAAGGTAGGGGTCTTGCTTCATGATTCTGCACGTGGAAATCCAATTTTCCCAGCACCATTTATTGAATAGACTGTCCTTGCTCCAGGAATTAGTTTTAGATCCTTGATCAAATATAAGTTGGCTGTAGATGTTTGGGTTGATTTCTGGTGTTTCAATTCTGTTCCATTGGTCTATCCATCTGTTTCTGTACCAGTACCATGCTGTTTTGATTACAACTGCCCTGTAGTATGTCCTGAAATCTGGTATTGTGATGCCTCCGGCTTTGTTTTTGTTGTACAAGATTGCTTTAGCTATTCGAGGTCTCTTGTGCCTCCATATAAATTTCAGCACCATTTTTTCCAGATCTGAGAAGAAGGTCTTCGGTATCTTGATTGGTATTGCATTGAATCTGTAAATTGCTTTTGGGAGAATGGACATTTTGATGATGTTGATTCTTCCAATCCATGAGCATGGCAGATTTTTCCATTTCTTGGTATCCTCTTCTATTTCTTTCTTTAAGGTTTTGTAATTTTCATCGTAGAGATCTTTAACGTCTTTGGTTAAGTTTATTCCAAGGTATTTGATTGTTTTTGTAGCTATTGTGAATGGGATTGATCTTAGAAGTTCTTCCTCAGCCATGGCATTGTCTGTGTATACAAAGGCTGTTGATTTTTGTGCATTGATTTTATACCCTGCTACTTTGCCAAACTCTTCTATGAGTTCCAATAGTCTCTTAGTAGAGTTCTTTGGGTCCTCTAAATAAAGAATCATGTCATCTGCAAAGAGGGATAGTTTGAGCTCTTCCTTCCCAATTTGTATCCCTTTAATTTCTTCTTCTTGCCTAATAGCTCTGGCTAGAACCTCCAGAACTATATTGAATAGCAGTGGTGAGAGTGGGCATCCCTGTCTGGTTCCAGATCTCAGTGGAAATGCTTCCAACTTTTCCCCATTCAATAGGATGTTGGCTGTGGGTTTTTCATAGATTGCTTTGATTGTATTGAGGAATGTTCCTTCCAAACCCAGTTTGCTTAGAGTTTTCATCATGAACGGGTGTTGTATTTTATCAAATGCTTTCTCGGCATCTATTGAGATAATCATATGGTTTTTCTTCTGCAGTCTGTTAATGTGGTGTATCACATTGATTGTCTTGCGCACATTAAACCATCCCTGCATACCAGGGATGAATCCCACTTGGTCTGGGTGGATGATCTTTCTGATGTGTTGTTGCATTCTATTGGCGAGAATTTTATTGAGGATTTTTGCATCTATGTTCATCAGGGATATTGGTCTGTAATTCTCTTTCAGTGCTGCATCTTTTTCCGGCTTAGGAATTAAGGTGATGCTGGCTTCATAGAAAGAATTTGGGAGGACTCCCTCTTCTTCGATTGTTCTGAATAGTTTGAGAAGAATTGGAGTTAGTTCTTCTTTAAATGTCTGGTAGAATTCAGCAGTGAATCCATCTGGTCCTGGGCTTTTCTTTGTTGGGAGGGCCTTTATTACTGTTTCAATTTCTGTCTCA
The DNA here is from genome assembly GCF_051225735.1 of Oryctolagus cuniculus. Classification (NCBI taxonomy): domain Eukaryota; kingdom Metazoa; phylum Chordata; class Mammalia; order Lagomorpha; family Leporidae; genus Oryctolagus; species Oryctolagus cuniculus. The sequence continues at coordinate 36,855,564 of NC_142878.1, forward strand.
GTTATGGGTCTGTTTAGGTTTTCGATGTCTTCCTGGTTCAATTTAGGCAGGTTGCATGTGTCCAGGAATCTATCCATTTCTGATAGGTTTCCCTGTTTGCTGGCATACAAGTCCTTGTAGTAATTTCTGATGATTCTTTTTATTTCTGTGGTGTCTGTTGTTACATTTCCTTTTTCATCTCTGATTTTATTGATTTGGGTCTTTCCTTTTCTTTTTTTAGTTAGTTGGGCCAATGGGGTGTCAATTTTGTTTATTTTTTCAAAAAACCAGCTCTTCGTTTGGCTGATTTTTTGTAATGTTTTTCTTGATTCAATCCTGTTGATTTCTTCTCTGATTTTAATTATTTCTCTTCTCCTACTAGATTTGGGTCTGATTTGCTGTAGGTTTTCTAGATCCTTGAGGTGAATTGAATGCTCATCTATTTGGTGTCTTTCCAATTTCTTGATGTAGGCACCTATTGATATAAACTTTCCTCTTAACACTGCTTTTGCTGTGTCCCATAAGTTTTGGTATGTTGTGCTGTTATCCTCATTTACTTCCAGAAAGTTTTTGATTTCTCTTTTGATTTCTTCTATGACCCATTGTTGATTCAGGAGCATGTTGTTCAATCTCCATGTGTTTCTGTATGCTCTAGGGATTCCTGAGTTGGTAATTTCCAACTTCATTCCTTTATGGTCTGAGAAGCTGCATGGTATGATTCTAATTCTTTTGAATTTGCTGAGACTCGCTTTATGGCCTAGTATGTGGTCAATCCTAGAGAAGCTTCCATGTACTGCTGAGAAGAATGTAAAATCTTTAGCTGTAGGATTGGAAGTTCTGTAGATATCTGTTAGATCCATTTGGGCTATAGTGTCGTTTAAATCTACTGTATCCTTGTTGATCTTCTGACCGGATGATCTGTCTATTTCTGAGAGTGGAGTATTGAAGTCCCCCAGTACTACTGTATTGGGGTCTAAGTCTCCCTTTAAGTCCGTTAATAAATCTTTTAGATAAACTGGTGCCCTGTAGTTAGGTGCATATACATTGATAATTGTTATATCTTCCTGTTGAATTGATCCTTTAATCATGATATAGTGTCCCTCTTTGTCTCTCTTAACAGTTTTTGTGGTAAAGTTTATGTTGTCCGATATTAAGATGGCTACGCCCGCTCTTTTTTCATTTCTGTTGGCATGGTATATCTTTTTCCAGCCTTTCACTTTCAGTCTGTATGGATCTTTGTTGGAAAGATGTGTTTCTTGTAAGCAGCAAATAGATGGGTTTTGTTCCTTAACCCAATCAGCCAATCGGTGTCTTTTAACTGGACAGTTCAGGCCATTCACGTTCAAAGTGACTAATGATAAGTGGTAACTTTGCCCTGCCATTTGCCAAAGATAAGTTCTAATATATGCTTTGAATTCCCTGTGATCTTTTGCTGTGAGGTTTCCTTCCTTGGTTTCCTTCCTTTACCTTCTTTCATATTGATGACCGTGTTTCTTTGTTTCTGTGTGTAACACATCTTTAAGCATCTTTTGCAGGGCTGGACGAGTGGCAACAAATTCTTTCAATTTCTGTTTGCAATGAAAAGTCTTTATTTCACCTTCATTCACAAATGATAGCTTTGCAGGATATAATATTCTGGGCTGGCAGTTGTTCTCTCTTAGTACCTGGGCTATATCTCGCCATTCCCTCCTAGCTTTTAGAGTTTCTGATGAGAAGTCAGCTGTGAGTCTGATTGGAGATCCTCTGAGAGTAATCTGACGTTTCTCTCTTGCACATTTTAGGATCTTTTCTTTATGTTTCACTGTGGAGAGTTTAATTACAACGTGTCGTGGTGAGGATCTCTTTTGGTCGTGTTTATTAGGGGTTCTGTGGGCTTCCTGTACTAGGATTTCTCTGTCCTTCTCCAAACCTGGGAAATTTTCTGCTAATATCTCACTAAAAAGGCCTTCTAATCCTTTCTCCCTCTCCATGCCTTCAGGAACTCCTAGAACCCGAATGTTGGGTTTTTTAATAGTATCCTGAAGATTCCCGACAATATGTTTCAGATTTCTAATTTCCTCTTCTTTTCTTTGGTCTGACTGTATCCTTTCCTGTTCTCTGTCTTCTAAGTCCGATATTCTCTCTTCTGCTTCACCCATTCTGTTTGTAAGGCTCTCTATTGTGTTTTTCATTTGATCTATTGAATTCTTCACTTCAGTCACTATCCCAGTTTCCTGTTGTACTAGTTGTTTCGTTTCATTTTGATTCCTCCTTAATATTTCATTTTCACGAGAGAGATTTTCTATCTTGTCCATTAAGGATTTGTGTAGTTCCAGAATTTGTTTTTGAGAACTTCTTAATGTTCTTATCAATTTTTTGAGATCTGCTTCTTGCATTTCTTCTATGTCATCATCCTCATAATCTTGAATTGGGGTGTCTTTTTCATTTGAGGGCTTCATGGTGACTTCCTTGTTTTTATTACCTCGGTTTTTGCGTTTGTTATTTGGCATATTGGAGATATTTGGTTTCTTCACTGTGGTGCTTTTTCTTGTTATACTATGACTCTAGATTAAGTGGACTATCTGTTTTTGATGGGGCCTTAGGGCTTGAGATGGGTGTGGCCTGAGAGCTCTGTTTGGTGTGCCAAAGGTGACACTCCCAGGTTAGGCGTGGTATACCTCTCTCTCTCTCTTTTTTTTTTTTTTTGATTCAAAAGGAAAGTAATTCCGCACAGCTGAACGAAGTTGGAGGTAGTTAGCAGGCAAATGATATACCCACAGGAGCCAGAGATCGGAAGCTCTTTCCCAAGATCCCCACAGGGAATCTGTTCGGCCCTCAGAGTGGGCTCAAATTCTCCTTCAGTCTCCCACTGGGTTGCCAAAGTTACGGAATTGTAGCGTCTCTGGAGAGTGCTCACGTGAATTCCGTGAGTTCTCTCCCCCACCGTCTCTTTTTTCACAGTCTCAGTTCAGTAGCACCACAAATTTACTAGCTCCTAATCTCCTGTTAATTCGCCCCGCCCAGAGTCAGGTTTTTCTGCTAGGCTCAGGGCCGGTGCAGACCTGAGGTCGCTCTGCTTATGATGTATGTCCAAGATGGCGCCTGCTCTTTGTCTTGCTCGCCCTTGAGAGGTGAGTGGAGAGAGAGAAACCCGTGTCCGTACTAGTCACCCTTTTTTCTCTCTCTCTCTCTCTTCCAGTTAGCCTTGTGAACTTCCCCCCCCGGGGGTCGTTCCCTCTAGTCTCCTCTCTCCGCTTGCCTGCCGGTGTCTCGGGCTATTGAGGTTCGGCTCACCTCGCGTTCCAGCGCTGGTGTGTTGAGTCTGCCGCTGGTGTCCCGAACTGTGGGCTCCCACGCTCTCCACGCAGGTCCGCTGTGAGTCACGCGTTCCGGAAGAGTTTCTTCTGCTGTTTCCTCCCCTACTCTTCCTTGAACCTGCAGTATCTCCACTTTTATTAAACTATCTCTCCCCAGACTATCAGTGTGCTCCCTTCCTATTCCGCCATCTTGCCGGAAATCCGGGGAACCTCTTTTATCCACATGTGAAAAGGAAGGGCAAGGGATTGCATGATGGTTATATAAGTAGCTGGTTTATTTTTCCTTACCTGTACTTCTCACTGTTCAACTACCCTTACATGCCAGTTTGCTTCTGTATTGCTTTTTCTTCCTTCTTTCTTACACGCTTGCTTTTAAAAATCATGATTGGAAAGAGTTTTATGAAACAGATCCTAGAATATGTTCTTAAATGAAACTAAACAATTTCATAATCAGAATTTCTTAAAGACACTTCCTTCCAAAATAGCTAAATTGCTGTCTATAAGACAATGAATTATTTTAGCTCAGTAGCCAGATCTTTTCTCCTGTTTATTTATTTATATAAAGGCATCAGATTTCATGTATTTTATATATACAGTTTTTTTTTTTTTTGACAGGCAGAGTGAACAGTGAGAGAGAGAGACAGAGAGAAAGGTCTTTCTTTTCCGGTGGTTCACCCCCCAATGGCCGCTGCGGCTGGCGCACTGCAGCCAGCGCACGGCGCTGATCCAAAGCCAGGAGCCAGGTGCTTTGCCTGGTCTCCCATGTGGGTGCAGGGCCCAAGGACTTGGGCCATCCTCCACTGCCCTCCCGGGCCACAGCAGAGAGCTGGACTGGAAGAGGAACAACCAGGACAGAACCGGCTCCCCGACCGGGACTAGAACCTGGTGTGCCGGCCCCGCAGGCAGAAAATTAACCTATTGACCCGCAGCGCTGGCCTATATACAGTTTTAAGAACATGATACTTCCCACCCTTCCTCCTCCCTTTCTTATTTTTCTTTTAATATTTGCAATGACATACTTTCAATTTAGTTTATAATCACAAGCTTCATGCTCCACTAAATAAAGTATTCAAAAGTAGTAAGTACAAAGACTGTTGATCCTCAGGAATACAGAGAAGAAATAGCCAAATCTTGAGTCCTTCAGTTGGAGGAACTGCTTTAGGAAAATAGATTGGTAAGTACTTGAGAGTATTGGCATGGATTGGAAGGCGAAAGGAATCAAATAATCTGATGTGTTTTAAAAATAATTATTAAGCAGTTTGAGATGGGAGAAAAAGAGCAGAGAGGAAAAGGAAGAAGAGGCAGAAGGAGGAGAGAAATTAGCTATGCAGCCCTTTCCTCTCTGGGGTGAGTGAACAGTGGTGAGAAATTCCTACTGAGGGGGTGACTGGAGAGCTTTTAAGACTGGTGGCATCTAATCTTTGATTCTGTGTTGTTCACATTGCTATGATGTAATGATCCTTGCCCTTCCAAACACCCCCAGAAGTCTCATATTGCTATGGAAATTTGCTTGGTGCACTTGTGGGAAATAAGGCCAGTTAAGTATGTGTGACAAACTTCATATTCTCCCCTTGTGACACTATGAAGAAGGGGCATATTATTTGAAGGGGCTTGGGAGTCCAAGAGTTCATGTGAACACAGTTGTGAAGTGAAGGATACTCCTCAGGGAAGCTGAGGGTGAGCCAAACAGGAATAAAATTGGCCCTGAGCTCTTTTTACCAGATAACCAGAGGCAGTTGAACATACGACATGTGGCTCAGATTCACAATAACTATTTACAAATGCTGGGAAATCATGGGATAAAACCTGCAATGACAGTAGTCAAAACTTGCTTAACTTCTGTTTAATATAGACTTTTCTAAATAAATTTGACTATATATCCATTTTTAAAAATCTTCCAACATTTTGTACATTTTTAAGAAAACTTTTACTTAATAAATATAAATTTCAAAAGTACAACTTTTGCTTTATAGCAGTTTTCTCCCCCATAACTACCCTCCCACCCACAAACTATCCCATCTCATTCTTCATTAAGATTAATTTTTAATTATCTTTATATACAGTATATATACTGAGTAAAGATTTCAACAGTTTGCACCTACACAGACACACAAAGTATAAAACTGTTCAAAGACTATTTACCGTTAATTCTCATAGTACATGAAGGACAGAGGTCCTAAATGGGGAGTAAGTGCACAGTGACACCTGTTGTTGACTTAACAGTTGACACTCTTATTTATGATGTCAGTGATCACCTGAGGTTCTTGTCATGAGCTGCCAAGGCTATGGAAGCCTCTTGAGTTCACAAACTCCGACCTTATTTAGACAAGGCTATAAGCAAAGTAGAAGTTCTCTCCTCCCTTCAGAGAAAGGTACCTCCTTCTTTGATGGCTCCTTCTTTCCACCAGGAGTTTACTCATAGAAATCTTTCCTTTAGGTTATTTTTTGCCACACTGTCTTGGCTTTCCATGCCTGAAATACTCTCATGAGCTTTTTAGCCAGATCTGAATGCCTTAAGAGCCGATTCTGAGGCCAGAGTGCTGTTTAGGGCATTTGTCATTCTACGAGTCTGCTGTGTATCCTGATTCCCATGTTTGATCGTTTCCTCCTTTTTAATTTTATCTATTATTAGCAGACACTGGTCTTATTTATGTTTATGCAAGTTTTTAGCTTTACCCTTAGGGATAAGTCTGAGGGAGTGTGTGCCGAACTGTGTATCTCCTCCCTTTCTTATTCCCACTCTTTATTTTTAACAAGGATCAATTTTCATTGGATTTAAACACCTAAGGATAATTCAGCATTAAGTAAAGAGTTCAAACAATGGTATTAAGTAGAACAAGAAAATACTAAAAAGAATAAAATAGTAAACTGTTCCTCGACAGTCAGGACAAGGGCTGATCAAGTCATTGCTTCACATAGAGTCAGTTTCACTTCTACAGGTTTCTTTTAGCTGCTCAGTTAGTTGTCAAAGAGAGACATATAATATTTGTTCCTTTGGCACTGGATTATTTCACTCAGCAAGATGTTTTCCAGTTTCCTCCATTTTGTTGCAAATGACCGGATTTCATTTTTTTTTTTACTGCTGTGTAGTGTTCCATAGAGTACGTATCCCATAATTTCTTTATCCAGTCTTCTGTTGATGGGCATTTAGGTTGATTCCATGTCTTAGCTATTGTGAATTGAGCTGCAATAAACATTGAGGTGCAGATAGCTTTTTTATTTGCCAATGTAATTTCCCTTGGGTAAATTCCAAGGAGTGGGATGGCTGGGTCATGTGGTAGGGCCAGATTTCTGAGGTGTCTCCAAACTGTCTTCATAGTAGCTTTACAAGTTTGCATTCCCACCAATAGTGGATTAGTGTGCCTTTCCCCCCACATCCTCGCCAGCATCTGTTGTTAGTTGATTTCTGTATGTAAGCCATTCTAACTGGAGTGAGGTGAAACCTCATTGTGGTTTTGATTTGCATTTCCCTGATGGCTAGTGATCCTGAACATTTTTTCATGAGCCTGTTGGCCATTTGGATTTCCTCTTTTGAAAAATGTCTATTGGGGTCCTTGGCCCACCTCTTAAGTGGGTTGTTTGTTTTATTTTTTTGGAGTTTCTTAACCTTTTCTTAGATTCTGGTTATTAAACCTTTATTAGTTGCATAATTTGCAAATATTTTCTCCCATTCTGCTGGTTGCCTCTTCACTTTCCTGATGTTTCTTTTGCAGTACACAAACTTCTCAATTTGATGTATCCTAATTGTTATTTCTGGCTTTGACCTCCTGTGTCTCTGGGGTCTTTTCCAAGAATTCTTTGCCTGTGCCTATATCTTGCAGGGTTTCTCTGATGTTCTCTAGTAATTTGATAATGTCGGGTCATAGATTTAGATCTTTAATCCATGTTGAGTGGATTTTGTATAAGGTATAAGGTAGGGGTCTTGCTTCATACTTCTGCATGTGGAAATCCAGTTTTCCCAGCACAATTTGTTGAATAGACTATCCTTGCTCTAGGAATTGGTTTTAGCTCCTTGATCAAATATAAGTTGGCTGTAGATGTTTTGACTGATTTCTGGTGTTTGTATTCTGTTCCATTGGTCTATCCATCTGTTTATGTACTAGTACCATGATCTTTTGATTATAACTGCCCTGTAGAATGTCTTGAAATCTAGTATGGTGATGCCTCTGACTTTGATTTTGTTGTACAAGATTGCTTGAGCTATTTGAGGTCTCCTGTGCCACCATATGAATTTCAGCATCATTTTTCCAGATCTGAGAAGAGTGTCTTTGGTATTTTTTTATTTTATTTTTTATTTTTTTAAACTTTTATTTAATGAATATAAATTTCCAAAGTACAGCTTATGGATTACAATGGCTACCCCCCCCCCCCATAACATCCCTCCCACCCGCAACCCTCCTCTTTCCCACTACCTCTCCCCTTCCATTCACTTCAAGATTCATTTTCAATTCTCTTTATATACAGAAGATCAATTTAGCATACATTAAGTAAAGATTTCAACAGTTTGCTCCCACACAGAAACATACAGTGAAAAATACTGTTTGAGTACTAGTTGTAGCATTAAATCTCAATGTATAGCACACTTAGGACAAAGATCCTACATGAGGAGTAAGTGCACAGTGACTCCTGTTGTTGACTTAACAAATTGACACTCTTGCTTATGGCATCAGTATCTCATTGAATCTGTAAATTGCTTTTGGGAGAATGGTCATTTTGATGATATTGATTCTTCCAATCCATGAACATGGAAGTTTTTTGCATTTTTTTGGTATCCTTTTCTATTTCTTTCTTTAAATTTTGTAATTCTCATTATAAAGATCTTTGACATCTTTGGTTAAGTTTATTCCAAGATGTTTGATTTTATTTGTAGCTATTGTGAATGGATTGATCTTAGAAGTTCTTTCTCAGCTGTAGCAATCTGTGTATACAAAGGCTGTTGATTTTTATGCATTGATTTTATATCCTGTTATTTTTACCAAACTCTTCTATGAGTTCCAGTAGTATCTTAGTGAAGTTCTTTGGATCCCTTAAATAAGAATCATATCATCTGCAAAGAGGGATAGTTTGACTTCTTCTTTCCCAATTTCTATCCCTTTGATTTCTTTTTCTTGCCTAATGGCTCTGTCTAAATCTTCCAGTACTATATTGAATAGCAGTGGTGAGAGTGGGCATCCCTGTCTGGTACCAGATCTCAGTGGAAATGCTTCCAACTTTTCCCCATTCGTTATGATGCTGGCCATGGGTTTGTCATAATTTGCCTTGATTGTGTTTAGGAATGTTCCTTCTATACCCAATTTGCTTAGAGTTTTCATCATGGAAGGGTGTTATATTTTATCAAATGCTTTCTCTGCATCTATTGAGATAATCATACGGTTTTTCTTCAGCAGTTTTTTAATGTGGTGTATCACATTAATTGTTTTGCAAACATTGATCCATCCCTGCATACCAGGGATAAATCCCCCTTGGTGGGGGTGGAAGATCTTTCTGATGTTTTGTTGGATTCTATTGGCTAGAAATTCGTTGAGGATTTTTTGTTTCTATGTTCATCAGGGAAATTGGTCTGTAATTTTCTCTGCTGCATCTTTTTCTGGCTTAGGAATTAAGGTGATGGTGGCTTCATAGAAAGAATTTGGGAGGATTCCCTCTTTTTCGATTTTTCTGAATAGCTTGAGAAGTATTGGAGTTCTTCTTTAAATGTCTGGTAGAATTCAGCAGTGAATCCATCCAGTCCCGGGCTTTTTTTTTGTTGTTGTTGTTGGGAGGGCCTTTATTACTGATTTAGTTTCTGTCTCAGTTATGGGTCTGTTTAGGTTTTCTATGTCTTCATGGTTTAATTTAGGTAGGTTGTATGTGACCAGGAATCTATCCATTTCTGATATATTTCCCTGTTTGCTGGCATACAAGTCCTTGTAGTAATTTCTGATGACTCTTTATTTCTGTAGTGTCTGTTGTTACATTCCCTTTTTAATCTCTGATTTTATTTATTTGGGTATTCACTCTCCTTTTCTTGGTTAGTTGGGCCAATTTTTTTCTATTTTGTATATTTTTTCAAAAAATCAGCTCTTTATTTTGAAGATTTATTTTAATTTTTAAAATTCAATTTTGTTTATTTCTTCTCTAATTTTAATTATTTCTTTTCTCCTACTAGTTTTGGTTTGGTTTGCTGTAGATTTTTTAGATCCTTGTGATGTACTGATAGCTCATTTATTTGTTGCATTTTCAATTTCTTGATGTAGGCACCTATTGATATAAACTTTCCTCTTAACACTGCTTTTGCTGTATCCCATAAGTTTTGATATGTTGTATTGTTATCTCATTTGCTTGCAAAAAGTTTTTTTTTTTTTTTTTGGCTGGAGAGAACAGGTTTAATTAAAGGCAAAGCTGATTCCAGCAGCTGCAGGTCTTGCACAGACAGACGATAAAAAAAACCAACAAACCCAAAAACCCCCAAACCAACCAATCCCCCCACCCAGTTTCCTACACAAGCTGGCTTCCGAGGCTGACTGCGAAAGTTTTTGATTTCTCCTATGACCCACTGTTCATTCAGGAGCATGTTGTTCGGTCTCCATGTGTTTGCATATGCTCTAGAGATTCCTGAGTTGCTAATTTCCAGATTTACTCTGTGGTTTAAGAAGATGCATAGTATGATTCAGATTATTTTGAATTTGCTGAGACTTGCTTTATGGCCTAGTATGTGGTCAATCCTAGAGAAAGATCCATGCACTGCTGAGAAGGATGTATATTCTTCAAGTGTAGGATAAAAAGTTCTATAGAGATTTGTTAGGTCTATTTGGTCTATAGTGTCAATTAAATCTGCTGTTTCCTTGTTGATTTTCTGTCTGGTTGATCTGTCCATTGCTGAAAGTAGAATATTCAAGTCCCCCAGTGCTATTGTATTGGAGTCTCAGTCTTCCTTTAAATCCCTTAACTTTTCTTTTAAATAGCCAGGTGCCCTGTAATTAGGTGCATAAACATTTATAATAGTTACATCTTACTGTTGAATTGATCCCTTAATCATTATATAGTACCCTTTTTTGCCTCTTTTAACAGTTTTTGTGTTAAAGTCTACTATGTCTGATATTAAGATGGCTACGCTAGCTCATTTTTGGTTTCTGATGGTATGGAATATCTTTTTCCAAACTTTCACTTTTAGTCTGCGTGCATCTTTGTTGGACAGATGTGTTTCTTGTAAGCAGCAAATAGATGGGTTTTGTTTTTTAATCCATTCAGCCAGTATGTGCCTTTTAACTGGGTAGTTGAGTCCATTTACATTCAGTCTGACTATTTATAGGTAGTGACTTTGCCCTGCCATTTTTCCAAAGATGTTTCTAATATATGCTTTGAACTTCCTGTGATCTTTTACTGAGAGATTCTCTTCCTTTACCTTCTTTTGTATTGATGAGCATGCTTCTGTGTTTCTGTGTGTAACACATCTTTAAGCATCTTTTTCAGGGCTGGACGAGTGGTGACAAATTCTTTCAATTTCTGTTTTCTGTGAAAAGTCTTTATTTCACCTTCATTCACAAATGAGAGCTTTTCAGGGTATCATATTTTGGGATGATATTCTCTTAATACTTGGGCTATATCTTGCCCTTCTCTCCTAGCCTGTAGGGTTTCTGAAGAGAAGTCTGCTGTGAGTCTCATTGGAGATCCTCTGAGAGTAATCTGGCATTTCTCCCTTTCACGTTTTAGAAAATTGTCTTTATGTTTCACTGTGGTGAGTTTTATTACAATATGTCAATATGTGAGGATATGTCAATATGGTGAGGATCTTTTCTGGTCATGTCTGTTGGGCCTTCTGTGTGCCTCCTGTATGTGGACATCCTTTTCTTTCTCCAATCCTGGGAAGTTTTCTGCTACTATTTACCTAAAAATGCCTTCTGATGCTTTCTCTCTCTCTATGCCTTCAGGAAATTCTGGAACCCAAATATATATATTTTTTAATATAAAGTATCCTGTAGATTCCCAACAGTGTTTTTTAATATTCTAATTTCCTCTTCTTGTCTTTGGTTTGACTGTATATTTTCCTGTGCTTTGTCTTCTAGTCTGATATTCTATCTTCTGCCTCACTGATTCTGTTTTTAAGGCTCTCCACTGAATTTTTAAATTTTTTCTATTGAATTCTTCATTTCATTTTGATTTCTCTTTAATCTCTCAATTTCATGTTCTATTGAATTCTTCATTTCATTTGATTCCTCCTATGATCTCAATTTCATGGGAGAAATTTTCTTTTATGTCCTGCATGGATTTCAGTAGTTCATGTGTTTGCTTTTGATTACGTCTATGTAATCTTATAATCATGTTTTTGAGTTCCATTTCTTGCATTTCTTCTGTCTCATTGTCATCATAATCTAGTTTTGAAGTGTATGTTCTTTTGGGAGCATCATGGTGTCTTCTTTATTCTCGTTTCTTGGATTATTGCATCTGTTGTTTGGCATTTGTGGAGATACCCGTTGGTTTCTTCTTTTTTTTTTTTCCCACTGTGATAGCTTTTATCATTGTACTATGACCATGTAGATAAGTGGAGTAGCTGCTTTCTGTGAATTTCTAGAGGCTTGTAGCAGGTGTGGTCAGAGAGCTCTGTTCAGTTTTCCAGGGTTAAGGGCATGCCTAAGGTGACACTCCCAGGTTTGGCGTGCTAAATCTCTCTCTCTTTTTTTTTAATCAGAAGGAAAGTGTATTTTGCTCAGCTGAGCTCTCTCCTCAGTGGAGACCAGTGCCTGAGCTATAGCTCCAGTTGGTATAATATTCATCTGCTTTGTCTCGAGGACCACACAAAGAATCTGTGCAGTCCTCAGTGTAAGCTCAGATTCCCCTGCAATGTCTCTCACCAAGTAAGCAGGGACCTCTGAGCTTGTGGCTTCTCCCACAGAGACTGCTCAAAATCCCAGTCACACTGTGAGTTCTCCCACACAGCCTCAGATTTTTTCACAGTCCTGGATCAGAAGCTCACACAGTCATAAGCTCCTAGCCCACTGTTATTTCTCCCCACCAGAATCAGGAGTCTCCACCTAGCTGATTGCCGGGCACAGACATGAGCTGGCACAACTCTTATGTAGATCCAAAATGCCACCCACTCTATTGGCTTGTTTCAGTACACCTTTGTAAAGTGATCAGAGAGAGAGAGAGAAATGTGTCTGTCCCATCATTTTTTTTTTCCTCCTCTTGTTTGCCTGGTGTACTTTCCCCCACAGGGCTTCAAGACTCATTCCCTTTGGGCTCTTCCTACCGCTTTTTCACCACTGGCTTGGCCTACTGCAGTCTGGTCTCACCTCACTTTCCAGCACTGGTGTGTAGGCTCTCGGCTTCTGGAGTCCTGAGCCATGGGCACTGTCGCAAGCGCCTACTATCACGAAGCTCAACAGTAGCAAGTGTGATGTACAACTTGTCAGTCACGGGGAAGAAAGGAACACACAGACACAAGACTGTCTTTTTCAATTTTATTGTCTACACACCAGGGACACACCAGGAGTTTTTTATCACACTACTCATCAGCATGCTCATTAAGGTCAATACACTTATCAGTATCAATATACTTATCAATCTATACTAATTAATACACTTATCAATAAACTTAACACCACTACTTAATCATGACTTAACTACTTAGTTACTTAGCTTAACATAACTACTTAGCTTAACTACTTGACCTAATCACCTAACTTAACATAATTACTTAACATATTTATCAATATCACTAATATCACTATCAATAATATCATAGCTTATAGCTAACTTAACACACTTACTGAATTACTTAGCTTAACATAACTACTTATCATCTACTTAACTTATTATAATACTTAACTATCAGAATAGTTTCCTTAATGACTAGAGGACTACTGGAATCAACACCATTAATATCAATATCAATATACTAATTTTACTTATTCATTAATCCATGGATCACAGTATATAGTGTTAAAGTAATTTTGAGGGCTATCTAATTATAATAGTATATGTACATCAAGGTCTCCAGCATTATTTATAGATACCTTGCATAGGGTCAAAACATAGGGTCAAAGCATAGTTACATTGTATTACACATGACTAACACTATTTGTAAAAGCTGCATTTTCAAGGCTTGTATCACGGTCATGAAAAAGAGTGTCAGTATTCAAGGTCCGGAGCTCCATGTCTCAGCAGAGATGGATCTTGGATCAGTCACTTACAGGCAGGAAGTCGTGGGAAGGCTGTCATTCTGGGCAGTAGGCTGGAAGTTCCCAGGTTGACGGCCAGGCGAGAAGTTGGAGAGGTTCCCTGCTGAGAGGCCTGGTCCGACTTTGTGGTGAGGTCTGGCAGCAGGCTGATAAGGACTACAGGCAGGGCGATGAGACGACATCTCGGCTGGAGTTTTGATCCCGTAGTCACCTTGTGTTGCTTAGTAAGGGGGCTAGCAAGCTGACACTTCAGCTCCAAGTGTGAGGAGATCCAGAGGTTCGCTCGCCCTGGGCCACACACACACACGCTCACACATAGACAGTGGGGTACTACAGCTCAGGGACAGCTCTGCAGGTCGGCTTGTGCTGCTGCCTGCTCTATGCAGAGTAGCGGGCTGCCTCTTCAGCTCCAGATGTATAGAGATCCAGAGGTTCACACTCACCGGGCAATGATTCCCAAGAGGATGGAGAGTGGTGCAAGGGCTCCCTTTTTATCCTCATTTCTGGCAGTCCTCCAGCTTGCCATCCTCCAACTTGTCCAGTCAATGCTGGTTCCTCCTTGCTTACAGCTGAACAGTCCAGTCAATACTGTTCCTGCCTTACTTATGTTTGAACTATCTAGTCAGCGTGGGTAGGAGGGTATTGTCCATAGCACATTGTTATCTGACTGACCAGAGATGTCTGCTGGGTATGATTAGGAGAGTTTCCCTCACAGCCGTTAGGCATTGCCTCAGCTCCTGACTTATAACTCCACTTTACTTTTATTTTTATGGCTAGTGGTAACTTCTTAACTAAATGTTTTACTGTGTTTCCACAGTTCATCTCCTTTTCAGGTAAGCAGTGATCCGTGGCTCTTTTTTAGATTCCTGTGGGGTTCTCCACAGGCACCTGCACCCTCCACATAGGTCCACCATGTCCCTCTAATTTTGGTAGTTTCCTCTGCCGTTTTTTCCCTAACTCTTCCCTGGGACTATACTATCTCCACCTTTTTAAAACTATCTTCTGGGATAGAGCAGTAAGCTCCTTCCCTACTCCGCCATCTTGGAACCGCTTACCTCTAAATTTTTTAGCTTATCTCTGTTATATTTTGACTTAGTATTCTTTGGAGAAAGATAAGAAAGAACAAGATATTTCCTACAAATATATTTTTTGAGAAAATGATAAAATACTGACTTGTCTTTCTATTTTTACTTGTTAAATATTATGGATGGTGGTGCATTGAGCTTGTGATTATAGAGTGGATTACGATTATATTTTTGTAAAAATTAGAAGAAGAAGGAAGGAGGGATGACTGAGGGAGGCAGAAAGGAAGGGATGAAAATATAGGTATATTCTTACAATTGTACTCATGAAATACATGAAATCTGTTCTCTTTATATTAATAGAAAAATTTAAATTCAGGTGACTCCATCCTTTATTAACACAGAAAAGTTATGCTATATCACAGTTTATTCTGAAGTGTATTGTTACGAATATTGAAGTATGTTGTGATGTTATACTGACATATTACCTCCACCAAAAACTCAGGAACTGGAAGATTTAAGCACTGCTTAAATCTGTCAATCTAACCACCGTTCTTTTTTATAATTCTCAGTAAATGTGGAAAGACAAATGGATGAAAATAACACAATGTAGTTTGATATTTGAGGAAGGAGGCTTGCCACTGAGGAACACTATTCCAGAGGGTGTTTAAAATTTTGCTTTGGGATTGGCACTGTGGCATCCCATATGGTCACCGATTTGAGACCTGGCTGCTCCACTTCTGATACAACTCTCTGCTATGGCCTGGGAAAGCAGTGGAAGATGGCCCAGGTCCTTGGGCCCCTGCACCCATATAGGAAGACTCAGAGGAAGTTCCTGGCTCCTGGCTTCAGATTGGTGCAGCTCTGGCTGTTGCGGCCATCTGGGGAGAGAACCAGCGGATGGAAGACCTTTCTCTTTCTCTCTCTGCCTTTTCTTCTCTCTCTGTGTAACTCTGACTTTCTTTTTTAAATTTTTTTTAAACTTTTATTTAGTGAATATGAATTTCCAAAGTACAGCTTATGGATTACAATGGCTTCCCCCACATAACGTCCCTCCCACCCGCAACCCTCCCCTTTCCCACTCCCTCTCCCCTTCCATTCACTTCAAGATTCATTTTCTTTCTCTTTATATACAGAAGATCAGTTTAGCATACATTAAGTAAAGATTTCAACAGTTTGCTCCCACACAGAAACATAAAGTGAAAAATACTGTTTGAGTACTAGTTGTAGCATTAAATCTCAATGTATAGCACACTTAGGACAAAGATCCTACATGAGGAGTAAGTGCACAGTGACTCCTGTTGTTGACTTAACAAATTGACACTCTTGTTTATGGCATCAGTAATCACCCTAGGCTCCTGTCAGGAGTTGCCAAGGCTATGGAAGCCCCCTGAGTTCACTGACTCTGATAATTTTTAGACAAGGCCATGGTCAAAGTGGAAGTTCTCTCCTCCCTTCAGAGAAAGGTACCTCCTTCTTTGATGACCCGTTCTTTCCACTGGGATCTCACTCGCGGAGATCTTTCATTTAGGTTTTTTTTTTTTTTTCCCCAGAGTGTCTTGACTTTCCATGCCTGAAATACTCTCATGGGCTTTTCAGCCAGATCCGCATGCCTTAAGGGCTGATTCTGAGGCCAGAGTGCTGTTTAGGACATCTGCCATTCTATGGGTCTGCTGTGTATCTCACTTCCCATGATGGATCATTCTCTCCCTTTTTGATTCTATCAGCTAGTATTTGCAGACATTATTCTTGTTTATGTGATCCCTTTGGTTCTTAGTCCTATCATTACGATCAATTGTGAACAGAAATTGATCACTGGGACAAGTGAGATGGCATTGGTACATGCCACCTTGATGGGATTGAATTGGAATCCCCTGGTGTGTTTCTAACTCTACCATTTGAGGTAAGTCAGCTTGAGCATGTCCCGAATTGCACATCTCTTCCCTCTCTTATTCCCACTCTTATATTTAACAGTGATCACTTTTCAGTTAAGTTTCAGCACTTAAGAAGAATTGTGTATTGATTACAGTATTCAACCAAAAATATTAAGTAGAACAAACCAAAAAATACTAAGAGGGATAACATATCAAGTTGCTCATCAACAGTCAGGGTGAGGGCTGATCAAGTCACCGTTTCTCATAGTGTTCATTTCACTTTAACAGGTTTCCTTTTTGGTGCTCAGCTAGTTGTCACCTATCAAGGAGAACAAGTGGTATTTGTCGCTTTGGGATTGGCGTATCTCACTCAGCATAATGTTTTCCAAATTCCTAACAGGGATCACTTTTCAGTTAAAATTTAAACACCTAAGAATAACTGTGTGTTAATTACAGAGTTCAACCTATGGTACTAAAACAAAAAAATACTAAAATGGATAAAGTATTACATTGTACATCAACTGTCAGGACAAGAGCTGATCAAGTCACTGTTTTTCATAGTGTCCATTTCACTTCAACAAGTTTCCCCTTTGGTGCTCAGTTAGTTGTCGCTGATCAGGGAGAACATATGCTATTTGTCCCTTTGGGACTGGCTTAATTCACTCAGCATGATGTTTTCCATTCCTCCATCTTATTGCAAATGACCGGGTTTCGTTGTTTTTGACTGCCGTATAGTATTCTATAGAGTACATGTCCCATAATTTCTTTATCCAGTCTACTGTTAATGGGCATTTGGGTTGGTTCCAGGTCTTAGCTCTTGTGAATTGAGCTGCAATAAACATTAATGTGCAGACTGCTTTTTTGTTTGCCAATTTAATTTCCTTTGGGTAAATTAAAGTAGTGGTATGGCTGGGTTGAACAGTAGGGTTATATTCAGGTTTCTGAGGAATCTCCAGACTGACTTCCATAGTGGGTCCTTTGTTTTGATGTTGTGGAGTTTCTTGATTTCTTTGTAGATTCTGGTTATCAACGCTTTATCAGTTGCATAGTTTGCAAATGTATATTCCCATTCTGTTGGTTGCCTCTTCACTTTCCTGACTGTTTCTTTTGCAGTACAGAAACTTCTCAATTTGATGCAATCCCAAATGTTATTTTTGGCTTTGACTGCCTGTGCTTCTGGGGTGTTTTCCAAGAAGTCATTGCCGGTACCTATATCTTGCAGGGTTTTTCCAATGCTCTCTAATAATTTCATCGTGTCAGGTCGTAGATTTAAGTCTTTAATCCATGTTGAGTGAATTTTTGTGTAAGGTGAAAGGTAGGGGTCTTGCTTCATGATTCTGCACGTGGAAATCCAATTTTCCCAGCACCATTTATTGAATAGACTGTCCTTGCTCCAGGAATTGGTTTTGGATCCTTGATCAAAAATGAGTTGGCTGTAGATGTTTGGGTTGATTTCTGGTGTTTCAATTCTGTTCCATTGGTCTATCCATCTGTTTCTGTACCAGTACCATGCTGTTTTGATTACAACTGCCCTGTAGTATGTCCTGAAATCTGGTATTGTGATGCCTCCGGCTTTGTTTTTGTTGTACAAGATTGCTTTATCTATTCAAGGTCTCCTGTGTCTCCATATAAATTTCAGCATCATTTTTTCCAGATCTGAGAAGAAGGTCTTCGGTATTTTGATTGGTATTGCATTGAATCTATAAATTGCTTTTGGGAGAATGGACATTTTGATGATATTGATTCTTCCAATCCATGAGCATGGAAGATTTTTCCATTTCTTGGTATCCTCTTCTATTTCTTTCTTTAAGGTTTTGTAATTTTCATCGTAGAGATCTTTAACGTCCTTGGTTAAGTTTATTCCAAGGTATTTGATTGTTTTTGTAGCTATTGTGAATGGGATTGATCTTAGAAGTTCTTCCTCAGCCATGGCATTGCCTGTGTATACAAAGGCTGTTGATTTTTGTGCATTGATTTTATACTCTGCTACTTTGCCAAACTCTTCTATGAGTTCCAATAATCTCCTAGTAGAGTTCTTTGGGTCCCCTAAATAAAGAATCATATCATCTGCAAAGAGGGATAGTTTGAGTTCTTCCTTCCCAATTTGTATCCCTTTAATTTCTTTTTCTTGCCTAATAGCTCTGGCTAGAACTTCCAGAACTATATTGAATAGCAGTGGTGAGAGTGGGCATCCCTGTCTGGTACCAGATCTCAGTGGAAATGCTTCCAACTTTTCCCCATTCAATAGGATGTTGGCTGTGGGTTTTTCATAGATTGCTTTGATTGTATTGAGGAATGTTCCTTCCAAACCCAGTTTGCTTAGAGTTTTCATCATGGAAGGGTGTTGTATTTTATCAAATGCTTTCTTGGCAACTATTAAGATAATCATATGTTTTTTCTTCTGCAGTCTGTTAATGTGGTGTATCACATTGATTGTCTTGCGCACATTAAACCATCCCTGCATACCAGGGATAAATCCCACTTGGTCTGGATGGATGATCTTTCTGATGTGTTGTTGCATTCTATTGGCGAGAATTTTATTGAGGATTTTTGCATCTATGTTCATCAGGGATATTGGTCTGTAATTCTCTATCAATGCTGCATCTTTTCTAGCTTAGGAATTAAGGTGATGCTGGCTTCATAGAAAGAATTTGGGAGGACTCCCTCTTTTTGGATTGTTCTGAATAGTTTGAGAAGAATTGGAGTCAGTTCTTCTTTAAATGTCTGGTAGAATTCAGCAGTGAATCCATCTGGTCCTGGGCTTTTCTTTGTTGGGAGGGCCTTTATTACTGTTTCAATTTCTGTCTCAGTTATGGGTGTGTCTAGGTTTTCTATGTCTTCCTGATTCAATTTAGGTAGGTTGTATGTGACCAGGAATCTATCCATTTCTGATATATTTCCCTGTTTGCTGGCATACAAGTCCTTGTAGTAATTTCTGATGATTCTTTTTATTTCTGTGGTGTCTGTTGTTATGTTTCCTTTTTCATCTCAGATTTTATTGATTTGGGTCTTTTCTCTTCTTTTTTTAGTTAGTTGGGCCAATGGGGTGTCAATTTTGTTTATTTTTTCAAAAAACCAGCTCCTCGTTTGGCTGATTTTTTGTAATTTTTTTTTTTTGGATTCAATCCTGTTGATTTCTTCTCTGATTTTAATTATTTCTCTTCTCCTACTAGATTTGGGTCTGGTTTGCTGTAGGTTTTCTAGATCCTTGAGGTAAATTGAAAGCTCATCTATTTGGTGCCTTTCCAATTTCTTGATGTAGGCACCTATTGATATAAACTTTCCTCTTAACACTGCTTTTGCTGCGTCCCATAAGTTTTGGTATGTTGTGCTGTTATTCTCATTTACTTCCAGAAAAATTTTGATTTCTCTTTTAATTTCTTCTATGACCCATTGTTCATTCAGGAGCGTGTTGTTCAATCTCCATGTCTTTGCATATGCTCTAGGGATTCCTGACTTTCAAATAAAATAAAATAAATCTTTAAAAAAAATTGGCTTAAAATACTTTTAAGTCTGGTGTCTCAATATTTTCCTCAGAAGTTTCTAAGACATTCCTGTACAAACAGTGCTAGGATGACCAGGCTACTTAGCGTCAAGTGAGACTTTTCAGTTTTGCTGTTGTTAAGCTGCAGAGTGAACACTTACCAGGTGGTTATTCTTGTGTGTGCAATACCATTTGAGTCTACTGTGAATTGTTTTTCACGTGATTTTTTTTTTGGTTGCTAAGCTGTGGATTTTTGTAGAATCAATTAACTTAAGATTCTGCTACCCAGCAGGCTGAATGCCAGAGTATGATCTTGTTTTTTTTTTTTTATTTATTTATTTTTTAATAACAAAAACCTTTTGTGCTATTTTAGGGAAAGAATATAGAAGAAATTAAATCTTGACTATATAGTTGTTATTCTAGGATCATTTGTTTTAAAATAGTATGAACTGGCACATAATGGAAGCTTAAGCAATACAGTTCTGATTCTTCTGATGTCAGAGAGTACTCAACTACATTTCAGATGACCGCTCATCTCCTCATCTCCTATTTTATACAAAATTACCTCCTAACTTGAACCATGCCTCCACGGCTGCCTGGTGCCACTGTTGTCATTCTTGGGAAAGCTGCAGCATATATAATGTTGGGAGCAAGAACACGGGAACAAGACTGAGTTCAATTCCTTGCTCTTTTTAGAGTAGCTGTGGAAGTCATTTAAACAGTCTTTGTCTTAGTTTCCTTATCTGTAAAATGAAGATATGAAAATATTCTTATTTCATAGGGTTAGTGTGGGGTTGTTAAGACTGGCTTATTGTCTGCGCCCTTGTTCTGCTTCCAGAACTCCTTCGTGTTGTCACCACCAGGGACTTATCAGTTTCTGTGCCACTGTGTGTTGTTTTCAGCTTTCTCACTTCCTAAGTGCCATCATTTTTTAGTACTTGAATTCATAAAGACTTCTAGTTCTTTGACATTAATTTTCTTCCTTGTTCCACCTTTATTTTTAAACTTCTTTCTAGAAACCTCAGCTTTCTTGCTCACCTACCATGCAATGTCAAGTCACAGCTCAGAGTTATCTCTGCTCCTATTCTTGGACCACTGAATCCAGAAATAAACCCAAAGCAGTGCGGATTAGTATCAACACAAAGAGTCTTTAAAAAAAAAAAGAAAAAAAAGATTTGTTTATTTGAAAGACAGAATTATAGATAAGGAGAGGGAGAGGCAGGGAGTGAGAGAAATATATATTCATCTATCCTTGGTCCACTCCACACTGAAATGACCAGAGCTGAGCTAGACAGAAGCCAGGATGTTCTTCCTTGTCTCCCATGTGGGGTGCAGGGCCGCAAGCACTTGGGCCATCTTCTGCTCCTTTTCTAGGTGCATTAACAGGAAGCATGATTGGAAGTGGAGCAGCTGAGACTAAAATTGTACCCATATGGGATGTTAGCACTGTAGGCAGCAGCTTAACCTCCTGTTCCACAATGCTGGCCCCAAAGTCAGGGTCTTTAATCCTAAGTAGATCTTTTTTTTTTTTTTTTGACAGGCAGAGTGGACAGTGAAAGAGAGAGACAGAGAGAAAGGTCTTCCTTTGCCGTTGGTTCACCCTCCAATGGCCGCTGCGGCTGGCGCGCTGCAGCTGGCGCACTGCGCTGATCCGATGGCAGGAGCCAGGTGCTTATCCTGGTCTCCCATGGGGTGCAGGGCCCAAGCACTTGGGCCATCCTCCACTGCACTCCCTGGCCACAGCAGAGAGCTGGCCTGGAAGAGGGGCAACTGGGACAGAATCCGGCGCCCTGGCCGGGACTAGAACCTGGTGTGCCGGCGCCGCAAGGCGGAAGATTAGCCTAGTGAGCCGCGGCGCCGGCCCCTAAGTAGATCTTTAAAGCCAACAGGGGATTTTTGTAGGTGCCTTTGTTCAGCTCCTCTTATTCCACCAAGTTGTCCCAACTTTTATGACTTCACTCATGCCTGAAACTTAGACGTTTCTCTTCACTAGGTCTAGAATGTTTTTATATACTTCACTTCTACCATGGATTTTTCAGAATTGTCTCCATCTGCATCCACATTTCTCGTCTCTGCTTTCTCATTCCAAGATTAGTTTGTCTACTGACATTGTACATCTTGCCTACTCTCATTGCCTTTGACTTCATGATTCTGCAGTGATCTCCTTTAAGTCTCCCCTGTTTTGAACTTCTTCCTTTCCTCTGGTGCTGCATTTAAGTTTTGTTCACCTTGAAAGCATGCCTTTGTGACTATCTTTCGTAAGGGCAGCTCTGTTCTTTGGACAGAGCTTAATGCTAAGGACACCTCTGCTATTTCCTTTCATCTCCTCCTGGCCTATTTCCTTTGGAGAACAGGAGTCTCCATTAAGTTAAATGAGAACTTATCTAAAATACATGTGTTCAATGTACTGAGTAAAACACACCAAAAATGGATGAAGGCTCCAAGATGATGTTAGTAATAAAAGCAAAGAAAATACCCGTTTCAAATTATATATTTCAAATTGAGGCTTTATTTTTGTTTTAAAAAGTCCTAGTTTTGTTTTAAAAAATGATCTTTATTCCAGTAGGTCAAAGGAAGTAGATATTAGTTCTCTACAACATTTTTTCTCCAGAAGAACTTACAAGATTAATAAAAAAATGTAGGAAGAAATACTCGCTAATTAAATATCGACTGTGTTAAGTGACAAGCAAATTTACTAACACTGGTAATTTACATGGAAATCAGAGGAACAGTGAACCTAATATTGCATTTTACTTTTTTTTAAAAGCCGGAAATGATTAAACATGTAAATTCAAATATAAATTATTCATAACTACAGTAGCTGCACTATTAGCTTCAAGCATTATTAAAAGTAAGTGTTTCAATAATTTTGATCAATCACATATCAAATTTCTTATAAGTCAAGGTGTCTTAGATCTTTCTTATTATTTTTAAATCTTGTAAGCCTCTTGCCCTGTAGAACCATCAAATATTCTGACTTTGTTTCACAGCCTCTCTCTCTCTCTGTTTAAGTCTCGTGAATTTTTCATAACACAGCAGAGACTGGACTTTTCATCGATACATCTTTGTGAAGAAATTTTTCAAGGGAGAAATAAGTCCAGAAGCAAGGTTAATGCTATACTGTCTATCACGTGTTGCATTTTGGCACATCTGCCTGTTTTGCTTCTAAATTCAGAATACAGGCTGTCTTTGTTCCACTTACAATCCTGAACAATTTAGGAAAACATATATAATAAATATATATAATAACTGTAACTTGTAACTGGAATGTCTGTTTGGTTGCCACAGATGCACAGGTATAGTGTGTTCACCTTTGTTTGTAGAGTAAATCTGTTATGCATGTTGCTTCAGAAAGCAAAGACATTTCATATTCTGCAGTCTATTCTCTTGCAAAACCCACCAAAGGCTTTGTCTTTGGCCTATTATACATAAAGTCACAAATTAATCCACAGTGATTTCTGATCAGCACACTAGAAGATTGATTTTGGGTACCACTTCATTAGGAGATCTTAGCACATCAAGATGATATTAATGTTAACCTTTAGCATTGGAGACTAGAGTGTGTACAACATAAATGATCATTTTGCTCTGTTTGACAAAAGTGTGGCTGTATGTATCATCCAAGACCTAGAGTTAGTCATTGACTGCTAGATGAATTGGTTAATCCTTTAAGTTGAAAGCAGAAGTATCAGTACAGGTGAAATGTACTGATTTACCTATCAAGGATGGATTTTAGCTATTACAAAGATATTAAACCTGCCATTTCTACTTTCTACTAGTATGACTGAGACTGACCTAACTGCTGTATTTGTTTGAAATACCCAGATAATAAAGATTAGACTTTTTAAACTGAATTTTGAGGACAATGACTTTGATATTTTCAATCACCAAAACCTATAGTTTTGTAAGTGATGAACTAGTGACAGACTGGACCTTTGCTGCAGATGGTTTTGAACTTGTTTGTGGGATGCATTTTGTGCTACTGTGAACGTGAAAGAATAAATATATCTTTCCAACTCAATTGCAAAGGCATAATAACAAGGAAGAGTTTAGGGGAAAACACAATGAATGATTATGGAGATAAAGTGTTCCCAAGGAAGAGAAATATGATGGAAAAAATAAAAAGCTAAATTAATTGTAAGCATAAAAATGTGCATGGTCTCTTATTGTTGAGTCCAGCAATGAGATCAGGTTTTTTTGCTTGGCCACCTAAGGCACATGCAGCTGAAGAAAGCAACATAGCCAAGTTCACACCCACATGGCAAGAAAAAAACACGTTCCTTGGGGTGACAAAATGTGAAATAGCTCTTGGCTGGTCGTTTTGGCTTAATGGAATTTGGAAAATGTTTGAATGCTAAAATAACCTAGTTGTCTTTTTTAAAATTTGATTTTTCCCATGAGAAACCCTGAAGTGAAAATTATTGCATTCACACTACCCTCTAGTAAAACATTAATAAATGTCATTCTGTTAACAATTAAGGTAGTATTCAGTTAATTCTATTTTATCACATGTAAGTATTGTAAAAAGAGTCAAGATAAAGCTCTCATATTATCTTTTTTGGGTCTGTTAATCTCTTTATTGTACATATAACAGTATACAGACAAGTTGGATTCTGTAGGGGTTAGGTTCACTTATCCATTCAACATTTATTTATTGAACAGTACTAGGACTATTATGATATGAGATTCTTTCTTTGGGAACTCACAGGCTAAAAGGGAGAAGATATGTAAACAAAAATTGCAATACAGTGTTAGAGCTCTGCCTGTGGTAGGTACAAGGCAATTGGGAACAATTATTAAGGAATGATTGCAACTTACATTTTTAGTGGGAGGTGGTGCTTCAGGGAGGTTGTGGTATTGACAATCAAGCTAGACCCATAGGGTCAAAGGATTTTTCTGTATGGAAAAAAAATGGGCTGAGTATTCAGGCATAGGAAAACCCTGGAGGCACTAAATGTCCAATAGTTTAAAGGCTGTGCTGCACTAGCTTCCTTCTTTTTATGGAATTGCTTCTTGAAGGTGTATAATTTAAGGAAATCTTTAAATTCTGGAATGACTTGGTTATAAAAGAGAGGAGCAAGATTTTTCTGATTACAGGCACTCATCCAGGAAGGCAAATTTTCACTGGGGACAGCAAGTAGGCACATAACCAATATTTGTTGCTTAGATGTTGCACTTTATTTGCCCAAATAGAATGGGGGAAAACAGTGCAGGATAATGTCCAGGAAGTAAGGGCCAGGCATTTGGGGAGGGTTTGGGCCCTTGATGGTTTGTGAAAGAGCTTATCAGGACCACATCTCTAAAAGAGAAGCAATTCAAACGCCAAACAGCCTAGTATTTACCAGCAGGAGATTTAGTTTGTACTGCAAGGGAGTGTGGACTTACCCTCAAAGCAAATATACAATTGTGTGTGTTTTACTCTGCTGAAGGCTCTTGAAATCAATTTCTAACCCATAAAATAGAAGTTTCCCAAACCAAATCCACTATAAAATTTATCCCCGTGGAAAGGCCATAGCTGTTACAGGAGGGCAGGATGGTAGATCAGAAGGCTTTCCTGTTTAAATATTTAAATAGATTTCTATTTGAACAGCTAAATGAAACCAAACTCACTCTCTTATCTCAATAATTAAAAAGAAAATTGCAGAGCGTTCTTTGCCAAGTGCTCCTACCATTCTCATACCACCCCCCTTTCTTAAGCATTCTTAGGGTACTCAAGTGCCTGCAGTGTGGTTCCTTTTTGGAAGAACTCACGCGGTCTCTCAGCAAGCCATGTTTCTGGGGCAGCAGTGCCTGACTCCATTGGCTTCTTAATGAGGAACAGGCTGGCTTAATGATTAATTGCCAGGTAAATGGGGCTGAACCATGCCTCACAGGGCCTTCCTCGGAGAGCTATTCAGCAACTCCCTGCGAGGACTGCCTTTTGGGGCTCAGCACACTGCTTCCTGTAATGGACAACTATAGATCTATTTTTCTTAGTAATGTTTCCGTCAGGAGATACATCTTCTACTTGTACTAGGCAGGGTAGTTTTAATTTTGATTTTAGTTCTTATCCATTACTGTTTCTCTTGGTAATATTTTCTATGGTTTTTTGTTACCCCAAGTTCTGCATGATTATTTCAGAAAAATCAGTGCAGATAAACAACAAAAATATAATTAAAGCAGCTAAAAATGTTCCCACCTACTGATGAAAATTAATAGCATTTGATATATTATTCTTGATTGCTCCTCCTACAGATATTTACATAAAAATATGTATTTATCAAATGGGGAACCAGCCATGTGTGTATGCATATATATAGGTATGTGTGTATATTGATCTGTTTACATATCTCTGCATATATGGGCACATGTGTATGTGTGTGCTATGCTTTTTTAAAATTTATTTATTTGAAAGTTAGAGTTGCACAGAGAGGAGAGGCAGAGAGAGAGAGGGGGAGAGAGAGAGAGGTCTACTATCTGCTGGTTCACTCCCCAATTGGCTGCAACAACCAAAGCTGCGCTGATTTGAATCCAGGAGCCAGGTGCTTCCTCCTGGTCTCCCATGCAGGTGCAGGGCCCAAGCACTTGGGCCATCCCCCACTGCCTTCCTGGGCCACAGCAGAGAGCTGGACTGGATGAGGAGCAACCGGGCAAGGATTAGCCTAGTGAGCCACAGCGCCGGCCAGTAGCTGGGTCTTGAACTGGCGCTTCAGGCCAGGGTGTTAACCTGTTGTGCCACAGCCATGCTGTTTTAACATGACAATCTATAACATAACAAGTCAACAAATATAAATTTACTTTATAATTCTGTTAAGTGAAAGATTGGGACCATCCATTGCTTGGAGCTCTTCACTTTCCTTGGGCTTGTAGAACTTTGGTGGTATTAATTATTTTCTCTGTTGCAATTACAGGGTCTTAGCAATACTGGTATGAAGTCACTTAAAATTGTGACTGGTAAATCTGATACAAATTTTTAAGGCAACTCAGGGTCCCATATAAGATGCCTAAAAAGAAATCTGGTTTTTATTCCCTATTTGGTATGTTGCATACTCATCATAGAATGTAAAATGAAAAATTAATATTCTGT
The DNA here is from genome assembly GCF_051225735.1 of Oryctolagus cuniculus. Lineage (NCBI taxonomy): Eukaryota > Metazoa > Chordata > Mammalia > Lagomorpha > Leporidae > Oryctolagus > Oryctolagus cuniculus. The sequence goes on from NC_142878.1 coordinate 36,882,445, forward strand.
ACAACTGGCCTTCTGTAAATGGTTATGACAGTCTGGTTATCTGCTCAGATGACCTAAACAGAAGCCAGTCCTACACTGTACATATCACAGATGCGCTTGTTGGAAAGCATACCAGCAGGGGTCAGTGTGTTTCCAGGACATAATCCAATGTAGCCCTCAGCAGTGGAATAATTGGCAGATGACTTTCAACATTGCTCTCAATACAAACCAACACACTATTTTACTGCAGTGTTGTTAGTTTCTTTGTGAAATGGTTTAAGAATTTGTAGTTCTGACATTAGAATATGGAGGCAATATAGCAAAAGTGAAAAATTTATTCATTTAATAAACTTTTATTGCCCACCTACAAGTGCCACACAGTGGAAATGTAAATCTAAGAAATATAAATATAAATGTATATCTAAGACAAAAATCCCTGCCACAGATCAGCAGGAGATGAAGACAAGTAGTACATGTTTCCCAAATGTGATGACAACACTCATGCTAGATGAATGAACTGTGTCTAGTAAGCTCAGAAAACACCACAATTAGAGTTCTGTTTGAACTGAGTCTGAAGGACAGCAGAAATTCACAAGGCAGGTGGGGTTGGGCATGCAAGGAATTGTTCCAGGGAGGAAGATTGGAAGATACAAAGGTATGATTAAAATATTGAGCAAAGGTAAGTGATTTTGTTTTCCATTATGCCCAAATTTAAATCTGAATTTACAGAACAGAGTTCTTGAACAAAACAAAACAATAGTGAGAAAGATGATATTTGCTAGTGGATTTTTATCCTATTGTTTAGGAAAAGTGACTGAAATGTAGTAGGTTTATGAACTCCAAAAATCACCAGCATGAACAATGTTTATTACTACCTGTAATCAGGTAAACAATGACCAAAATCTGATGTTTGTCTTGTCTCTTGGTGGCCTCTGTTAGCAGCAGGAAAACACACACACACACACACAAACACACTTTGAATTTTTCTGACATGCACGGGAAAAAGAAGGTGAAAATTTGTTCATTCTGTATCTCTTCAGTGTTCTTACAAATTATGTGCACTCATTACAACTGGTACTTCCATTAATGATGTTTCTTTGGCCTGCCAACTCCTTATTGCTCATGTGTTGATTCAAACTCCCTAATAACCCATAAACACCTTTGGATCTGGATGAGTGTGTTTTTCCTTTGTATTTTCCCATAGGGGCCAGACAATACAACATGCATACACAACAAACCTATAAATGTTGACTGACTTTATCTATAAAAGTACACATTCCCTTCTCACAAAATGATGCTAGAGGAAAGGAGATGATGGAGAGCATGTGCAGGGTCTGTTGCTATTCTAATGTTAAATCTGAGTTTTAGCCAGGAGGAAGAATCTCTGGATGAAGCCAGTGTAGAATTTGTATGGAACTATACCTTCCATGTTTCCAGCCACTAAAGCCTCTTACTTCATTAACAAATGTTTGAACAGGGTGCTTCAAATGTTCAATCAGCTAGAAGAATTAGTTATTATTCCACGTTAACCCCCTCTCTGCAGCTGCTTTAAATCTGTATTTGGGAAAATATTCAGGGAAACTACTCAAAAGAACTAGAGTGGCTCTTTCCTTATACTGTGTTCCTTTGTCTTCCTGTTTTGCTTGTCCATATCAGGAAGTAGCTGTCAATTAGCCAGAACCATGGTGGCAATATTTGTTCTCTTTTGATTATTTTTGCCTCATTGAATAATCACCAGCTATATAAGTTTATTTTGAAATCAAGTTTAAATGATCATCATCCTAAGCAAGGCAGGAAACCCAAAAGCCAGAAAAGGAAAGACTTTGGTTTTGGCTGCTGAATTAGGATACCAAATTGCTATTACAAAGCGCTGCTCCTCTTCAAGTGGCTCAAAGAATACAAAGTGTTAAATATATCTCTCTAGATGAGTGTTCCAGGCAGTGGTAGCAGGGGCTGGTACACCGGATTAAGGAACAATGTATCCATTAGCAGCCATTTGAAGGGTGAACCAACAGAAGGAAGATATTTGTCTCTCTCTCATTGTCTAACTGTATTTTTCAAATAATAATAATAAAAATAAAACAAAGTGTTACCTTTAAGTTCTGTGTTCATGTTTCAATGGGTGCTTAGCATTAGTGGGAAGAATTTCTTTAGGTGCAGTCCCTTGACAGTAGGCAAGAAGTGACGCTTTCTCAGTACACTGTGCTAGAGGACACTGCTGGGGAAACGGGCTTCTGCTGGCAGCCATGTAATGGGTCACCAGTGTAGGCTGAGGACATTCAGCAGCGTTCTGTCTAAGCCATGTACTCAGGGAAGGGGGTCCCTTTGCCACTTTATAACTTCTGCCTGGCCTCAGATACCTTTGTGTAGCCCAGCTCACATGGAAACTGGCTCCTGTAGGTCTTTTATTTTCACTGGTACCACAGTTTCTACTGCAGACCTATGCCCTAGACCCATAGCCCTTCTGCATACCTGGGCCACCAGGTCACACGTTGCTGATTACCTGTGCCAGCCTCGACTCTGAGGGATTACTTCCTGGTGTCTAAATTCTCTGATATCTAGTGGGCTGAACTATACCTCTTTACAAGTCTGAATTGCTCAGCTTTGAGGAGCAAATGCATCTGAATTTGGCCTTCCTTGGATGCTCTTCTTCAATACCATAATACCATATGGTATTTCCTTATTTCTTATTGTTACTCATTTAGCAGAGTTTAATAATTTTTTTAAAGATTTATTTTATTTATTTGAAAAAGAGTTACAGAAAGAGGTAGAGAGAGGTAGAGAGAGAGAGAGAGAGAAAGAGAGAGAGAGAGAGAAAGGTCTTCCATCTACTGGTTTACTCCCTAATTGGCCGCAACAACTGGAGTTGTGCTGATCTGAAGCCAGGAGCCAGGAGCTTCTTCTGGGTCTCCCACGTGAGTGCAGGGGCCCAAGGACTTGGGCCATCTTCCACTGCTATTCCAGGTCATAGCAGAGAGCTGGATTGGAAGAGGAGCATCTGGGACTAGAACTGGCACCCATACGGGATGCTAGTGCCTCAGAGCAGGGTGTTAACCTGCTGTGCCACAGTGCCGGCCCCAATAATTCTTTATATTGGAAGCGACTATCAAAGAAGGAGGTACCTTTCTCTGAAAGGAGGAGAGAACTTCAACTTTGACTATGGCCTTGTCTAAATGAGATCAGAGTCCACGGACTCAAAAGGCTTCCATAGCCTTGGTAGCTCATGACAAGGGCCTCGGGTGATTACTGACATCATAAATAAGAGTGTGAATTGTTAAATCTTTTATTTTATTTTATTATTTTTATTTTTGATAGGCAGAATGGACAGTGAGAGAGAGAGAGAGAGAGAGAGACAAAGGTCTTCCTTTACCATTGGTTCACTCTCCAATGGCTGCTGCGGCCGGCGTGCTGCAGCCAGCCCACCCCACTGATCCGAAGGCAGGAGCCAGGTGCTTCCTCCTGGTCTCCCATGTGGGTGCAGGGCCCAAGGACTTGGGCCATCCTCCACTGCACTCCTGGGTCACAGCAGAGAGCTGGACTGGAAGAGGGGCAATCGGGACAGAATCTGGCGCCCCAACTGGGACTAGAACCTGGTGTGCTGGCACCGCAGGTGGAGGATTAGCAAATTGTGAGCTGCGGCGCCGGCCAATTGTTAAATCAACAACAGGAGTCACTGTGCACTTGCTCCCCATGTAGGACCTCTGTCCTTAATATGTTGTGCTATGAAAATTAACAACAAAATTAATATTCAAACAGTACTTTATACTTTGTGTGTGTGGGTGTGAACTGTTGAAATCTTTACTCAGTACAGAGTTGATATTCTGTATATAAAGATAATTAAAAATGAATCTTAATGAAGAATGGGATGGGAGAGGGAGTAGGAGATGGGATGGTTTGCGGGTGGGAGGGGTGGTTATGGGGGGAGGGAAACTCTATAATCCAAAAGTTGTACTTTTGAAATCTATATTAAATTAAAGTTTTCTATTAAAATAATTATTTATAGTAAACCTTTTTATTTTGAAATTTCATTTTTTGGGGGCTTTAAGGAGTCAAATACAATCAAGAAAAATAGTTGTAATAGACTAAAAGTTCATAAGTCTGATCATTCTGATTTGATTATATTCAAAATGTCTGTTTCTGCTAGTATTTATTACTTTTTTATGACATTTAAAAATTTTGTAAGGAAAACAAATTTCACGTATCTCATAAATATAGATTAAGAAACATAGTGATATTTCCTACTCTGCCCTCCCTCTTGCCCACGCTCCCACCCTTTCTCTTCCTTGTTCTCTTCTTGCCTCTTTTAATTTATACAATGATTTACATTCAGTTTACTTTATACTCTTAAGATTAACCCTATACTAAGTAAAAAGTTCAGCAAATAGTAAGAAGAAAAAAGATACTATTTTTCAATAGTAGAGACAAGGATAGTACATAATCATTGAATCTCAGAATGTCATTTTCACTCCTACACATAACTTTTTTTAGATACTCTATTACTTACCACAGATCATAGAAAATATATGGTATTTGTCTTCTTGGAACTGGCTTATTTCACTAAGTAAAATGGTTTCCAGTTGCATCCATTTTGTTGTATCAGACAGTATTTCATTCTTTTTTACAGCGGAATAATATTCCATACTGTGTGTGTGTGTGTGTGTGTGTGCGTGCGCACACCACTATATCTTCATCCAGTTATCAGTTGATGGGCATGAGTTGACTTCATATCATAGCTACTGTGAATTCAGCTGCAACAAGCAAATAATCATGGAGTACAGAAAACTGTTTCACATGCTGATTTCATTTCCCTTGGGTGAGTTCCCAGAGTGAGATTGCTGGGTCATATGATAGATCTATTTTTAGTTTTCTGAGGTATCTTGCTACTGTATTCCACAAGGGCTGTACTAGCTTACATCCCAACAGTGGATTAGGGTACCTTTTTCCCCATGTCCTCACCAGCATTTGCTGTTTGTTTATTTCTGTGTGAGAGTCGTTCTCACTGGGGTGTGGAGAAACATCATTGTGGATTTGATTTGCATTTTCCTGATTTCTAGTGATCCTGAGCATTTTTTAATGTGATATTGGCCATTTGGATTTTCTCTCTTGAAAAATGGCTGTTCAAATCCTTTGTGCATTTCTTAACTGGATTGTTTTTTGTTTTGTTTTGTTGTTGAATTTCTTGAAGTCTTTAGATTCTGGATATTAACCTTTTATCAGTTGCTTAGGTTGTGAATATTTTCTCTGTTTCTGTCAGTTGCATCTCTACTTTGCTGATTGTTTCTTTTGCGGTACAGAAGTTTCTCAGCTTTATGTGACCCCATTTGTCAGTTTTGGCTTTGCTTGCTTGTGCTTCTGGGGTCTTTTCTTTTTTTAAAGATTTATTTTATTTTTATTTGAAAGAGTCACAGAGAGGTAGATACAGAGAGAAAGGTCTTCCATCCACTGGTTAACTCCCCAGATGGCTGCAGTGGCCGGAGCCATGCCAATCTGAAGCCAGGAGCCAGGAGCTTCTTCTGGGTCTCCCACGTGAGTGCAGGGGCCCAAGGACTTGGGCCATCTTCCACTGCTTTCCCAGGCCATAGTAGAGAGCTGGATTGGAAGAGGAGCAGCTGGGACTAGAACTGGTGCCCATATGGGATGCCGACGCTTCAGGCCAGGGCATTAACCCGCTGCACCACAGCACTGGCCCCCTGGGGTCTTTTCTAAGAAGTCTTTGCCTATACCAATATTTTGCAGAATTTCCCCAATGTCCTCTAGTAATTTGATTGTGTTGGGCTACAGATTTAAGTCTTCGATTCATTTTGAGTGGATTTCTGTGTAAGGTGTAATGTAAGGGTCTAGTTTTGTGCTTCTGCAAATGGAAATCCAGTTTCCTCTGAACCATTTGTTGAAGAGACTGTCCTTGCTCCAGGGATTGATTTCAGCTCCTTTGTCAGAAATAAGTTTATTGTAGATGTGTGGATTGCTTTCTGGAGTTCCTGTTCTGTTCCATTGGTTTACACATCTGTTTCTGTACCAGTACCAGGCTGCTTTGATTAAAACTGCCCTATCGTATGTCTTGAAATCCAGTATTGTGATTCCTCCAGATTTGTGTTTGTTGTGTAAGACTGCTTCAGCTATTTGGGTCTCTTTTGTTTGCTTATGAATTTAGTATTATTTTTTCTGTATCTAGAAGAATGTAGTGGGTGCTTTGATTGGGATTGCATTGAGTCTCTATATTGCTTTAGGTAGTACGGTCATTTTGATATTAATTCTTCCAGTCCATGAATATGAAATATTTTTTCATTTTTAATATAATCGATTTCTTTTTTTAATGGTTTGTTATTGTCATTGTAGAGTTCTTTGACATCCTTGGTTAAATTTATTCCAAGGTATTTCATTTTTTGGTGGCTGTTGTGAATGGGATTGATCTTAAAAGATCTTTCTCATCCATATCACTATGTATACAAAGATTATTGATTTTTGTGTGTTAATTTTATACCCTGCTACTTTAACAAAGTCTTTTGAGTTCCAGCAGTCTCTCAGTGGAGTCTTTTGGATCCCCTATGTATAAAATCATGTCATCTGTAAATATAGATAGTTTGACTTCCTCCTTTCCAATTTGTGTCCTTTTGATTTCTTTTTCTTGCCCAATGGCTCTTGCTAAAAATTCCAGGACTAAACTGGGTAGCATTTCTGAGAGTAGGCATCCTTTTCTGGTTCAAAATCTTAGTGGGAATGCTTCCAACACTTCCCCATTCAATAAGATGTTGGCCATGGGTTTGTCATATATTGTCTTGATTGTGTTGAGGAATGTTCCTTATATACCCAATTTGCTTAAAGTTTTCATCATGAAAGGATGTTGTATTTGATCAAATTCTTTCTCTTCATCTATTGAGATCATCATTTTTTTTCTTCAGTTTGTTAGTGTGGTATATCACATTTATTGATTTATGAATGTTGAACCATCCCTGCATACTAAGGAGAAATCCTTCTTTGTCTGTGTGAATGATCTGTCTGATGTGTTGTATTCAATTAGCTCATGTTTTGTTGAGGATTTTTGCATCTATGTTCATCAGGGATATATAGTTCTCTTTCTATGTTGTGCCTTTTTCTGGTTTTTGAATAATGAGATACTATTTTCATAGAAGAAGTTTGGAGGATTCCCTCCCTTTCAATTGTTTTGAATAGCTTGAGAAGAATTGAAAGTAGTTCTTCTCTGAATGTCTGTCTGTCGGAATTCAGCCATGAAGCCATCAGATTCTGGGCATTTCTTTGTTAGGAGAGTCTTTATTATTGAATCTCCATATTGGTTATTGGTCTGTTTAGGTTTTTTATGTCGTCATGACTCAATTTTGGTAGGTTGTATGTGTTCAGGAATCTAACCATTTCTTCTAGGTTTCCCATTTTTTGGCACACAGCTCTATGTGGTGATTCCTGATGATTCTTTTTATTTATCTGGTATCTGTTGTTATATTTCTTTTTTAGCATCTCTGATTTTAGTGATTTGGGTCTTTTCCCTCTTCTTTTTTTGGTTAGTTGTGCTAATGGTAAATGAAATATGTTTATTTTATCAAAAAACCAGCTCTTCCTTCACATATCTTTTGTGGTTTTTTGTTTCAATTTTATTTATTTCTTTTCTAATTTTAATTATTTATTTCCTTCTAGTAATTTGGGATTTGGTTTATTGTTTCTCTAAGTCTTTTGGATGCATTGATAACTCATTCATTAGGTACCTTTCCTATTTCTTCATGTAGGCACCAATTGCTATAAACTTCCCTCAATACTGCTTTTGCTATATCCCATAAGTTTTTTTTTTTTGACAGGTAGAGTTAGACAGTGAGAGAGAGAGACAGAGAGAAAGGTCTTCCTTCCATTGATTCACCCCCTAAATGGCCGCTATGGTCGGTGCGCTGTGCCGATCCGAAGCCAGGAGCCAGGTGCTTCTCCTGGTCTCCCTTGGGGTGCAGGGCCCAAGCACTTGGGCCATCCTCCACTGCTCTCCCTGGCCACAGCAGAGAGCTGGCCTGGAAGAGGGGCAACCAGGACAGAATCCAGTGCCCCGACCGGGACTAGAACCCGGTGTGCTGGCGCCACAAGGTGGAGGATTAGCCTACTGAGCCAAGGCGCCGGCTGTGCCCATCTTTGTAACAGTTTTTTGTTACAATCTATTTTATCCATTATTGGGATGCCTACACATGCCCTTTTTTGGTTTCTTTTGGTATGGAATATCTTTTTGCATCCTTTTACTTTCAGTCTGCGTGTATCTTTGTTGGTGAGATATGTTTCTTGTAGGGCGCAAATAGATGGGTCCTATTTTTTAACCCATTCAGCCAACATGTGTCTTAATTGGAGAAGTAGGTCGTTTATATTGAAGGTTATTATTGATAAATAATGACTTAGCTTTTGCCATTTTCCCATACATAGTCCATTTGTTTGCTTTGGATTTCTTTTGTAGTTTTACTGGGAGATTTTCTCTTCCACATTCTTGCATGATGATACCTATCTTTCTGTGTTTCTCTGTGTAGCACATCCTTAAGCATAATTTCTAAGACTGGATGAATGTTGACAATTTATTTAAATTTCTGTTTGTTATGGCAGGTCTTTATTTCATCTTCATTCATTAATAAGGACTTTGCAGGGTACAATATTCCAGGTTGACAGTTTTTTTCTTTTATGTCCTGCACTATGTCCCCCTATTCTCTCCTAGCCTGTGGGGTTTCTGATGAGAAATCAGCTGTGAGTCTAATTGGAGATCTTCTGAAAGTAATCTGGCATTTCTTTTGTGCTCATTTTAAAATATTTTCTTTATGTTTTATTGTGGAGCATTTGACTACAATGTGTCATGCTGAAGATCTTTTCTGGTGATGTCCATTAAGTGTCCTGTGTGCCTACTGTACATGGGCATCCATTTTATTTCTCCAAATTAGGAAGGTTTTCTCTAATCATTTCATTGAATAAGCCACTCATCCATTCTCTTATTCCATACCTTTAGGAACTCCTAAGACCCAAATGTTAGGATGTTGATAGTATTTCATAAAAGTACAGCATTGTTTTTAACTTTTGTAATTTCCTCTTTTTTTTTTTTTGGTCTGACTGAAAAATATCTAAAGATTTTTCTTCTAGCTTTGATCTTCCTTTTCTTCCTCATAAAGTCTATTGTTAAGGCTTTCCACTGTATTTTTTATTTGATATATTGAATTCTTCATTTCTGATATTTCAGTTTGATTTGTCTTCAGAATCTCAGTCTCATGGAAAATTTTTCCTTCATGTCATTTATGGATTTCTTCAATGCATGAGTTTGCTTCTCATTGCTTTTGAATAATCCTATGATCATTTATTTGAATTCTTTTTCAAGTATTTTTCAATCTCTTTATTTTCACATTCTAATATTTAAGTCTTGTTGTGTTCCTTTTGGGGGAGTTATGTTATCTTTTCCTGAATTTTTGCATGTCTTTTTTTTTGACAGGCAGAGTGGACAGTGAGAGAGAGAGAGAGAGAGAGAGAGAGAGAGAGAAAGGTCTTCCTTTTCCGTTGGTTCACCCCTCAATGGCCGCTGTGGCTGGTCCACCGCACTGATCTGAAGCCAGGAGCCAGGTGCTTCTCCTGGTCCCCCATGTGGTCCAGGGCCCAAGCACTTGGGCCATCCTCCACTGCCTTCCCAGGCCACAGCAGAGAGCTGGACTTGAAGAGGAGCAACCAGGACAGAATCTGGCGCCCCGACCGGGACTAGAACCGGGTGTACCAGCACTGCAGGCGGAGGATTAACCTATTGAGCCACGGTGCTGGCCTTTTGCATATCTGATTAGGCATTTGTGAAAATATGTGCTGGTTTTTTCTTCAGATGGGTTTTATTTTGACCTATGCCTCTGTGGCTTAGTGTAGTGTCTGCTCCCTCAGTTAATACCCAGGGATCTGTGCTGGTTGTGGCCATGGAACTTTGGTCAGTGGTCCAGTGGGGGGTGAGTTTCTAGGATGGCACACAAGTTGGGCATGGTAGATCTCCTCTGTTGTCAGCAGGGGGTAGGTACGATCACCTCTGTTGGCCTAATCACATCTTCACCGCCTCTCTTCCAAGGTGATCAATGCCTGGTGTTCGTACACAGTGGGTGCAATACTCACCCACACTGCCTCATGAACCACACAAAGGATACATGGAGTCCTCAGTTTGGCTATGGATTACTCTGCATGATCTACCCCAGGCAGCCAGGGAGATCTGGGCCTCTGGTGCTGGACATTGTGGCTTCCCAGAGACTCAACTACACTCTGCACCCTATTTTGCAGTCACAGAGTTCCCACAGTCACAGAATGCAATGCTTCCAGTTATAGGGTGCAGAGGACCTGCTCCACCCTGCTGTCTTGTCCTACCCACAGAGAGTGCAGACATGTTCCCAGAGCCAGTTGTTTGTGGGTGCTCTGCCTTGGTAGTTAGAACCTTGGAGCTTGTAATGTTTTGAGAGGATGTAGGCATCTTACAGTCATAGATGGATGCCCAGCCCCCTGTCAACCCTCCAGGCAGACTCACAGTCGTTGGTGAACTCAGATTTTTCCCTCTGGTAAAATCCCTGATCACATGCATATACATGAGTTTGCTGCAGCTGCTACTGGTTTCAGAATGGCACCTTCTCCCCTCCAGTTGCCAGGTGCCCATGTGGAGGATGGGGAGAAAGCGATTTTCTTTCACTGGATTTGTCGGGTACCCTCCCCGCAATTAGGGCTCCAGTCTGGACTCGAAGACAGTGTGGTCTGCAGCACGCTCCCTCCAGCAGTATCACCAATGGCACGAGCTGCCACAGTCTGCTTTCACCTGCCTTTCCAAAGCTGGGGAATCCTTGAACTCTTGGCTGTGGTGGTTGTGTGTAGTGTCGGTGTTCACTGCGGCGCATCAGCACCTTCCACGCTGCTCCACAGTGTCTTCTTCTTTCTCTTTAATTTCCACTGCAGATTTCTCTCCAACTCTGCCCTGGAAATAAACTTCTTCCACTGTTCTTTTGCTATTTCCCCTTGTCTAAAGCAGTATATCTTTTTTCCCTACTCAGCCATCTTGGAATCCTCTTGAAGCATCCTTTTATATTAAATTTCTGTTTTCTGATTTGACCTTGAAAGATACATATGGTCTTGTCATGTTTTAGGGTATTGTCTCTCCAAGATCAAAACTAGGCTGTCATCTCCAGGTTCCAGTTGGTAGAAAGAGAGAATGAAGGGACATGGGTACTTTTTAAGATGTAAATCTAAGAAAAGACACTCTTCTGTTTATATTACATTGTTGAATGTTGGTTCCAACGCTATACCCAACTTCAAGAGATTAGGGAAATGTGGTCTACTTATGTGCCACAGAAGAAGTCACAATGGGTTTTATTGGACAATGAGTAGTCTCCACCACAGTTGCATAAAGTTTTTAAAAAGTATATGGGTGGGGCTGGCACTGTGGTGCAGTATGTTAATCCTCCGCCTGCGGTGCCGACATCCCATATGGGCGCTGGTTCTAGTCCTGGCTGCTCCTCTTCCAATCCAGCTCTCTGCTGTGGCCTGGGAAAGCAGTGGAAGATGTCCCAAGTCCTTGGGTCCCTGCATCTGCGTGGGAGACCAGGAAGAAGCGCCTGGCTCCTGGCTTCAGATCAGTGCAGCTCTGGCTGTTGCAGCCATTTGGGGAGTGAACCAATAGAAGGAAGACCTTTCTCCCTGTCTCTCCCTCTCACTGTCTGTAATTCTACCTCTCAAATAAATAAATAAAATCTTAAAAAAAGAGCATATGGGTAGGGCTGGTGCTGTTGCATAGCAGGTGAAGCTGCCACCTCAGTGCTGGTATCCCATATGGGCATCGGTTTGAATCCCGGCTGCTCCACTTCCTATCTAGCTCTTTGCTATGGCCTGGGAAAGCAGTGGGAGATGGCCCAACTGTTTGGGACACTGAACCTGTGTGGGAGACCCAGAAGAAGCTTCTGGCTCCTGGCTTTGGATCTGTGCAGCTCTGGCCGTTGTGGCCATTTGGGGAGTGAACTAGTGGATGGAAAACCTCTCTCTCTCTGCTTTTCCTTCTTTCTCTGTGTAAATCTGATTTTCAAATGCACAAATAAATCCTAAAAAAAAAGTATGTGGCATAAGACAACACAAACAAAAGGAAGATAGAACCATAGGCTGAGAAGAACACTTAATAGAACACATGGAGATTTTGGGAGAGTTTTGAGGATTATTAACCACATGCCAAATAAGGGACTGTATTAATTAATTAAGGGTAAAGATTTCATGCAAATTGAAGACAAAAGTAAAACTCAAGTTAGGAAACTGAAAGCCTAAAATAAACTAGTAAAACATATAGAGGGCCGGCGCCGCGGCTCACTAGGCTAATCCTCAGCCTTGTGGCACCGGCACACTGGGTTCTAGTCCCGGTTGGGGCGCCGGATTCTGTCCCGGTTGCCCCTCTTCCAGGCCAGCTCTCTGCTGTGGCCAGGGAATTGCAGTGGAGGATGGCCCAAGTGCTTGGGCCCTGCACCCCATGGGAGACCAGTATAAGTACCTGGCTCCTGGCTTTGGATCAGCGCGGTGCCATTGGAGGGTGAACCAACGGCAAAGGAAGACCTTTCTCTCTGTGTGTCTCTCTCTCTCACTGTCCACTCTGCCTGTCAAAAAAAAAAAAAACATATAGAATAAATGCTATAGAAAAGAAATGAAACCTCAGGAGGAGTTAGGGAGATGCAAATGAAAGTAACCATGGGATACCATCTTTTACATTGAGAAATACTAAAGGGTAACAATAGCCAACAAGAGAAAATGTGCTAATTGCTTACTAGGAAGGCTACAAATGACTATAATATTGAAGAAAATTGGGCCAAACAGTTATCTTTGATTCATGACACCCAATTTTTGGAAATATATCAAAAAATCCCTTGTACTATGTAAGAAGTTGATGTGTAATTTGAAAAGGCAAAAAAAAAAAAAAAACCTAGAAACTACTTACATGCACTTTAATATAGGAATGATTTAGTACATTGAGTTATATACACATCATGATTTATTATTAAGCTATTAATAAAAATGAATTCAGGGCCAGTGATGTTACCACTTGTGATGGCGGCATCCCATATGGGTGCTTGTTTGTGTCCCAGCTGCTCCACTTCTGATACACGTCCCTGCTAATGGCCTGGGAAGAGGAACCCAAAACAGCGCAAGTGTCTGGGGCCCTGCCACCCATGTGGGAGACCCAAAGAAGCTCCTGGCTCTTGGCTTTGGCCTGGCCCAGCCCTGGCCTTTGTGTCCATCTAGGGAGTGATTCAGTGGATGGAAGAGCTCTCCTCGCCCCTCATCTCCCCTTCTCTCTCTGTAACTCTTTCAAATAAATAGATCTTTAAAAAAGCAGAATTAAAATGAATCTGTCCTATATTTATTAATCTGGAGATAAGTGTATAATATGATACATAAAGCTAGTAAAATTAATTTGCATTCTACATGTAAGAAGAGTCCTTTTTTTTTTTTTTTATTTGACAGGTAGAGTTATAGACAGTGAGAGAGAAAGACAGAGTGAAAGGTCTTCCTTCCATTGGTTCACTCCCCAAATGGCTGCTACAGCCTGCACTGCACCTATCCAAAGCCAGGAGCCAGGTGCTTCTTCCTGGTCTCCCACGTGGGTGCAGGAGTCCAAACACTTGGGCCATCCTCTACTGCCCCCCCCCCCCCCCGGCCACAGCATAGAGCTGGACTGGAAGAAGAGCAACTGGGACTAGAACCCCGTCCCCATATGGGATGCTGGTGCCGCAGGCAGAGGATTAACCATGTGAGCCACGGCGCTGGCCCAAGAAGAGTCCTTTTTTAATTTAAGGAATTTATTAATACATTAGAGTCTCACAGTCACAAAAATACATGAAAATTACTAAACACAATTCTCATTTTAATGTGATATTAATACAAACAAAACAGATTCAATATAGTTCAATATAGTATCTACAAGTCTAAGTATATAATGATACTTCCTTTCTTTTGTATATAAAAGTAACCAAGAAACTCTATACATGTGTTTCTGTATATGTATATATGAAAAAGGTGTGGGAGGATATATGCAGGGCTATAATGAGGTGAGAATAAAGACAGGTTGATGAGTATAATTCATTTAAAAGATTTAAAAAATTTCTTTCACTGCTGATGTCCTTTTTCCCATTATTTCTGCAAAAGGAAAGAGACTCACTCCTTGACAGGTGAAAAATTTCACACATTGCACCTGCAAACCATCAAGGCCTTTAGAAAAGAGAAAGAGTTAGTCTGACTTTCACAGCTTAGTTGTAAACTATGAAGAGTTTAAATAATAGTTTCCCAGAAGTCTGATTCATTGAGGTCCCTGGTCCTCAGGAAAGCAAATCAATAGCTGTCTGTCTGCCTGGGTAGTTGGGTTTGTTGATGGTGTTGTAGATATATTATTTTGCTGATAAGGAGAAAATGTAAACCATTCCAGAGAGCACTAGTGAGCTAATTGCAGGAATGAGACACTCCATCTTCAGTCTGCTTTTTTGGCCCAAGTTATCCTTTGTTTCCAGATTTTTCTCTTTATCACAGTGTAAGTTCCTGAGGATGCCACTGGGATCATCAGAGGAACTTGAATCAAGAAAGGCAGATTTGGACTTCTTTTTCTTGTTTTGATGGTTGAGGATTTTGATGTATCTGGAGCTAAAGGAGATGGGGTGTTTTGATAAGCTTTTGCCCATAAGTGGTACACAGAATCATAGCAAAACTTTAGCTCTTACTTGGGTGTTAGGCATTCGGTAGAGAGAACCTCTACATGTAGGTGTCAAGGAAAGGCTTTTTCAGTTCCATTTGTTGCTGTGGTGAACTACTGATATATATATTGACAGACAAAATTAGGATAGTGGTTAGCTTGAAGGGGGCTGAGAGTGGATCTTTCATCAGAATAGGGGGTCTCTATCTTTGGGGTGCTGACAATAGGCTATTTCTTGGCTTGTATGCTTCCTTATTGTTAAAGTATATGTTGGTGTTTTATTTGATTTTATGTATGTGTATTACCTTCCACAAAAAAGATTTTTAAAGAAGAAAGAGGAAGAAAGGAGGTGAGGAAGAATGAAAGAAGGATAGTAATAGTTGGATGTTGACAGGTAAGTGTGAGCAGAGAGAAGTAATGAAGTTGATTGTGTTTGCGAGACAGTAGTTACAATGATGAACATATGAGTCAAGACAGCAGCTCATGGCAACAATGAGAGAATACATTTTCACCTAAAATGTGTAATAATACTTAATTATCTACCTTAGCCTGGGTTAATTAGAAAACAGAATCTTAGGCAAATCTTCAATGTTAATACTTTTTTTAAAAAAAGATTTATTTATTTATTTGAAGGTCAGAGTTACATAGAGAGGAGAGGCGGAGAAAGAGAGAGAGAGAGAGAGAGAGAGAGAGAGAGAGAGAGAGAGGGGTCTTCCATCCACAGGTTCACTCCCCAGTTGACCGCAATGGCCAGAGCTGCGCTGATCTTAACCAAAAGCCAGGAGTTTCCTCTAGGTCTTCCCAAATGGGTGCAGAAGCCCAAGGACTTGGTCCATCTTCTACTGCTTTCCCAGGCCACAGCAGAGAGCTGGATCAGAAGTAGAGCAGCCAGGTCTTTGAATTGGCGCCCATATGGGATCCTGGCACTACAGGCGATGACTTTACCCGCTACATCACAGTGCTGCCCCGCCCCCCCCCCCACGTTAATACTTAATTGTGCACTAAAATCTAGGGATTGAGAATTGATGGAGAGAGTGAGAGCAAGAGAGAGGCCAGAAGTGATATAGAATGCATAGAAGCATGTAACCAAGCTGGGTAGGGCTTAGTAATGTGTGCTGATGATTATTTGATTTTACAGAGTATCTACACAGAGACTATAGAAGTCTCATGTCTCTAATCAGTCTCAGTTCAGAGAAAAAGTAAAATAAAAAAAACTTCCAACTTTCACATTACAGAAATTGAAGTGTTTCCCATAGATGTCTCCTATCCTAAACTTCTAGTCTGTACTACATAGCTCCTCCAGCCCTGGCTTGGGAACCTGGATTCAAAAGCAGCAGGAACAGCATCTTTGGAATGAAGAACAGCCTAAAGGAATGAGGCAGTGAAGCAAACACTAAGAGCAGATGCTATTATATGAATGAGGCTTCTCTTTCTACAGCATGATCTGTAACACTTTTTTCTATTGATAAGTAATTTCTGCTTCTAAATTAATTTAATAAATGAGAATTTTCTGTTTTTTGCTTATATAAAGAAGGATTTACAGATGTGGTTAACAATTTTTTTCAGAGTATATACTTTTAAAATTATTTATTTTTTGTTTACTTGTAAGGCAGAAAAACATGCAAGCAAATGCATGCCTACACACACACAAACACATGGAGACAGAACGAGCAACCTTGCTCTCCCATCTACTTGTTTATTTACCAAATGCCTGCAATAGTGGAGGCTGGTTCAAGTCAAAGCCAAGAGCCTGGAACTTAATTCCACATGGGTGGCAGACATCAAGCACTCAAGACTCAAGTACCTGCTGATCCCAGAGTCTACACTGGCGGGAATCAGGAGCCATAGCTGGGACTCAAACCCAGATATTCTGATGTGATATGAGAGGATTTTAGCGTGTAGGCTAAAAACCTGTTCCAAAAGAACATGCTTTTAGTAATTAGCAGCTGTAACTATATGTCTTTACT
Source organism: Oryctolagus cuniculus (assembly GCF_051225735.1). NCBI lineage: Eukaryota > Metazoa > Chordata > Mammalia > Lagomorpha > Leporidae > Oryctolagus > Oryctolagus cuniculus. The sequence goes on from NC_142878.1 coordinate 36,899,074, forward strand.
CTAAATAATTATCAATTAGGGGCTGGCTCTGTGGCGCAATAAGTTAGGCCATGGCTTGCAGTGATAACATCCCATATGTGTACTAGTTCGAGTACTGGCTGCACACCTGGGAAAGAAGCAGAGATTGGCCTATGTCCCTGGGCCCCTGTACTCATGTGGGAGACCCAGAGGAAGCTCCTGGCTTCTGGCATTGGACTGGCACAACCCTGACCATTGTGGCCCTTTGGGAGGTGAACCACTGGATGGAAGATTCTCTCTCTCTCTCTCTCTCTCTCTCTCTCTCTCTCTCTACCTCCCTTTATCTCTGTAAAACACCTTTCAAATAAATAAATAGATCTTTAAAAATAGTTGTCAGTTACATAAACAAGACTAGTGTCTGCAAATACTAGCTGATAGAATAAAAAAGGGAGAGAATGATCCAACATGGGAAGTGAGATACACAGCAGACCCATAGAATGGCAGATGTCCTAAACAGCACTCTGGCCTCAGCATCAGCCCTTAAGGCATGTGGATATGGCTGAAAAGCCCATGAGAGTATTTCAGGCATGGAAAGCCAAAACACTCTGGAAAAAAAAATCCTAAATGAAAGATCTCTGTGAGTGAGATCCCAGTGGAAAGAACAGGTTATCAAAGAAGGAGGTGCCTTTCTCTGAAGGGAGAAGAGAGCTTCCACTTTGACAACGACCTTGTCTAAATATGATCAGAGTCGATGAACTCGGAAGGCTTCCATAGCCTTGGCAACTCATGACAGGAGCCTAGAGTGATTGCTGATGCCATAATAAACAAGAGTGTCAATTTGTTAAGTCAACAACAGGAGTCACTGTGCACTTACTCCTCATGTAGGATCTCTGCCCTTAATGTGCTGTACATTGTGATTTAATGCTAAAACTAGCACTCAAACAGTATTTTTCACTTTGTGTTTCTATGTGGGTGCAAACTGTTGAAATCTTTACTTAATATATGCTAAACTGATCTTCTGTATATAAAGAGAATTGAAAATGAATCTAGATGTGAATGGAAGGGGGGAGAGAGGGAAAGGGGAGGGTTGTGGGTGGGAGGGAAGTTATGGGGGGGGGGAGCCATTGTAATCCATAAGCTGTACTTTGGAAATTTTTTTTTTTTTTTTTTTTTTTACATTTATTTAATGAATATAAATTTCCAAAGTATGGCTTATGGATTACAATGGCTTCCCCCCATAAAGTCCCTCCCACCCACAACCCTCCCCTTTCCCACTCCCTCTCCCCTTCCATTCACATCAAGATTCATTTTTGATTCTCTTTATATACAGAAGATCAGTTTAGCATAATTTAAGTAAAGATTTCAACAGTTTGCTTCCACACAGAAACATAAAGTGAAAAATAATAGATGATTTTTTAAATGATGATGAAATCAGATCAGACCTATTGTTATGTTTAATCCCAGTGAGAGTCAAGTTGGGAATTGATGATTTCTTTTTTTTTTTTTTTTTACAGAAGATCAGTTTAGTATACATTAAGTAAAGATTTCAACAGTTTGCACCCCCATAGAAACACAAAGTGAAATATACTGTTTGAGTACTCGTTATAGCATTAAATCTCAATGTACAGCACATTAAGGACAGAGATCCTACATGAGGAATAAGTGCACAGTGACTCCTGTTGTTGACTTTACAAATTGACACTCCTGTTTATGGCATCAGTAATCTCCCTATGCTCCAGTCATGAGTTTCCAAGGCTATGGAAGCCTTTTGAGTTCTCCGACTCTTATCTTGTTTAGACAAGGTCATAGTCAAAGTGGAGGTTCTCTCCTCCCTTCAGAGAAAGGTACCTCCGAGAAGGTTTTTTTTTTTTTTTTTTTTTTTTTTTTAACTTTTATTTAATGAATATACGTTTCCAAAGTACGAATAATGGATTACTATGGCTTCCCCCCCATACCGTCCCTCCCACCCACAACCCTCCCCTTTCGCACTCCCTCTCCCCTTCCATTCACATCGAGATTCATTTTCGATTATCTTAATATACAGAAGATCAGCTTAGTATACATTAAGTAAGGATTTCAACAGTTTGCTCCCACACAGAAACATAAAGTGAAAAATAATAGATGATTTTTTTTAATGATGATGAAATCAGATCAGACCTATTGTCATGTTTAATCCCAGTGAGAGTCAAGTTGGGAGTTGATAGTTTCTTTTCTTTTTTTTTTTTTTTTTTTTTTTTACAGAGGATCAGTTTAGTATGCATTAAGTAAAGATTTCAACAGTTTGCACCCCCATAGAAACACAAAGTGAAATATATTATTTGAGTACTCGTTATAGCATTAAATCTCAATGCACAGCACATTAAGGACAGAGATCCTACATGAGGAGTAAGTGCACAGTGACTCCTGTTGTTGACTTTACCAATTGACACTCCTGTCTATGGCATCAGTAATCTCCCTATGCTCCAGTCATGAGTTTCCAAGGCTATGGAAGCCCCTTGAGTTCTCCGACTCTTATCTTGTTTAGACAAGGTCATAGTCAAAGTGGAGGTTCTCTCCTCCCTTCAGAGAAAGGTACCTCCTTCTTTGAAGACCTGTTCTTTCCACTGAGATCTCACTCACAGAGATCTTTTGCCAGAGTGTCTTGGCTTTCCATGCCTGAAATACTCTCATGGGCTTTTCAGCCAGATCTGAATGCCTTTAGGGCTGATTCTGAGGCCAGAGTGCTATTTAGGACATCTGCCATTCTATGAGTCTGCTGAGTATCTCACTTCCCATGTTGGATCACTCTCCCCTTTATTTATTCTATCGGTTAGTGTTAGCAGGTACTAGACTTGCTTATGTGCTCCCTTTGACTCTTAGTCCTTTCATTATGATCAATTGCGAACTGAAATTGATCACTTGGACTAGTGAGATGGCATTGGTACATGCCACCTTGATGGGATTAAATTGGAGTCCCCTGGTATGGTTCTAACTCTACCATTTGGGGCAAGTCAGCTTGAGCCTGTCCCAAATTATATATCTCTTCCCTCTCTTATTCCTACTCTTATGTTTAACAGGGATCACATTTCAGTTAAATTTCAACACTTAAGAATAACTGTGTATTAATTACAGAATTAAATCAGTCATATTAAGTAGAACAGACAAAAAAACTACTAAGAGGGATAATGTATTAAGTTGTTCATTAACAGTCAGGGCTATGCTGATCAAGTCACCGTTTCCCATAGTGTCCCTTTCACTTCAACAAGTTTCCTTTTTGGTGTTCAGTCAGTTGTCACCGATCAGGGAGAACATATGGTATTTGTCCCTTTGGGACTGGCTTATTTCACTCAGCATGATGTGTTCCAGATTCCTCCATTTTGTTGCAAATGACTGGATTTCGTTGTTTCTTACTGCAGTATAGTATTCTAAAGAGTACATATCCCATAATTTCTTTATCCAGTCTACCGTTGATGGGCATTTAGGTTGGTTCCAGGTCTTAGCTATTGTGAATTGTGCTGCAATAAACATTAGGCTGCAGACCGCTTTTTTGTTTGCCAATTTAAATTCCTTTGGGTAAATTCCAAGGAGTGGGATGGCTGGGTCGAACGGTAGGGTTATCTTCAGGTTTCTGAGGAATCTCCAGACTGATTTCCATAGTGGCTTGACCAGTTTGCATTCCCACCAACAGTGGGTTAGTGTCCCTTTTTCCCCACATCCTCGCCAGCATCTGTTGTTGGTAGATTTCTGAATGTGAGCCATTCTAACCGGGGTGAGGTGGAACCTCATTGTGGTTTTGATTTGCATTTCTCTGATTGCTAATGACCTTGAACATTTTTTCATGTGCCTGTTGGCCATTTGGATTTCCTCTTTTGAAAAATGTCTATTGAGGTCCTTGGCCCATCTCTTAATTGGGTTGTTGGTTTTGTTTTTGTGGAGTTTCTTGATCTCTTTGTAGATTCTGGTTATTAACCCTTTATCTGTTGCATAGTTTGCAAATATTTTTTCCCATTCTGATGGTTGTCTCTTCACTCTCCTGACTGTTTCTTTTGCAGAACAGAAACTTCTCAATTTGATGCAATCCCAATAGTTAATTTTGGCTTTGACTGCCTGTGCCTCCCGGGTCTTTTCCAGAAACTCTTTGCCTGTGCCAATATCTTGAAGGGTTTCTCCAATGTTCTCTAGTAACTTGATGGTGTCAGGTCGTAGATTTAGGTCTTTAATCCATGTGGAGTGGATTTTTGTGTAAGGTGTAAGGTAGGGGTCTTGCTTCATGATTCTGCACGTGGAAATCCAATTTTCCCAGCACCATTTATTGAATAGACTGTCCTTGCTCAAGGAATTAGTTTTAGATCCTTGATCAAATATAAGTTGGCTGTAGATGTTTGGGTTGATTTCTGGTATTTCAATTCTGTTCCATTGGTCTATCCTTCTGTTTCTGTACCAGTACCATGCTGTTTTGATTACAACTGCCCTGTAGTATGTCCTGAAATCTGGTATTGTGATGCCTCCGGCTTTGTTTTTGTTGTACAGGATTGCTTTAGCTATTCGAGGTCTCTTGTGCCTCCATATAAATTTCAGCACCAATTTTTCCAGATCTGAGAAGAAGGTCTTTGGTATCTTGATTGGTATTGCATTGAATCTATAAATTGCTTTTGGGAGAATGGACATTTTGATGATATTGATTCTTCCAATCCATGAGCATGGAAGATTTTTCCATTTCTTGGTATCCTCTTCTATTTCTTTCTTTAAGGTTTTGTAATTTTCATCGTAGAGATCTTTAACGTCCTTGGTTAAGTTTATTCCAAGGTATTTGATTGTTTTTGTAGCTATTGTGAATGGGATTGATCTTAGAAGTTCTTCCTCAGCCATGGCATTGTCTGTGTATACAAAGGCTGTTGATTTTTGTGCATTGATTTTATACCCTGCTACTTTGCCAAACTCTTCTATGAGTTCCAATAGTCTCTTAGTAGAGTTCTTTGGGTCCTCTAAATAAAGAATCATGTCATCTGCAAAGAGGGATAGTTTGAGCTCTTCCTTCCCAATTTGTATCCCTTTAATTTCTTCTTCTTGCCTAATAGCTCTGGCTAGAACCTCCAGAACTATATTGAATAGCAGTGGTGAGAGTGGACATCCCTGTCTGGTCCCAGATCTCAGTGGAAATGCTTCCAACTTTTCCCCATTCAATAGGATGTTGGCTGTGGGTTTTTCATAGATTGCTTTGATTGTATTGAGGAATGTTCCTTCCAAACCCAGTTTGCTTAGAGTTTTCATCATGAACGGGTGTTGTATTTTATCAAATGCTTTCTCGGCATCTATTGAGAGAATCATATGGTTTTTCTTCTGCAGTCTGTTAATGTGGTGTATCACATTGATTGTCTTGCGCACATTAAACCATCCCTGCATACCAGGGATAAATCCCACTTGGTCTGGGTGAATGATCTTTCTGATGTGTTGTTGCATTCTATTGGCGAGAATTTTATTGAGGATTTTTGCATCTATGTTCATCAGGGATATTGGTCTGTAATTCTCTTTCAGTGCTGCATCTTTTCCCGGCTTAGGAATTAAGGTGATGCTGGCTTCATAGAAAGAATTTGGAAGGATTCCCTCTTCTTCAATTGTTCTGAATAGTTTGAGAAGAATTGGAGTTAGTTCTTCCTTAAATGTCTGGTAGAATTCAGCAGTGAATCCATCTGGTCCTGGGCTTTTCTTTGTTGGGAGGGCCTTTATTACTGTTTCAATTTCTGTCTCAGTTATGGGTCTGTTTAGGTTTTCGATGTCTTCCTGGTTCAATTTAGGTAGGTTGCATGTGTCCAGGAATCTATCCATTTCTGATAGGTTTCCCTGTTTGCTGGCATACAAGTCCTTGTAGTAATTTCTGATGATTCTTTTTATTTCTGTGGTGTCTGTTGTTACATTTCCTTTTTCATCTCTGATTTTATTGATTTGGGTCTTTTCTCTTCTTTTTTTAGTTAGTTGGGCCAATGGGGTGTCAATTTTGTTTATTTTTTCAAAAAACCAGCTCCTCGTTTGGCTGATTTTTTGTAATGTTTTTCTTGATTCAATCCTGTTGATTTCTTCTCTGATTTTAATTATTTCTCTTCTCCTACTAGATTTGGGTCTGGTTTGCTGTAGGTTTTCTAGATCCTTGAGGTGAATAGAAAGCTCATCTATTTGGTGCCTTTCCAATTTCTTGATGTAGGCACCTATTGATATAAACTTTCCTCTTAACACTGCTTTTGCTGCGTCCCATAAGTTTTGGTATGTTGTGCTGTTATCCTCATTTACTTCCAGAAAGTTTTTGATTTCTCTTTTGATTTCTTCTATGACCCATTGTTCATTCAGGAGCATGTTGTTCAATCTCCATGTGTTTGCGTATGCTCTAGGGATTCCTGAGTTGTTCATTTCCAACTTCATTCCTTTATGGTCTGAGAAGCTGCATGGTATGATTCTAATTCTTTTGAATTTGCTGAGACTTGCTTTATGGCCTAGTATGTGGTCAATCCTAGAGAAGGTTCCATGTACTGCTGAGAAGAATGTATAATCTTTAGCTGTAGGATTGAAAGTTCTGTATATATCTGTTAGATCCATTTGGGCTATAGTGTCGTTTAAATCTACTGTATCCTTGTTGATCTTCTGTCCTATTGATCTGTCTATTTCTGAGAGTGGAGTATTGAAGTCCCCCAGTACTATTGTATTGGGGTCTAAGTCTCCCTTTAAGTCCGTTAACAAATCTTTTAGATAAACCGGTGCCCTGTAGTTAGGTGCATATACATTGATAATTGTTATATCTTCCTGTTGAATTGATCCCTTAATCATTATGTAATGTCCCTCTTTGTCTCTCTTAATGGTTTTTGTGGTAAAGTTTATGGTGTCTGATATTAAGATGGCTACGCCTGCTCTTTTTTCATTTCTGTTGGCATGGTATATCTTTTTCCAGCCTTTCACTTTCAGTCTGTATGGATCTTTGTTGGAAAGATGTGTTTCTTGTAAGCAGCAAATAGATGGGTTTTGTTTTTTAACCCAATCAGCCAAACGGTGTCTTTTAACTGGACAGTTCAGGCCATTCACGTTCAATGTGACTAATGATAAGTGGTAACTTTGCCCTGCCATTTGCCAAAGATAAGTTCTAATATATGCTTTGAATTCCCTGTGATCTTTTGCTGTGAGCTTTCCTTCCTTGGTTTCATTCCTTTACCTTCTTTCATATTGATGACCGTGTTTCTTTGTTTCTGTGTGTAACACATCTTTAAGCATCTTTTGCAGGGCTGGACGAGTGGCAACAAATTCTTTCAATTTCTGTTTGTTATGAAAAGTCTTTATTTCACCTTCATTCACAAATGATAGCTTTGCAGGATATAATATTCTGGGCTGGCAGTTGTTCTCTCTTAGTACCTGGGCTATATCTTGCCATTCCCTCCTAGCTTGTAGAGTTTCTGATGAGAAGTCAGCTGTGAGTCTGATTGGAGATCCTCTGAGAGTAATCTGACGTTTCTCTCTTGCACATTTTAGGATCTTTTCTTTATGTTTCACTGTGGAGAGTTTAATTACAACGTGCCGTGGTGAGGGTCTCTTTTGGTCGTGTTTATTAGGGGTTCTGTGGGCTTCCTGTACTAGGATTTCTCTGTCCTTCTCCAAACCTGGGAAATTTTCTGCTAATATCTCACTAAAAAGGCCTTCTAATCCTTTCTCCCTCTCCATGCCTTCAGGAACTCCTAGAACCCGAATGTTGGGTTTTTTAATAGTATCCTGAAGATTCCCGACAATATGTTTTAGATTCCTAATTTCCTCTTCTTTTCTTTGGTCTGACTGTATCCTTTCCTGTTCTCTGTCTTCTAAGTCCGATATTCTCTCTTCTGCTTCTCCCATTCTGTTTGTAAGGCTCTCTATTGTGTTTTTCATTTGATCTATTGAATTCTTCACTTCAGTCACTATCCCAGTTTCCTGTTGTACTAGTTGTTTCGTTTCATTTTGATTCCTCCTTAATATTTCATTTTCACGAGAGAGATTTTCTATCTTGTCCATTAAGGATTTCTGTAGTTCAAGAATTTGTTTTTGAGAACTTCTTAATGTTCTTATCAATTTTTTGAGATCTGCTTCTTGCATTTCTTCTATGTCATCATCCTCATAATCTTGAATTGGGGTGTCTTTTTCATTTGAGGGCTTCATGGTGACTTCCTTGTTTTTATTACCTTGGTTTTTGCGTTTGTTATTTGTCATATTGGAGATATTTGGTTTCTTCACTGTGGTGCTTTTTCTTGTTATACTATGTCTCTAGATTAAGTGGACTATCTGTTTTTGATGGAGCCTTAGGGCTTGAGATGGGTGTGGCCTGAGAGCTCTGTTTGGTGTGCCAAAGGTGACACTCCCAGGTTAGGCGTGGTAAACCTCTCTCTCTCTCTCTCTCTCTCTTTTTTTTGATTCAACAGGGAAGTTATTCTGCACAGCTGAACAAAGTTGGAGGTAGTTAGCAGGCAAATGATATACCCACAGGAGCCAGAGATCAGAAGCTCTTTCCCAAGGACCACACAGGGAATCTGTTCGGCCCTTAGAGTGGGCTCAAATTCTCCTTCAGTCTCCCACTGGGTTGCCAAAGTTACGGAATTGTAGCGTCTCTGGAGAGTGCTCACGTGAATTCCGTGAGTTCTCTCCCCCACCGTCTCTTTTTTCACAGTCTCAGTTCAGTAGCACCATAAATTTACTAAGTCCTAATCTCCTGTTAATTCGCCCCACCCAGAGTCAGGTTTTACTGCTAGGCTCAGGGCTGGTGCAGACCTGAGGTCGCTCTGCTTATGACGTATGTCCAAGATGGCGCCTGCTCTTTGTCTTGCTCGCCCTTGAGAGGTGAGCGGAGAGAGAGAAACCCGTGTCCGTACCAGTCACCTTTTTTTTTTTTTCCCTCTCTCTCTCTTCCAGTTAGCTTGGTGAAGTCCCCCCCGCCCCGGGGGTCGTTCCCTCTAGTCTCCTCTCTCCGCTTGCCTGCCGGTGTCTCGGGTTATTGAGGTTCGGCTCACCTCGCGTTCCAGCGCTGGTGTGTTGAGTCTGCCGCTGGTGTCCCGAACTGTGGGCTCCCACGCTCTCCACGCAGGTCTGCTCCCCTTCCAGCGCCGATGTGTGGACTCGGAGCCCTGGACTTCCCAAGTCTCCCCGCTGTTGCACTCCCCTTCGAGCACTTGCGTGCAGACCCTGCAGCTTGCGCAGCTCAGTCCCCACTTTGGAAATTTATATTCATTAAATAAAAGTTAAAAAAAATTGTCAATTAAGTTTGACAGAGAAATTTAGAAATTCCATTCTTTTAAGGTATTTTATATGGGATATTTTTCCAATTTTTAAATTTATATAAGGAGCTCATGCTCCTACCTTTCCCTCCTCCTTCCTTTCTTATTCTATCTTTTAATTTTACAATGACATACTTTCCATTTATTTTATACTCCTAAGCTTAACCCTCCTCTAAGTCAAGAATTCAACAAATAGTAGAAGAAAAAAACCTGTTTGTCAACAGTAGAGAGAGAGGCTGTAAACAATCATTGAATCTCAAAATGTTAATTTTGCTCATATACATTACATTTTTTGTACTCTTATTAGTTAATACACATCAGGGAAAACATATAATATTTGTCTTTTTGATACTGGCTTATTTTGCTAAGTATAATGGTTTCCAGTTGCATCCATTTTGTTGTGAAAGACAGTATTTCATTTTTTTTCACAACTGACTAGTATTCCATAGTACTTATATACCACATTTTCTTTATCCAATCATTGCTAGATGGTCACCTGGATTGATTCCCTATCTTAGCAATTGTGAATTGAACTGCAATAAACATGGGGTACATATAGCTCTTTCTTATGCTGATTTCATTTCATTTGGGTAAATTCCCGGAAGTGGGATGGCTGGGTCATATGATAGATCCATTTTTTAGATTTCTGAAGAATCTCTATACTGTCTTCCACAATAGGTGTACTAGTTCACATTTCCACCAACAGTGAATTATGGTACTTTTGTCTTCATATCCTCACAGAAATTCATTGTTTCTGATTTCTGTATGAGAGTCTTTGTAACTGGGGTAAAGAAGAGCCTTATTATGATTTTAATTTGCTTTTCCTTGCTGGCTGCTGATTCTGATCCTATTTTCATGTCTGTGTTGTCCATTTGAATTTCTTTTTTTTAAATCTCCAAAAGATAACTTTTTATTTTTATTTTTTATTTGTATGTATCTCATAAATACAACATTAGGAACACAGTAATTCTTCCCACCATATCCGCCCTCCCCTCATTCCCCCATTTAGTCTGAGAAAGAAAAAGAAACAGAAAGAAAAAGAGAATGGAATAAAAAAACTAAGAGAACTGTTCCTCAACAGTGTAGACAAGGGCTGTTGTGTTACTGCTTCTCAAAGGTGATTTTGCTTTTTTCCCCTTCCTCTTTTCCCTTCCTCCCTTCTTTCCTTTTAGAAAATTGTCTTTAACAAAGAACCCAAGGATGCTCTCAGATGTAACTTTAACTTATGAGACATAATATTATCCTCCATTTAATAACACTAAATGAAAGTGATTCTTGAGAACAAGTATTACTATTTAGTCACATGATACAACTCTTTTGAAACAGTGGTCCTGCATGGGAAGCTAGTGAACAGAGACTCTTGTTGTTTATTTAACAAATAACACGCATGGGCATGACATCAGTGATCACCCAAGGCTCTGGACATGAGCTGCCTCAGCTATGGAAGCCTTTTGGATTCACCAGCTTGACAAGGCCATAAGAAAAGTGGAAGTTCTCTCCTCCCTTCAGTGAAAAGTACTCCCTTTTTTGGTAGCCACTTCTTTTCACTGGGGTCTCACCCACAGGGGTCCTTTATGTAAGACATTTTTTTCCAGAGTGTCTTGGCTTTCCATGCATGAAATGCTCCCCCTGGGCTTTCCAGCCAGACTAGAATGCCTTATGGGCTGATTCTGAGGTCAGAGTGCTACTTAAAGTGATTGTCATTCTATGAGTCTGCTGTATGGACTGCTTCCCATGTTGGAGCCTTCATTCCTTTTTAATTCTGTCTATTATTGTTCCAAACACTTAGTCCTATTTATATGATCACTTTAACTCTTGATCTTATCTATATGGTCAATTTACCACTTATTCTTATACACTTGATCTTTTAACACTTAAGCTACTATTATTATCAGCCAGCTTAAGGAATTTTGGGGTCTTATGGCTAGTTGTTAAGTTGTACCCTTAGAAGTAAATCCGTATGAATGTATGTAGGACTATACTGCTTTGAAGTTCTGAACTTCATACATCTGACAGTTACCACTTTAGGATCTTGGTGATTCTTCCCACTGTGCATGCCCCCCACCTTCACTCCCACCCCCCATCTCTTCCCTTTCTTATTTTCACTCTTATTCTTTACTAAGATCTATTTTCAATTAACTTTACACATATATGATTAACTCTATGTTAAGTATAGCATTCAATGAATCATATGAAAGAGAAAAAGAGAAGGAAAATAGTATAAAGGAAAAAAATGGAAAAGATAAACAAAAATAGAGAATAAGAAGCTTTTCCTTAACAGTCAAGAGAAGGGCTGTTCATAATCATTTCTTCTCAAAGTTTCAATTTCATCTACATGTTGTCTTTTAGGTGCTCTATTAGTTATCACATGTCAGGGACATACATAACATTTGTCCCTTTGGGACTGGCTTATTTCATTCAATATGATGTTTTCCAGTTGCAAATGACCAGAATAGACTTAATTTTATTTATTTATTTATTTTTACTGCTAGGTAGTATTCTCTTGTGTACATATCCCATAATTTCTTTATCCAGCTTTTAGTTGACGGGCATTTGGGTTTATTCTGTGTCTTTGCTACTGTGAATTGAGCTGTGATAAACATGGAGGTACAGATAGCTCTTTCATTTGCTAATTTCATTTCCCTTGGGTAGATTCCCAGGAGTGGGATTACTGGGTCATATGGTGTCGCTCCCCCATTCACGGAGGAACGACACTAGACCCTGCGCTGCTCTTTTTGCCCGGCTCTTCCTGGGTTAGCTGCCATTCCCTCATTCACGAAGGAACGACGCCATCCCGGGTTAGCTGCCGCCCCCCCCCCCCCGCCTCCATGGAGGGGCGGCACCCCGCCGCTTTCCCTGCTTCCGCGGAGGAGTGGCACACCGCTGGCCGCTCTCTCAGGGGCTGCTCTGATGTTCCTCAGATGTTTCCCAGTGCATGCTGTCACTCTCCTCCTTTATAGTCCTCTTCCACCAATCCATGCTCTGCTGCCCACACGCCGAGCATGCTGCTCTCCTCCAATCAGGAGCAGGGTCAGCTCCTGCAGTTTATCAGTCGAATTGGAGAGGCAGCTGCGTAGAAGTTGTTTGCTCTCTCTCAGCGCCATATTGTGGGAGATCAGATGCATAGAATTAGTCCTAGTTCCAGTAATTTAGTCTAGTCTCAGTTGCTCCCCACAATATGGTAGGTCTATATTCAGACCTCTGAGGTATCTCCACATTGTCTTCCATAGTGGCTTTACCAGTTTGCATCGCCACCAACAGTGGATTAGGGTTCCTTTTCCCCCACATCCTCACCAGCATTTGTTGTTTGTTGATTTCTGTATGAAAGCCATTCTAAAAGGGGTGAAGTGAAAACCTCGTTGTGGTTTTGATCTGCATTTCTTTGATGGCTAGCTATCTTGAGCATCTTTTCATGTATTTATTGGCCATTTGGATTTTCTCTTTTGAAAAATGGCAGCTCAAGTCCTTTGCCCATTTCTTAACTGGATTGTTTGTTTTGTTGTTGTTGAGTTTCTTGATCTCTTTATATATTCTGGTTATTAAGCATTTATCAGTTGTATTGTTTGCAAATATTTTCTCCCATTTTGTTGGTTGTCTCTTCACTTCAGTGATTGTTTCTTTTGCAGTGCAGAAGCTTTTAATGTAATCCCATTTGTTGATTTTGGCTTTGATTGCCTGGGCCTCTGGAATATTTTCCAAGAACTCTTTGTAAATGCCAATGTCTTGTGGGGTTTCCCCAATGTTCTCTAATAATTTGATGGTGTTGGCTTATAGATTTAGGTCTTTAGTCCATTTTGAATGGGTTTTGGTTAAAAGTGTTAAGTAAAGGTCTTGTTTCATGCTTCTGCATGTAGTAATCCAGTTTTCCCAGTACCAATTGTTGGATAGACTGTCCTTGCTCCAGGGGTTGATTTTAGCTCCTTTGTCAAAGTTAAGATGGTTGTAGAGCTTGGATTGATTTCTGGTGTTTCTATTCCATTCCATTGGTCTGTCCCTTGCTGAAAATGGGGTATTGAAGTTCCCCCATTACTATTGTTTTTGCATTCATGTTTCCCTTTAAACCCACTAACATTTCTTTCAAGTAGCAAGGTGCCTTGTAATTAGGTGCATATACATTTATGATAGTCATATCTTCCTGTTGAATTGATCCTTTAATCATTACATAGTACCCTTCATTGTCTGTTTTAATAGTTTTATGTTAAAGCTTATTTTGTCTACATTAGGATGGCTATACCAGCTCTTTTTTGGTTGCTGTTGGCATGGATTATCTTTTTCTGTCCTTTCACTTTTAGTCTATGTGTATCTTTGTTGGTGATATGTGTTTCTTGTAGGCAGCAAATAGTTGGGTTTTGTTTTTTAATCCATTCAGCCAATCAGTGTGTTTTAACTGGAGTGTTAAAACCATTTACATTCAGTGTGATTATTGTTATATAATGACTTTGCCCTGCTATATTTCTGCTAATAGTCCTATTTTTTACTTTGGTTTTCCTTTGTACTTTTACTCGGAGATTTTCTGCTTTCACCTTCTTTTGTAGTGATGTACCTGTTTCTGTGTGTCGCACATCCTTGAGCATCTTTTGTAGGGCTGGGCAGGTAGTTAAAAATTCTTTCAATTTCTGTTTGTTATGGAAGATCTTCATTTCACCTTCATTGATAAATGAGAGCTTTGCAGGGTATAGTTCGCTGTGTGTTTCCTGTCCATATTGTTACAAATATTACTCTGGTTGTGATAGAAGTGTACAGACCTCAAGGCAGCACTTGAAGATATTTGGAGTAGAAGAACAGTGGAAGGGAGTTGTGTGAAGCACATCTGTAATGATCCTTGGATCTGCAGTCCATGAAACTGGTTTATTCTCTATCCTTTCACTTAGCATGTCTTAGGCTAAATGAAAGTGAAACAAACTAGTTGCACAGCTAAGTGTGACTTAGATATCAGATATGATTTATTGATTTTGTTGGCTTATCAGTCTTTAATGACTATTTGTATGGGTCTTCTTAGTTTTGGAAACTTGAAGGGATATACCAAGCAGTATGACTGTTTTTGCAAAATGTGTAGCATTTATTTAGTATTGCCAAAATGCACAGCCTAATCATTACATATTCTAGAAGAGTTATATAGAAATTATAGTACAATCACATCCAAGTACATGGAAACATTCCAGTAGAAAATGGAAACATATGCTGGATTAAAACAGCAGGAAACACATCAGTGTGTTTTAATAGAAAATTGTTGGAAATAAGTAAAAATGTGATCTCACGAATGTAAACGACTTATAAATTTTGTAAAACTCAATGGCTTACACATGTTTGATTTCATGTTCAGTGGCAGTTTACTGTCAGTTCAAGCCAGCTTCCTGCTTAGGGCCAAAAGAGAAGTCATTTTTATTCCTAACTACATATTTTCAGCCTCTTTTTGGCATGAATCATTAATATTAAAGTTTTTGTTGACAAAATAAAAGGCAGAGCTAGGAACGGAACACATTAAAGAAAATGCTATGTTGCACACATGATGTGAAGTATTTAACTAGTTAAAATAAAGCCGCTCTTTTGCAAAAAGCTATTCTTCCTGAAGTTTACTGCCAGAAGATCAATATCCTTTATTTTTACATCTCTCCATTTGATTCCTCTAAGGGACAAAGATGCTACACAAGTCCTAATAGAGTGAGAAAGTAAATCCAATATAGTCATTTTAGCTTTCCCTTGCACCTTTCCCAGGTAACTATACTAAAGTAGCCAAATAAAGATGGCTGGATTTTATATATTTAGCCTGGTAGATGACTTTTTTATGTTTATCAGTTGGTTATTCTGAGTAATGGAGACCCCAGATGTGGCTAATGACCTTTACAAAGCATGACAGAGGGAGACAATAAAGGAGAGAATGTGGCTCTTTGCTTTTTCCCAGTAGAAGAAATGTAACACACTCGGTTTTGCAGAGATAATAAAATGCATTATAGGTTCACTAGCAATTTTAGTCCTTTGGAAAAACTGATGATGATGGATTTATGATTAAAGGAGTTCTTTTGATTTCCTAGCTTGAATTCAGCAGTCTTGAATCCTGGGTTAAGCACATCAGAAATCTGTGATCAATCATCTTCATCCTTCATCTGGGACTTAACTCTTACTTTTAGATTTAGTTAAGATGTTGCTGTACTAAACGCTATCAAAGGGACTTGAAAAAAATTTTGAAGCTTTGGAATTTAATTTAAGTAAGAGATAATAGGATGTAAGACTTTAAAATCTAAACAAAACTGAACTTTTTATGAGACGTGACTTCTTTTTAAAATTTTTTCCTATTGATTTTGCTGAAAATTCAGGCACTAAATTAAAATTGTCAAGATAGATGAGAGCATAGATGATTTTCTCGTCAAAAAATGTAATACTACAGAGGAAGAGAGAGAGAAAAGGTGGCTTTCCAAGTTTTTTTTTTTTTTTTAATAGGAGAGACTAGAAGGGATATAGTTCTTTTGATTCTCAGCTCAGTAAAGTCCGTGACATGCTTCTTGGACAGAAGCTTTGGAGTTAAAAAATGTTGTTTTCTAATATCCTCAGGTCATGGATTAGTGGATACTGTAGCATTCTGTACAGATCCCTTCTCTTCAGGTCTAAAAAACTCATTTCTCCAATTACTGGGAATGTTGGCAGTTGGTCGCACTTGGCTGAGTCTCTGGGACTTGCCCTTGATGGACTAGAGCTGCCTTTGCCAGGGTTACTCTCCCTTCCAGTGAGGAAGGCAACTCACACTCAAAACTAGTTTATATAGGGTTACATAAGCTTTATTTTTTCCTAATGTTGGAAAACAGTGAAGGACCATCCTAACTCCAGGTCTTCCTAGGGGATTAGCTGAGGCCTTTGTAAGGTTGCTGTTATGTTCTTCTGCCTAATCCTTCTTTCTTCAGTCCTGTCTGCAAGCACACCTCAATAAACCTCCGTCACACAGATTGTTTTTCCTGAGATCTGACCAGTAATATCTTTTCTTCTTCTTCTTCTTTTTTTTTAAGAATTATTATTTATTTGAAAGAGTTGCAGAGAGGCAGAGAGAGAGACAGAGAGAGAGTGAGAGAGAAGGCACAAGCGAACTCACTTTGGTAGCACATCTACTAAAGTTGGAATGAGAGAGAGAGAAAGAGAATGTTCCATCCGCTGGTTCACTCCCCAGATGGCACATAGCCTTGTGACTAGGAATATAAACACTTAATTTTTTGATAATTTTTTATCTATATAAAATCTTTTTTAAAGGTTTTTTATTTATTTATTTGAGAGGTAGAGTTACAGACAGCGAGAGGGAGAAATGTCTTCCTTCCGTTGGCCCTTCCCAATGGCCACAGTGGTCGGAGCTGCACCAATCTGAAGCCAGGAGCCAGGTGCTTCTTCCTGGTCTCCCATGCGGGTGCAGGGACCCAAGGACTTAGGCCATCTTATACTTCTTTCCCAGGCCACAGCAGATAGCTGGAATGGAAGAGGAGCAGCTGGGACTAAAACCAGCACCCATATGGGATGCCAGCGCCACAGGCGGAGGATTAATCTACTGCGCCACAGTGCCAACCCTTCTATAAAATCTTGATTCTGCACCTATCTACAGGGCCAAAAAAGAAGTGGTTTGATATGACCCATTCTCAGCTTTGTATAGTCAACGTTATCTTGTGGGATTGACTGAATAAGTCACAGTCCACCATGCACTATCTTTGATATTCAAGATAAAAGATCACATGGGAACACAACCAGAGAAATGGAAAAGAAACAATTTTCAAAACAGAAATTCCCTGGGATCTCAAGATCCTAGTGAGAAGAACAGGTCATCAAAGAAGGAGGTACCTTTCTCTGAAGGGAGGAGAGAGCTTCCACTTTGACTACGACCTTGTCTAAATATGATCAGAGTTGGTGAACTCAAAAGGCTTCCATAGCCTTGGAGACTCATGACAAGAGCTTAGGGTGATTACCGATGCCATAAACAAGAGTGTCAATTTGTTAAGTCAACAACAGGAGTCACTGTGCACTTACTCCTCATGTAGGATCTCTGTCCTTAATGTGCTGTACATTGTGATTTAATGCTATAACTAGTACTCAAACAGTATTTTTCACTTTGTGTTTCTATGTGGGTGCAAACTGTTGAAATCTTTACTTAATATATGCTAAACTGATCTTCTGTATATAGAGAGAATTGAAAATGAATCTTGATGTGAATGGAAGGGGAGAGGGAGAGGGAAAGGGGAGGGTTGCGGGTGGGAGGGACGTTATGGGGGGGAAGCCATTGTAATCCATAAGCTGTACTTTGGAAATTTATATTCATTAAATAAAAGTTTAAAAAAAAAGAAATTCCCACCCAATCTCCTCCCAGAACAATTATGCAAATAAAATGATAATCATGGGCTATGCATGTTATTTTGACCAAATCAATGCTAGTAGTGCAAACTGAAGAATTAGGACAATTATTTGCAGAATTAATGCAGTAGATTCTTTTTCTTTGTAAAAGACAAATTATCATAATGATCTGAGTACTTGTTCCAAATATCATTATTAGTCTATTGATGAGGATCCAGTTAAACACATTTCTTTATTTTATTCTGACTTGCCCACAGACAAACAGTATTTCCATGACTGAAATTCCCTATAGAACAAGATCATGTCAAGGAGGAGAAGGAATAGTTATTAGTAAAATATCTAATTTGTGTAGGGAACTGGGTCAGTTCATTTACTAATTCAACTTGCTTAATCAGATGAGTTTCAGCAACTCACCTTCTGTAACATTTAACTTTCAAGGAGGTCCTTCCCAATGGCTTATCTTCCTTCTTATGATTCCTAATTTGAGAAAAAAAATCCATAAAACAAATCTCCTCAAATTTTATTTCTCTGAGCATTCCTTCCCTGTCTTTTGAAATTCAATAAAGGCCATTTTTGGTAGTTACTTTTATTGTCATTCTCATGCATTTCAAAAATACATTTTTTGCTGTTTTATGAAGGGAAGCTTTTTTCTCATTGTCAATTATAGCAGTATAACGCTGGTAAATTGGAATGCTATTTATATCTGTATTAGCATGCTATATGGCTATTTATTAAACTTCTGCTAATTTTATGAAATTTACAGTTAACTCTCATATTTTCCTTTGCTATATGATGATATCATTACAAGTAGTGATAATTTAGCATCTTGGTTTTTAATTATTTTACCTTGTTTCTACTTGGTACCTCATTTCATTAGCTAGTCTTTTTAGAACAGTTTAAATCCTGTTGGTGGGGGGGCAGTGCTGTTGCACAGTAGGTTAATCCTCCACCTGCAATGTCGGTATCCCATCACCAATTCTAATCCTGGCTGCTCCTCTTCCAATCTAGCTTTCTGGATATGTGACAAATGAATATGTGACAAATGAATAAAAGCAAATAATAATGTCTCAACATAATAATATTCACCAAATCAGAAAGTCAGCATCATGCTTAATGGTGAGACACTAGAATAATTCCCATTATAATCATGAACAAAATAAGGAAATATGCTTATCCCCCTCCTATTATTTTTTAAGAGTTTATTTATTTATTTGAGAGGTAGAGTTACAGACAATAAGGGGAAGAGACAGAGAGAAAGGTCTTCCATCTGCTGGTCACTCCCCAAATGGCTGCAACGGCCAAAGCTGGGAGCTAAGAGCTTCTTCCATGTCTCCCACATGAGTGCAGGGACCCAAGGACTTGGGCCGTCTTCTACTGCTTTCCCAGGCTATAGCAGGAAGCTGGATCAGAATTGGAGCAGCCTGGATTCGAACCAGCTCCCATTTGGGATGCCAGCACTGTGGGCAGTGGCTTTACCTGCTACACCAGGGAGTTGGCCCCCTGTCGTTGTTTTCTAAATAATCTGATTTTGAGGTTTATACTTCTTCACTATAAGATATATACTGAGCAGTTGTTTTTTTTCCCCAGGTGAGTTTTATATAAACACAATATTAATTTCTAGCTTTATTGCTTTGTGTTCAGAGAATGTGGCTAATTCATTTTCTGCTTCTTGTGATTTATAAACTTGTCTTTATTTTACTGTATCTTTAGGAGAGTTTCAATTCCTTCATTAGAAAATTGTATTTATTTTTATTTGAAAGGCAGAGAGAAAGAGGCAAGGGGTATTTGAGACAGTGAGAGAGATAGAGATATTGTCCATTTCCTGGTTTTCTCCCTAGATGCCTGCAGCTAGGTGCCAACTGGGTTTCCCACTTGGGTAGCAGGGACCCAAGTCCTTGAGCCATCACTTGCTGCTTCCTAGGAAGCTGGATTGGCAAAGGCAGAACAGAGCTTAAACCAGACTCTCCAAATAGGGGATGTGGGTGTCCCAATTGTTTCATTTTCTGAAGCAAATATATTCTGTGAGAAGGACTAAAGTATTGATGTTTGTCTACAAATTCAGTCTTACTTATTACATCTCAATGTACTTTTTCTCTACTTGATCTGTTAGAGGCTGAGCAAGTGATACAGTTCTCTCTCAGAATTGTGGTTGAGTACTACTGCTTCTAACAGTGCATGTTTTTTGTATCTTTATTGCAAGTGTGTTTTATCAATAGAGCATTTCTTATTTTTAATATTCTTTTCCTTGAGTCATTGGAAATTAATATTTTTTATTATGTCTTGCTAAATTTTCCCC
Source organism: Oryctolagus cuniculus (assembly GCF_051225735.1). Classification (NCBI taxonomy): domain Eukaryota; kingdom Metazoa; phylum Chordata; class Mammalia; order Lagomorpha; family Leporidae; genus Oryctolagus; species Oryctolagus cuniculus. The sequence continues at coordinate 36,918,901 of NC_142878.1, forward strand.
AACTTTTTAATCCAAATTTTATTTTCATTAGTAATTTTTAAAATCGGCTAATGTTACATTATTTTATTTTTAATTGATTTTTTTAACTTTTATTTAATGAATATAAATTTCCAAAGTACAGCTTATGGATTGCAATGGCTTCCCCCACATAACGTCCCTCCCACCCGCAACCCTCCCCTTTCCCACTCCCTCTCCCCTTCCATTCACTTCAAGATTCATTTTCGTTTCTCTTTATATACAGAAGATCAGTTTAGCATACATTAAGTAAAGATTTCAACAGTTTGCTCCCACATAGAAACATGAAGTGAAAAATACTATTTGAGTACTCGTTATAGCATTAAATCTCAATGTATAGTACACTAAGAACAGAGATCCTACATGAGGAGTAAGTGCACAGTGACTCCTGTTGTTGACTTAACAAATTGACACTCTTGTTTATTATGGCATCAGCAATCACCCTAGGCTCTTGTCATGAGTCTCCAAGGCTATGGAAGCCCTCTGAGTTCACCGACTCTGATCATATTTAGACAAGGTCATAGTCAAAGTGGAAGCTCTCTTCTCCCTTCAGAGAAAGGCACCTCCTTCTTTGATGACCTGTTCTTTCCACTGGAATCTCACTCGTGGAGATCTTTCATTTAGTTTTTTTTTTTTTTCCCCCCAGAGTGTCTTGGCTTTCCATGCCTGAAATACTCTCATGGGCATTTCAGCCGGATCCGCATGCCTTAAGGGCTGATTCTGAGGCCAGAGTGCTGTTTAGGACATCTGCCATTCTATGGGTCTGCTGTGTATCTCACTTCCCATGTTGGATCATTCTCTCCCTTTTTTATTCTATCAGCTAGTATTTGCAGACACTATTCTTGTTTATGTGATCCCTTTGGTTCTTAGTCCTATCATATGATCAATTGTGAACAGAAATTGATCACTGGGACTAGTGAGGTGGCATTGGTACATGCCACCTTAATGGGATTGAATTGGAATCCCCTGGTATGTTTCTAACTCTACCGTTTGAGTTAAGTCAGCTTGAGCATGTCCCGAATTGCACACCTCTTCCCTCTCTTATTCCCACTCTTATATTTAACAGTGATCACTTTTCAGTTAAGTTTCAGCACTTAAGAAGAATTGTGTATTGATTACAGTATTCAACCAAAAGTATTAAGTAGAACAAACAAAAAAAATTTTAAGAGGGATAACATATCAAGTTGCTCATCAACAGTCAGGGTGAGGGCTGATCAAGTCACCATTTCTCATAGTGTTCATTTCACTTCAACAGGTTTCCTTTTTGGTGCTCAGTTAGTTGTCACCTATCAAGGAGAATAAGTGGTATTTGTCCCTTTGGGATTGGCTTATTTCACTCAGCATAATGTTTTCCAAATTCCTAACATGGGTCAGTTTTCAGTTAAAATTTAAACACCTAAGAATAATTGTGTGTTAATTACAGAGTTCAACCAATAGTACTAGAACAAAACAAAACAAAAATACTAAAATGGATAAAGTATACGTTGTACATCAACAGTTAGAACAAGAGCTGATCAAGTCACTGTTTCTCATAGTGTCCATTTCATTTCAACAAGTTGATTTTTTAATCAATAAAATTTTCAAATATCATTGACACAGCGTACAGTTCTTGAAAACATGGCAAGTGAAAGAATGCAGTTGCAGAAAATATATATTATAGGTTTTTATTTATATGAAATGTCCAGAATAGGGAAATCTATAGAGACTGATATTAGATTTAAGTTTTTTAAAATACAAACTTAAACCTTTTATATATATATATATATTTTTTTTTTTTGACAGGCAGAGTAGACAGTGCGAGAGAGAGACAGAGAGAAAGGTCTTCCTTTTCCTTTGGTTCACCCCACAATGGCTGCTGCGGCCGGCACACCGCACTGATCCGAAGCCAGGAGCCAGGTGCTTCTCCTGGTCTCCCATGCAGGTGCAAAGCCCAAGGACTTGGGCCATCCTCCACTGCCCTCCTGGGCCACAGCATAGAGCTGGCCTGGAAGAGGAGCAACTGGGACAGAATCTGGCGCCCCGACTGGGATTAGAACACCGTGTGCTGGCCCCTCAGGAGGAAGATTAGCCTAGTGAGCCATGGCGCCAGCACAAAATTAAAACTTTAAAATAGAGTATTTTCTGGCCGGCGCCGTGGCTCAACAGGCTAATCCTCCGCCTTACGGTGCTGGCACACCGGGTTCTAGTCCCGGTCGGGGCGCTGGATTCTGTCCTGGTTGCCCCTCTTCCAGGCCAGCTCTCTGCTGTGGCCTGGGAGTGCAGTGGAGGATGCCCAAGTGCTTGGGCCCTGCACCCCATGGGAGACCAGGAGAAGCACCTGGCTCCTTCCATCGGATCAGTGCAGTGCGCCGGCCGCAGCGCGCCAGCCGCGGCGGCCATTGGAGGGTGAACCAACGGCAAAGGAAGACCTTTCTCTCTGTCTCTCTCTCTCTCACTGTCCACTCTGCCTGTCCAAAAAAAAAAAAAAAAAGAGTATTTTCTACCTGTCTCTTAATTTGCATAGAATTTATGGTTTTGGAATAGAGCATGATGGAATTAAATAACTTTTAAATACATATTCAGACCGTTTCAAATAACGTGTTTTAAGTTGCTTGCCAATATGTGATGGGTCTTTTATTGTAATTAAGACAGCTTAAAAGATTATGTGAATTAGAAATGATTCCCAGACTCTACTCTCTACCTTTCTAGTTGCCACAAACCCCTGTATGGCTTGGAGAGTCTGAGGGTATGTTCTATAATTTTGGGTGTTTGCCAAGTGTGCTTTTTATTTTTTAAAAATTTCTGACAAACTTTAAAGAGGTATTATAACTGGGAACTCAGCTTATATAGAGATTCCTATTGTTGAAAATACAGAAAATGTTTGCTGCATTGAAAAAGGCAGACACATCAGTAGCGCTGGTGAGTGCTGCCACATTGAAAGGAAGGGTTATGTCTGCAGCATCAGTGATATGGCTAGAATTCCTATAATGAAGAAGACAGAGAGTAACATATCAAGTCATCCTGGCCAGTGCCATCCGTGGCTTTCCTGGACCTTGTCAATAGATCGTTAACCCATAAAATCCTTATTTATGACTCATATTAAAATGTCAAAGTCATGTGCCTTTTTTTCCAACCCACTGAAACTTAACCTCTTGCCTTTTATTTATGTGCATATTTGTGTGTGTATTTGGCAGATGGCCAAATTAATGCGAACTTTCTATATGCCAGGTGAGTGCTCATTTATGTAACTGACTTGGGACAGTGAGAGAGTAAGTATTGAAAATTGGACGAGATATTCTGAATGTCTTTAGGAAATGGCTTAGCTAAGTGTGTCGTCTTTGCCTTTCTGGTCCTCTTCCTTCCTGCTCCCTGGAAGTTGTATGTGAGATCTCTTATTCTAGCAGCCATTTGTGTCTATGAAATGATCTTCAGAACAAAAGCCATATAATTATATAACACAACATAAAGACAGAAGATGCTTGATTTCCTTCTGACCATGAGAAACCCATTAATATAGTCTTGGGTGGGATATCTTTGAATGTCTCTTAGTTGAAAGAGGAAAAACTTAATTATTTCTAAATTTATTACTTTTCTATTACTTATAATCCTAACAAATATGGTAAGGGTTGGCTATAACTGAAACACTGAACACAAGAAAACTAAATTTTGTATTCTGGGTACAGAGAAGTTTTAAAACATCCAAAGTGTACAGAAAAAAGAATTGGATAAATAACAAAAGGTGATTCTGAAATGAGTAGTCATGATAGAGAAGAAACAAAATAGAGTCAACAGATCTTGAGATAAAGGCTAGAAAGAACTCCAGGAGTACAAATAGAGAGGGAATATGTTTTTAAAATTATTTTTAATTTGTATTTGAAAGAGTTGGCCGGCGCCGCAGCTCACTAGGCTAATCCTCCGCCTTGTGGTGCTGGCACACCGGGTTCTAGTCCCAGTCGGGGCACCAGATTCTGTCCCGGTTGCCCCTCTTCCAGGCCAGCTCTCTGCTGTGGCCAGGGAGTGCAGTGGAGGATGGCCCAAGTACTTGGGCCCTGCACCCCATGGGAGACCAGGAGAAGCACCTGGCTCCTGCCATCAGATCAGCGCAGTGCGCCGGCCGCAGCGCGCCAGCCGCGGTGGCCATTGAAGGGTGAACCAATGGCAAAGGAAGACCTTTCTCTCTCTCTCTCTCTCTCTCTCACTGTCCACTCTGCCTGTCAAAAAAAAAAAAAAAAAAAAAAAAGAGAGAGAGTATTTGGGAGAGGGAGGGAGGAAAGGGGCGGCGCGGGGGGGGGGGGAGACAGATTGTTTCCACACGCCTCAGTGCCTGTAATAGTTGGGGCTGGGTGAGGCTGAAACCAGGAGCAAGGAACTCAATCTGTATCGCCCTATTATGAATGGCAGTGATCCAAATACCTGAGTCATCATCTATTGCTTCTTAGGGTGTACATTAGCAAGAAATTAGCTCAAAAGCAGGACCAGGATACAAATCCAGGAATTCCAGTGTAGGATGTGGGCATCCTAAGCAAGTCTTAACTGCTGTGCCAAATGCCCACCATGAGAGGGAATCTTTAGTGACTCATCTATAAATGTTCTGAAGTAAAGGGGAGCACAATCTTATCCTTCTCATCGTTGATATGAAAACTTTAATGTACCATATGGTGTTCAAAATTTGAATGCGATTCAGTGTTATTCTAGATTGTCCAGATACTTGAAGTACACCACAGCTGTGTTAGAAATATACAGTCACTTATATTAGACCTGACAGTTCCCCAAGGTCAAATGTCCAAGGTCAAGGACAGGCTCCAAGTGGATTTGATAGAAATTGGTTATGATGGGATAATTGTGCCTGAGGGGAGATGTTGTTGAGATGGGCCCTGGGGAGTAGAGTTTGATAAGTAAGTAAGCCATTTGGATGTGTTGATCAACTGGAGTTCCATGTTGTCTTATTGGAAAATCTTGAATGTATTCTGAAATTGCAGATATGTTTAGATTTCCTAAAGGATAGTTTTGCATGTTATATAAATCCATAGCTATGACAATGAACTGTAATTTAAATTACTAATATTAATGCAGGAAAATGATGAATATTAACATATTATGGGATTAGAAAAATTGTAAATAGCCTTGCATGAGTTCACTCTGCTACCAAGTAACTTATTAGGAAATCTATTTTTAGAGTTCCTTTGGGTTTGATGTTGTGGATAAGGAGCTGTGGAACATTACTACCAGGAGAGCATTGTGTCCAGGTGAGAGGGTAGTGGCAGAGAGGAGGTCTGTATTTGGCCATAAAGCATCTGTTTATTGGAAAGCGTGCCTTTGCCAGCAGCTGCTTTGGAAGAACGAATATCCTCTTTTAAGTGTGAAATTTATTAGATCACATACCAATTCTTTTTATTCCCATTCACCTTCTTGAGCTTTTACTTTTTATCCACCCCTTTTTTTAGGTTGAACTGTCTTCAAGTAATTTTAGATTCCTGAGGGTGATATTTTATGACACCTAACATTTCTGAGAAATCTATTTTCTTCACTCATCAATGACAATTTGAGTAGTATAAAATAATTTTCCTCTTTTCAGATTCTGCCTACATTTCTTCATTGTCTAACTATATATTTATTTTTAGTAATATAAAGAGAACAGATATCATAGGTACAATTCTAAGAAGATAACCATACTTTTTCCTCTCCCTCTTCCCTGCACTGAATCCTCCTCCCTTTCTTTATAAAAATTTTTTGCAAAAAACAAAATTTTAGTCCATTCTATAATCACAGGCTTGATGCAGCACTAACCATAGTATTCAACAAGTAAAAAGTAGAAATCCCACAGTTCCACAGAAATAGTTAATAAATAAGGCCTAAGAACAACAATGTAATTGAAAGATATCTGTTTCCTTCCTATACATTTTTTGTATTCTATATTAACTACTGCCTATCAGAGAAAACATTTGTCTTTTTGGGACTGACTTATTTCACTAAGCATAACTGTTTCCAGTTGCATCCATTTTGTTCCAAAAGGCAGGAATCCTGTCCTGTGTATTTATCTCTATATAATATTATTTACTTACTTGTAGTTGACCCTTTAGTTTACTTAAATTCTTGCTGAATATTTTATATATTATAATTGAAAATATTTGCTATGATGACTTAATTTATTAAATTTACTTGAAGCATAGTGAGATCTCTCTTTTTAAAAAAATTATTTATTTATTTATTTGAAAGTCAGAGTTACACAGTGAGAGAAGGAGAGGCAGAAAGAGAGGTCTTCCATCCACTGGTTCACTCCCCAATTGGCCGCAATGGCTGGAGCTGCGCTGATCCAAAGCCAGGAGCCAGGAGCTTCTTCCAGGTCTCCCACTTGGGTGCAGGGGCCCAAGGGCTTGGACCATCTTCTACTGCTTTCCCAGGCCACAGCAGAGAGCTGGATTGGAAGTGGAGCAACTGAGTCTTGAACCGGCGTCCATATGGGATGCCGGCACTTCAGGCCAGGGCTTTAACCTGCTGCACCACAGCGCCAGCCCCTGAGATCTCTTGATATGTATACCTTTTATCTAAATAATTTTTTCATTGATTTATCATGTCTGTGCCATGCCTTCATTGTTTCCAACTATTTATCCCTTGTACTTTTCCTTGTGGAAGAACTTTTCCAGTTTGTACTTCATATCACAAATGAAGTTTTCTCCAGTGTAAATTCTATTGTATTGCACAATAATCTCTCATTGGCTTGTTAGTTTTCATACCATGTAGACCCATTTTTGTTTAAGTTTTTATCCTTTAACCTCATGCACTTTTTACTTTATGTTCACATATTCTCATCTTGTGGCTTATAGATCCCATATCTCTGAGTGTTGACCAAATTTTTCTAGAATGTTATTTTAGTTTCTGTTGCAGATTTTTTTTCAGAATGCTGTCCTTCTCTTCTATCTTTAAGATAATACTTCAAAAATTTATTTGTATGTGGGGGGGGGAGAGAAAGCCTATCTTCCAGTTTACTCCCCAGATGCCCACCTTGGCTCACATTGGGGCTGGTTTGAAGCCAGGAGCCAGGAACTCAGTTCTGGTCTTCCATGTGGGTGGTAGGAGACCAATTACTTGAACTGTCACTGCTGCCTACTAAGGTCTACATTAGCAGGAAGCTGCAACAGGGATGTGAATCTAATGCTGATATGGAATGCGAGTTCCCAATCAACATCCTAGCTGCTATCTGATGCAATCCCATTTGTCTGTGTACCTTATTGCCTGTGCTTCTGGGATTTCATCCAGTAACTATTTGCCTATACCAATGTCTTGCAGAATTTCTCCATATTTTCCTCTAGTAACTTGATGGTTTCAGGTCTTAGGGTTTAGATCCTTGATCTGTCATGAATAGATTTTTGTATAGGATGTAAGATAGGGGTCTTGTTTCATATTTCTGCATGCAGAGATAGCTCCAAAAATTTTAAGTACTTTGGAATAAATTTAACCAAGGAAGTGAAAGTTTTCTCCAGTAAAAACTACAGAACATTAAGGAAAGAAATAAAAGATATACAAAAAAGGAAATAATCTCTCATGTTCATGGATTGGAAGAATTAATACAAAAATGTCCATACTACCCAAAGCAATTTACAGATTCAATGTGATCCTTATCAAAATACCAAAGACATTCTTCTCAGGTCTGGAAAAAAAATGGTCCTAAAATTCATATGGAATCACAACAGACCTCATAGCTAAAGCAGTTCTTAACATAAAAATAAAGCTGGAGGCATCACGATACCGGATTTCAAGATATATTACAGGGCAGCTATAATCACAACAGCCTGGTACTGGCAGAATAGACATGTGGACAATGGGATCAATTAGAGACCCAACAAATTAACCCATGTATGTACAACCAACTGATCTTTGAAAAACAAGTTAAAATCATTCCTTAGAGAAACAACAGTCACTTCAACAAAGGGTATTGTGATAATTGGATTATGTTGCTCTTATTATTTTAGCTTTGACCATTGGATCTTTTCTTTGGATCTGGGTGTTAGAGTCTTTTCTCATATTTTTGCATGAAGGCAAAATAATGTAGGTAGCTCCATCTCACTGTCTAGGAGGTATTTATATGGACAAGCTCTCCTGCATGCAGCTCTGATCATCTCTTATCTCAGTGGGTATTTCTTGGCTACTTTGAGGCCACAGAGTATACAAAACCTTCAAAACCTTCAGTCTTTCCTTAGCACAGTTACCAGGTCTTTTTTTTTTTTTTTTTTTTTTTTTTTTTTTTTGCCTTGCTTCAATGGAAGAAGTTTGTTTTTGAAAAACATCAAGGCGATTAATCATTTTTTAGATTTGGATTGCTCCTGGGGGTTTGAACTCCCTGCCTGTAGAAATATGATTTATGAGGGTCAAGATGGAATGGGGGTTAGGAGAAGGTGGGTAGTTGAAATAGCAGTTTGCTGCCTCAAAATACTGAATTTAGCTCACAAGACTCATTCAACCAGGTGTTATACCAGGAGTGGAATGGACTACTACAGAATTGTCATAGGCTGGGATGAAATGTCTTGGCCATGCCCCGGCTCAATAGGCTAATCCTCTGCCTGTGGCGCCGGCATACCGGGTTCTAGTCCCAGTCGGGGTGCCGGATTCTGTCCCAGTTGCCCCTCTTCCAGGCCAGCTCTCTGCTGTGGCCAAGGAGGGCAGTGGAGGATGGCCCAAGTGCTTGGGCCCTGCACCCGCATGGGAGACCAGGAGAAGCACCTGGCTCCTGGCTTCGGATCAGCGCGGTGCGCCGGCTGGTGCGCGCCGGCTGCAGTGCGCCAGCTGCAGCAGCCATTGGCGGGTGAACCAACGGTAAAGGAAGACCTTTCTCTCTGTCTCTCTCTCTCTGTCCACTCTGCCTGTCCAAAAAAAAAAAAAAAAAGTCATTACAGCCTCTATTATCAGTGCGATTTCATGTGTATCCCATTTCCAGATAACTCAGAATCTCAGTTTGAGAAGCATTGAGTCAATCTACTTCGGTACATATTCCTTCTGGATTCCAGTGCTAGATTTATTAATTCATTCAGTAGGGATTTGTTTAGTTTCTACTATGGCTGGGCTCAGTAGAGCTTCCAAATGTTGTAGCAGGGAAACAAAGAAACTCTCCTCCTTGATGGGGTTTTATAGACTAGACAATAAACAAAGGGAAAAGATATGTAATATAGTCATAGACAACTATAAATGCTATGGGGAAAAATGACACAAGCTGACAAATAGAGAATGACAGGGATAGTGGTGGTTGTCGTAAAGTCAAGTCACAACATCTTTGTGAAGATTTTGTTTGCCAGTCTCAGTTTTTGGGAAAAGCATAGAAGTCCAGCTTTTCTAAGATTTTTAGAAGTTAAATGGAAAGAATGGAAGGTTGTATCAGGATCTGCCAGGCATTTAGATGGGAAACACCTGCATTTTTTTTAAAACTTTTATTTAATAAATATAAATTTCCAAGGTACAGCTTTTGGATTACAGTGGCTTCTCCCCCCCCTCCCCCATAACTTCCCTCCCACCCACAACCCTCCCCTCTCCCACTCCCTCTCCCATTCTATTCACATCAAGATTCATTTTCAATTATCTTTATGTACAGAAGATCAATTTAGTATATATTAAGTAAAGATTTCAACAGTTTGCACCCACACAGAAACACAAAGTGTAAAGTACTGTTTGAGTACTAGTTATAGCATTAATTCACATTGTACAACACATTAAGGACAGAGATCCTATATGGGGAGTAAGTGCACAGTGACTCCTGTTGTTGACATAACAAATTGACACTCTTGTTTATGGCGTCAGTAATCACCTGAGGCTTTTGTCATGAGCTGCCAAGGCTATGGAAGCCTCTTGAGTTCACCAACTCTGACCTTATTTAGAAAAGGCCATAGTCAAAGTGGAAGTCCTCTCCTCCCTTCAGAGAAAGGTACCTCCTTCTTTGATGGCCCCTTCTTTCCACCAGGATCTCACTCGCAGAGATCTTTCATTTAGGTCATTTTTTTCCAGAGTGTCTTGGCTTTCCATGCCTGATATACTCTCATGGGTTTTTTAGCCAGATCCCAATGCCTTAAGGGCTGATTCTGAGGCCTGAGTTCTGAAACACCTACGCTTATATCCATTCTATGGTTCATACTTTCTCCCATGGGTCCTTAATTAACACATGAAAAGCATAAACATTGATTATAATCACATACTATGACAGTACATAGTTAATATGGTGACTTTGACATTTTGAATTTTCGTATGTCCTCTTGAACCAGATTTTCTGTTTTTCCCCTCCATTTCTTTTATAGATGTATTTTATTTATTTGAAAGGCAGAATTAGAGACAGAGGCAGTAGGTGGTAGGGGAAGAGGGGGAGTGAGGGGGGAGGGAGGGCAGAGACAGAAGAGAAGGGAAAGGGAAGAGAGAGAGAGAGGGAGGGAGGGAAGGAGGGAAGGAGGGAGGGAGGGAAGGAGGGAAGGAGGGAGGGAGGATCTTCCATCCAGTGGTTCATTCCCCAAATGGCTGCAACAGGCCCTAACGAGGCAGAAGTCAGGAGGCTGGAACTCCATCCAGGTCTCCCACATGGGTGCGGGGGTCTCAAGCACCTGGACCATCTTCTGCTGCTTTCCCAGGCACACCATAGGGAGTGTGATCAGAGGTAGAACAGCCAGGACTGGAAACTGATGCTCACATGGGATGGTAGTATAGCAGTTGGAGGCTTAACCTGCTGTGCCACAATGCCAGCCCCTCTCTTTTCTTTAAGATCATTGAAACAGTTAGAATGAATTATAAGTTAAGCAATTTCTTGTCAAATACTTGTTTGCATCTCTCTTCTTTGATATTCTCTCTGGACCGTTGCAGAGTACATGTGTTGCAATGAAATGTGCCAGAACCTAAGAACTCATGCCTTTTAGTGAGCTCCTATGAAGAGCAATCTGCAAACAGACAGCTTTTCATGGGAGTGGGGATAGGACAGATATTTTTGTCTTAGAGGAAGAAAATGTGTTGTTTTGTGCTTCTTCCAAAAGATACCTAAGTTAGGAAGTTTGTTTCAATTTTCAGAAAAACGTCTTTCTGCAACTCAAATATTTTATGAGTATTTAGGATACTTTCACATAAAATAGATGTTTCAGCAAAATTTCATTGTATAATGTGATAGAATTTATGTTACTCGATTTTTGAGATTCGTGGTTTGGATTTTTAAACTGTGTAGCATGTGTACATGGATCTAATAGTAGTAGGCAGTTCTCATTTCTATCCAGAACTCCCCTTTTAAATCTCAGCACCACATTTTCAATTCTTCTGATTACCAGACTCTTCTAATATCTTGTAATTTGGCCTTGACAAGTTCCTCTCAATGTTATAAATGTTCTATTTTCTGGGATTTTTAGACAGTGTTTCCCATAACAGGATAGGGTCTTCTGTGTCTTCCACATGTGCTTATAATTGCTTTCTTTCCCTTTTAGGGGGAATAGGTAGAAATTGGGCAATACAGTGGTATGAGAAAATTTTCATTTAGCCTTATAGTTATCTATTTTCAAAAAAACTTAGAAAGTGTGCTGATTGTTTTCTATTTTGTTATAATTATTACCCATTCCAGAAATTGGATCCTTGAAAGAAATAATAGAAAAGATAAGAGCTCTGGTAAACAAAGATAACTTCATATTAATATTGTTAATTTTTTTGAATTGCCAGCATTGCACAATAAACTGTTTTGGAGCTAAAATGATAACTTGAGGTTGGTTATATTTTAGCACTAAATACCATGTCTCATCTATATCTTCTTGTGTAGGCTGACCAGTTAATGTTTAGCAAAAGTGAAAGTGAGCAATAATAATAGGAACAAAATTTTGCATTAATATTTAATGTAATACTTCTCAAGAATATAAAAGGAATAATACCATTTAAATGCAAATTTGAAAAAGTCTGGTTGTTCACTGAGACAAAATGAAAAGAAAGTCATGAATGGATATGACATATTTTGATGTCAGATCCTTTCATGATGTGTTGATGAGGGGTGGGGAAAGCAGGTAGGGAGAAAACTCAAGAACTCAAACCGGTGTTCCCATATGGGATGCCTACGTCACCAGTGTCATGACTCACTATGCCACAACGCTGGGCCCTTCTTGAGTTTCTTTTCAATAACTTGTTTGCTTAGGTGTTTGTCTTTCATATTGATGCTTCCCTGGAAAGAATTGCGAATGGGTTGCTGTTTGTATTTAAAAGTGTGGCACTAAAGAATCTGACTGAGAAATCAAAAAGCTGTCTGGGTTTATTGATTGGTTAAGGATCTAGTAGTTTACTTGGGAAGAGACTTCCAAATCTCATGACATTTTTTCTTGAGTTTATCAACTTCTCCAGAAAGAAATTCTCTAATTTCCTGACCTCAGTGTTCTATGAGTTGATAGGGAGAATGACAGAATTAGCTTAATTTACCTAGAGTAAACCTGTACTTTCCTGAAGAAACAAGATGGGGAAATTATCTGGTTGGATGGCATGAGTGATAGGACCTGGGAAAGTAACAGCTTTTTGTTTTTTATTTTAAGATGTATTTTTTCTGTATTTGAGAGAGAGAAAAAGATCTTCCTCCACTGGTTTACTCTCTTAGCTGTACCAGCCAAAGCTGGACCAGGCCAAAGCCAGGATCCAAGAACTCCAGCCTGGTCTTCTCCATAGGTGGCAGGGGCCCGAGTACTTTGGACCATCATCTGCTGCCTTTCCAGGTCATTAGCAGGGAGCTGGATTGGAAGCAGGGTTGCTAGAACCCAAACTGGCACTCTGATGCGGATTGCCAGTGTCACAAGTGGTGGCTTAACTAGCTGTACTGCAATGCCAGCACCAGTATCTACTCTTTTTTTTTTTTTTTTAAAGATTTGTTTATTTATTTGAAAGTCAAAGTTACACAGAGAGGAGAGAGAGAGAGAAAGAGAGAGAGAGAGAGAGAAGTCTTCCATCCAGTGGTTCACTCCCCAATTGGCCACAGTGGCTGGAGCTGCGCCAATCCGAAGCCAGGAACTAGGAGCATCTTCCGGGTCTCCCACGTGGGTGCAGGGGCCCAAGGACTGGGGCCATCTTCTACTGTGTTCCCAGGCCATAGCAGAGAGTAGGATTGGAAGTGGAACAGCCAGGACTCGAACCAGTGCCCATATGGGATGCTGGCACTGGAGGAGGTGGCTTTACCAGCTACGCCACAGCACAGGCCCTAGTAACTACTCTTTATATAGATTTCCTGCCATGTTTCTGTTTTAAGTCCTACCGTTCAGCCTTCATCATCCATAGTAAGCAGTTTCTCAAATTCCCCATGTTTCTCTGGATTGTGCAGTACCAATTAAATTATTTGTTATTGGATTCCTAGATTCATGAACTTAGATTTCATTTCCTCTGCTTTGCTAATCCATTTACCACTAGTCCATCTATTTTCCGTGTTCCAAAATTATGGTGTTTCTTATCTGCTGTTATTCTTTTTCTATTTTTTTAATTTTTGGAGCTATTTAGGAGGGAATAGAAAAAAGCATGTGTCTTCCAGTCACCATGCTTTCTGAGGGGTCCCACTAGTAAGTTAAAGAGAAGTTGTTGCTTCCAAATTCTCAAACATCTGTCACCTGATGGTTCAACATTTTTGATGCCAGTGGAGTGGGGATCTTGTATTTATTTATTTATTTGAAAGTTGGAGTTAAACAGAGAAAGAATGAGAGCCAGAGAGAGAGAGAGAGAGAGAGAGAGAGAGGAGACAGAGAGAGAAAGAGAGAGAGAGAGAGAGAGAGAGAGAGAGAGAGAGATCGTCCATCCACTAGTTCACTCCCCAGTTGGATGCAATGGCTGGAGCTGTGCGGATCCAAAGCCAGGAGCCAGGAGCTTCTTCCAGGTCTCCCATGCAGGTGTGGGGGCCCAAGGACTTGGGCTTTCCCAGGCCATAGCAGAGAGCTGGATTAGAAGTAGGACAGCCGGGACTTAAACCAGCACGTGTATTGGACGCCAGCACTGTAGGTGGCAGCTTTACCTGGCACGACACAGCACCGGCTCCTGGAGTGGGAGTTTTAGTGCCCATTACTCATGTCTTCTTACCTCAAGTACAGATGTCCTGATAATATTCTGCACCCACCCAATATCCAGGGTCCCACCTCTCTTTCTTGGGGTACTTGTGCTGATGGGGTTTGAAAACAATCCACACAGCAGGATCAGTGGTTGAGGTGCTGAATGGTAATGAAGTTCTGACCATAGGGTGAATCCTGTCTCCTGTGTGGTCTAGCCCAGCCCCAGATGCTGTGTGCGTCTTGGGAGTGAACCAGCAGATGGGAGCTGCCCTCTTTGGCCTCTGTGTCTGTGCCTTTCAAATAAGAAAAAATACGTCTGACAGTTCTTGCTGAGAATAAGAGAAGAGATAGATTCTTTTCTCTATAATAAATCCACCACTTGTAAAATATAAAATGAAGTGCAAAGTTCTTCCAGATGGCATATAAATGTCTTTGCAGGAAAGTACTTTGCTATTAAATCAATCTGTGCAGTTAGGCCAGGTAATTCTACTTTCTAAGTTGATTTTGTGGCTGAACTTTCATTATATTTTGAAGGTGATAGGTAAGTAAGATAAATGAAAGAAAGACAAGTTTGGATAAGGGTAATATTTAGCATTGTGTTCAGTTTAAACAGTTAGATTTTCTTTTTTTCTCGTTTGAACTCATTTATTCTAACATTCTTCATTATCTGTTTTAAAAATTTATTAGGAAAATATTTTTCAAGTAAATGTTTTCCTCATTCATGGCACTTATGTTTTGGCAGTTTTCCTAGCTGGGGTCAATTCCAAATACAGAACAGTTTATCACAATAATAATAATGATGCCTGGCCTCCCTATTTGTCTTTTTATATCATTAATAGATTTAGTTCATGTTCACTTATTCCTTGATTCCCTCATCCTATGGTATTTTACACAAAATATGGGTTCAATAAATTTAAAGACAAAAACAGATTTAAATCTTAATGCAGTCTCATTCCCATACTTTCATTTTACGAGATGAGAATACTTCAAGGACATTGGTTAAATATTTGAAACTGAGACAGGTTGGGTGGTACAGCCTAATCAAAGGGAATACTGGGCAGTACCGGACAGAGCAGCAGTCACATCACAGGTAAGAACTCTTTCTTCTACTCTGAAATAGATTTGCTAACTTAAATATTTGAATATATCAATACTGTCTCATAAGTGAGGCATCCTGAACTAATCATTAGTACTTAAAAGCTGTGTTATTGAAAGAAATCAAATTGGAGTATTCTAGAAAAAAGGTTATTCATGGATAGAGATATAAAAGATATAAAATCCTATAGTGTATCAGGTTCAATATTTTTCTTTTTCATAAATCACAGACAGGGCTTTTCTTCTGATTTGATGGGCCATTTCTCTTTCTACATCTCAGCTTGGTGCAGCACTTGAAGGTGTTTAATGAATATTCATGATCTCTGATTTCTTCCCAGTGGCAGCAGTACATGCAGTCAGAGAGGTTTTACTGACCATTTAGGGTACATAGAGCAGAATGGAAAAACCCAGACAGGTTAATTTATAAACTGAAAAAATAATCTGTTTACACAAAGTATTTTAATTGGAGTACCAAATTGTACAAATCAGTATTCATTTGCTTTAACATACAGCAATCATATTTTAAAAAGATATTTTCTGAAAAATCAAAGTAGCTCACTTCTCTCACTGAAGGAGTTTAGGAACAGTCTCATATGATAAAGGGTTATGTATTTGTTTTTTTCTAATTTATGGGGCAGCCAGAATTTTTAGATGAATTTTCTTTTGGAATTGTTCACTAATTCACTCTCTGAGAAGACTTGGAGGAACCATTCAAGACTCTTGAATGGCTTCATGACATCATTATAAATAAAACAGTATTTAAATCAGTTATTTGACTTATTTAAACCAGTTATTTGACTTCAGATAGATTAAAATATGTACATAGTGAAAAAATTTCACACTTCTACCAGTTACAGATGAACTCACAAATGTTTCCATGGATTTAGAATGACCCAGATGAATCAAAATGTTTTTCTAGCATGGTATGACTCTGGCTCAGGCACTTGAATTTGAAGTAGGTACAGGAAAGGAGGATGAAGGGAGAGAAATAGGGAGACTGGTTGAGCAGCTGATGGAGAAGCAAATATGAAAGCTAGCAAAAGCAGTGTGTACAGTGAGCAGAAGTGTAAATATTTAAAGAATTTCAGATTTCCTGGTGAAAGGAGCTGTTGCAATACAAAACAAAGGTGAGGGGTCTGTTGGTACTGGTGTGTGTGAGCATTTGTAATTATTATTATAGCTTTCAAAATGCCCTGCTTCCCACGGCTCTTAAAAATTTTCTTACTTATTGTGAACTGAAATTGATCACTTGGAATAGTGAGATGGCATTGGTACATGCCACCTTGATGGGATTGAATTGGAATCCCCTGGTATGTTTCTAACTCTACCATTTGGGGCAAGTCAGCTTGAGCATGTCCCAAATTATACATCTCTTCCCTCTCTTATTCCCACTCTTATGTTTAACAGGGATCACATTTCAGTTAATTTTCAACACTTAAGAATAACTGTGTATTAATTACAGAATTAAACTAGTCATATTAAGTAGAACAGACAAAAAAACTACTAAGAGGGATAATGTATTAAGTTGTTCATTAACAGTCAGGGCTATGCTGATCAAGTCACCGTTTCCCATAGTGTCCATTTCACTTCAACAGGTTTCCTTTTTGGTGTTCAGTCAGTTGTCACCGATTAGGGAGAACATATGCTATTTGTCCCTTTGGGATTGGCTTATTTCACTCAGCATGATGTGTTCCAGATTCCTCCATTTTGTTGCAAATGACTGGATTTCGTTGTTTCTTACTGCGGTATAGTATTCTAAAGAGTACATATCCCATAATTTCTTTATCCAATCTCCCGTTGATGGGCATTTAGGTCGGTTCCAGGTCTTAGCTATTGTGAATTGAGCTGCAATAAACATTAGGCTGCAGACCGCTTTTTTGTTTGCCAATTTAAATTCCTTTGGGTAAATTCCAAGGAGTGGGATGGCTGGGTCGAACGGTAGGGTTATCTTCAGGTTTCTGAGGAATCTCCAGACTGACTTCCATAGTGGCTTGACCAGTTTGCATTCCCACCAACAGTGGGTTAGTGTCCCTTTTTCCCCACATCCTCGCCAGCATCTGTTGTTGGTAGATTTCTGAATGTGAGCCATTCTAACTGGGGTGAGGTGAAACCTCATTGTGGTTTTGATTTGCATTTCCCTGATTGCTAATGACCTTGAACATTTTTTCATGTGCCTGTTGGCCATTTGGATTTCCTCTTTTGAAAAATGTCTATTGAGGTCTTTGGCCCATCTCTTAAGTGGGTTGTTGGTTTTGTTTTTGTGGAGTTTCTTGATCTCTTTGTAGATTCTGGTTATTAACCCTTTATCTGTTGCATAGTTTGCAAATATTTTTTCCCATTCTGTCAGTTGTCTCTTCACTCTCCTGACTGTTTCTTTTGCAGTACAGAAACTTCTCAATTTGATGCAATCCCAATAGTTGATTTTGGCTTTGACTGCCTGTGCCTCCCAGGTCTTTTCCAGAAATTCTTTGCCTGTGCCAATATCTTGAAGGGTTTCTCCAATGTTCTCTAGTAACTTGATGGTGTCAGGTCGTAGATTTAGGTCTTTAATCCATGTTGAGTGGATTTTTGTGTAAGGTGTAAGGTAGGGGTCTTGCTTCATGATTCTGCACGTGGAAATCCAATTTTCCCAGCACCATTTATTGAATAGACTGTCCTTGCTCCAGGAATTAGTTTTATATCCTTGATCAAATATAAGTTGGCTGTAGATGTTTGGGTTGATTTCTGGTATTTCAATTCTGTTCCATTGGTCTATCCATCTGTTTCTGTACCAGTACCATGCTGTTTTGATTACAACTGCCCTGTAGTATGTCCTGAAATCTGGTATTGATCATAATGAAAGGACTAAGAGTCAAAGGGAGCACATAAACAAGTCTAGTACCTGCTAACACTAACCGATAGAATAAATAAAGGGGAGAGTGATCCAACATGGGAAGTGAGATACTCAGCAGACTCATAGAATGGCAAATGTCCTAAATAGCACTCTGGCCTCAGAATCAGCTCTAAAGGCATTCCGATCTGGCTGAAAAGCCCATGAGAGTATTTCAGGCATGGAAAGCCAAGACACTCTGGCAAAAGATCTCTGCGAGTGAGATCCCAGTGGAAAGAACAGGTCTTCAAAGAAGGAGGTACCTTTCTCTGAAGGGAGGAGAGAACCTCCACTTTGACTATGACCTTGTCTAAACAAGATAAGAGTCGGAGAACTCAGAGGGCTTCCATAGCTTTGGAAACTCAGGACTGGAGCATAGGGAGATTACTGATGCCATAGACAAGAGTGTCAATTTGTTAAGTCAACAACAGGAGTCACTGTGCACTTACTCCTCATGTAGGATCTCTGTCCTTAATGTGCTGTACATTGAGATTTAATGCTATAATGAGTACTCAAAAATATATTTCACTTTGTGTTTCTATGGGGGTGCAAACTGTTGAAATCTTTACTTAATGTATACTAAACTGATCCTCTGTAAAAAAAAAAAAGAAAAGAAATTATCAACTCCCAACTTGACTCTCACTGGGATTAAACATGACAATAGGTCTGATCTGATTTCATCATCATTTAAAAAAAATCATCTATTATTTTTCACTTTATGTGTCTGTGTGGAAGCAAACTGTTGAAATCCTTACTTAATGTATACTAAGCTGATCTTCTGTATATTAAGATAATCGAAAATGAATCTTGATGTGAATGGAAGGGGAGAGGGAGTGGGAAAGGGGAGGGTTGTGGGTGGGAGGGACGGTATGGGGGGGAAGCCATTGTAATGCATAAGCTGTACTTTGGAAATTTATATTCATTAAATAAAAGTTCAAAAAAAAAGAATGGTAAAAAAAATTTTTCTTACTTATTTTTTATTGTGTATGTGAGGGTTGGAGAATGGGGGAGTCTTTGTCAATGAGCTGCTAGTGCTCTATGTATAAACAGAACCACACCAGAGTAACATGTTCAAGTTAACAATCTGGGACTAGGGAAGATTATCTCAGGAATACATTTATTTTCAGCTCTGCATAGTTTTCAGGAAAATCTTACTGTTGAAGGAAACAGTAAAAGAAAGAAGGTTGTGAAGTAGATATTTTTGAATAAGAAGAAAGTTTGGAGAAATTCTTCAAAATCAAAAGTTGGTAGTTGTTCGCAAAAAGGTATCTTGAATACAAGTCTTTTTTCCCCTTTTAAAAATTGTGGGGAGCAACTCGGACTAGACTAAGTTACTGGAATTAAGACTTATTCTGTGCACCTGCTCTCCCACAATATAGTGCTGGGAGAGGAGTAAACATCTTCTACGCAGCTGCCTCTCGCCAACTTGAGTGATGACCTGCAGGAGCTGATTCTGCTCCTGATTGGAGGAGAGCAGCGTACTCGGCGTGTGGGTAGTAGAGTTGGGATTGGTGGAAGAGGACTATAAAGGAGGAGAGAGACAACATGCACCAGGAACATCTATCTGAAGGAACACCTGAGCAGCCCCCGAGAGAGCCGGCCGGCGATGTACCGCTCCCCCGCGGAAGTGGGGAAAGTGGCAGGGGGCACTGCCCTTCCACGGAGGTGGAAGGGTCGGTAGCCAACCCGGGAAGAACCAGCAGCAAACCCGGGAAGGGCGGAGCAGACAAAAGAACAGCGCAGGGTCCTGTGTCGTTCCTCCGCAAAGAGGGGGAGCGACAAAAATTTATTTTGATTGTTATTTTCTCAAAGATATACAGAGAGAGCGCTTATCTATGGTTTACTCCCTAAATGTCTGCAATGACTGGGGCTGGTCTGAGACCAAAATGAGGAGCCTGGAACTCAATCCAGATCTCCCACATGGGTGGCAGGAATTCTGATACTTAGATATCACCACTGCCTCCCAGGATTTGCACTATCAGTAAGTTGGAGGAAGACAGATCTTAATATTAGGCTTGGAGATGTCATTGCGTTTCTTAGATAACAGACTGAAAGAAAATGTAAATACAGACTTCCAGTTGAAATAGTGTAGCTTATAATTGCTTTTATTTCTACCTATAACTTGCTTGTACAGGTTACAAGGGGAAGAGAACCTGCTGATTTAAGGCTACTTTTGTATGAATAAAATTATAAAATATGGGATGGGTTTTGTGGTGCAGCAGGTTAAGTTACTGCTTGGGATGCTCATATCCCAAGAGAGAATGCTAGCATGGTATGACTCTGGCTCAGGCACTTGAATTTGAAGTAGGTACAGGAAAGGAGGATGAAGGGAGAGAAATAGGGAGACTGGTTGAACAGCTGATGGAGAAGCAAATATGAAAGCTAGCAAAAGCAGTGTGTACAGTGAGCAGAAGTGTAAATATTTAAAGAATTTCAGATTTCCTGGTGAAATCATAGTGATGGTTCAAGTCCTGACTATTCTGCTTCAAATCCAGCTTCTTGCCAATATGTCTTGGGAGGGGATAGATGATGATTCAAGTGCCTGGGCCCCTGCCACCCACATCTGAGACTGGTTGGAGTTGTGGGCTTCTGATTTCAGCATGGCTCAGCCCTGTCTCTTGCAGGCATTTAGGAGAGTAAACTAGTAGATGGAATTTCTCTCTCTCTCTCTCTATTTCTCCCTGTCTTGCTCTTCTTGCTCTACTTGCTCATTCAAGTAGATGAAAACATAGACATTTAAAAATTATAAAATATTTCAAATACTACAGAGAATAACACGTTTTGTCACAGAAATGTAACAGCATAACTGATTTGATTGTTTTACCTTTGTAGAGATACTCAGTCCTCCTTTGTGTCCCTTACTAACAGGAAATTGCTGTGTTAGAGTCTTTCTCATATATATATAAGAAATATATATATTTATATATAATATATTTTTATATATAAAATATATTTTATAATATATAATATATATTTAAATATATATATTCAGACCCACATGTGCTATTTTTATTCATCCTTATGTTTTTTTTTCTTTTTTTTTTTTTTTTGACAGGCAGAGTGGACAGAGAGAGAGAGACAGAGAGAAAGGTCTTCCTTTGCCGTTGGTTCACCCTCCAATGGCCGCCGCGGCTGGTGCGCTGCGGCTGGTGCACCGCCCTGATCCGATGGCAGGAGCCAGGTACTTATCCTGGTCTCCCATGGGGTGCAGGGCCCAAGTACTTGGGCCATCCTCCACTGCACTCCCTGGCCACAGCAGAGAGCTGGCCTGGAAGAGGGGCAACCGGGACAGAATCCGGCGCCCCAACTGGGACTAGAACCCGGTGTGCCAGCGCCGCCAGGCAGAGGATTAGCCTAGTGAGCTGCGGCGCCGGCCATCCTTATGTTTTTAATCTTTATATGTCTAGATGTTTGTGGATCTGATTTAAGTGCTTTCCATTGTAAGGGCACACCACATTTTATTTGCACACTCCTTTATTAATAGATAGTTGACAGGGTCTGCGCTGTGTTGTAGTAGGTTAAGTCTCTACCTGTGGCACTGGCATTCCACATGAGTGCCAGTTTGAGTCCTAGCTGCTCCACTTCCAATCCATCTCCCTGCTGATGACCTGGGAAAGCAGTAGAAGATGACCCAAGTGCTTGGGCCCCTGCACCCACATGGGCGACCTGGAAGAAGCTCCTGGCTGCTGGCTTTGGGTCAGCCCAGCTCCAGCTGTTGTGGCTAGAAGACCTCTCTCTGTCTCTCCCTCTCTCTGTAACTCTGCCTCTCAAATAAATAAGTAAGTAAATCTTAAAAAAAAAGACAGTTGTCTCCTGTGTTTTTGCTAGTAAAGACAATGCTTTAATATAATATACATCTCTTATTACTTATGCTAATGTTCTTTAGTGTATATTTCTTTTTTTTTTTTTTTGACAGGCAGAGTTAGACAGTGAGAGAGAGACAGAGAGAGAGAGTTATAGACAGTGAGAGAGAGACAGAGAGAAAGGTCTTCCTTCTGTTGGTTCACTCTCCTAATCAGTGCGGCGCCGATCTGAAGCCAGGAGCTGGGTGCTCCCGGTCTCCCATGCAGGTGCAGGAACACAAGCACTTGGGCCATCCTCCACTGCTCTCCTGGGCCACAGCAGATTTCTAGCAGTGTACTTGTGTTCTAGTAGATGTTGTCCACTTGCCTTTGAAAGAAGGAATGCCAGGAGCCAGCACTGTGGCATGGAGGGGCAAGCCCCATGTTCCATATCAGAGTGCTAATTCAAGTCCCACTACTTCATTTTTGGTTCAACTGCCAACACACCTTCAAAGCAGCAAATGATGACCCAATCCCTGTCACTCCTGTGGGAGATCCAGATAGAATTCCTTGCTGCTGGCTTTCAGCTTGGCTCCAGTTCCAGCTGTTGTGGTAATTTCGGAAATGAACCAGTGGATGGAAGCTATCTCTCTCCCTGACCACCCCTCCCTGCTTCAAATCAATCAGTAGTGGCCAGCCCTGTGGTATAGCTGGTAAAGCCGCCTCCCGCAGTGCTGGCATCCCATGTGAGCGCTGTTTTGTCCAGGCTGCTCCAGTTCTGATCCAGCTCCCTGCTAATGTGCCTGGGAAAGCAGTGGAAGATGGTCCAAGTGTTTGGGCCCCTGCACCCACATGGGAGACCAAGATGAAGCTCCTGGCTCCTGGCTTCAGTCTGGACTGGACCAGGAGCCAGGAGTGACCAGTACAGCCATTTGGGGAGCATACTAGCGGAATGATCTGTCTGTCTCTGTGTTTCTCTCTGCCTCTGCCTGTCCTTCTCTGTAACTCCGACTTTCAAGTAAATAAATAAATCTTTTCCTCCAAAACAAGAAAGTGACTGTATTGCATTATAGTCAACAGGATCTGAGGCCATTATTAGTGAAAACCAGGTCTGGGTGTTTACTGTTTTAAAAGCCAATACAAAAACATTAGGTTTAATCAACATGCTGACAATCTTGGGGTATGGAGGCTGCAATTCTCACCAAGACCATCTCAGATTCTCAGATCAGCAAGAAAGCTTTGGAAGGGAATAGAAAAGCAAGGTAAGACAGGAAGGTTGGGGGTGGTCAGGAACAGTGGGTCAAAGGATAAAGCCAGCTGCTTGTTGGCCCCTGGTCAGTCCATAAAGGGTTGTTTGGAGTCACAGTGGTTACTTTCAACTTGCAATTGTGCCTTTGTTCATGCTGACTAGGGCTAGGTAACTTTGCAGCTTCAATTGCCTTTCTTAAAGCCAGTTTCTGGAATTCTCAAGCAAGCATTATTTACCTGTTAAGTTAAATGTAAGTCAGATTAGTCACAAAATCAGCAGTTAGCTTTTGTTAAGCAAAATGGAGTCAGTGGAGCTCCTGTTACAAGATCACGAATCATCTGTTGTGTGTAATGCATCATAATTAACTCAATAAAGACATGAGAATAACTTTTAGGTATTTTTGTAATGAGGTTTTACATTTATTATAAATATCTGAGACCCACTCTTTGACTGATATGGGTTGGTAAATTATAGAAAAATTGTAGAACATCCTATCTCTGTAAAACTGACCATGTTAGGCTGGTATCCCACTTTGGTTTTAGATATTCCAAGATGTGGATTCACCCATTCCTCAGGGTGGCCAGGAGGGACCATGCAAATATTATCCTTTTTTATCTATAATAAAAATTGTTGGGAAGCCCTCTACTGTACTCTGTTAATAAAAGAGACATTAACATGAGGATTGATAATAGATTTTATAAATTGAACTTAGTGAAATTTTATTGTAGGATATAGATATGCAAATTACTGTGAATAGTGATAGCTGATGTCAATCTTATATGGAAGTCAGTAATTAACAGCACATATTATATGTTTTGTCGTTTTAAAACTGACTGATTCCTACTTCTTTTGCAAATATGTCACTCTTTGAAGAATATTCAGGAAGGACCTATAATTTGTCAGCATCAATCATTTTTCGACTTGAGTACACAAGATTTTATGTGACAGGTTTTGTAGTTCTCACAGCTTAAAGTCTCTTATAGGGTGCCACATAAATTTACCACAGAGCTGATTAGTAATGATCATGTATCTTTGCTAATTCTTTGGATTTACCAAGCGTTTTCATCCACATTATCTCATCTGATCATATTTCCGTATTAAATATTGGGCTGAGTTTCAGCAATGCTGTCCAGTTAAATTAAAATTATTCATATTTTATGGAGATGAAATTTTTATTCACTTTGTTCATGATGTTATATATAAAAGATATTTCTTCTCTTGACACACTGTATTTGTGCAGAGATGGAAAAGGCAATGACTAAGTGTAATCAAAGTGTTTGTGTCTTCCAGTAGATCAAGCATAGGAACACTTTTTATTTTTTAATGTACTGAGCCATTAAAAAAGAACTCTACATTTTTTTTTTTAACCAGGGAGACCATTGAATCACCCTGCTGGAACCTAGACTTGATTCTGCTAAAAATATTGGATCAGGGCTCTGAAGTTAAAAATACATTTTGCTACCTGATTTTTATCTTCCATGAAGATGGAAGAGTGTCTGAGTGACAGCCCCTGGAATTTATGACAGAGAATGAAGTTCCAGGGTTACTGATTTGGTTCTCATTAATAATTCTAAGTCATGAAAGATGGAGATTCCATTAGGCTTGGTTTGCTCATTTTCCTCTCTAGTTCAGAATGACTTTCTGATTGAAACTCAGTTGAACAGATTGATAGGAGCAGCAAACCTCTGTCAGGCAGAATGCTTTGAAAGTAAAGGCAGGGAGGCTTTCCATTTTCTTCATATTCTTCTGACTGGCACAGAATTTTGATACACAAACTAAGTCCAAATGATGTTTGTTGAATGAACTAAATTTCATGAATTCTTAACTGACACTCACATAGTGAAGTACCCTAACCAGTGGTTCCATGACATCAAATATTTCACAAGTTGTGACATTTAACTTAAAGAAATATGTTAATGCCTACTTAATGTAATTAAAAAAGTATAATTTTTGTGCTGTTTATGCCTAATTAGATAATGAAATAAATGTTATTTAGTAAACTATTCCTTTAAATTAATTGTTCTCCTAAAATGCATTTGAAATGATCTGTTCCTATAGTTTTTTTCCTTTTTCACTAATAAATAATTCTTCTCACCTACAGAGTAGTCTTAGATGAGATAGTTGGCCATTTTTTTTAACTTTTATTTAATGAATATAAATTTCCAACGTACAGCTTATGGATTACAATGGCTTCCCCCCCATAACGTCTCTCCCACCCGCAACCCTCCCCTTTCCCACTCCCTCTCCCCTTCCATTCACATCAAGATTCATTTTTGATTATCTTAATATACAGAAGATCAGCTTAGTATACATCAAGTATGGATTTCAACAGTTTGCTCCCACACAGAAACATAAAGTGAAAAATAATAGATGATTTTTTAAATGATGATGAAATCAGATAAGACCTATTGTCATGTTTAATCCCAGTGAGAGTCAAGTTGGGAATTGATAATTTCTTTTCTTTTCTTTTCTTTTTTTTTTTTTTTACAGAAGATCAGTTTAGTATACATTAAGTAAAGATTTCAACAGTTTGCACCCCCATAGAAACACAAAGTGAAATATATTTTTGAGTACTCATTATAGCATTAAATCTCAATGTACAGCACATTAAGGACAGAGATCCTACATGAGGAGTAAGTGCACAGTGACTCCTGTTGTTGACTTAACAAATTGACACTCTTGTCTATGGCATCAGTAATCTCCCTATGCTCCAGTCCTGAGTTTCCAAAGCTATGGAAGCCCTCTGAGTTCTCCGACTCTTATCTTGTTTAGACAAGGTCATAGTCAAAGTGGAGGTTCTCTCCTCCCTTCAGAGAAAGGTACCTCCTTCTTTGAAGACCTGTTCTTTCCACTGGGATCTCACTCACAGAGATCTTTCATTTAGGTTTTTAGGTTTTTTTTTTTTTTTTTTTTGGCCAGAGTTTCTTGGCTTTCCATGCCTGAAATGAGATAGTTGGCCATTGATTTAATGATTATCACCTGGATAGCATCATTTATGTGAATACCATATGATAAATAGTTCTTATTTCTCTATCAGTGTGTATAAATATCTAGGTAACTTTTTTTTGGCCATATGAGCACTAAGTTTTATAATAGTATATGATTTTCCTCCTTGAATTGCATGTTAGATTGGTCAGGAACACATATGTAGTTCATATTTAGAATTCTGTAAGGAAATGCTACTTTTTCAGCATGCTTTATTTTTTGTTATTGTTACTCTGATTTTACTCCTGGCATCAATTTACTTTGCCTCAAAATTTCCCACTTATTTCCATTTCTTTTTTTCTTGCTTTATTTTGTAAATTTATTTAAAATCTCCTTAACCTAATTATAAGACAAGGGAGGGTTTACACAAACTATCAGAGTCTTAACATCAGGCCATGAAAATGTGCCTGTAACTGTGGATATATATTAGGTACTGCTTATGTACCAGGAATTTAATAATACTCTGCCTTGCTGTCCTTAGAGAGTTTAAAATTCTTACGCCTTGAATGAAATTAGTGCTCTAAAAATTCAAAGGAACAACATTTTAAACTTATTTATTTGAACAGTAGAGAAAGATAGAAAGAGGGAGAGAGGAAGAAGAAGAGAGGGAGAGACAGGTTAATTTATTTCACATTTTCACATTCACTCCCCAAATTCTCAAAACAGAACAACTAGGGCTGGGCCAGCAGAAGCCAGGAGCTAAGTACTCAATCCAAGTGTCCACATGGGTGGAAGGACTCAGGTACTTGGGCAGTCTTCTGCTGCCTCCCAGGATGTTCCTTAACAGAAAGTTGGAATTGGAAGCAGAGCTGGGACTCGAATTCAGGCACTCTGATAAAGGATGCATGTGTCCCAAGTGGTGTCTTAACTGCTGTGCCTAATGTCTACCCCTAAGTCTACCAAGTGGGTTGCAGGGACCCAACTACTTGAGTCGTCAACTGCTACCTCCCAGGATGCACATTAGCAAGAAGCCAAGAAGCTGGAATTGAGTGCAGAGCTGGGACTTGAATCCAGGTACTCCAGTATGGGATGCAGACATCTCAAAAGGGTCTTGTCCACTAGATCAAATGCCTACCGATAGGAAAAAATGTTTCAAATTGCTGTTGTAAATAATTAGTTGGTTTCCAAATATGTTGGAAATAATATTCTGAAAGGTAAATATGTTAAATTGCTATAATGTGATTTCACAATGCAAGGGGCTCAACCTCATGGTAGCACATTTTAACACTTACAGGTATAAAGCAAATACTGAAACATTTGTCGATTTTATGTGTTTGTACAATCAAGTTTGTACTCACTGTTGCCATAGCAACCAAGCTGCCTATATGAAGTAAGCAATTGAATTTCATTGCTCCTTGGGTCTTAAAAATAGCAGCTGTTAAGAGTTCTTCTCTGTGTTGGAGCACGCCATTACCAAGCTATATGCCCAACACACACCCAGACTTTTATGCCAATCTCCAAGCTCAAGTCAGTAGTCATCAAGGGTGACTACAAGGTTTCCAATTTGCATGGCACTGAGGGGTTTCCCCAGCACATGGGACCTTTAATACTGAAATCAGCTGGTCTTGGAAAAACGGGTTGGTTGATCACTCTACCACCCCTCCTTGGTAATTCTAATAGTATTTTACATTACCCACAGGTATTCTACATCTTGGATAATACAGTACTTTTTTTTGAAGATTTATTTATTTACCAGTTTACATTTCCACCAACAGTGGAAACAGTACCTTTTATCGCACATTCTCACCAGCATTTGTTGTTTGTTGATTTCTGTATGAGAGCCATTCTGTTTTAAGGTGAAACCTCATTGTGGTTTTGATTTGCATTTCCCTGATGACTAGTGATCCTGAGCATTTTGTATTGTGTCTGTTGGCCATTTGGATTTCCTCTTCTGAAAAACATTTGTTTAAGTCCTTTGCTCATTTCTTGACTGAGTTGTTTGTTTTGTTGTTGAGTTTCTTGAACTCTTTATATATTCTGGTTATTAATCCTTTATCAGTTGTATATTTTGCAAAAAATTTCTCCCATTCTATTGGTTACCTCTTCACTTTCCTGAGTATTTCTTTGGCAGTACAGAAGCTTCTCAATTTGATGTAAAACCATTTGTTAATTTTGACTTTGATTGCCTGTGCCTCTGGGGTCTTTTCTAAGAACTCTTTTTCTGTGCCAATGCCTTGCAGGGTTTCTCCAGTGTTGTCTAATAATTTGATGGTATCAGCTCATAGATTTAGGTTTTTAATTAATTTTGAGTGGATTTTTGTGTAAGGTGTAAGGTATGGGTTTTACTTCATACTTTTGCATGAGGGGATCCAGTTTTCCCAGCACCATTTGTTGAAGAGAGTTTCCTTGCTCCAGGGGTTGATTTTAGCCCCTTAATCAAAGATAAGTTGGCTGTAGATGCTTGGGTTGATTTTGGCATTTTTGTTCTGTTCCATTGGTCTATCCATCTGTTTTTTTTCTTTCTTTTTTTTCTTTTTTTCTTTCTTTCTTTCTTTTTTTTTTTTTTTGACAGGCAGAGTGCACAGTGAGAGAGAGAGACAGAGAGAAAGGTCTTCCTTTGCCGTTGGTTCACCCTCCAATGGCCGCCGCGGCTGGAGCACCGTGCTGATCCGATGGCAGGAGCCAGGTACTTCTCCTGGTCTCCCATGGGGTGCAGGGCCCAAGCACTTGGGCCATCCTTCACTGCAGGCTTATTAATTATTCTTTTAATTTTCACTTGACATCTGTTAAGCTGCTCTGATGCCCACATGCACATTTACCATCTAATAAACTGGCTTTGCAACTGCCAATCCTGAGATGATGCCAGTGTCCACGCCTGGGTTGCTATCCGTGTGTGCTCTCTGATTATTGAAGTGATGAGGACTGCATTGTAGCATGGCCTCTTCTCCAATTCTGGGCCACATTTGGCTACTTCAGTTCCAGTGTAGCTCTTTTTGTATCAGAGACCACAGAGTCTCTAACTTCCTCCTCCAAAGGGGCTGAAAACCAATTTAAGAGAGTAGGTAAAGGCCAGATGACATTCTATCCCCTCTGGGACATTACTGCCTTCTAGTTCTTCTTCAATAAGACACTCCTATCCCCTGCCGTTTGCAAAGCCACCCCTGCCTCCCACCACCAAACACACCAAGAGAAGAGAAACAGGTTGGAGTGGGTGAATGGAAAAGGGAGAAATGAGATGTTGTTTATAACTTCTGATCAGTAGCTCGACCTGCCAAAAATGCCCTGTTACACTGGCATCCTTAAGCGTAGGGCGGCATGCTTCTTATGATCACAGCGGAGATACTGTGAGGTAACTTTGGGACACATCTTATTTTTCAGACATGCATAGCACCCACTAGTCTGCCACCACTAAATACAAGCTGCAGGGTGAGTCAATAATTCAAGGATTCTAAGAGTGAAAATGATGCCTTTTGTGGGAGAAGTAGAGAAATTAGAGATAGGGGTAACCTTGGGCCAACTAACTGTGCTGTGTGACCCTCTTGGGGCCTTAGCTGTTTATTTTTGCATCATGCCTTTTTCTTGGAATTTGTTCTTTTGCTGGTATATGTAATCAGCTTAATGGGTCCTCCTCTCCAACAGAGCGCAGAAGAAAATGGGTCCAACTGCCTAGGTCTTCAGCTGCAGCTAAGACTTTGGCTGCAGACTGTCTCATTACACATCCTGGTTTTATACTCTTTGATTTCCTTCTCTTTAAAGCATGGGTTAGAAAATCGCAACTACTTAATAGAGCCAAATAAGGATTAAATAAATTACTGTCTGGAGAGCAATTTTTTTGAAATATTTATTTTATTTATTTGAAAGACAGAGTTACACAGAGAGGTAGAGACAGAGAGAGGTCTTCCATCTGCTGGTTCACTCCCCAGGTGGCCACAATGGCCAGGAGCCAGGAGCTTCTTTCATGTTGGAGAGCAATTTTAATAGTGTCAACATGGTAAGCACTATATGTTTGCTACTACTATTGAGCTAGGAGTTTGAAGGGTGCTATACAGTTCTTGTGTGGCATAGGCGAGTTCACCCGCATAGGACACAAAACAGATGGTGAGGCAACAGTCAAGTCAGTGATTGAATGTCTTCTTTTGAGTGAAATCATTGAGCGGTGTTAAGGGATTGCCACAGCTGATTATGTGCAGGAGTTCTTCTTCTACCTTGTCTCATTACCTTTAGATTAAAAATACAAACGACAAAAAAGAATACAACCCCTTTTCCTTTCATTGAATTTCATCAATCTCTACTTTGAATAAATTGGATAAAAATTTCAGATTATATAAATCTAAGTAAACATTTTCAGTCTTGAAATTTTGATGTAAAACCTACCTTCCCAAGGCTTTGCCTGTCTCTGTGTACAAATGTAGTTCACATCAATGATAATAACTTCCATGTAGCAGGTGGTGCAGCCCCATGCTGTGCAGGATGTCTAGCTCCATGCAAACTGTCTTTTTACAAGTCTTCTTGGGAGTGTGTACACAGAGTGCCTCTCAGATTTATGGATGTATTCCCTCATGTTTTCACACTCATCCAGATTTGTTGCTCTGAAGGAGCTTGAAACAATACACTTTCTTCACAATGCTTCTGAAGAAAAGTCCTATCCATGCCAGAAGTGTCATTTTTTTAGTAGTCACCAAAACTAACATCTTTGAGGTTGGAGACTATGCAGCTTTCACTGGGTGGGAATCATGCCATGGTCAAGGTAGAGCTGGTGAGAAGCATGCGCATTCATAGCGGTGCGTCTGCCCTCTGGACTGCAGTGGAGTGAGTGGTCCACGTTCCCTGGAGGCTGTCGTGAGGCATTGCAGGTCCTTGCATCGTGTGTTGGATGTACTTTACCGGCTGTATTTTCCTTCCTTCCTCTTCCTACTTGCAACATAAATGTTGAGCTTACTCACACTACCTATGGTAAGAGAAAATTGTGTAGATCCAAGAGTAGACACCTAGGTGGTTCCTGTCCACATGTCTGATTTAAAGCTATTCCATATCCCTGGCGTTAGAGTCATTATGAGTACTTGAGCAAGTGCACTTGGTATCCTAATTAATCCCAAAGGGGGATGATGCTATGGAGACAGGTTTTCTTTTTCCTGATAGCAGTCAGCATCTATTTGTTCTTAATTTCTTCTCATTCTATCTGAAGTCTCTATGGTGTTTACAGTTCACAGAAAGAATACTTGTAAGCTGTTCTTTCCTTAGGCAAACTAAATGTGTTAATGATGTTATTTTTCGCACAAACATCAGTTCTCTTTTCCAAATTACTTTTGATGTTCTTGTTGGAGCTTTAGGCAGTTTGTATATATTGAGGTATATCTCCGTTTACAAAATAGGTAGATAGCCAAAGATTCTGTTCAGAATTTTCAAGTTGAATCCTCTGTTCCATTGACTGTATCATAAAATTGGGATTGTGTTTCCAGGGAATGGAGGGAAATTCCATAATAGTCTTAATAAAGTGTTGTTAGAGAAGGGTGGCTGTGGGGAGCAATTGAGACTAGACTAAGTTACTGGAATTAAGACTTATTCTATGCATCTGCTCTCCCACAATATGGAGCTGAGAGAGAGAGACCAAACAACCTCTATGCAGCTGCCTCATCAGTTTGACAAGCTGCAGGAGCTGATCCTGCTCATGATTGGAGGAGAGCAGCATGCTCGGCATGTGGGCAGAAGAGTTGGGATTGGTGGAAGAGGACTATAAAGGAGGAAAGAGACAACATGCACCAGGAACATCTATCTGAAGGAACACCTGAGCAGCCCCCGAGAGAGCCGGCCGGCGGTGTGCCGCTCCTCCGCGGATGCGGGGAAAGTGGCAGGGGGTACCGTCCCTCCACGGAGGTGGAGGGGTCGGCAGCCAACCCGGGAAGGACCAGCAGCAAACCCGGGAAGGGCCGAGCAGACAAAAGAACAGCGCAGGGTCTAGTGTCGTTCCTCCACGAGTGGGGGAGCGACAGGTGGCCATAAAGACGAATTTCATGTTGTTGTACTGCAATCTTGCCTGGGTTTTTTAGTGTTGGTAGCAGTTTATTTTGAGATTTCATGATAAAAGTAGGCTAATTGTCAGAATTCACAATGACCCTTTGACAATGCAAAAGAGTCTGGCTAGCTTTCTAAGCTATTTCAGGTACATGACTAACCCAGGAGCTAGTTGCAGACTCATATTGGCCCAGGTGAGATGGTACCATGGACCTAATGCTTTGTTTCTTTTTTTAAACTGTTAATGCCAGTGAGGCACAGTGACTACACATTTTGGGCTTTTGAAGAGCACTGGATCTGAAATATCCTGTTTAATTGCCTCTGTAAGAATACTCATGCTGTCCAGATCATATTGCTATACTATTGGGTTCTTGGAGATACTCAGACTATAAATGGAAGATGATGCCACTTAGAAATGAATAATGTTGGGGCCGTGCTATGGCGCAGTGGGTTAATGCCCTGGCCTGAAGCACCAGCATCCCATATGGGTACTGGTTCAAGACGCAGCTGCTCCACTTCCGATCCAGCTCTCTGATGTGGCCTGGGAAAGCAGTGGAAGATGGCCCAAGTTCTTGGGCCCCTGCACCTGCATGGGAGACCAGGAAGAAGCTCCTGGTTCCTGGCTCCTGGCTTTGGATCGGCACAGCTCTGGCCATTGTGTCCGTCTGGGGAGTGAACCAGCGGATGGAAGACCTCTCTCTTTCTTTCTTTCTTTCTCTCTCTCCTTGCCTCTTCTCTCTCTGTGTAACTCTGGCTTTCAAATAAATAGATAAATCTTTTTTTTTTTTTTTTTGACAGGCAGAGTTAGACAATGAGAGAGAGAGAGACAGAGAGAAAGGTCTTCCTTTTGCCGTTGGTTCACTCTCCAATGGCCGCTGTGGCCGGCGCACTGTGGCCAGCGCACCACACTGATCCGAAGCCAGGAGCCAGGTGCTTCTCCTGGTCTCCCATGGGGTACAGGACCCAAGCACTTGGGCCATCCTCCACTGCACTCCAGGGTCACAGCAGAGAGCTGGCCTGGAGGGGCAACCGGGACAGAATCCGGCACCCCGACCGGGACTAGAACCCGGGTGTGCCGGCGCCACAGGCGGAGGATTAGCCTATTGAGCCATGGCGCCAGCTAAATAGATAAATCTTTAAAAAAAAGAATGCATTACAAATATAATCTAATTTAAAAAAAGAATAATGTTTATTCATTAGTTAAAAGATTATAGATACACAGATATCTCTTATTGTAGTTTTAGTGAATCTTACATCTATTCTATTTTTTATAACCAAGTCAGTATTTTTACCTTTTGCATATATGTGAAAAGGGAGGAAATAGCCATACACTCACAAATTGAAGGAAAGCAAACAGGAGCTGAACCTGACTGATGAGGAGGCGAGGAAACGCTGAATTTAGAGAGCATTCTCACTGGGATGCTATATGGAAATAGGGGAAAAGAAAGAGTACCTATTATTTTTCTGCATATAACTTTTCTAGTCATATTTCTTTTCACGTCCTTTAATTTCTACTTTCTCATATTACTGTTATTTTCTTGGTGTTCAACATATGTTTCAATTATGTCAGAAACAGACTTTCTGAGGATTTGTTTGGATTAACCAGGGTCTCACACCTCCCTTTATTTTATGCTGCAGCAAGATTTCAGAGTCTTAACCTATATAGTCCTGAGTATAGTTAGGATGTTTAGTAGACATGTATTCTAGGAATTAAATGGTCCTCACTGAAGGAAAGTGAAGAAGAAGATGAGATGGTAAAGGGATGACTTGGACTTGGGGACAGAAACTGAAGGGTAAGAACGAAAGGGGTGGTCTGGCCTTGTGTTGCAGTGGGTTAAGCTGCTGCCTGCAATGCCAGCATTCCATATGTATGCCAGGTGGAGCCCTAGCTACTCCAGTTCTGATCCAGCTGTCTGCTAATGTTCCTGGGAAAGAAGTGGATAATGGTCCAAAAGTTCAGGTCCATGCCATCCACATGGGAGTTCTGGATCGAGTTCCAGGCTCCTGGCTTCTGCCTGGCCCAGCCCAGGCATTGACGGCCTTTTGGAGAGTGAACCAGTGGATGAAAGATCTCTCACCCCCCTTTTCTGTTTCTGTTTCTGCCACCGTCCCCCCACCCCCACCCCAGGGAACTCTGCCTTTCAAGTAAATGTTAAAAAAAAATTGACAGGGAAACAAATGAGAAAATCTGTTCATCTGAGTTAGTTACAAGTGGTAGTGAGTCTGGCTCTGAACGGACATGGAGAAGGTTCAAAATGATCGTCCTCACTCAATTGCCATAGGACTTGGAGCTGCAACAAGACAGCGTGATCTTTTGGGTTCACTCCATAGGCATCCTAGTTTATAGTGAAGACATCCTTGTAGGGCTGGATCTTGTCAAGAAGGCATCCATTGTAAAGCGCATTTCAAGCTGCAGCATTATATTAGTGTTGACCTTCTTAGGTGGGCACTGAAGGAAAGGAAAATTGAGTAAAGTGAGTTCGTTTCGCCCCATAGTTTTAAACGCAGTTTGTGTGCGGATGGCTCCCATTTTCAATCTCCAGTTTGAACCCTGACCTCTAGACTACCTACCAGACATCTTTACCTGGTGTTTATTAGCATCTCAAAAACTCTCCATGAGTGTAAGTTTGCACCCACAAAGAAGCAGAGGGCAAGATGATATTGTAAGTTCAACTCCATTTATTGGGTAAAATGCAAAAAATGCAGAAAAATAGGGAGGAAACAAGGGATTAGAGGACGCTGGGTGAGCTGTCACCCTGTGAAGCAGGGCTCACCCATGCTGGGAACAGAGGGAAGGAGGAGATTTGGGAGGAAGTCTAAAATTTTTATGCAGTTTTAAGAAAATTTCAGCAAGGCTGATGTGGAATCCTGGAGCCAAAAGGTGCCGTCTGAGGACTCTTGCCTCTAGGGTGATGAGCATGATGTCATATCCCCAGGAGTCAACATCTAGGAGCAGCCTGGAGGGAGTGTGAATGTGAATACTGTGCAACAATTGGGCCATGGGTCAGCACACTCACTGCCACTGGAGGCATGCAGGGCATATTTTCATGACTGTCGCATATCCACAGACTTTCTACTTTTCCTTTGCTCATGAGAGAGCAAAGCCTTTGTCTGCTTATAATTGTTTCCATTGGGCCTGCCATGGAATAGGTTTTTAACAAACAAATAAACATTGGTTGAGTGAATGAATAAATAAAATTAGAAATGTACAAAAGCTGGACTATACTGAACATGCATTCTGTCTTGAAGCATTATATTTTATAATCTATTTTTGCATAAAATACCGTGAACATTTACCAACACTTTAAATATTCTCCTAAGAATAGTGTTCCATTTGGCTGCAATTTATTTCATTTTGTGGATGTGTTATGTTTTATTTATTCAAGCCCCATTAGTTCCAATATTTTGGTTACTATGTGAACAATATTATAGTGAGTATCATTGCCCTAAACTCAATAAAGTACAGAGACCAAGGATATCTTGCTCATCATTCTATCCCAAGTGCCCAGCAAATATTTGTCAATTGAGTTATTGGGTAAATAAATACATAAAGCATTTGAACTGATTTTTATTTCCTAATATCAAAACTTGTAACTTAAATGATCAGTTTTATATATTCTTATGTCTACTCAATTCATATTTGTGGGGAGCAACTCGGACTAGACTGTTACTGGAATTAAGACTTATTCTATGCATCTGCTCTCCCACAATATGGCGCTGAGAAGGGAGAAACAGCTTCTACGCAGCTGCCTCCAGTTCAACCAATAAACAGTAGGACCTGCTCCTGATTGGAGGAGAGCAGCGTACTCGGCGTGTGGGTAGCAGAGTTGGGATTGGTGGAAGAGGACTATAAAGGAGGAGAGAGACAACATGCACCAGGAACATCTATCTGAAGGAACACCTGAGCAGCCCCCGAGAGAGCCGGCCGGCGGTGTGCCGCTCCCCCGCGGAAGTGGGGAAAGTGGCAGGGGGTACCGCCCTTCCATGGAGGTGGAAGGGACAGTAGCCAACCTGGGAAGAACCAGCAGCAAACCCGGGGAGGGCCGAGCAGACAAAAGAACAGCGCAGGGTCCTGTGTCGTTCCTCCACGAAGAGGGGGAGCGACATAATGGTGCCGTGACTCGGATATGAAGCCTGGGCAGGGTTTAGTGTCATTCCTCCACGAAGACGGGGAGCGACAATATTGTAAAATTATGTTCTAGAAAGTGATTACTTTATGTTTCTACCAGCAGGAAATGAATGCTTACTGCTTTCTCAAATAATACTCAACAAAAAAGTTCTCAAATTGATTAGTGACAAATATTATCACATTTCAATTTGCATTCTTTCATTAGTAGTGACATAACTTTTTTTTAAAGATTTATTCATTTGAAAGGCAGAGTTACAGACAGGCAGAGGCAGTGAGGGAGGTCTTCTATCCATTGGTTCACTCCCCAGATGGCTGCAACAGCTGGAGCTGCGCCCATCCAAAGCCAGGAACCAGGAGCTTCTCCCGGGTCTCCCACGTAGGTGCAGGGGCCCAAGGACTTGGGCCACCTTCTGCTGCTTTCCCAGGACATAGTAAAGAACTGGATCAGAAGTGGAGCAGCTGGGACTTGAGCCAGCACCCATACGGGATGCTAGCACTGTAGGCAGAGGCTTCACCTGCAATGTCACAGTGCTGGCCATGAGAAATTACATTTTTAATTATTGATTCATATGATCATTTGTACTACTTTTTATATGTAAGAATTATTTATTATTTATTTGAGAGGCAGAGTTATAGACAGTGAGAGGGAGAGACAGAGAGAAAGGTCTTGCATTTGCTGGTTCACTTCCCAGATGGCCACAACGGCTGGAGCTGGGCCCATCCAAAGCCAGGATCCAGGAGCTTCTTCCAGTTCTCCAATGTGGGTACAGGAGCCCAAGCCCTTGGACCATCTTCCACTGCTTTCCCAGGCCAAAGCAGAGAGCAGAATTGGAAGAGGAGTAGCTGGAACATGAACCGTTTCCCATATGGGATGCTGGTGCTGCAGGCGGAGAATTAACAACCTACAGCACCACAGTGTTGGCCCTCAGTAATATTTTAAGGCACAGCTAAAAGTGTAGTTCTGAGATCTAGTTCTGCCATTCACTAGTTGCCTTGCTTTTGTAATTGCTTAGTTTCTCTGAACTTCAATTTCCCACTAGGGAGTGGGAAAAGTGGAAAAAATAATGGCACTTGTCTAGTAGAGGACACCTTGTGCAAGTTGGCAAAAGATTGTGGATGGAGTTGGCCTTGTGCTTACTAAAGGGGCCCTCACTGCCCTTAGTATGGCCCAGTGGAAGCCGGGTTTTGGTAAGGAGTAAATGCCAAAAGTCAGAGTGCTCAGCATAGTGCCTGGACAGAGCTAGTGCTAAGAGGGGGCTGCTATTACCTTTGTTGCTGTGTATCTGCATGATCTACTACATTGTGCTGCTCTAGGGATGGTAACCGTATTTCACGAATCTTTGGATCCTGGAGCCTAATGGAGGGCCTCGGATAAATAGTAGTAATGCCATAGCCACTTGATGCTCTAGCATATAAGATCATACAAACCTTTCGTAGCAGTGGGGCTAATGTTTCTGTCAACTGATTCTGCCCTCTGTTCAGATGGCTTTTTTTATTTTAGATTTATTTATTTATTTGAGAGTCAGAGTTACACAGAGAAAAGAGAGGCAGAGAGAGAGAGAGAGAGAGAGGCCTTCCATCCGATGGTTCACTGCCCAATTGGCCGCAATGGCCGGAGCTGTACAGATCTGAAGCTAGGAGCCAGGAGCTTCTTCCAGGACTCCAACATGGGTGCAGGGGCCCAAAGACTTGTGCCATCTTCTACTACTTTCCTAGGCCATAGCAGAGAGCTGGCTCGGAAGTGGAGCAGCCAGGTCTCAAACCAGTGCCCATATGGGATGCTGGCGCTTCAGGCCAGAGTGTTAACCCATTGTGCTACAGCGCTGGTCCCTCATGTGGCCTTAAGAGAAGTTGCTTCCACCGGTGTCCTGGCTAACTAGGCTAATCTAGTCCCAGTTGGGGCGCTGGATTCTGTCCCGGTTGCTCCTCTTCCAGTCCAGCTCTCTGCTGTGGCCCGGGAAGGCAGTTGAGGATGGCCCAAGTGCTTGGGCCCTGCACCCGCATGGTGAGACTAGGAGGAAGCACCTGGCTGCTGGCTTTGGATCGGCGCAGCACGCTGGCCGTAGCGGCCATTTAGGGGGTGAACCAACGGAAAAAGGAAAACCTTTCTCTCTGTCTCTCTCTCTCTAACTCTGCCTGTCAAAAACAAACAAACAAACAAACAAACAAACAAAAAGAAAACCTTATTTAAATCTTTCAAGTCCATTTGCTCTTCCAAATCTTGACCTTGATTCAGCAATGTTCTGGCATAACACTATCACATTGTCCAATGGGGTGTTCAAGCCTGTATCATACTAAGCAGTTAGGTGCTGCTGTTGACTTTGAGCATCCTAAATGGAAAGTTATGAACATCTGTTTCCTTTCTAAAAATATCCATACTATATTTTATTTTATCATGTGCCAAGTTCCCAGGAGAAAGCAGAATTGCGTTTATCCATAAAGATCCGAGAGGGTCTTCTTTAGGAGGGAAGTGTCCTATGGGGACTGATATCTGAAGGCATTTTCTTTGCCCCTCCAGATATTCTTCAGAGACATGCCCTAGAGTGATGTATGAGTAAGACTGAAAAAATAAAAGAACCCAAACCAAAGGCAAAAGTATGCTTTACAAAGTATGTCAGAGGACCTAAATTCATGAAATCTAATGTTTAATTAAAACATTTCCCTCTTGTTCTTGTCATTACCCATTTAATTTTTAGTGCAGCCTGCTGTTTGGGGTTTCCAGAGGTTTCAGTTTAATTTGACACTTTGATATGGAACAAACTAGCAAAAAAAATTCAAAGAAACATAAAAAAGCCCAGCATACTGAAAGTTTCAACTGTGCTAATTATATTTATTGAGGATGTGTCAATATGGTGGTCGAACTTCCTTTTGGGAAGTGCTTACTAGATGGGAGATTTAACATTTTACAGTTGGCATTCTTGAATTAACATAACTATGGCTGGAATCATTTTTCTTTTTTATCTTTCTTTGCCATGCTTTACTCAGTCACTAAATGATGCCTTCTCTGAGCAACCTTGATGGATGAAGCAACATGCTTCTAAATAACATATATTTGTAGAGCTTGCCAAATCAGTAAGAAATGTAGCTTTGCCACTGCAATGTAACTGGAATAGATGTCTGACTATTTTAAAACATGTGGATAGTCTAAATTAAATTTTTAGTTAATAAAATAAAAATTTCTACCTAATTATTTTATGATGTGGTAGAAAACAATGTCATTTACATGGTGGCTCTCTTGACAAGTCACCAACCATCTGGAGAAAAAACAAGCAACTGTCTCTAAGTAATTACTATTTATATATTTTAAGAAAATATGTAATACAGAAATATTTTGCCTTCCCAAAGAAAAATTAAGTAAATTTGGTATTCAAGCAACATTCATATAGCATAGAAAATACGCAGTTTTATACTGGTACAGAAAGTAGCAGTACAGAAATAATATAAATTGTTTGATTATTTATCTGATTTACATATAATGTGAGTTACTTCTGAAGAGGATTACTGTTAAAACACCAGGATAACATAGTTTTCTCTCTTTTTTATTATTTTATTTACTTGAAAGAGTTACAGAGAGGGTAGAGCCAGAGAGAGAGAGAGGTCTTCAGTTCTACTGGTTCACTCCCCAGATGACGACAACAGTCAGAGCTGAGATGATCTGAATGAAGCCAGGAGCTTTTTCTGGGTCTCCCATGTGGGTGCGGGGACCTAAGGACTTGGCCATCTTCTACTGCTTTCCCAGGCCATAGCAGAGAGCTGGATCCAAAGAGGAGCTGCTGGCACTTGAGCCTGTGCCCATATGGGATGCAGGCACTGTAGGCTGGGGCTTTAAACTGCTATGCCATGGAGCTGGTGCCCAACATAGTTTTCTAATAATGAAAAAATTTGGGTAAAGGGAAAAGAGAATGGAAGTAGAATGAAACTCTGGGAGAATAATCACACACTGACACATGCTTTTTTTTATTTTATCACAGGTGGGTCTTAGATTGAGTGCTAAACTTTCTAGCAGTCAAGAAATTGAGAGAAAGATGGTTAGTTACATGATTAATGATGTTGACAAGATTTAAATCAAACATATTGTTCTGGAGAAGTGTGTTCCTGAAACGTAGGCCAGAGAGAATTTTCCCCAACTGATCCTTTTTTTTTTTTTTTTTTTTTTTGACAGGCAGAGTGGACAGTGAGAGAGAGAGACAGAGAGAAAGGTCTTCCTTTGCCGTTGGTTCACCCTCCAATGGCCGCCATGGCTGGCGCTGTGGCCGGCGCACCTCGCTGATCCAAAGGCAGGAGCCAGGTGCTTGTCCTGGTCTCCCAAGGGGTGCAGGGCCCAAGTACTTGGGCCATCCTCCACTGCACTCCCTGGCCACAGCAGAGAGCTGGCCTGGAAGAGGGGCAACCGGGACAGAATCCGGCACCCCAACCAGGACTAGAACCCGGTGTGCCGGCGCCGCAAGGCAGAGGATTAGCTTAGTGAGCCGCGGCTCCGGCCCAACTGATCCTTACGAGACAATTCTGCATGATTAGGAAACAATATTTTTCCTTTGAAAATATTCTTTCTTAAGAGTAGGCATTCGGCATAAGAATTAAGATACCTCCTGGGATGTCTGTATTTTCTATCTGAGTGGCTGAGTTTGAGTCCTGGCTGTGTTTCCAATTCCAGCTTCCTATGGTAACACACCCTGGGAGACAGCTGGTAAAACACAAACACACTTTATGTACTTTTTAGCAAATCATCCCATTGATTTGTATGCAGGTTTTTTTTTAAGAGAAAATATTTGACTTTATTAACTAATATACTTGATTATTATGATAATAAAACCCCCAATAAATAAATACAAATAAACAAATATATAAGCTTAATATTTTATTTAAATTAAGTTAGAAACATTTTGCATTTGATAAGTTACCATATGATTTGAAAGTATTCTTTATTAGGGCAATGAGATGATTTGCTCAAAGTCATGAAAGCTGTGTATGTGTTTTGTCTGAATTGAGGCCTGTTTTGTTTTTCTCTTTGATCCTGCATGAGTAGACACTACAATGGTCTTCCGTGTAAAATCATCAGAGGGTCTGGTGATTAGTTTTGTGTTCCTTTTTATTAATAATAGCCTCTCTTCTATAGAATAAACTTATGGAAGAATTAGAAAGCACTCCTCAGGGAAATGAAATTGCTAAACAGAAATGTGAGTTTATCTGCGCAGTTATATTATCAAGGTGATCTAACGAAACAACACCAACAGTAATAATTTTTGTCAGGATCCTTCCCTGTCCTGAAAGGATCCTAGTACATTTTAAAAAAAACTATTGAGTGGCAGTACTTATGGGAGCTTCATTTGGCAAGCATAGGTGGGGAGAGGCCAAACAAAGAGAAATGGGGAAAAAAGGCAATTGCTTGAATGATTCAGCTACAATAGACATTTTCACTTCAAATATTACATTATCACAGCAAGATCTATTCCCTTGCATTAATGTGTTTCATAAGAATTCCACAAAGTTCATTTTGGTTTTCATATAAAAGCACATATTGAAGGAAACATTTTATTTCTTGAACTAATCAAAACTTGAGCAATACATTGACAGTGTTCTGATTTTGACTTATAATGCTTCCTTTGCCAGAGATGGCTTCACGTGTGAGGTCACTTCCTGCGAGGTCCTCTCGGTGCTACAGGACTTGTATGATACTAAACCTGAGAGTTTGGCTCAGGAGTCACGACTGGTGAGTAGTGACATTCACTTCTGCTGCTGTTGATCACTAAAAATTTGAAAATTAGGATTTTTTTTTTTGTGGAGAATTAGGCTGTGGATGAAGATTTATATCTTCAATATGAAAATAATAATAAAAAGAATCATGAAAAATTAGAAGCTTATCACCTTGGAATAAACACACTGCCACTCATAGAATTTGGAATGTAGTTACTTTCAAATTAAAAGTCCTTCAGGGTGTATTTCTTCCCTCGATCATCTATGCAAATTTATTTCAATTGGGTAAGAGGGATGGTTTATTATCTGCACAAATTTAATTGTACTAATACAT
Organism: Oryctolagus cuniculus; assembly: GCF_051225735.1. Classification (NCBI taxonomy): domain Eukaryota; kingdom Metazoa; phylum Chordata; class Mammalia; order Lagomorpha; family Leporidae; genus Oryctolagus; species Oryctolagus cuniculus. Next base: position 36,960,987 of record NC_142878.1, read on the forward strand.
TTTAGAGAGTTTCTTAGCACTTAAAACTATGAGAATACAAGAAGCTAAAATCCACCTCGTATATCTCTTTGGTCATGTAAAATATTAAAATCAATATTTTTCTAACTGCAACATTATTGGAGAACTTCCCAAAAGGAAGATGCAGCCCAGTGGTTTAAGTGCATGAACTCGTTAGAGTATGGCTCATTAGCGAGCTGCTGAAAAGCCAGCTACAGGACATTCCTGCCCTGAGTCTATCATGAGCAAAGTGCTGGTCTGACTTGTTTTTCTAGCAAAGGTTGTTACTGAACCTGGTGATCCAACTCAACAAGCTGCCGATTTGTTTCTGTGCCTCCAGGCGCTGTGTGTTAGAATTATGTGAGGCCACCTGTTCATGCTTCAGGTCTGTTTAGCAGTGAGTATTAGAGTGTGAGAGTTGATATTTTACCAAGTTCTTAAGAAGTACACCTTGTCCTCTAAGTGAGTTCTATTTTCTCACTAAAGCCTGGGAGTTCACATCTGGGAAAAGCCACATATATACTTTAATTTTGTTCTAGGTATACTTTGATCCTCTCTTGTGAGAGCCACGTCTCTCTTTTATTTGGAAAAGGAAGCGTCATGTGAAAAAATAAATTCTTGTTTTTAAGGAGGCACAAACAAGATTTTATTGGTATTGAATAATTTAGAATATTTTAATGTCAATTTTCTGCTTTGGTTTATCTTTGTTGTTTTACATTCATTGCTCCTGTTATAAGTCTCATAAAATGAACATTTCTAAGAATGGGCAGTGTATCTAGTAATTTGCTAGGCATTGGAAGGTAGGTTGCTTCCTTGGGAGCTGACGATGTAATGGGGAAAAAAGGATGACCTACATATATCCACAATATTAAATGGAAAATCATCTATAATAAATTGCCAAATTATGTGTACACTGTAAATTGTGCAGTACTTTAGAGATTATACAGTAGGTAGAGTGGAATGGGAAGAAGATGCTGTGTAGGGTAAAGGAACCAGTCAAGATGTGAGAATGGCAAGGGTGTTCAAAGGGTTCAAGTTGAGAAATATGTGTATAGTTGGTAAGGACTTTGGTTCTAGAGTCAAAGAGTTTGAGTTTGACTCAAAAATAGGATTATAGCTTCTAAAAATGTATTATAGCTTCTAAACTACTGAGATGAAAAATAGGCTTGGAATGATTTGTGTGACAGACATGTAGAGATAATTTACAGAGGGAGAATGTAGAGGCAGAGAAAAATTTTAAAAACTATTATTTAATGGTAGTCCTAAGGAGTCCTAATTTGACACATGGTTTGTTGTAGGTTAAACTTTATTTAGGATAGAGATATTTAGGCTTTGCTATTTCAGAGTGTAAAGGAACTGAATTTTTTACTTGGATTTGTTGCTTGAGACTGTCTATAATAATTGTTCAAATTTAGTCTATAACACTGTACTTACTAGCTTTTAAACATCATATTTTTGATTACTGCTACTTATTATTTTAAGAAATGATAATTAGATGAATTACACTTGTTTTGTAAGTGGACTTCTAGAAATGTTTGGAACCATTTAAAAATTAGGTTGTCAGGATGAGCAAAGTTTGCTGAAGTAATATACAACAGGCAACTCTCAGTGCCTTGGCCACCATGCAGCTTTACTTCTGGTAAAGTTTTCTCTGTGTTAAATGTCGATTGGGAGTCCTTTCAGTGACTACTGCTGTCACCTGGAGTCCTACATGCTTCCATACTTAACAAGGCAGGAGAAAAGGAACTTGGTGAGTTTCTCATTGTCTCTGAAAGCTTCTGTGCACAAGGACACACGGAATTTTTAATCCCATTTTGTTGGCTGGAGGACATCACCTGCCTTTGCCTAACTTCAAAGTGGCAAGGAAGTGCTATGCCATCCTATGCCCCAAATCGGGGAAACAAAGACGTGTGAGAACGGCTCTAATGACCACCACAGGGACACAGTGTCTTTTCGAAGTACTCATGAGCGTAGGGCTGGAAAGAATAATGTCTTTCAAAGGAAATTATTTCACCAAGAAGTATTTCATCTGTTGCTTAGGTCGATAGGCTCACAGGCCCAGAACAAATTAGAATTTTAATATAAATGGTCAAGGTGACCTCTAACATGACTAGAATGCAATTCTCCATTATGAATTGGTAAGTGTATGAGGAAAGTTTATCAAAACTTCTTGCCATGGAAGTTTTGTATTAGATTCACATTTACGTTCTATACATTTGAGTAAAGAGAAGACAGTATCTTTTTCTAGAATTGGGGATATTTATGGGGTACTTTGTGATGTTTTAGTATATGTATACCTTGGGTATATGTCCAATCAGGGTAAAAATATTTATGTCTTCAAACATTTAATGTTTCCTTTTGATGAAAATCATCTAAAATCTTATATTATAGCTCCTACTTCTTTCCCCGATGTCATCAGTCATGAAAATATATCAACTTACTGTATCCTGCACATGAAGGCTGAGTCTAGTTATCCACATTGAAGTAGAGTATTGAGACATGTACACAGATAATTCAACCTAAAATGAAAAACTCCCCATTTCTTTGAATTGTACAGCTATTACAGGCAAATAATGTATTTTAGGTCATGAATTATGCTGATAATTTCTTCAATTAACCATTTGCCTTTCCCCCCAAGATTTTCACAAATACAACTTGGACAAAATATAAAAGGAATGTGTGTCATTAGACTCAAATTTCTCTTAGATTTGTTATTATTCAGGCTGCCACCTAATTTCCTCTGGGGATATCATAACTTTCTATACACTGAATACATAACAATTTGCTTATTTTCATTGACACTGTGTCTTGTATTGTATACCAAAGGAGACCACTTTATATTTAGGAAGATTACCAGTCATCTAAAAGGAGATGATATTTAGTGATTTGACATTTTAATCTCACTTTTAAGCTTTTTCTTTGTTGTGGAATTCCCCCAAAGACAGAGGCACAATGTCATGAAAGCTTAGATCAGTCTCCATTAGTCATGGAAATTGAGAGAAGTGAGGGAAGTGTGTAACATAAAAGAATTGACTGAATTTTCATTTTGTGCCTGTGTATTATAGCTAATTGGGGATTTATAATGCTTTTAACAAAATAATAAAAGTCATATTATGGAAACTCAGAACTTCTCAGGAGATTGTCTCATTTTCCCGGTTCTTTCTTTTGACTGTGGGGCTCTTCCTCCACAATGTGTAGAATATTGGCTTTATTCCATTTAAACTGAGATTTACTTTTGTCCTTGATGCACTGATTACTTAGCGCATGTGCGGTACAGGAAGGAAGAGATGTGAATTAATATTTTGATTTTAGAGGTTCTTCTTGGTGTCTGGATCTGAATATGCAAAATGTAGGTAGATTTCTCAAGCTGTTTATCCTTCCTGCTCCAAGTAAGCTGAATACATTCAACAAATGGAAAGCTAGGAAATACTTCTGATATTTCCATGCAAACTGAATACTCCTCCAGGAGAAAACCAAGGTTTAAATCTAATGAAGGTCAGATTATTCCCACTGAAGGTTTAAAAATAACTCAAGAGAGTTAGAAAAAAACACCTCAGTGTGCTCCAAATATGACTTTTCCAGCCACTGAACCTTTATATTTTTATAAATATTTAAATTTTAATAAAGGTTCAATAATTTCCTGTTACCTGCAGTTTTGCTAGGAAAGATAAACTAACTGGAGAACAAAGGTGCCAGGTAGGACAAATCCAAAGTATTTACCTAGAAGTGAGTGGAGATCACTGCAGATAACACTAGGTCTTTGAGAAAGAAGTCAAGGCTGGAAAGAAAGATTGACAGAATTCAGAAGGGTACAGTGAACATGAGGTCAGGTTTAGGCTGGAACTGCCAATGCTCCCAGTTCACCTTTGGCTTGAGTAGATGCTCATTCGTATTCTAACAATCTCCTTCTTGATCTAGCTTCTGCCTACATCTTAGCTGTTTTCCCCATCTATTCTTAATTCCAAGTCTACCCTCGGCCAGTGAATTTTTAAAAAGTTCCTTGTAGAGGCTTGCTCTCTCTCACCACTAAGCCTTCTTCCATATTATCACTCTGCTGGGCCCATCTGCGTCTGACTGTTATAGTTAGGAGAAAGCATTTGGTTCACAGAGTAAGTCCCATGTGCTAAGTGTAAGTGTGGAAGATGTTTTATCACCCAACAGAACTTTTCCGGTTGATATTATTAGGAAAATTATAAAGACATCAAAAAAGAGAGAAACTTTAAGGAGCAATGGGTAAATACCTATAACATTGTTGTGTAGGACCAAATGAATATAATTATTCCTACTTTTAACCAGCCACATATTTGATCTTCTTTTAAGATTCCTGACAGAAACATTAACCTTGAGTCTCCTGCTGCTGCACACTTTCCTAAAGCTCCCTTAGAAGAATAATATTCATGGGGGAGGGGCAGCAGTCTATTTCTCCCAATACATGTAACCCCCTGGATCAAGTTACATTACCAGAAAAAAGTGCACAGCTTCAACTGAATTGCACGCTTATGCCCTGCTGTTTATGTACCATGTGAAATTGCATTCTTTATGAAGCACTTACATAAAAGTGATCATATTTGATAGGGGAATGTTGTTGTTAAATATTATTATAATTGAAGACCTAGCTATTTCACTCTAAGATATATACCTGGGTGAAACTTCTGCCTGTGTTTGACAAGAGACACATATATTCACAACACCACTGACCAAGAAAGCAAGACCACTCAAATGAACTAAATATGCTCCAATAAGAGAACCTTCAAGTAACCTATATATCCAACAATAAGAGAACAAATAAGAGAACAATTTATAGTTACACAATGAGAGGTTACAAAGGAATCAAAACAAGTAAATTATAGCAGCAGACAATCATATGGATGAATTTTAGCAACATGATAGTAAGTGAGAAAATAAGTACTAAAAATTACACACAAAATGATGCCCATTTTTATAAAGTTAAAAACAAATAAGAGAAAATAAAAATTTAGGAGTAAATGTTAATACTACATACTTTTATAGAAAGGGAATCAAGGTATAATAAGGAACATGTGATTCAGGATGAAGCTAGCTTTGGTGGCAGGGGTCTGTGGTTTGGGCTGGGCAGGGACCGGAGAGTAGTTATAAGTTAATGTCAAGGTCCTCACTCTGGTTACTGGTAGTGAGTCACAGATGCTCACTGTATTATTAAAACTAACTAACTAACTAACTAACTAACTAACTCACACTCTAACTAGAGCTTCAGAGAACAAAGCCCAGTAAAATTCATAGAATCCTCTTAATGAAGTCCCCAGGGAAGATTGTTTTTCTCTGATCTGAGAAATTAAAAAGTTTTTCTATTAACTCTAAGAATTTTCTCTTTGCTTTGGCTGCTAGAAGACGTTAGAGTTCAATTTTGCAGGCCACCTTCAGTAAGAATACAAGGTGTTACACTATGCCTAGACTTTTGACCAATAGAAACTGTAAGATGATGTGTTACTTTAAGTCAAAACATTTATAAAATTTATAACAATAAACATAAATGCATGAAAAAGAAGAATACAAGGTCTTATGGTACACATTTCTGTGTCTAACTTGAATCCACATTTCATTTTTGTTAACCCACCCAAGTTTCTCTTACTTTTGATTTTTTAAAAACTACTTTTAACAATACCATTTTGTGATAGTATTTCTATGAGCTTCTATAAATTCTCTTTAACCAGGCAAACATATTTCCCATTATTGGACGGGATCCAGCATCAATTCCTTGAGAATGAGGGTGACACTGCAGTAGGTTAGGACATTACAGATACTGTTTTTGTTGTACTTTGCAGTTTGCAGAAAGAAAAATAGGAGTGTTTCTTAGGATCAGTCTGGGGAAAATGTGTTGGGTGTGTTCTACTCAAATATACATTTTACAATAATTTTAAGTATTTCTCTAGAATGTCCATCATACAATGAAAAGTCATCTCTTAGTAGTACCTAATTATACACGTTTTTAAGACAAGAAGAATTAATTAAATGATAACCTGAGAAAATTGTGTGAAATATTCAAGACTCAACAAATTGGCAAGGGTTAAGGGGTGGAATTGTATTTTACTTGGGCAGGCATATGATTCTTAACAAAACCCAGATGTCAGTTATTAGAACTAATGTTTCCTTGAGCATGGACTGCTGGTTCATTGATGATAGGTTTGACTATCTGCAATGGGCAATATTCTACAGTGGAATCATAATATAATCAGAAAAAGTGTATTGTCCAGAATTGATTTGCTTTTATGGTTCCTCTGCAAAGGTGTTTATTTAACAGTCCATATTTAGAGCCATTTGGCACAAAACTAAGAGGAGAACTAATTTTCAGTGGACTATATTTTAAAAGTATTTCAGATTGAAGATAATAATCAATATTTTTATTTTTATATTCTTTAAGAAATATGTAAATTTCTGAAAAATATATTCATAAGTATTTCCCAGTGATTAGCTGAGAGAGAGAGAGAGTCCTCCATCCTCTGCTTCACTCCCCAAGTGGCCGCAATGGCCGGAGCTGCACCAATCTGAAGCTAGGTGCCAGGAGCTTCTTCCGGGTCTCCCACCTGGGTGCAGGGGCCCAAGGACTTGAGTCATCTGCTGCTGCTTTCCCAGACCACTGCAGAGAGCTGGATCAGAAGTGGAGCATCTGGGACTCGAATTGGTATGGGATACCAGCCCTACAGGCAGCAGCTTTAACCACTACACCACAGTGCCAGGTCCCAATTTTTTTTTTAAAGATTTATTTATTTGAAAGGCAGAGTTACAGGAGAGAGAAGTGACACACACACACACACACACACAAACACATATACACAGATACAGATTTTCCATCTGCTGATTCATTCCCAAGACGGCTGCAGCAGCCACAGCTGGGTCAGGTCAAAGCCAAGAGCCAGGAATTTCACCCAGGTCTTCCATGTGAGTGGCAGGGGCCCAAGAAGTTGGGCCATATCCCACTGCTTTCCAAGGCACATTAGTAGGCAGTTAAATCAGAAGTGAAGCAGCAGGGACTGGAACTGGAACCATATGGAATGCAGGTGTTACAGGAGGCAACTTAACCTTCTGCGCCACAGTGCCAGCCCCAAAATTTCTCTGTTGTATGCCCTTGTAACATTGTTGCCATTTGGAATCAAAGAAGTTACCTTTTCCTTGAGTTTCTCACTATTCTGGTATATAAGTGAATTAAATAAATACTCGTCAAAACAAGTAAAGAAATTTTTAAAAATTTATATATATATATTTTTTATTTATTTGACAGAGTTACAGACAGTGAGAGAGAGACAGAGAGAAAGGTCTTCTTTCTGTTGGTTCATTCCCCAAATGGCTGCCACGGCCAGTGCTATGCCGATCAGAAGCCAGGAGCCAGGTGCTTCTTCCATGTGGGCACAGGGGCCCAAGCACTTGGGCCACCCTCCACTGCTTTCCCGGGGCCACAGCAGAGAGCTGGACTGGAAGAGGAGCAACTGGGACTAGAACCAGCGCCCATATGGGATGCCAGCATTGCAGGTGGAGGATTAACCAAGTGTGCCACAGTGCTGGTCCCAAATTTATATTTATTTGTAAAATGTTGCTTAATTTGAAGGAGAGAGAGATGAGAAATGAACTTGCATCTATTGGTTAACTCCCCCAAAGCCTGCAGTGTTTGGGTCAGGCCAAAGCTACCAGCTCTATGCAGGCCTCCCATGTGGGCAGCAGGGACCCAGGTACTTGGGCTATCACCTGCTGTCACTGAGGGTGTGCATTAGCAGGAAACTAGCATTGAAAGTGGAGTAACGAACTGGAATGCAGGCACTCTTATATGGGATGTGGGCATCTCAAGTGGCAACTTAATTGCCATACCACAATGCCTGCCTCACACTTTATTTTTCAGTTAGCCAGTTTCAGAGAGTGATTTTCTTAAGGATTATTTTATTTTTAAAAATTTATTTATTTGTGTGGTTGGCGCCATGGCGCAGCAGGTTAATGCCCTGGCCTGAAGCACCAGCCTCCCATATGTGTGCCGGTTTGAGACCTGGCTGCTCCACTTCCTGTCCAGCTCTCTGCTATGGCCTGGGATAGCAGAAGGTGGTCCAAGTCCTTGGGCCCCTGCACCCAAGTGGGAGACCAGGAAGAAGCTCCTGGCTCCTGGCTTCAGATCGGCCAATTGGGGAGTGACCATCAGATGGAAGACCTCTCTCTCTCTCTGCCTCTCTTCTCTCCATGTAACTCTGACTTTCAAATAAATAAAATAAAAAAGAATATTTATTTGCAGGAAGCAGGTGTAGGGAGAGAGCGAGCAAGAGCCAGCACGTGAGTAAACTTACCAGCACTCTAATCCACTAGTTCACTCACCAAATGCATGCAACAGCCAGGTCTAAGCCTGGGGCCAAACTGGGAGCCAGGAATTCAATCTTAGTTTCCCATGTGGGTGGCAGGGACTCAGTTTACTGTTGTCTCATAGAATCTGCATTAGCAGGAAGCTAGAGTCAGGAGCCAGAGCTGATATGGAACCCAGGCACCCAGTGTAGGATGCAGGCTTCTTAACTGCTACACTGAATGGCCACTGCCCATTCCTCAAGGTGATTTTGTTTAGGGAAAACTAAAAGTTTAAATGTCTTTATTTCATCACCACAACATATCAGAAACTAAATGCAGAAGGAAACATTTTTTCTCTAGATTATAACACATGACACAAATTTCTTAGCTTTTTAAAACATCGTTGATACAGGTTTTTTAGTTTAGTTGTGAACATATGCTAATTAGAGTAACACTCACAGGTTCTGTTTATATAAGGCCTATTAAAGGCAGCTCTGTACAGTGATCTGCCCTCAAGGAGACCCAACAGGACAGTCCACTGCAGTGGCTTTCCATGTGGTAAGCCTGGGCTTCAGCAGAAGTCAGGTTATGAAGAGCCTGGCAGCTCTGCCAGCCACAAGTCAGCTCTTCTGCCAGTTTCTATTTGCCTCTCAACTGGAAAACTTAGTAGAGGTTTAGACAGCAGCTCTCTTAGGTTCTCCAATAATGACTCTATCTTTTGTTCTAGACCTTATCTAGCCCATCTTGGCCTCATTCCTTTGTAATCATAGCCTCTACTCTAACATCAATGGCTCTATTCCCAACCTGTGTGTATTGATGGTGCTCTCCCCCACTTAATGTTGTATGATTATTCAGAATTTCTCCACAGACAAACCCCTCTACCTGCAAAAGTTGAGTGGTTTTTCTCCCAGTCTTGGTTGGGATCAGCTTTAAACCAAGTCCATCAAACTGTCCTCACAAGGGTCCAGAGAACCCTTCATTGCCTCTCCTCTATGAAATCCTCTCATTACTTGGTTAATGCCACTCTTAGGATCATTGGTTGCTATTCTCACCCTGTCCTTTATACTACAGCGTCTGTTTAAGTGTTTATAGCTGGTGAAGACCAAGGCCTTCAGCAACCAGGCGGTCAACCAAATGCTGCTACAGCGACATACTCGGCCCCCCACCCAGGAGACAGTGGCTTGAGACATCGCCCCATGACAGTGAAGAGTACCTTGTCGCCACATGTCAGCAGGAAGTAGCTCTAAAGACAGATCATCGTCCCTCTACCTCTCCTGGATTTTGGGGACTAATGTAATCCCATACAATTCCTGCTTTATAAAAAACGAAAGGGGGGAATGTTAGGAAAATGGCGTAGTCTTATCTATGGTGCGATCTACCCCCTGATTTACCTCCTAGGCTCTAAGCCCCCCCCCCCCCCCCCGCACCATTGCTGGAAGCCAGGTAGCCACATGACCCAGCCACCGGTGTCAAGCTCCACCCTCATTCTAATAGGATTTGCTGCTCCTGTTTCCCTGCCCGCCCTCTACGCAAAGTTTTAAAAGGACCAGTTCCTGAACACGTGGCTCCTCTCTTGCTCCCTGCTCTCCTCTCCTCTCTCTCTTTCTCGCTCCTCTCTCCCTTTGCTCTCTCTTCTCTCCACTCCTCTTCTCTTTTCTCTTGCTCGCTCTCTCTCTCATTCTCTCTCACCCCTTTCCTCTCTCTGTTCTGCTTGCTCTCTCTCTCTTTTACTCTTTTTTTCCTTCCTTGTCCCTTCCCTCTGGCCTGCTGGGTTTTCCCCAATAAACCTTTTCCCTTAAAAAAAATTATTTATATATATTTTAACTTTTTATTTAAGGATGGTTTTAAATTTACAAAAAAAAAAAAAAGGGAAGTAGTACAGAGTTCCCATATAATACCCAGCTTCCCCTATCATTAACATCTCATGTTAATATAATATATTTGTCACAATTAATGAACTATACCTATCTTCTCCTGTTTTTTTTTTTTTTTAAAGATTTATTTACTTGAAAGTCAGAAATTACACAGAGAGAGAAGGAGAGGCAGAGAGGGAGGGAGGGAGGGAGAGAGAGAGAGAGAAAGAGAGGCATGTCTTCCATCTCTGGTTCACTCCCTAATCTGCCACAATAGCCCAAGCTATGCCAATCTGAAGCTAGGAGCCAGGAGCTTCTTCCGGGTCTCCCATGTGGATGCAGGGGTCCAAGGACTTGGGCTATCTTCTACTACTTTCCCAGGCCATAGCAGAGAGCTGGATTGGAAGTGGAGCAGCTGGGTCTTGAACCGGCACCCATATGGGATGCTGGCCCTGCAGTGGGTGGTTTAACCCACCATGCCACAGCACTGGCCCCACCCCTTCCCCGGTTTTTAAAATCTAAACTCCCTCTATCTTTCCCATCCCTCCCAGCCTGTGGTAATCAATAGTCAGTGTTCAGATTTTTTTTTCCAGCTTCCACATATGGGAGCACATGTATTTATCTTTCTGCATCTGAATTATTTCAGTTAACATGATGGCCTCTAGCTCCATTCATTTTGCTGCAAATGACAGGATTTCATTACTTTATGACTGAATAGCATTTCATTGTGTAGATATAGAACCTTTTCTTTACCAATGCATCTGATGATAGACATCTTGTTTGATTCCACAGACTGGCTATTGTGAACAGTGCTGTGGAAAACATGGGAGAGTAGGGTTCCCTTTGATAACAATGATTACATGTCTTTTGGGAGTAGGGGTAGGAGTAGGATTGCTGGCTTGTGTGACAGTTCTATTTCCTATTTTAAAAGAAAACTCCATACTCTTTTTTATTTTGTTTAATCACATTGTCATAGATTGTTGCATCATTCTTGTAATTGTTTTCAGTAAACAATTATTAATTAAGTACATTTTTAATATGAAGCAAAGTGGTAGGTATAGAAGAGAATAAAAGCATGACTAAAATTTAATCCCTACTCTTGAGGAGGGTATAATTCTTTTGTAGAATTAAGACAAAAGATTTGAAGGCTTTAGTGGCATAAAAGAAGTACACAAGTAAAAGAAGTAAAAAAAGATGTAAAAACTCATATATTCAGTTTTGCTTATCATTCAAAGCCTTTATGGCTTGGGTAGGCATATGGTTTGGCTGGCCTGGGATAATTCCCGTTTACATATATTGTCCTCGTGTAACTGTTCTGGAAGTCTTTTCCGTTCTCAGGAGTATTCCTGTTCGGAAGACAAATCATATGGTTATTCTACTTAGGGAGAAAACTGCATTTTAGTTTGGTTTTGAAGATTGAATAGAATTTCAAAAAATGGAGTTTTATACTATGGGATCACCAAAAATGGGTTGATTAATTCATGTCTGGAGTTAGGGATAGACATCAAATGAATACTATGGTACTTGGGTTGTATTAAAGATAGGTATTTGTCTTTACACAATGTGAAAGAAGCAACATCAGCAAAGCCACAAGGTTGAGAAATGTATGTCACACATGGAAAAGGGCAGGTAATGGGTGAAAAGTGAGCCCAAAGAACTTGACAAAGACCTGATAGTCATTGAATATTTTGCACAGATGGTAGAACTTGAAGGGTTTGCAGACATGCAGTGGAACTCGGACTTTGCTTGATAAGCAATGAGAATACTAATGGTGAGGTGTCATGAAATGCTTTTGTCCAGAGAAGATTGTATTGGGGTTTGTATTAAAAAATGTTGTGGAAGAACAGAAGATAGATTGGGACCTTGGAGACTGGATAAATAATATCACAAAGGGCATATTAAGAAAAAAATCAAGGTCTGAGTTAAGTTAGTGACATGAGGAATAAAACTGTACATCAAAGGATGGTACAGATATGCATTTGCCAAAGACTTTTCCTTAGCTCTCTGCATATAATTCTGCCTTTAAAAATAACTTAGGTTTAGACAAAACTTCACGAATTGTACAAACTCAGCTTGATTTTCATGAGTTTAGAAAAGTAAATCTCATTTTTATTGACCAGAATAGAATTCATCTTGCCATGTCAACAACTTTAAGAAACTTTATCATTCAGTGCCTTGTTCTTTATTACCAAGCATGGAAAGCAGAATGAAGTAAAATCCGAAATAAAGCCCTTAGTTAACATATATATGTCTCTTTATGCGTGGAAAGTGAACTGTAGTATGGAATTGTGACAGTTTCTATATAATCCAGGGTGAAAGCACATAGAAATTTGAATGAAAGCAGGAGCATTTGGTCTTAACTGATGGGACAGGAGGTTCAATTCTCTAACTTGTTTTGTAGCCTAGAAGTACAGGCTAATAAAGGGTAATGGACCTTTGAATAAAACAAATTTCCATGGGAAAGGTGTTAGATGTTTATTTCTTCTGCCTCCCACCTGATAAATAGCTCCACTTAGTAGTATTTCCTCAACTACTTAGAGGCCATTAACGTTTGATATGTTCTGTAGGTTGATCTGAAATCTGTAATATCCTTTGAACTTTGGTGACTCATAAAAGTATATTATAATCTTAGATTTGTACTTTCCTGGTCTGCCTTTAACCAAATGTAGTGATTGCTTTTTAAATTGCCTTTTTCATGACTTTGATACCAGTGAGCAGCCATTTTTTTCTTTGTGAAATATCAAAGAACTATGTTACATGTATATATACAACACATGAACTATGGAATTGAAGCAATCATTGAACTTAGTCATCCCTTAGTATCTGCAGGGGAATTAAATGTGGGACCTCTCCATGGATACCAAACTCCCAGGATACTCAAGCTACTTACATAAAATGGCACAGTATTTTAACATAAGCTGTGTACAGCCTCTAATTATAGTACCAGATATAGTGTAGATGCTATGTAAAGAGTTGTTTAATGTATTGTTTAGAGAATGATGACAAGAAAGAAGTCTGCACATGTTCAATACAGATGAAAATTTTCTCCAAATATTTTCAACCTGTGATTGGTTGAATATGCTAATGGGGACCTGGTAGATACAGAGGGTTAAATGAAGTATATGGATATTTGAGGGAAGAAAGTTGTTTTTCAGATTACCTGTGATACCTAAATTATTTTTATTAATCTCACATTTTGCTTGATGTTCATAGATACAGCTGAAACATCCACTTAATGGCTTACTTTAATTTTGCTTTCAAATCTTATTCATTGCTTTCTGACCACACCTCCTCATGGGATATAGATCCTTGTGAGCCAAAGAAGATAAAAATTTCCCCATTAGCCTAGACTCCATTTAACAATGTTTTTGGATTCTTCATCATACTAGCCCAGAAATTAACTTAATATTTCATACTCATCTAATTTAGGTAATAAATAAAATTAAAGCATCATTTAGGAAAAAATGCAAAGTGGGATAATATAGTAGTACTTGTTTGTGAAAAAATGTAATTAAAATAGATTTATTCTGGTGCAAAAATATTTTCAAACATAGGCATAGTATTTTCATAATATGTATTTCCACTATCTTAAAGAACCATTGTGTATACTCTTTATTGAGTACTTATTACCTACAGAACTTTTTATGTGGGTTATCCAAAGTGATCTTCACAGTGACTCTAGAATGGGTATCATTATCATCATTTCATGTTGAGTGTACAGAGACTATCAGAGTAGGGGTTATAGCTATCATCGAATTTGTTTTGACATTCTGTTCTCCAAAACCCAGGCTACATTTCAAGCAGCTCTTTGACCCTATGGGAGGTAACAACGTTGATTTGAATGTGTAGATTGTGGAGTTGGTCATGTACAATCACTTTCTAGTCTGTTATTTATTCTAACACACTCCCAACAGAGGTAGAATGATCCTTTAGTTCTCAGTGGAGAATGTGAAAAAATTTGGATCCTCTCAAATACCACACAGAATTTATTTGGTTTTGTGGAACAACACTTGAGAAATGTTTGTCTATCAGGAAGGCTGTGCAAAGGAACATTAGTTTTTGTTTCCAAAGATGGAAATAAGTAGGGATCACTTCAGGTCTCTGTAACTGCTCCTTTTACTCTTCATAACACAACATATCCACTGATATGCTGGATTGTCACTGTGAGTCTAATAGCTATTCACATAGAGATTGCCCTGTCTATATCCAGCATGCTTTTGAGCTCTTTGAGATAAGTTTCAAGAAATCAAATCCAGTCAAAAAACCCACTGGTATTTTAACATTTCCCCTATGTGGTGTCTCAGGGTCAGATTAAGTACCAGTTCAGCACTGAAAAAGATATCAGGAGGTCGTGTAAATAACCAGTCTTCTTTACTTGAGAGTAAACACAGGAACATGTTGGGAGAAGCTTAACCGGTGCACAAGGACTAAAAGGTTTTTAAACGGGACAGTTAACCCCAATTCTGAAACACATGACGAAAGCTGGGCCCTACAACATATTGATTTTGGTCAGATTGAAGAGAGTTGATTAGACTATAACTGTTTGTCAGCCTCATATATCAGGTTTATAAGAATCCTTTTTAAAAAATATTTACTGAGTGTAAGAAAACATTAGGGTATAAATAACAGCAGAGTTTGGAAGGTGCTTATCTTGGTGCATACTTTTGAGGGGAATTCAGAAAATTCACAGAAAAATGAAATTAAAAGATAAGTTAATTTTGGTGCAAAGAATTAAAATCCATGCATAGTTTTTTCATGATAAGCATTTTATTTTTAAGGAATTTAATTTATTTGGGAAACAGAGATGGAGATAGAGGTAGAGATTAGAGATGATAGAAAGTCGGATACACAGAAAGAAGTCTCGCATGCATTAGTCCACTCTTCAAATGCCTGTAAGGACAGGAACTGGGCAAGGCTGAAGCCAGGAGCCAAGAACTTACCCTAAGTCTCCAATCTAGGTGGCAACAGTTCAAGAACTGGAGCCATCACTTGCTGATTCCCTTGCTTGCCTATACATGTTATCAGGAAGTTGGAATTAGGGTCAGTGTTAGAGCTAACACTCTAATACGGAATGAGAGTGTCCCAAATTGCATCTTAAGCACTAGGCCTAAAACCTACTTCCAAAATAGGCATTTTCTGTGAGCTCTCTGTAGATCCCTCTTTTTTTTTTTTTTTTTTTTTTTTTTTTAAGATTTTTATTTTATTTGAAAGACAGAGTTACAGAGAGAGGTAGAGACAGAGAGAGAGGTCTTCCATCCGCTGGCTCACTCCCTCAGACGGCCGCAATGGCTGGAGCTGCAGCGATCTGAAGCCAGGAGCCAGGAGCTTCCTCCGGGTCTCCCATGTGGGTGCAGGGGCCTGAGGATTTGAGCCATCTTCTATTGCTTTCCCAGGCCGCAGCAGAGAGCTGGATAGGAAGTGGAGCAGCCGGGACTCAAACCGGTGCCAATGTGGGATGCCGACACTGCAGGCAGCGGCTTTAGCAGCTACACCGCAGTGCTGGCTCCTCTCTCCCTATCTTGGATGTTTTATATTGGAATCCTTCCTTAAGAGGAGGCATTAAAGACTAATAATAATAGTGACTACTCATGGTGTGCTGTGTGCCAATCATCTTTCTAAGCTCTTTCTCAATAGTGCTTAGGAGGTCAGATCCATTATTTTCCCTACTTCACAGATGAAGATATTGGGGCACAGAAAGGTTAAGTGAATTATCAAAGATCACACAAATTAGTGGATCCGCAGTTAGAATGTAGTATATTGATTCTGAATCACACTATTCATATTATGTTCTTGTCTACTGCTCTTTATGTGGAAGTGACCTTGGTCATAGATTCCTGCGGTTTTTGATTCAAATCTTTTATTTTTAGTGCCATGTCCTTTTCTATTCATTAACTAGCTGGCCTCCTTTCTCCCACTTGCTTGTCATCTGAGAAGTGTGATTTTTTTGGTAATGGTGGAGGGTGATCTGAACTAGAAACATCATAAAGCAGTGCAGCATAAAACATCTTCATGGCCAAGTTCATGGGCTCCTTCCCTCATTAGTGACAATGTGATCCTCTCATCTGAATCGAAGATGTGCATATGATCCTAGATAATCCTGTTTCTGTATCTTTATTCCCTCTTTGGATTATCAAGCTTTAAATTTTATTATGGGAGTGCAGTAAATAAAACTTGAAAAATCTTTAGAATTATACAACTCCAGGAAGTAAAAGTAAATTATGCCTTCTGAGTGGCTTCCTTAACACAGTTGATAATCAAGACAGTGGCTTGTTCTCTCCCAGCACAGAGGCAACTTCTGCATACAGTTCTGAGCAAAACCTAAAACATTTCACACATCCTACCTATAATGAGTACTGCAGACCAACTTGTCAACATTTAGACATTAGGAAAAGGGAAATGACGTTCAAAAGCCTCTAATGAGAGTGCACAGTGATCCATCTGTAAACATGGCTTGTGTACAGTATAATTGTTTGGATTTGGAAGGAAGAGAAGGATTATTTACAGGACTTTCTTGCAGATGGTGCATGGCCAGCATACAGATAGATTTGCATGCGATTCAGGCTGACTTCACTGGGTCCACATTTTCATGACAGTAAATGTTGAGCCATCAAAAGACTCCAATTAAAACTATAGGAAATTCATTTAGGAAAAAAATGTACAGTCAAATCCACTTGATGCTTTCCTTTATTTTACATGTGGTAAAGATCATGTGATATTTTACATGTGGTAAAGATCAATGAGCCAGGAAAGATGCTCATTTTATTACCTACTTCCCCTCCTTTTAGAACTGTTTTTAAAATGAAGACTATGTTCTGTATCCTTAGCATTTCAGCAAAATGAGATGCACAGTGCTGTTCATCTCTGCTGGTTGAACAGGGCCGAAACTCTGCAGCTGAGAGGATGCCAAAGCCATGATGCCTTTTGAACAGCATAAATTCTAGTCCTGAAACGCTGGGGAGATGGGGCAGGAGAGGGCTTCCTGTCTAAATGAGGTGGAAAGGTTCCCTGTAGGGAAACTGCATCCCAGGCAGAAGTTAAACAAAAGGAGAAACACTTGTGGTGGAAAGCTTTCTGGGTTGGCAGTTCAGATTCTGCGGTAATTGGCTGTGAGACGGCCAGTTACCATCTGTGAGCCCTATTTGGAAACAAAAGAGATCATGATTTGCCTATTTCAGAGGTTGATTGTGAGGACCGAATGAGATGGTTCTTGGGGAAGGGGGTGTTGAAATATGTTCTCATTAAAATCAGGGTGCACGGGCCTGTGCTTTAAGGGATGACATATGAACCATACTCAAACTCCTACCCCAAGCTAATCAGGCAGAGAAAACAAGCACCTAAATAAATTGAACTAGTAAATCACACAATCTATAAATTGTCTTGGTGTATGCTAGGGCGAATTCCACCGTTTAACACAGGTCTCTAGAGCAGTGACTCTCAGATCTGGGTGTGTGCTAGGATTGTCTGGGAGGAGACTGGTTACTAAGTCACAGTCAGATAGCAGGAAGGCATTCTGGTGTTCTGTTAGGCAGGGAATGAATGAAGTCAGCAGCATTACCTCACAGTTCAAAACATCAAGAAGAGAGGACCCTGTATGTTTCTATCACAAAGAAATTATAAATGTTTGACAGGATGCATAGCCTGTGTATCCTGAGCTGATTAATATGCAGTGCATAAATGGACCCCATAAAGACATAAAATTATTATCTGTCAGAATTAAAATGAATTTAAAAAATAAGTTTTGGTGTTCAAACCCAAACCCAGAAATTTGATTTCATTAGTCTGATATGCCCCTCTCCCTTCTGAGGTAATAAAAGTATCCCAGGAGTTTTTAATTTGCAGTGTTTCTCACACTTTACCTTTCTCAGAATCACCTTGAGGGCATGCTAAATCTCAAATTGCTAATCCCAGATGTTCTGATTCACCAGCTCTGGAAGTGGGACATGAATTTTCAACTGTACAAATGCTCAGGTGATTCTGATTGTGTGCAGATCATGCTTCAGAGTCATGTATACATTCGTTTTACTGTTAATGTGGTGGATAAAAGCCACATTTTTTTTTTCCAGGTTGAAAGAAGGTGGACATAGAAGTCCATTTTTTGGTCAAAGTGTAGAAACAGTTTTACAACTGGTATAACCACTGTGGAAGACAATATGGAGATACCTCAGAAGTCTGAGTATAGACCTACTATATGACTCAGCCATTATATCTACCCAAAGGAAGTGAAATCAGCATATGAAAGAGTTAACTGTACCCCATGTTTATTGCAGCTCAATTCACAATAGCTAAGATATGGAATTAATGTTTGTCAACTGAAGACTGGATAAAGAAATTATGGTATATGTACACCATGAGATACTACACAGTGATTAAAAAAATGAAATCCTGTCATTTGCAACAAAATGGAAGCAACTAGAAAATATTATACTTAGTGAAATAAGCCAGTCCCAAAAAGACAAATACCATATGTTCTCCCTGATCTGTGGTGACTTATATAGGGTACCTAAAGGGTAATTTATAGAAGTGAAATTGACACTTCGAGTTGCAATGATTTTGAACAGCCCTTGTCTGGACTCTTGAGGAACAGGTTTTTTGTTTTGTTTTATTTTGATTTGTTTTCATACTGTTTGTTGAACTCTTTAATTAGTGTAGGGTTAATCTTATGTGTATAAAGTTAACCTTTGTAAAAAATAAGAATAGGAATAGGAGAGGGAGGAGGAAGAAGGATGCGAGTGTGGGCAGGAGGGAGGGTAGGGCGGGAAGAACAACAATGTTCCTCAATTTGTATATATGAAATATATGATGTTTATATACCTTAAATAAAAGATTTCTAGGTAAAAAAGGAACAGTTTTACAGTTGGGAAAATTACCACTGTGTGGCCAAATGAACACATCATTGGACCAAAGGGTTAACTTGCTAACAAAAAAAAAAAGTCTTCATACAAAGGATGTTGACTTACAAAAATACTACTTTGAAATTATTTTCTGAGAAGACATTGTTTAAGGTGACACCTGGTATGCAATAAAATAGACTTTGGGAGTAAACTCAGATTCCTCATTTCTGAGAATACTTCTCTAAGTAATGGTTCACCCCTTCTAATCATTGGGTATCAAATTGCTAAAACAACCAAGCATAATTTTCAGAAATAGGACACTCTTAAACTTTCACAGTCTATGTAAGGTGCCATGAAGAATTGTGCGAGTTTGATCATCACATCTTTACTGTTTGTAGAGGTATAGAAGGGCACTCAAGGTTGACTTGAGTGTTAAAATGTATGAATTGTCTATTTCCCAAATAATGTAAATCCTGAAGTCCATGAACATCAGTTATAAGAGACTCTAGGGCTTCAGTCACCTTGAAATTAGTAAAATGAGAACTATGCCTTGTAAATTTCTTTTAAGGGTGCATAGGTAAGAACTGAGGCTTTGCAAATCTGTGGATCAGTGACTAGAGAAGCTCAGTAACATCAGTGACTAGGAGCAGCTCAAACTATTCTATTTTATCACCTTTTTGTATCATAAATATATTTTATAGTGAAAGACAGGAGGCTCTTTGCCAGGGCATCTTTCTTTCTTTTTATATTGTCATGCCCTGCCAGTCACAGATTGACTGGGATAAAGCACATTTTAAATACATGTTAAAGTAAAAATAAATGGAATTTTCAATAGAAAAAGTCATATATTATAAGCTTATATATTCATATATAAAATTCATGTTATAACTTTTGTACATGAAAAATAAAAGCAGAAATGTATGAACTTGTCATTATGCTACAGCAGAGTGGGTAAAACCTAAGTAAGTTTTTTGTTTCTCCATTTAGAGTTAGATTAGTAGAATATCCATATTCTTTCTTGACCTGAATCATTTTAGTTCAGGATAATGCTGCTTTAATCAACAATATTGTTAAGGAAGATTAGAGATAGCTTCATAGGTTAGAAATCTAGGTATATTCTATAATATCACTATCTGAATTATATAGCCTATAATGTTCACAAAAAACTTTTTAAGGATACACTTAACCCTAAAGGAGTACTTTACATACTCTAAAACAATTATCAATGTAGTATCATAGGTACAGCTGAAGTTTATTTCCTTGTGGTTTGTCATGATAAAGAACTTACTGTAAGAAGGTTCTATTTTTAAATAGAAAAATGCGTAAGTATCTTTCTCAGGGCTAGATTAACCTTTGCACTGAGTCAGTCACATTTATATGATGGCAGTGCAAGTGTAGATTGATGCTCCCCAGTGGCTTTTTATTCCTGAATCTTTGATGACACTATTTTCTATATCTCCACGTACTAGTCAACTATTTGGCACTGTAATCAAATAAGACAAGCTACTTATGAAGTAAAGAGGTTTATTTTAGTTCATATTTTTGGAAGTTCATAGACAAAACTAAGTGGCCCTCACTGGTTTGGCTGTCTGTTTGGTAAAGTTGGAGGGTTGCGGAGATTATATGGCTCACATGTTGAGTCAAGAAGAGAGAAAAGGAGCTTGCTTATTGTATGTGTTGTGTGGTCTCTCTTTATAAAGCTACCATGAATTGGTGATGGAGCTCCACCACAACAACTTCATCCAATTGAATCAATTCCCGTAGGCCTTACCTTTAGACATCATAATTGGATTGAGTTTCTACCCTTAATCCCTCAGCCATTAGCATAAGACCCTGGAGACTAACCATTTAACATACAGGCCTTTGGGGGACACCAAAACAAATATTCAAAGATATATAGCACTCCCTCAGTGTCCTCTTGACTCATCCAGTAAACAGCCCCCTCCTTCCATGGCACCATTCTCTTTTCTCTGCATCCACACACTCCTTCAGTCATTCCCACATAACTTTAATGATAACTTTTGCATTTGTGATTCCTGAGCCCTATATTCTGGATCTGAATCACTTCCTAAATCCATATGTATGACTGGTGCTGGGTTAGTGCTTGGTTAGCTCTGTTTCATGGGTATTTGAATTAAATGTTATAACATCCAAAGATTTTACATATTTGACAAATCTTGTTTTGATTATTAGTGGCATGATTCTTGCTGTTCAAGCCAAAACTTGATAATATTTTGAAAGGACTGTCCCTACTTCACTTTCAAATGACTATTACCTTCAATTGGATTTTTCATATTTTTTATTTTTTAAATTTTATTTATATTATATGCATTTCATGCATTTTATATATACAGATTTATGTACATAGTGAGATTTCTGACCCCCCCCACTCATGCTCCAGCTCTTCTTCCTCCTCCCTCTCCATTCCCTCTCTTAATTTTTTTAAATTTATTTTTTATTTATTTGACAGGTAGAGTTACAGACTGTGTGAGACAGAGACAGGAGGAAAGGTCTTCCTTCCATTGGTTCACTCTCCAAATGGCTGCTATGGTTGGCCCTGTGCTGATCCGAAGCCAGGAGCCAGGTGCTTCCTCCTGGTTTCCCATGCAGTTGCAGGGCCCAAGGACTTGGGCCATCCTCCACTGCCTTCCCAGCCACAGCAGAGAGCTGGACTGGAAGAGGAGCAACCGGGACTAGAACCGGCATCCATATGGGATGCTGGCACCGCAGGTGGAGGATTAACCAAGCGAGCCATGGCGCCGGCCCCCCTCTCTTAATTTTTGCAAAGATCTGTTTGCAGTTTACTTAATGACCATAAAGTTAGACCTACACTAAGTAAAAAGTTCAACAAATAGAATAAAGAATAAAACACTGTTCTTCAACAGAACAGACAAGGGCACGAGACAAGAGACAATCATCGAATCTCAAAATGTCCATTTCATTCCAATGTATTATATTTTAGGTATTGTGTTAGTTACCTCAGATCAGGGGAAGCATATGATATCTGTCTTTTTGGGACTGGCTTTTTTCACTAAGTAAAGTGGTTTCCAGTTGCATCCATATTGTTGCAAAAGAGAGGATTTTATTTATTTATTTTTACAGCTGAGTAATACTGCATAGTGTATATATACATATACATATATATTTCACAATTTCTTTATCCAGTCATCAGGTGATAGACTTCCGGGTTGATTCCATATCTTCACTATTGTGAACTGTGCTGCAATGAACATGGGTGTACAGGTAACTCTTTCATATACTGATTTCTTTTGGTTTGGGTGAATTCCCAGGAGTGGGATGGATGGATCATATGGTAGGTCTATATTCAGATTTCTAAGGTATCTCCATACTGTCTTCTGCAGTCGCACCAGTTTATGTTCCAACCAACATGGATTAGGCTACCTTTTTCCCTGTGTCATTGGCCTTTCCTGTCATTTGAGTAAATAGGAAGGAAGGAGAGAACTGGACATTTTCAGAACACTTAGGCTCTGCTGCTTCTCCTAAAGGAATGCTAAATGCCATGAACTAGAGTTTGTGTCCTTTATTTGGAAGGAATATTTTATAACTAGAGGCATCTGGATTGACACCACCAATTCCAGTTTCACCTAAGCAACAGTTTCCATTCCACATCAGTAGAAAAATGAACCAGGCAGGAATATCCATTCTACTCTTTTTCTCTCCAAACTCATGGTTATGGCCAGGGCTTGCCACTCCCTTACATGTCCCTTTGCTTCTGCCAACCCAAAGTCTAGAATTCTTGCAGGAGGCTGCTGCCGTGTTTTCTTCCTGTCTTGATTCCTAGAAAAGTTATTTTGCCTCTGCCTGGAATGTTCTTTCTATTCCTCTGTCTGTCCTCTCCTTTGTAATTCCCTTTGTGGTCATGGAAATGTTATTTATGTTCAGAGACACAACTCAAATACCACCATTTCCTTGAAATGTAAGGACAGCTTATGGATTCCCATATAATTAATATGGATTTAAAATCACATTTCTATGATTATTTGCACATTTTTTCTAATCTAAACTCTGTTCTCTGCTATTAAAATGCACTTAATAATTACTGTGAAGTAAGTAAATGAATATTTAGGAGAAGATACAAGAGAATAAAATAGATCATGAAGTCTAAAATGTTGAAATACACATTTTAAAAAACAAGCTGAAAAAGCAAAGTATTCTCAGGCTCCATCTTCATGTCACAACCATGTGAACATATGCATTGCTCATATGCATTGTACATGCCTGTGTGTAGCAACTAGAACCTAAAAAATAAAGATGTTACCAGGTAGAAAACATTTTTTACATGATGCCTTCCTTGTTTTTTTAGAATGACTGCAACTTTCTCAAGCATGATTTTTTAGGGTATTTGAAACAACATACATACACACACACACACACAGAGAGAGAGAGAGAGAGAGAAACAGAATCTTCTGGGAGAGTATCTGTGATTAGTTTGGGTTGGCCACAGAGCTTGCTCTCTAAGGCCTGGGCCTCTAGTGGATAGAGGAGCCCTGTGTCTCCTGCATTCATATTACTCCACCTTAGGTGAAAATTTGTACTTCCCACTATGAAGAACGTAGTTAAAAACTTCTTTATTTTATGAAATTACTCATTGAAGATTTTCTCCAGTAACTACAAATAAAAAGAAGGTACAAGAAGCAATCACTGAAATTATTTCCTACTGTGCTTTTTGGCTGTCAGAGAAAAATCTAAACAAGAAGAGTTAAATAGTGTTGCCCAGTAAATGGAATGAAATGATTCTTGGCTTAGAGGGGAAATTTTTAAGACAAAACAGCCATTTCCATCATCCTGTAGTGTGCAATAATGTCAGACTACAAAAGACACCAGCCACTTAAAGTTGATCACAAATAATAATTAGGATAAAGGTTTCCTTCTTTCAGTTTAGAAGTCCAAATAGTAAATGGTTTGTCTGTCAAATGCTAAAAGTGAGCTTCATTTAAAACATCTCACCTGGACCAATGCCAGCAAACACTATTGTGGTTTGCAATTAGATATAAATTAAGTTTATTTAGAAAGAGTTCACAGCACATCGATAGAAATCTAATTTATACATATTATTTACATAAAAGGATTAGCTCAAAATACATATAAGTCCTATGAAATTGTGTTTCCAAAAATAAAATGTACTAAAATCGTATTTGTTGTTTTCATATGATTAAACTAGTAAAAATTAACCTAAAGGTTGGAGTTATCAGTTTTACTTGCTGCGATTATGCTGGTGATCACTAAGCTTGATCCAGATCCTCATGTCCTTTGGGTTATGGACATATAGCTTAGAATCAAAGTGGATAAATATTTTGATTAAGCATTTATTATAATGATCTCAGAAGCAATTTTCCCCAAGTAATACTCATATACAACGATACAAGATTCTTTTTTCTTTTCTGATAATGTAATTACCTTCAGTGATTCATCCAGCATTGTAACTCAGGTACACATCTTTTTAAACACCACTTTGAGGCTATCTTAGGATAGAACTAGGCAAGACTAATACATATGTTTGCTTCTCTGTCGTGTTTTGGCTGGGAAATAATGTGCTGCCTAGTATTCGAACCAGTGTTTACATTTCAATCTTATGATTTAACAATAGCTGTCATTTCTCCAGAACTTCCTCACACTAGTCCTAGAAAATTATTTAGAGCAGTAGTTTCTGCCACTAACTCTGATCAGTAACAGATATCATGGAGTTGAGCTTGTGAGTCTTTACGTAGCCTATATTGATTGTATAGTAAATGCCATTTGCTGTTCAAATGAATTTCCATTAGGAAATCTGATTTTTGAACATCTTATTCCTTACTATTTCAGTGCTATGAGTATTTTTGCCTTTGTCAAGAGTCCTTTGCTCTTTTATGTTACAGTGTTCAATGTACTAAATAATTTTGGCTTATAAATTAACCAGTTTTGGAAGTAACAATATAAGAATAACAACTGTGGAAACAATTTTGAGCTAAAGAGAACTGCTGGGCCTTAAAAATACATGTCTTCCTTAATCTGCCGCACTGTGCTTCCATATGGATGCCTATTATTCATCCAGAATGTGTCATTTGCTGCTAGAATTTGATTGATGTATCTGGAAGTTGGGCATTTTCCTGTTGCAGATGTAAACAATGAAAGTTTTGAAAATTTTGCCAGTAGCATCAAGCTGTTTGGTTATATAAGCAAGAATCAAGAGAAAGTTTGAAATAAGATTTTTTATTACCACATTAAATATGTATATTGCAACATAACATATCAAGGGATTTTACAATGTAGAGTCACAAGGCCCTGAAGATATCTCTTTATATAGTACAAAATCTCATAAAGTGTTCATCTGACCAAAGAATATCCATCTTCCCTTAGATGAGGGAGAGAACTGAGTGTAAGGCTGTGGATAATGCAAACAGTTGTTTCCTCAAGGCACTATTATCTGAAATAGTTCACCTTAATGGCTACCCTCATTGTGTAGTCACTATACTTCCTTTGATGGATCATGATGTCACTGGAGACATTGTTACAAAGATGAGGACATTGTGGCCAGGTAAAAAATGTAGTAAATTCTTCTCCATCACAGAGTTGGTGTAGAATTCAGGATATGTCTACATGTTTTGACAGACTTGCATATTTTGACTGAGTTGTCCACTATGGGAAACGGTGGCTTGATCAGCATAGCCCTGACTGTTAATGAACAACTTAATACATTATCCCTCTTAGTAGTTTTTTTTATCTGTTCTACTTAATATGACTGGTTTAGATCTGTAATTGATGCACAGTTATTCTTAAGTGTTGAAAATTAACTGAAATGTGATCCCTGTTGAACATGGTGGTGGGAATGGGAGAGGGAAGAGATGTATAATTTGGGACATGCTCAGGCTGACTTGCCCCAAGTGGTGGAGTTGGAAGCATACCAGGGGATTCCAATTCAATCCCATCGAGGTGGCATGTACCAATGCCATCTCACTGTTCCAGGTGATCAGTTTCAGTTCACAGTTGGTCATGGTGGAGGGACTGGGAGTCAAAGGGAGCACATAGACAAGTCTAGTACCTGCTAACGCTAACCGATGGAGTAAATAAAAGGGAGAGTGATCCAACATGGGAAGTGAGATACTCAGCAGACTCATAGAATGGCGGATGTCCTAAATAGCACTCTGGCCTCAGAATCAGCCCTTAAGGCATTCGGAGCTGGCTGAAAAGCTCATGAGAGTATTTCAGGCATGGAAAGCCAAGACACTCTGGCAAAAGATCTCTGCGAGTGAGATCCCAGTGGAAAGAACAGGTCATCAAAGAAGGAGGTACCTTTCTCTGAAGGGAGGAGAGAACCTCCACTTTGACTATGACCTTGTCTAAACAAGATAAGAGTCGGAGAACTCAGAGGGCTTCCATAGCCTTGGAAACTCATGACTGGAGCATAGGGAGATTACTGATGCCATAGACAGGAGTGTCAATTGGTAAAGTCAACAACAGGAGTCACTGTGCACTTACTCCTCATGTAGGATCTCTATCCTTAATGTGCTGTACATTGAGATTTAATGCTATAACGAGTACTCAAACAATATATTTCACTTTGTGTTTCTATGGGGGTGCAAACTGTTGAAATCCTTACTTAATGCATACTAAAGTGATCCTCTGTAAAAAAAAAAAAAAAGAAATTATCAATTCCCAACTTGACTCTCACTGGGATTAAACATGACAATAGGTCTGCTCTGATTTCATCATCATTTAAAAAAAATCATCTATTATTTTTCACTTTATGTTTCTGTGTGGGAGCAAACTGTTGAAATCCATACTTGATGTATACTAAGCTGATCTTCTGTATATTAAGATAATCAAAAATGAATCTTGATGTGAATGGAAGGGGAGAGGGAGTGGGAAAGGGGAGGGTTGTGGGTGGGAGGGACGGTATGGGGGGGAAGCCATTGTAATCCATAAGTCGTACTTTGGAAATTTATATGCATTAAATAAAAGTTTAAAAAAAAAAAGGTTTAAGTCTAGGAATATTCACTTCGTTTAAGTAGAGCCTTGGCCTACCAAAGATATCACTGTTCCTTTTATCTTACAGCAACCTATCTATAAGAATGTTTTATAGATAACTTTATACATCGTGTGGAATTTGATTCAGCAGTGTTAAGTAATGCTACTTTTATTAGGTTTAAATTAAGAATTTTAGGGGCCAGTTCTGGGGTATAGCAGGTAGAACTGCAGTGCTGGCATTGCAAATGGGAGAGGTTCAAGTCTCAGCTGCTCTGCTTCTGATCCAACTCCCTGCTATTGCGCTTGGGAGGGCAGTGGAGAATGGCACAAGTGCTTGGGCCCCTGCACCCAGGTGGGAAATCCCGAACAAGCTTCTATCTCCAGGCTTCAGTCTGGCTTAGCCCTGACCATGGCAGCCATTTGAGGGGGTAAATCAGTGAATGGAAGATCTCTCTCACTGTCTCTCTTCTCTCTCTCTGTAACTCTTGACTTCCCAACAAATAAATGAGTAAAAATCATTAAAAAATTAAGAATTTTAGTTACAGGGGCCACTCCTGTGGTATAGGAAGTAAAGATGCTTCCTGAGACACTGACATCCCATATGGGAGGGGTTCAAGTCTCAGCTGCTCTGCTTCTGATCCAACTCCCTGCTAATGTGCTTTGGAGGGCAGCGGAGAATGGCACAAGTGTTTGGGCCCCGACCCAGGTGGGAGAGCGTGAAACAGTTCCTGGCTCCTGGCTTTGGCCTGCTCCAGCCTCACCCATTGCAGCCATTTGGGGGAATGAACCAGTGGATGGAAGATTTCGCTCTCTCTGTCTCTTTCTCTATGTAATTCAGCCTTCCAAATAAATATTATTTTTAAAAACAAATCTTAGTTATAGAAATTGGGAATAGGTAAAGAGTGTCATAGGTTGATTTATGTCCCAAATCTTTGCAATCATATTAGGCAGGACAATGTTTATCTGAGTTTGCTAAACTGTAAGAAGATAGTTAAAAGAATAAAGGTCATCACATTCTCCTGAAAGCTGTGCTGATTTTTCTCTGGTCCTGTGATATTTCGAACTCTATAATCATTCATAGATAGGGTTAAAGCATGAATGTAATGCTCATAAAAGAAAAAAGATACTTCTGACCACATCAACAAGAAAACATCCCCTCCTCTTGAGAAAGATGCTTATCTATTGATGCTTTTCCTAAATAATGCCTAATACCCAACTGATTAAATACTCCTTTCTTTTTGTCCTAGCCCCAGCAATTTGGTTACTCAATTTGAACCATCGTTTTGCTTCACAAACATTGTAAGAGGGGAAAAAAAACCTCTATTCCATTTTAATGCTTTTATATATACATATGAGGATAAATCAAATAGTTTGTAGAAAATGAAATTTAACAGGCTGGTATTGGGGTAGTGCCAGCATCACATATGGCACTGGTTCAAGTTCTGGATGCTCCACTTCTGATCCAGCTCCCGGCTAATGTGCCTGGGAAAGGATGGCCCAAGAGCTTTGGGCCCTTGCACCCACATAGGGGACCTGGAAGAAGCTACTAACTGTGGCCTGGCCCAGTCCTGGCCATTGTGGCCATTTGGGGAGTAAGCTGGTAGATGGAAGAACTCTCTGTCAGTACCTCTCCTCTCCATAACTCTGCTTTTCAAATAAATTAAATCTCTCTCTCTCTTTTTAAAAAGTTTTTAAGGATTTTATTCAGTGAGAGAAATACACAGGAAAGTGAGGGCTTTAATTAGGGGAGAAAGAAGTCTAGAAGCTAAGTTGGATCCATACCAGGCAAGCCAAGAGCCACGTGGAGCAAGCATGCAGGCAGGAAAACAGAGTCAGGGCGGAGGCCTGATGGCCTCGTGCTCAGAGGTGTGGTGCAACAAGGGCGAAACAAGGGAGGGCCCACAGCGTTCCAGGCCTTTTATTTACTCCCAGAGGGGGAGTGGTTAGGGAGTCTGATTGGCAGGTGGGCATACAGGTGGGGTCAGGTAGGGGCATGAGATCACACAGAGGGTGTGGTCTTCCAGCTCACAAACCTGATCAGTTTTTTTTTTTTTTTTATTTTTTTTTTTTTGACAGGCAGAGTGGACAGTGAGAGAGAGAGACAGAGAGAAAGGTCTTCCTTTGCCGTTGGTTCACCCTCCAATGGCCGCCGCGGCTGGCGCGCTGCGGCCGGCGCACCGCACTGATCCGATGGCAGGAGCCAGGAGCCAGGTGCTTTTCCTGGTCTCCCATGGGGTGCAGGGCCCAAGCACCTGGGCCATTCTCCACTGCACTCCCGGGCCACAGCAGAGGGCTGGCCTGGAAGAGGGGCAACCGGGACAGAATCCGGCGCCCCGACCGGGACTAGAACCCGGTGTGCCGGCGCTGCTAGGCGGAGGATTAGCCTAGTGAGCCGCGGCGCCGGCCCTGATCAGTTTTATCCTATCTGCTACCTGTATCATTCCCCCCTCAGAGAGATTCCAGACCTTAATCTTAAGGGATGCTGAAGGGCGTAGAATCATCCTATCTTCTATAGCTGCTTCCTGTTTCTCAGGCCCTGCCTGTTCTGGGTCTGGAAGTCTCCATCTATCTCATCTAATGAATTCGTTTTATGAGTTGGAGAATTTTCGGTCACCACAAATGGCTGTGTCTCTTGCATGGTCAGTTATTCTTAGAAGTTATAAAAAATAAAACAAATAGTCACTGAGTTCTGAAACATATGAGTTTGTTAATTAGCATAAGCAACACCAGAACAAAACCAATTGCAAGTGGTGTGCCCCTTAAGATGGAAAGCACATATCTTACAGACTCCCAGATAGTGGGTGGTGATATGTAGATTATAAAACCATTTAGCTTGAGCATAGGGAATTATGATAGAAGAATCCATTAAGAAGTTTATTGTCAATAACAACTCCCAGAGAGAATCAAAAGAGGAAGCAGGTACAGCATGTCTGTCTTAAGGTGCAGCAGTCTTGATATGATGAAAGCAAAAGCTTTTTTTTTTTTTAAAGATTTATTTATTTGAAAGAGTTACACAGAGAGAGACAGAGGGGAGGCAGAGAGAGAGGTCTTTATCCGCTGCTTCACTCTCCAATTGGTTGCAATAGTTGGAGCTGCATCAATCTGAAGCCAGAAGCCAGGAGCTTCTTCCAGATCTCCTACTCAGGTGCAGGTGCCCAAGGACTTGAGCCATCTTCCGCTGCTTTCTCAGGCCACAACAGAGAGCTGATATGGAAGTGGAGCAGCCGGGACTAGAACCGGCACCCATATGGGATGCCGACACTTCAGGCCAGGGCATTAACCTGCTGAGCCACAGCGCTAGCCCTGAAAGCAAAAGCTTTACTTACCTTTCTGTTTTTGAAGAGGTGTCTAAGACCTTAAGTTGGCTTACAGGAACATTCAAGAGTGCCTTTTGAGTTTACCTGTGAAGACTTAAGAGGTAGAAGTTTAACCCAGGTTTTACTGAGGTAGTTGTCCTCAGTAGCACCTGGTAGGATCCCTTCCATTTAAGCTCAGCTGATCTGAAGGGGATCTTTCTATGAATGGCTTGCTCAGGAATTCCTAATGTTGTAGCTTCTGTTAAAAGCTCCTTAATTCTTTGGAACACCTTTTGTAGCTCCCCTGTCCAGCATCGTGTGTCTGTGTAAGGGCCTTTGAAAGCTTTATACAAAAGTCCTGGAATCCACATTCCACAGAATCTTCCCATTTCTAGAAATGGCCTTAGCTGCTTTTGGGTTTGTGGTGACCCTATAAATAGAATAGCTTCCCTTCTCTTGACTGAAGGAGCACTCTTTCCTGGGGTTAGAATATATCCCAAGTAATCTACCCCTTGTTTTGTTTGGGAAATTCTGTATCTTCACTTTCCCAGATTCTGAATTTAGTGGGATGCAGAAGAAATTATCCCTTAGGCAAAGGTCTAGCACACAATAAAGTGCATTGAAACAACTGTCTCATTAATAGTTCTGAGGCCTTTAACTATTTTGTACTCTGTATTTGACCTTAAAACATACAAGATAGGAATATCACAGGGATACATGGATCCAAAAGTCCATGTTTGAGACACTTAATTAACTTTAAAGAAACACCTAAGAAAACAGTCAGTGGAGTTTGACATTTAGACATAACTAAAATTTATGATACATAAGAATATAACACACTAGAACAAAGTAAATCTTCGGGAACAAATTTTACCATTAATTCTTACACTGTAACTCTTTGAGGACAGAAGTCCTGCATGGGAAGTTAGTGTACAGTAACTCCTGTTGTTAATTTAACAATTAACACTCTTATGTACGATGTCAGGGATCACCCGAGGCTCTTGACATGAGCTGCTTAGGCTAATGTTTATTTGCATGTAACAGTTTTTGAAACCTGTTGTTTTCAAGTTTGTGTTTTCCATCAACTTTTTCAATACTCCCTCAAATGTGCATTTATAAATAACCTATTTTTTTCTGCATTTGACATGTACAAAAATGGTATACACTTGTATACCAATATTATGTTAGGAATTTTTTCTTCTCAATATATATTACTTTTACTGTTCTTAAAGAAAGAGTTAGAAAAGGAAGTTAGTGTTGCCTTTTTGGAAACTGAAGTACCAAAATTCCTTTCTCATTCTAGTAGTGATAGCTACATCATCTAATAAAGCGGTTGTTCAGTTGGTCAATTTGTTGGGGAAAGCAGTCCACGTGGGTGAAAGAAACAGATAAAAGTCTATGGCAGCCTTAGCATTTGGCACTCAGAGCAAATCAGGGTCTCCCTTCCTACCCTCCCTTTGGGAGCTTGAATAACTTGGACTTCTAAGCTATTTGGGCTCCACAACTCGACATCTATTACTGTCTGTCTTCTGTCTTCCTTCTTTCCTTGGCAGTTTCAGAATTTCCTTCTCACTTCTATGCCATGGCAAGAGTTCTTCCTATCCTGACACCTAATTTGGGACTTGGAGGAGACCTGGCAACTCCTGATTTCTTCTCCCTCTGCTGCTCCCACCCCTTTCTGCCTTCTGAATTCTTACTCCAATGTGTAATTCCCAGCGATGTAGGCATGCAAAAGCTTCTGGTTATTATGCATACTCTAATGTTTCTTTCTTATCCATTCCTCAATGGGAGACAGCTTTGAGTGAGCATTTTCAAACTTGAAAATCAAACCAGGAGAAAGAAAAAAGCTGATGACATAAATTAGATGTGTGTAATGTAACTAATCAAGTGCTTGACACTTAGAAAGCTGTCAACAAATGATGGTTATAAGAATCTAAATATGGAGACTGGCACTGTGGCACAGCAGGTTAAGCTACCACCTGCAGTCCTGGCATCCCGTATAAGCACAGATTTGACCTTACTGCTCTACTTCTGATCCAACTCCCTGCTAATGTGCCTGGAAAGTAGCAGAAGGTGTTCTAAGTGCTTGGGTCCCTACACTCACATGGTAGACCTGGAGGAAGCTCCTGGCTCCTGGCTCCTGGCTTCGACTTGGCCCAGCCCTAGCCCTTGCAAGCATTTGGGGAGTGGACCAGTGGATGGAAGATCTCTTCTGTTTCTCCCCCTCTCTCAGTAATTCTTCCATTCAAATATATAAAACAAATCTTTAAAAATATCTAAATGTAATTCAATAAATAGTTTGAGTTTTGTTTCTTTTTCTATTTCTACATTAGGCCAATCAAGACTAGAACATTTACTTTACTTAGGCTTGTAAAGAACAAGAAAAACTACATTCTGATTCATTGTTCTTTGTTTGCTTATTGGAGGTGACCAGGAGGCCTGAAAATACAATCGTACTAAGTCCAGAGGACAGAGGTCAGAGTGGGGTAAGAGGCAAGGCATGAACTGGAGGAGGTTACTCCATCCCTGTAAATACATAACAGATTCCAGGGAGTAGAATCCCTGATGGAAGCTGCTGTACCAAGACAAAAGGCAGTTGAAAATAGGGAATTGTGTGGGGAGAATTAGTTCTTGCTTTTCTCCTAAAATATGTATGAGGGTGAGAAAACACTCATATACTTAACTCATATTCTATGGCTTGTTCTTTAAAGAACAAATATCACCTGAGAGTAAGTATAAAAATGAATTTATTTCCATAACTCTCACAAAATTTTGACATAATTGCATACTTTCTGAGTGACCTTTAAGCTATGATAATGTTTGAAGTTGACTTTCCCAGTGGATGAGTTGCAATTATAAGGTGATAGTTACAATAGCTCGGGTCACAGGTGGAATAATTGAATATCATTAACAATGACATTTGATTATGTTTCTTAATTTTTTTTTTCAGATAATATGTGAAGTTCCTCATGAAACCAGAGACCATAGGAATTCATTATTGCTGGAGTTGATGGTGTTTCTGTTTTATAACCATCTAATAAATTAGCATTTAATACTGAGAGATTTCATTTTAAGCTCCTAGAATTGCTTTGTTTTAAGGAAAATATTTGCAGGCAGAGACAAGGGAAACCTTTCAGAAAATGCGGGAGATAAAAATTTTATCCAAGCAAATGGATCTTGGATTTTGATATCATTTTATCTGTCAGAATACTAATCTGTGGTTAAAGAAAGTTTAAATGTCAAAAATGACTGATCTAAAATTCTCTTGAGTTCACCTATTTTGTATCTATCTGTTTCTTCATCCACCCTGGGTATCCTTGTTTTTAAATTCATTTCATATGCTGAACAGAGTATTATATTCAAAGTTTAATATTGAGCAAGACTTTCATCAGATGGACAGATTTGCTTGACTGTCAAAGAAAAGATATATTTATCATATTTTGTCCATTTGGTTTAGGTTGAGACCTTCAAATAGCTGGCTTGGTATTCTGCTTTTATTTTCAAATATTCCAATACAGTTAACATATTGGACATTGTGGGAATTCCATATTTTTGTTCTTTTATCGACCTGAGTATATTTCTTTTTTTTTTCTAAAGATTTGTTTTATTTATTTGAAAGACAGTCATAGAGAGAGGTAGAGCCAGAGAGAGAGAGAGAGAGAGAGAGAGAGAGAGAGAGAAAGAGGTCTTCTATCCACTGGCTCACTTCCCAAATGACCACAATGGCCAGAGCTGAGCCTATCTGAAGCCAGGAGCTTCTTCTGGGTTTCCCATGCAGGTGCAGGGACCAAGCACTTGGGCCATCTTCTACTGCCTTCCCAGGCCACAGCAGAGAGCTGGATCGGAAATGGAGCAGCCAGGACTCAAACTGGTGCACATATGGGATGCTGGCACTGCAGGTAGTGGCTTTACCCTCTAGGCCACAGCACTGGCCCCTGAGTATATTTCTTTTGGGGTGGGATATCATTTATTTAAAATGAGAACCTGTGAATCAGGTTCAAATGGCAAGGGTGTGTGCGTATGTGTGTGTGTATGTATGTATGTGTGTATGTATGTGTTTGGCTTTATGTGTACCAGCGTCTTGCTAGAATGAAGATTTTGGAGTTTATCCCCAGTGAAACATAAAATTCTGACTTTATAGAGGCAATTACACAAAGTTTTGTATTATTGCTAAATATAATCTTTTAACATAGAACAATGTATTTCTCAATCTTCTATTATATACTTGTATTCATTTTCCTTCAGGAAAAAATAAGGAAAAAGTCAGTGCCATCAAATATGCATATGAATATTTAATATGCCATTTTATATTTTATTTATTGATATTTAGTCCTCCAAAAAGTGTCTAAGTCTGTTTAATTTTGCTATTAAATTAAAAATGGGCTGGTCTCAAAACTGCTACAACGTTGTAATGCACTGATATGACTTCATGTTTGTCTTATCAAGAGCAAGAAGATATTAGCAGGATTTATAATGCATATGGAAATGTCAGATATAGTATTGATACTTTAATGAATGTTTACTGCTTGAATCATTAATCAGTGATTGCTTTTAGTTAGATTGCATCTTTTCTTTTTTTAAAAAAGATTTACTCAGTTATTTGAAAGGCGTAGACACACACACGCACACAGGCACACACAAATCTTCTGTTTGCTGGATCAATTCCCCACATCACCATTAACATCTGAGGCTGGACCAGGCTGAAGCCAGAAGTCTGAAACCAAGAACTCCATTTGGGTCTCCCACATGGGTGACAGGAACTTAAGTACTTGAGCCATCATTCCCTGCTTCCCAGGTACATTAACAGGGAGCTGTATGGAAAGCAGAGTAGCCAGGGCTTGTACAGGCACTCTGACATGGGATAGGAGCATCCCCAGTGGCAGCTTAACCTTCTGCAATGTAACACTGGTGCCCAGGATTACATTTTTAACATCATTGGAAAAAACTAGACAGAAACTTGACAAATTTAGTACCAATTCCTTCTGGTTCTTTTGGAGTTGTAGGTCTTGATTTATTTGCACTTAGTCCACATCTTTTATGGCCGATAAATTCACTGCTACTTTGAGTTTGATCACCATATATATTATATATTTATATGTAATATATAATATATATTATATTTAATAGTATAAAATTACTTATATTTATAATATATGAAGCCACATTTTCAAGAATGTTGTTTGACTTTGAGTACCCAACACCGAACAAAGTGAGAGTGATTCTGAAGTAAAAACCTAAGTAAAGCTCCCAAAGCAGACATATCTACATCAGTGGGCACTTTTGAGGCAGCTAAAGTCTGGGACTGCTTGACAGAATATGCACTACAGATGTACTCTGTGGTTGTGGGAACATCATCCTCACTCTGATTTCATGGTCAGTTTTTAGATAACATTATCATCCAATGGACACTTATAATAAGATAGAGAAGACATTGAACTACTTTCAGAATTTTTTGAACTTTTAAGCTTTAAATTCCATTTCTTTTTTAAAAAGAGATTTATTTCTATTTATTTGAAAGGCAGAGCTATAGAGAGGGAGAAACAGAATGAGAAATTTTGATTCTTTAAAAACGATTTACTTATTTAAATGGTGGAGTGACAGAAAGTGAGAATGTGAAAGATCTTCCTTCTGCTGGTTTACTTCCCAAATGGCTGCAATGGCCAAGGCTGTGCCAGGCTGAAGCCATTAACCAGGAGACTCTTCCAGGTCTCCCATGTGAGTGCAGGGTCCCAAGCCCCATTTGAGTAATCCTCCAGTGTTTTCCCAAGCACCTTAGCAGAGAGGTGGATTGGAAGTGAAATAGCCAGGTTTCCAACCAGTGCCCAAATGGGATGCCAGTCTTGCAGGCAATAGCTTAACCCAGTTTACCACAATGCTGACCCCGTGAATTTTGATTCTTAAAAAAAACAATTTACTTATTTAAATGGTGGAGTGACAGAAAGTGAGAATGTGAAAGATCTTCCATCTATTGGTTCACTCCTTAAATGCCTACAACAGCTGGGGCTGGGCCAGCCTAAATCCAGGATCCTGAAACTCCTTCCAGGTCTCCCATGTGTGTGGCAGGGACCCAAGTTCTTGAGCCTTTACATGCTATCTCTCAGGGTATTTATTAGGAGTAAGGTGGTTTGGAAGCAAGGGCAGAACTCAAATTCAGGCACTCTGATACGGGATGCGGGCATCCCAAGAAGAGGCTTAACCTCACTGCCACAATATCCACTCCTCTGATTCTTTCAATTCAGAAGGAAGGAGAGAAAAATATTGGCAAGTGAAAGGAGTGAGACTTGATCCAGATACTGGTTATAAATATAGTGCTTTAGTTATATAGGTAGTTTTCTGGAAGTGATATAGTTGTTGAAGAAACATTCCTTCATGGTGTTAAAATAAAATATATGTTTGAAACAAAAGACATTTTCAACATTCTGCCACAATTGCTTGCTATCTTTGTTTGTGTCTATTTATCTAAATTTGTTGTTGAAGCATTTGAATGTAAGTTGCAGACATCATGATGCTTTATGCATAAATATTTCAATATCCATCTTTTATACTATAATGCTATAGTCACACCAAAGATCATTAGTAGCAACACAATCATGTCATCTAATATACATTTATAGTCAAATTTCTGCAGTTACCTCCAGAATGTTTTAAATCCGAAATGTTTTGATACAATTCTTTTTGTAAGGTGAATCAAATTCTCATGTCAATATGTTATAATTCTGTTTTCTCAAAATAAGTTATTGGTTATTGAATAGGATTGGGTTTCCATAGCCCCAAGCAGCCATTGGAACCCACTGGAATAATTTTCTGGAATGAGGAATGCTAACTGCTGACACAAAAGAATGTTAATCAGAAACCAGCCTGACCATGATTTCCAAGGTGCTAATCACTTGGAAAAATTGCCACTGATTGGCTCAGTCTATAGATAATTACTAATTGAAAAGCAGCTAGAATAGTGAGAAGGTATATTAGCATGTTAATAGGTCTTTGTGCCCAAAGGCTTTGGATTATTAATTATGAAGACTGCATTAGCCAGATGGGCAAGATTAATTAGTGTGCTAGTATTTCTTGGCATCCTATGGAGGTTGAGAGTAAACAAAGTGACCATAACCATTCCAGCATAATTTTTTGTTGTTAAATTGCTTGCTTTTGGTAGCTAGGAATAGGGTTTTATTTTATAGTTAGAATACTGAGAATCAGTAATTCTGGATGCTAATGACTTGCAAAGTATCTATTCCTTTCTTACCTTGACTCAAATGAATCTTTGTGTGCTTCACTTTCTTTCATCTCTCATAAATGAAAGCTGAATGGTAGGAAAAAAAAGAGCTAATGTTGAAATTCTATAGATCTAGATCCTAATCCCAATGCTGGGTAACCTATTTAATCTCTTTATGTCTCAGTTTCCTCATCTGTAACATAAAAAGCTGAATGAGAAATTCTCTGAAGTCCTTTCCAGCTTTGAAATTTTGTGGGACTGTGTAGACTCATTCATTGTAACAGATTTGGAGTAAGAAAAGAAATGGGCTAAAAGTAACAATGTTTCTTTTTTTTTGAATAGCCAATTTTCTTTTTCTTTTATTTATTTATTTATTTTTGACAGGCAGAGTGGACAGTGAGAGAGAGAGACAGAGAGAAAGGTCTTCCTTTTGCCGTTGGTTCACCCTCCAATGGCCGCCGCAGCCGGTGCGCTGTGGCCGGCGCACCGCGTTGATCCGATGGCAGGAGCCAGGTACTTATCCTGGTCTCCCATGGGGTGCAGGGCCCAAGGACTTGGGCCATCCTCCACTGCCTTCCCGGGCCACAGCAGAGAGCTGGCCTGGAAGAGGGGCAACTTGTACAGAATCTGGCGCCCCGACTGGGACTAGAACCCGGTGTGCCGGCGCCACTAGGTGGAGGATTAGCCTAGTGAGCCGCGGCGCCAGCCCCAATTTTATTTTTCTAAAACTTTTATTTAATAAATATAAATTTCAAAAGTACAACTTTTTGGATTAGAGCAGTTTTTCCCCCATAACCACCTTCCCACCTGCAAACCATCGCATCTCCTACTTTCTCTCCCATTCCATTCTTCATAAGATTCATTTTAAATTATTTTTATATACAGAAGATCAACTTAGTATATACTAAGTAAAGATTTCAACAGATTACACCCACACAGACATACAAAGTATAAAGTAATGTTTGAATACTAATTTTACCATTAATTTGCAAAGAACAACACATTAAGGACAGAGATCCCACATGTGGAGTAAGTGCACAGTGACTCCTGTTGTTGATTTAACAGTTGATACTCTTATAGAAATTATGTTTCACTAGAATGACCGCACCAATATTTCATATGAAAGCAATTCCTATAATCAAATGTACCAGCGATGGTTTTATATTTCCCAAATCATGAAGACAGCCTTATTGACTTCTTAAGTGGAAATCTTTCCTAGGTGAGTAGGTGACTATTCTGTTCTGTTCTGGAACTGTCACTTCTACACAGGTATTGTGAGAGTCCTGTGAAGGCCAGAGGGAAGAGTAACAGCTCAACTCATTATGAAATAATGAATGCTCTTTTGAATCCATAGAAAGAACAGGTATTATTTTTTGATTTCTTTAAATTGGCGAACAAAAAAGCTGTCTGCACATTAATGTTTATTGCAGCTCAATTCACAATAGCTAAGACCTGGAACCAACCCAAATGCCCATCAACAGTAGACTGGATAAAGGAATTATGGGATATGTACTCTACAGAATACTATACAGCAGTCAAAAACAATGAAATCCGGTCATTTGCAACAAGATGGAGGAATCTGGAAAACATCATGCTGAGTGAATTAAGCCAGTCCCAAAGGGACAAATAGCATATGTTCTTCCTGATCAGTGAAAACTAACTGAGCACCAAAGGGGAAACCTGTTGAAGTGAAATGGACACTATGAGAACCAGTGACTTGATCAGCTCTTGTCCTGACTGTTGATGTACAATGTAACACTTTATCCCTTTTAGTATTTTTTTTTTGTTCTAATACTATTGGTTGAACTCTGTAATTAACACACAATTATTCCTAGGTGTTTAAATTTTAACTGAAAAGTGATCCCTGTTAAATATAACAGTGGGAATAAGAGAGGGAGGAGATGTACAATTTGGGACATGCTCAATCGGACTTGCCTCAAAGGTTGGAGTTAGAAACGTGCCAGGGGATTCCAATACAATCCCATCAAGGTGGCATGTACAAATGCCATCTCACTAGTCTAACTGATAGAATCAAAATGGGAGAGAACGATCCATCATGGAAAGCAGGATACACAGCAGACTCATAGAATGGCAGATGTTCTAAACAGCACTCTAGCCTCAGAATCAGCCCTTAAGGCATTCGGATCTGGCTGAAGAGCCCATGAGAGTATTTTAGGCATGGAAAGCCAAGACACTCTGGCAAAACAAACAAACAAACACCTAAATGAAAGATCTCTGAGAGTGAGATCCCAGTGGAAAGAACGGGGCCATCACCGAAGGAGGTACCTTTCTCTGAAGGGAGGAGAGAACTTCCACTTTGACTATGACCCTGTCGGAATAAGATTGAAGTCAGCGAACTCAAAAGGCTTCCATAGCCTTGGCAACTCATGACTAGAGCCTAGGGAGATTACTGACACCATAAGCAAGAGTGTCAAATTGTTAAGTCAACAACAGGAGTGACTGTGTACTTACTTCTCCTGTGGGATCTGTCCTTAATATGTTGTCCAATGTGAAGTAATGCTATAACTAGTACTGAAAAAGTATTTTTTTTTTTTGACAGAGTGGACAGTGAGAGAGAGAGAGAGACAGAGAGAAAGGTCTTCCTTTTGCCATTGGTTTGCCCTTCAGTGGCCGCCGCGGCCAGCGCGCTGTTGCTGGCGCACCGCGCTGATCTGATGGCAGGAGCCAGGTACTTCTCCTGGTCTCCCATGGGGTGCAGGGCCCAAGCACTTGGGCCATCCTCCACTGCACTCCCTGGCCACAGCAGAGAGCTGGCCTGGGAGAGGGGCCTGAAACAGTATTTTACACTTTGTGTTTCTGTGTGGGTGCAAACTGATGAAATCTTTACTTAATATATACTAAATCAATCCTCTGTATATAAAGATAATTGAAAATGAATCCTGATGTGAATGGAAGGGGAGAGGGAGTGGAAGATGGGAGGGGTGCGAGTGGGAGGGAATTTATGGGGGAGGGAGCCATTGTAATCCATAAACCGTACTTTGGAAATTTATATTTACTAAATAAAAGTTAAAAATAAATAAATAAATATTTAATGTATCTCCTAAAAGAAAAGATTTCTTTATACCTGTGGTTTCAGTTGTAGTAAGATGAAAACTATTTGAGTAAATTTTTCCTGATGTGGTGAGATGAAGAGTTGTGTTTATATTAAAGGAGAAACTTCTGAGGAGATTTGGCTTTGATCAGAAATGTGTCTGCTATTGAACATAATGATAATAGCATTTATGAGTGCTTACTATTTGGTGCATAGGTGAAAGTGTTTTGTAAGAGTTATTGTTAACAATTAACCCTCATAAAAACATGACATCAAATTCTTAACAATATCACGTAACAGATGAAGAAACTACAACAATATGGGGAGTTTAGGCACCCAACTAAGTTCAGGGGTAGAGCAGGGATTTAAAGCTAGGCATGCTCTCAGTGTGTTCCCTCTTGTTTTCAGTGCTGTGTCTTGGGTTACAGGAGGCTGGAAGTCTTTGCTCAGTCCGTTTGCTGTTCTATGTCTCTTGGAAGAGACCTATCATTCAGGGGAAGCCCACAGCCTTTGTCTTTCCTGTTTGTGATTACTTCTGTTATCCAAAGCATGTTCCTCAGTAGCTTCCTTGGCAATTATGTCACAAGAAGGATTTAAGAATTAAGGGACTGGTCGGCGCTGTGGCTCAATAGGCTAATCCTCCACCTAGCGGTGCTGCACACCGGGTTCTAGTCCCGGTCGGGGCGCCGGATTCTGTCCCGGTTGCCCCTCTTCCAGGCCAGCTCTCTGCTGTAGCCCAGGAGTGCAGTGGAGGATGGCCCAAGTGCTTGGGCCCTGCACCCGCATGGGAGACCAGGAGAAGCACCTGGCTCCTGCCTTCGGATCAGCCCGGTGCGCCAGCCGCAGTGCGCCAGCCGTGGCGGCCATTGGA
The DNA here is from genome assembly GCF_051225735.1 of Oryctolagus cuniculus. Taxonomy (NCBI): domain Eukaryota; kingdom Metazoa; phylum Chordata; class Mammalia; order Lagomorpha; family Leporidae; genus Oryctolagus; species Oryctolagus cuniculus. The sequence continues at coordinate 37,002,357 of NC_142878.1, forward strand.
GGGTGAACCAACGGCAAAAGGAAGACCTTTCTCTCTGTTTCTCTCTCTCACTATCCACTCTGCCTGTCCAAAAAAAAAAAAAAAAAAAAAAAAAAAAGAATTAAGGGACTGATGGCTGAGGTCCATTCTAGTTGTGTCTTCAAACCACCTGATTTTCAGCATACATTTGGTTTGTGATAAGCAGAACTTTGATTCTGGTATTTAACCTTGTATCAGGGTGATACCCCTAGCCTATCACTTTGATGTTTAAGAGTTAGCAGTTGGCAATGATAATTCGTGTTAAAAAATTAGGTTTTTTTACTTGATATTGTACCATTCACTCTCAATCAAAGGATGCTGATATTTATCCCCAAAATGGTTCTGCTCCAATAGCTATATGTCACTAATGGATTGGTTAATATTTATTAGTGATAATAATGATAATGAACAGTTATCAAATATCCTGTGTTTCAGGCATGGGCTAAATACTTCATAAATATTATATCACTTCATTTTCAAATAATTTGATGAAGTAAATGCTTCATCATTAAACATTACACATTATTTTTAAATAAAATTCCTTTTTGGAAAAAATATGAAAACAGTATATACTTGTGTTGAACAGTAAAAAGTTACTACTAACAGAAACCTTGCATTCAATCCCTCTACCTTGCATTCACTCCCTCTACCCAGAATCCACCATTTTTGATTATTTCTAATCCTTTGAGCATTTATCTTTAAAACTCTAGATATATTATGCTATACAACTGTCTGATAAATTGAGTTGGCTCTCTTTTGTGTTATTGCATTTATATGAGATGTCAGAATAGGCAAATCCACACAGAAAGAAAGCAGATTAGTGGTTGCTAGGGGCTGGGATAGGAGAGGAGTGGAGAGTGGCTGCTTGACTGCTTAATGGGTATAAGGTTTCTACTGGGGGACATGATAATGCTCTGCAGTTCAATAATGGTCACTGTGAACATTATAAAGCCAGTGAATTGTATAATTCCAAATGTTTGAAATAGTGAATTTTATGTTATGTGAAATTTACCTTAATAAAAATTAGGTGGCCCTTTTTTCAGAATCACCTATATTACCATTTACTTATTAGCATCTCATATTTATATTGTTTCATTATTTTTATAATCTTTTTTTAAGATTTATTTATTTATTTGAAAGTCAGAGTTACACAGAAAGAGGAGAGAGAGAGAGAGAGAGAGAGAAAGTCTTCCATCTGATGGTTCACTCCCCAGATAGCCGCAGTTGCGCCTGAGGCCAGGAGCCAGGAGCTTGTTTTGGATCTCCCACTCGGGTGCAGGAGCCCAAGGACTTGGGCCATCTTCTACTTCTTTCCCAGGCCGTAGCAGAGAGCTGGATCGGAAGTGGAGCAGCCGGGACTAGAACTGGCGCCCATATGGGATGCTGCCTCTTCAGGCCAAGGCGTTGACCCACTGCGCCACAGCGCCGACCCCATCATCTTCTTTATAGAGTTGGGGAAATTAAGGCAACAAAGTTAGCTTTTTGAGATCACACATGTAATAAACTTGCGATTTGGTCCCAAGTAATGTAACTCCTCATGCTGCACAACCACCATGCAGCACTTCCTTGAATGTTGGCAATTTGGGGCCTGGAATTATGTATGTGAAAAGGAAATCAGACCTTTGATGAATCTGTAGAGACAGAAAATTTATCTTAAGCATGTGAACTTTTACTTTAAAAGTGCTATTGTATCATAACATCATTATTTCCCATTTTATCATTAGACGTTCTATGCCTTACTATACATGATAATAGGAGACTACTGTTGCATTGAAAAAATGGCTTTAAGTTGAGTTATGAAGTTTTGAAAATAGAAATAATCCAGTTTGGTGCATGAAGGGTTACAGTAGCTTAATTCTAATGTCTCCTTAAGGAAGTGATTTTGCCATTAAGCTGTAACTAGTTAATGTTACATTTATGCATGCCCTTGACTGCTAATAGTATGAGTCAACTTCGTTCCATTAGTGATGTTAGCAGCAAAGCAAAGATGCATAATTGATTGTTGGTGTTGATTGACTATGTCTAATAAGCAACTTCAAAGTGTCTCTGTTCAGTTTCAAAAGTGACTCTTTTTATCAATATGAAGTTAACGGTAGGGGAGAAGAGAATCACCCTGTTCTTTCAGAGCCAATAAAGCCCTTCTAGGAAATGGTGTCAAATATCATCAATGGCCCAAGTATTTAAGCAAGAAATGGAAATCAGTGTCCCTGAACATTATGGTCCTGTTTTGTTCTATTTAAGTATTTTGTTTAACATTCAAGCAATTCCATATGCAAACATTTATCAAGCATTAATTAGATTCCTATGCTGAAACCACTGAGATAGTTTTTGTGGTGATAGTAATGTGGATAGAAGACATATCTACCCTTGAGAAATTTATCAGATTGGCAGGCAAGATGTACAGACAACAATGAATTCCTAAGCTTCTTCCACTCAAGGCAGAATTTAACCAAGCTCTATACTCTGTGATGCAGGTGATAAGTGCTAGGAGAATCTAGAAACAAATTTCTTTCTTTTGCTATTATCATATAAAGTAGTTTCTGTCTTTCTTTTCCCCCAAGTTAAACAAAATACCTCCCCTTACCACATTCCCTCTCAAACACAAGCATACCAGTTGAAAAGAGTTGGTGGCATAGGATTTAAGAGCATGTGCATGAATGGGGTTGGGTATCATTTCTGTCTTCACTTTATTAAATGATTTACTTCAATGAGCCTGAGCTTTCTTATTTGTAGAATGAAGAAAATTATGGCAGTTACCTCAGAGTTTCTCTGAGGATTCAAGGAGCTAACAGAAGGAAGGCTTCACACATTACCTAATGATACTTGATAAACCATGAGTGATGACTTTTGTTATTAGTATTAACATCAAAGAAATAGATGAAAATTAAAAAATAGATGATTCCTAAATGTAAACTCCCAAACCCTATAATTGATATCATTTTGGTGTATTCCAGTCTTTGACCATATGTGGAAATCACTTCTTTTTTATTTTTTAAAAAACTTAACTTTTAATTATATTTTCTAGGAGCTTTTATTTTTTGTAAGATTATTTATTTGAGAGGCAGAGTGACAGAGAAAGAGGGAGAGACAGAAACAAAGACATCTTCTATTCACTGTTTCACTCCCTAAATGCCTCACAACAGCCCGATCTGGGCCAGGCAGAAGTCAGGAGCCAGGAACTCAATCTGGGTCTCACACATGGGTGCAGGGTCACAAACACTTGGCCCATCTTTCACTGCTTTCCCAAGTGCGTTAGTAGGGAGTTGGATTGGAATTGGAGTATCCAGGACTTGAACCCAGCACTTGCATGGTATGCCAACAATGCTAGCCCCTTAAAAAATATTGTACTTACCATCCTGCATGGTCAGGGCTTGGACCCTAGGTGTTTTGTTTTTTTCTCCTTTCACAACCAGGGCCTGCAATTGTCTTTGGCTTTGTGAAGGGCTGGGTTGAGTTTGAAATTGAATTTGGATGGTAATGGAGATTTTGCACCCTTCAAAGGAAGCATAGTGCAGACTTTTATTATTTTAAGATTTATTTACTTGTTTGAAATGCAGAGTTACAGAGAGAGAAGACAGGGAGAGAGATCTTCCATCCACTGGTTCACTCCCAAATGGCACAATGCCCAGAGCTGGGCTAGGCCAAAACCAGCAGCCAGCAGCTTCATTTGGGTCTACTGTGTGGGTACAGGGTCCCAAGCACTTGGATCATCTTCTACTGCTTTCCCAGGCACATTAGTAGGGAGCTGGATTTGAAGTTGAGTAACCTGGACTAGAACCAGGGCCAACATGGGATGCCAGCTTTGAAGGCAGAGGCTTTACCAGCTACATCACAGTGTAGGCCACAGCCATACAACTGTTAAGGGTGAGTCTACATAGACTTTGCATGAACACTGGCTGTATAATACTTGCGGTGAAAGCTTAGCCAGGACCAGCTGTTCCTAAAAATCACAGCTTACTTTTTTAATATTTGTTCTATGTATCTCATTTGACAGTTTCAGGAAAATGTTCCTTAGTGGTCTGAGCTGGAATACCAGCAAAAAAAGATTTAGAGGACCATTTTTAAGTTTAGAGAGATCATTGATTACACAATAAAAATAGATCCCAACAGTGGATAGTCAAGAGGATTTGGGTTTATCCTCTTCAAAGACGCAAGCAGTGTGGTGTGGAGAAGGTCCTGGACCAGAAAGAGCACAGGCTGGATGGCCATGTCACTGACCCTGAAAAGGCCTTGACTATGAAAAAAGACCCAGTGAAAGCAGTATTTGTGGGCAGTCTGAATCCTGAAGCTGTTGAGGGAAATATGGACAAGTACTTTGACAAGTTTGGCTAGATTGAGACCATTAAGCGTCATTAAGTATATCCAGTGTTGAACAAAAGACAGGGTCTTTTTTTAATCACCTTTAAATCACACCCCTTGAAAAGGGTTCTGGCGAAGTGGTTTCCACCTCAGTGGAAATAAGTGTGAAATCAAGGTGGCCCAGCCCAAAGAGATCTAGCAGCAGTGACAGTGTGGCTCCGGGAGCTACAGAAACTGCCACCTGGGGAAGTGAGACATTGGTGGCTGCAGTGGACGTGGTCAGGGTAGAGCAAATTACTGGGAAGAACCAGCCACGTGGTAGCCAGCAGAATAACTACAAGCCCTAATGAGACTCAGCAGGAGTGGCTGACACCTGCACATGCTGGGTTTGCAGATGGAGTGGATGCAATTATGTACCAAATTTAACTTGGCAAACTTTCCCTGGCCTGTTCCATGTATCATTTAAAATGTCCCCCTGGACTGAGGGTTCTGGCCTTTCACACCCCAAGAAAGGAGAGAAGGAAAAAGGAGATGGAGCCAACCTCAACAGAGATAGGATGCTGTATTGAAGCAAAGAGGTGGTGACAGTCTCCAAAGAGAGGGCTGGGCTTTTATCTGTCTGGTTGCTGAGGGAACTTGCACCAGGGGCTCTCCAGAAGCCTTGGAGGACTTTCGCTTATCCAGTTTTTCAAGCCATCTTGCAGGTGGCTAGAAAGAGGGACCATGAGCAGATCTCCCGCAGTACGGGTTGGGGGGGAGGGTGACATTCTTGTGAGCTGCATTCTCCTATAGAAAACACTGTTTACTATTTCCAGAGTGCTCCTTGTGTTAGGCAGTGTGTGGTGTCACATGGAAGCATTTTGGGCTGATTTTATCACCAGATTTCCCAGAACCAGATTGGAGGGTTGGCTTCCTGCTGCCGCCCTGCACCTGGAGCTGTGGATCTTGGTTATAAAGCGTAAACTGTTTGAACATGTCCCAAATTGTACATCTCCTCCCTCTTTTATTCCCAGTGTTATATTTAACAGGGATCATTTTCAGCTAAAATTGAAACACCTAAGAATAATTGTGTGTTAATTACAGAGTTCAACCAATTGTACTAGAACAAAAAAAAAATACTAAAAGGGATAAAGTATTACATTGTACATCAACAGTCAGGACAAGAGCTGATCAAGTCACTGGTTCTCATAGTGTTCATTTCACTTCAACAGGTTTCCCCTTTGGTGCTCAGTTAGTTGTCACCGATCAGGAAGAACATATGCTATTTGTCCCTTTGGGACAGGCTTAATTCACTCAGCATAATGTTTTCCTCCATCTTGTTGCAAATGACCGGATTTCATTGTTTTTGACTGCTGAATAGTATTCTATAGAGTACATGTCCAATAATTTCTTTATCCAGTCTACTGTTGATGGGCATTTGGGTTGGTTCCAGGTCTTGCCCCAAGTGGTGGATTTAGAATTGTGCCAGGGGATCCCAATACAATCCCATCAAGGTGGCATGTACCAATGCCGTCTCACTAGTCCCAGTGACAAATTTCAGTTCACAATTGATCGCACTGATAGGTCTAAGAGTCAAAGGGATCACACAAACAAGACTAGTGTCTGCTAAGACTAACTGATAGAATCAAAAAGGGAGAGAACAATCCATCATGGGAAGCGGGATACACAGCAGACTCATAGAATGGCAGATGTCCTAAACAGCACTCTGGCCTCAGAATCAGCCCTATCAGCCCTTAAGGCATTCGGATCTGGCTGAAGAGCCCATGAGAGTATTTTAGGCTTGGAAAGCCAAGACACCCTGGGGAAAAAAAAAGAAGACCTAAATGAAAGATCTCTGAGAGTGAGATCCAAGTGGAAAGAACGGGGCCATCAAAGAAGGAGGTACCTTTCTCTGAAGGGAGGAGAGAACTTCCACTTTGACTATGACCCTGTCGGAATAAGATTGAAGTTGGCGAACTCAAAAGGCTTCCATAGCCTTGGCAACTCATGACTAGAGCCTAGGGAGATTACTGACGCCATAAGTAAGAGTCTCAAATTGTTAAGTCAACAACAGGAGTCACTGTGTACTTACTTCTCCTGTGGGATCTGTCCTTAATGTGTTGTCCAATGTGAACTAATGCTATAACTAGTACTGAAACAGTATTTTACACTTTGTGTTTCTGTGTGGGTGCAAACTGATGGAATCTTTACTTAATATATACTAAATTGATCTTCTGTATATAAAGATAATTGAAAATGAATCTTGATGTGAATGGAATGGGAGAGGGAGCAGGAGTTGGGAGGGGTGAGAGTAGGAGGGAATTTATAGTGGGGGGAAGCGATTGTAATCCATTAACTGTACTTTGGAAATTTATATTTACTAAATAAAAAAATAAAAAAAATTAAAAAAAAAAAGTAAACTGTATCAGGGCTGGCGCCATGGCTCACTTGGTTAATCCTCCGCCTGCAGCACCAGAATCCCATATGGGCACTGGGTTCTTGTCCTGGTTGTTCCTCTTCCAGTCCAGCTCTGCTGTGGCCCAGGAATGCAGTGGAGGATGGCCCAGTTTCTTGGGCTCCTGAACCCTCATGGGAGACCAGGAGGAAGCACCTGGCTCCTGGCTTTGGATCATCGCAGTGCGCTGGTCGTAGTGGCCATTTTGGGGGTGAACCAACGGAAGGAAGACCTTTCTCTCTCTCTCTTACTACCTAACTCTATATGTCAAAAAAAAAAAAAAAAAACCAGTAAACTGTGTATCACAAAACCAATGTCACCTCTTTTCCCCACCTTTTAATTTTGTAATATTTGTGTCATACATTTCCTATTAATGAAAGTGCTAATTTTACTCTACTTTTTGGTACCTTTTTGGGAAACTAATGTAAGGTATTTTATACATGTCATGTTTTTTTCCATGACCTAGAAGTTATCTAAGATTTCGAAATAGAAATTGAACTCGCCAAAGTAATTTTTCCATTGGCTCAAAATGTTGATTTTGCTCCGGCAAGATTTCATCTACTGTCCTTCCTCAGACCCTTGTGCACAGTGGGAATTTAACCATTTTAATTACTAATTGACAAAAAGCATTTTCTTGGACTATGTTTTCCATCAGTTACCATTAATTCTTTCCTGTCTTCCCCAGGTAAGCTTCCTGAGGGGTCATCTGTGCCTTTGAACTCCCAGATCATCCACAAGTACTGTGATTGGCTGTTGGTGTCCACCACTCTTCTTCTTTTTAAATTTATTTGAAAGGTGGAGTTACAGAGAGGGAGTTGCAGAGGCAGAGAGCAACAGAAGTCTCCCATCTGTTGGTTCATTCCCCAAATGGCCACAATGGCCAGGGCTGGGCCAGACCAAGGCCAGGAGCCAGAAGCTTCATCCCAGTCTCCTACGTGGGTACAGGGGTCCAGTCTCTTGGATCATCCTCTGCTCCTTTCCAAGGTGCATTAGCAGGAAGCTGGATGGGAAGAGAGCAGCCGGGACTAGAACTGGTGCTTGCATAGAATGCCAGCACTGCAGGTGGTGGCTTAACACAGTGCAGGCCCCTGTCCCCTGCTCTTCTGAACAGTGCTTACCAAAATCATCATGCCTTCTTTGACCTTACTTTTGAAGGTCATTCCCAGGTCTTACTTTTTTATTGATCTTGGAATCCTATTGACTCTCCCTTCCTCCTGGAAACATACATCTCTCCTTTCTCCACCTCGAGAGCCAAAATGACTGTCATGAATTAAATTTGTTTCTCCAAATTTTATTTGTTGGCATACTAACTCCCAATACCTCAGAATACTGTGTTTAGAGTTAGAGTCTTAAAGAGGTTATTGAACTAAGAGGAAGTTGTTCGGCTAAATCCTAATCCTGTACTGCTGGTGTTCTATAAGCAGTGATGAAGACACAGACAGGAATAAAAGGAGGACATGTGAACATTCAGAGAGAAGATGGCCATCTGTCAGCTGAGAGAGGTATTTCTTTCCTCTGTACTCGTAGCTCCATCTGTCTGAAACACCTCTGCTCCGTCTGTCTGAAACACCTCTTTCCTCCCTCCCCTTCTCTACAAGCTTCTGTTGGCCACCTCTGTCAGTCCTTTAGGTATCAGTTCAGAGAGGCTTCCTCCGGGACTTTCCTGAGCTCTCCTGGGCTTTTCTAGCCTCCTGCATTGACTTCAGTCTGACATTAGAACACTGCCATCATGGCCTGGCTAGTTGTTTTCATTCCCTTCGTGCATCACAAGCTCCTTGAGGACAAGAAAAACACTCGCATTGGTGGTGTTCCCAGACTATGGTCAGAGTACCTGGCATATGAGTCTAGTAGGGTCTTAAGATTTGTTGAATGAATCAACAAGAGCCTGTAGTTTAGCAGAAAGAAAAACATTTTCCTTGTTGTGGTGATGGTTTAATAGCACAAAGAATTGGGTGAGAACACACATGTTAAAGTTGCCTTAATTCTATAGATTTGGTTGATTTTGAAAACTGTCCACTACAGAGGATACCTATTTTTGGAGTATGAATGTGCCACTGTGTCTACTTTTGTTGAGGGTAGATTTCTCAGCCTCAGTTCCCCCCCTTTTTTTCTGTAAAGTAACCACAGAATTCAAACTTGAATTTTTCTTTCTCCCCTTCTTGGTCTATAGAAAACCAAATCAGAAAATAATCAGATATAAATATCTTATTTTGGAAGTAATTAGAATACCTTCTGAGGTTACATGTATAGGGGCACAATAGAGAAATGGGTTCAAAAAGGGTTTTGTTTGCATATGGTAAGCTTAATTGATATTTTTAGCTTTTTGAGGAACTAGTAACCAGAATTGCTGGCTTAGAATTTTTTTTTTTTTTTTTTTTTTTTTTTTTTTTGCAGGTGAAAGCGAGCAAGTGAATTTGTGCTCAAGAAAACTCTGAAAGAGGTTCTGTATAGATGCCAATTCTGCAAAAGTTTTGGAACTCAGGATATGTAACTATTGCTAAACCTGAGAATTAGAAGTTTGGCACTGTGTGTGCTTCAGAGGGGAAGAGGGACCTGAGTAGGGAGTTGCTGCGTGGCTTCACAGAAATGGCAATGAGCCAGAATGGGAAATAATTTCACTCGCTATTGATTAGCATGTTTATTGTTAAAAGCTAATTTTCTGTAACAGAGGCGATTTAGCAGGGTTTCTGGAGATTTTTTTTAAACCTCCAGGCACAATCAACATTTAAATTTTTTAAAGCATCCCACACACTGAAGATATTCATACTCATCTAAGAGAATCAAAATTAGAAGTTAGCAAAAATATACAGACTGTTGGTATATTTTACATTTTAAAAATGTTTATTCATTTATCATTTTCATCTAATTGAGATACGGAGTGACACATGGAGAGGGAGAGGAGGGAAAAGAGAGGGAGAGGGAGGTTGAGGAGGGAGGGAGGGGGAGAGAGAGAGAAAGAGGGAGGGAGAGAGGGGGAGAGAGAGAAGGAGGGAGAGAGAGAGAAATAGACATATCTTCCATCTGGTGGTTTATTCCCTAAATTCCCACAACAGCCAGGACTGGGCCAAGCTGATGCTAGGATCCAGGAACTCCATATGGGTTTCCTGTGTTGCTGGTAGGGACCTAAGCACTTGAGCCATCATCTGAAACCTCCCAGGAAGCGTTAACAAGAAGCTGGATGGAAAGTGGAAGAGCCAGGACTTGAACTAACAGGCTGATATGAAATGCAGGCCTCCCAGGTGGTTGCTTAACCCACTATACCATGAAGCCTGCCCCTATTTTGCATTTTTAATTAAAACATTGGAGCTCCCACAAGTAAATCCCATGATATCACAGGTTAGTTCAAATACATTTTTGAGGCAGCAATAAAGAAAATCAAGGGAGAGAACATATTCTCTTTGGTTTGAATTAAAAACCAAATTAAAACCAGAACATCAACCTCTAAAAAGCTCTTTTAAAAAATTCCTTCTATTTATGTAATAAAAAACCTGCCTAGTTGAATTTTCTTTGATTCATCTTGTTGACCATGCTTGACTTATGATACCTATAAACACTGATGCATACTTTGGTGACTGTGTGTTCCCAGAGCAGAATTATGTCAGGGCCCAATGCTAAAGTGCTCTATAGTTACTGTTATCAAATGCTGAATCTCATTTTCCCCATGATAAAGGCGCCTAGTATTAAAACACTGGGTTTATAGATGATAGATGAAAAATGTATTTTTCAAACCATGGCCTTTGTGGTAGAACATGACTTGCTTACTATGGAAATATCTCCAGCTGCCTAGAAACGTTGCCTAGCAACCCTTGGAAACACAGAAAACCCAATATCATCTGAGTTGCTTGTGGGTAAAGGGATTATTAAAAATATCATTTAGAAAAAAAGGACAACAAAGTTTGTTCTGAGCGTGACAACAGCTAATGCTTTCTGGTTTGCTGGTGTTCTGTGTCCTCTTTCTCGCAGTTTCGGGCGCCTTGCACGTTGTTCCCCTGGAATGCTTTAGTTTCTAAGACTCAACAGTGCAGCACAGAGGGTAGCTTGAAGAGGTCATACCCTTGCTGTCAGAGGACGCAGTCCCTCTCTCCCAGCCCTCCCACTGCTAGCTGCTCTTTGCTTTGGTGAGCAGCAACCAGCCAGCAGCGGTCACTTTGATAACTGACTGTTGCAACAGCTGCTGCTTCTTTCAGACCCATCCATTCCGGGGTGGACTGGGAGTGATTTGTAGTTGACTGCTGCACTGGCTCTCTTGTGCTGTCAGCCAATGCTGGGGGCAGCTTGTTCCTGGAAGAGGACCCTGAACTCTTGCCCTCTGGTCTAATGCCCTTGCTTCTGTCCACATGTTCTACTGAGGTGGTGGCACAAAGCTCCAAAAGCCTCCACTTCTACACCAGGCTGATGTGTGTTCTGTGTTATAAACAAAGCAAAATGACTGACTGTTCAAACTGCTATGATCCTTTGGGTCCTAGGATTAGAAGAGTGTTCACTCGAACAAGTGTGGTAGGTATCTCAGTCCATTTGGGCTATTACAACAAAATACTGTAAACCGGGTGGCTTCAAATACAAACATGTATTGCTCACAGTTGTGAGGCTCAGAAGCCCAGGACCAAGGCATCTTTCTAGTTCATAGATGGCTGCTTTTTGCTATAACCTCAGGTGATGGAAGGGCTGAATGAGCCCCCTTGGGCCTGTTTTCTAAGTTTACTAATCCAACTCATGAGGGGAGAGCCTTCCAAAGGCCCCACTGATTCCTTCTGATGCTATCACTTTGTGAGTGAGGATTTCAACACATGCATTCGAGGGATATGCAAACAGATCATAGCCTTGGGTTTTTAATTCATATAACAGAAAATAAATCTTAATTTTAATACATGAGTTTTATTCTGTCCAAGTTGAAAGAATATAGCTTTGAGTATAAATGTATTTTCCTAATTGGCTTTCTTTCTTCTCCCCTTTAAAAAGAGATGTATATATTTATTTATCTGAAAGGCAGAGTGGCAGAGAGGGAGAGAGGGATGAAAGGAGAGAGACAGAGAGAGTGATATTTTCTATCTGCTGGTTTATTACTCAAGTGACTGGAATAGCTAGGTCTGGGCCAGGCTGAAGCCAGGGGCCAGGAACACCACTGGGGTCTCCAACTCCATCAGCAGGAGGCAGATACTTGAACAGTTAGGCCATCTTCTGCCGCCTTCCCAGGTGCATTTGCAGGAAGCTGGACTGCAAGTGGGAATCAAACCGGCACTCTGATATGCGATGCCAGTGTCACAAGTGGCTGTTTAATCCGCTGTGCCACAGTGCTAGGCCCTTTCTGAAAGACTGAAAAATTTATCTCCATCTGAATTTGAACTTTTATTACTAATTATAATCCCAGTAAGCTAGCACCTTTAATTTCTACAGAATTGTAGTCTACAGAAGACTTGGACTTTGGTGCTCTTTGATCTGCACAACTGCTTTTATTTTTAAAAGATTTATTTATTCATTTGAAAGAGTTACACAGAGAGAGGAGAGGCAGAGAGAGAGGATGGGGGAAGAGAGAGAGAGGTCTTCCATTTGCTGGTTCACTCTGCAATTGGCTACAACAGCCAGAGCTGTGCCGATCTGAAGCCAGGAGCTAGGAACTTCTGGGTCTCCCATTTGGGTGCCTAAGGACTTGGGGCCTAAGGGCTTGGTCCATTTTCTACTGATTTCCCAGGCCATAGCAGAGAGCTGGATCAAAAGTGGAGCACCCGGAACTAGAACCGGCACCCATATGGGATGCCTGCACTGCGGGCTGCGGCTTTACCTGCTACGCCCTGCACAACTGCTTTTGAGAAGGGCAGTGTTATGTCCATTTTAAAGCTGTAGAAGGTGGTGTTCAAAGAGATGAGATGATTTGTTTAATGTTTTTAGTAAGTGGAAGGCAATTTTTGAACTTGAGTTTTCTGGTTTCTAGCCCAGTGTGATTATTAATAAGCATTTGGGATGAGTTCGTCTATAAGGAGGAAAGCAGACACGATGAGTGTCAAGTTCTCTGAACTGGAAGGCCTGTACTGGACTCCCTGTATAATTTTGTGTGTGTGTGTGTGTGGGGGGGAAATTACAGCTCTATGGACAAGGATTTTTCTCATCCATTTTGTTAAAGAAGTAAAGTCATGGCCGGCGCTGTGGCTCACTTGGCTAATCCTCTGCCTGTGGCGCCGGCATCCCATATGGGCACCTGGTTCTAGTCCCGGTTGCTCCTCTTCCAGTCCAGCTCTCTGCTGTGGCCCAGGAGGGCAGTGGAGGATGGCCCAAGTGCTTGGGTGGGCCCTGTACCCACGTGGGAGACCAGGAGGAAGCACCTGGCTTCTGGCTTCGGATCGGTGTAACTCTGACCGTAGCGGCCATTTGGGGGGTGAACCAACGGAAGGAAGACCTTTCTCCCTGTCTCTCTGTCTCTCTCTCTCACTCTATCTGTCAAATAAATTAAAAAAAGAAGTAAAGTCATATAATCTCTAAATCTTAAAAAAATTTTCCCCCTTTTTATGGTGGATATTTAAATTTTTTAATTAATTTTAAGAGAACAGATTTCATGCATTCCTTAGGTACAGTTCCAAGGAGACAACCACTCTTCCCTCACTCTCTGTTTACCCCCAATCTTTCCCTCCTCTCTCTCCATCAGTTTTTGCAAAGATATGATTTTAATCCACTCTATATTCACAGGCTTAATTTGCCACTAATCCTAATACTCAACAAGTAAATAAAAGGAAGATCATTGTATCACAGGAGTATAAACAAGAGGTGCTCAGAATAACTTCCCAACACTCTCTTTTCCAAGTCACTTATTCAATTATTAGTTTATTTAATTCAATATGCAAGCACAAATGCATGCATTTCAAATATTTGTTGAGCATTGGTCCATCACTATTATAGGCACTGAGATTCCAAGGTAGATTCATTGATTCCCCAAAAAACAGTGCAAATGAGGGTAATTGTGCCCTAAGACACTTTAAGTTTCATGTGCCAAATGCTTTCATATGGGCATATTTGTAGCTGTATGAGAAAAGGTCAGATATCCAAATTAAATTACTTTTGGTGAAAGTATGACATTGTTTTTAATAACAGCAAGTCTTCTGGGAAACAAGCATAGTGGAATAAAGAGTTCAAATGATGTTGTGATAACATTCACCTTCTCTTGATTTTATTGCACCTACTTGACCCTTAGCTGCTGCTGATAGCTGCCTGGAGTGACTGGGCATGACCCCAGTCTATTAATGAGAAGGTGCCCAGATATATCAGTGACCTACCCCCTCCCAAATATGTAACTGTGAAAGTTCATGTGGTAGAATTAGCTAAATACACACACTCCAGAAACAAAGCTATGTTATAGTATCTTTGTAAATGACACTGCCATGCACTCTCATTCCAATTTGTAAAGAACATTTAACATGAAATTTTAAGTCATGGGCAATGTTTTAGATTTTTTATTTTATTATATTTTTGTCATAACTATTTTATATTTTTTAATTTTACTTTTAATTCATTTTTAATAGATTCAATATGATTTATAGACACAGTTCTAAGAACATTATGCTATTCCCTTCTCCCTTCCTTCCTCCCTCCCTTCTTCTCTCTCCCTTCCACCCTTTTTCCTTTTCCCTTTGTGTCTTTTTTTTGTTTTGTTTTTACTTTTTGAGATGACATATTTTAAAGTTACATTACAGTTAAAAGGGTTAGCACTTCACCGAATCAGAAGTTTAACTGGTAAAAAGATTTTTGCTTTTTAAAATTTTTAATAAAGAATATAAGTGGTGTGACTAACGTCACAATTAGTTGCATTTCCAAAGAAAACTCCAGTAGTAATAGTTATACACTGCTGTTCAACAAGGAGGCAGTTCCTGGTTTGAGGCTTGTTCCTCATTTGATTTCTTCTCTCTTGAAGAACTAATTTTATTTTTCAGCAGAAGCCCTAAAGGAAAGATATTAATCCATTTCTTGCTCTTTCAATTTAGTGTGAATGCTTAACTGATGTCTTACCCAGTGCTGAGCACCTTCCATATACTACCTGAGTTCGTTTCAGCAACTCTGAGAATGGAGGTCTATAATACCTGAATTCCCACTGTTGGTGGGAATGTAAAATAATTCAGCCATTATGGAAAACAGTATAGAGCTTCCTCAAGTTGAGCTACCCTATGGCCCAGCAATCCCTCTAGGTGAATATCTAAAGGAGATGGAATCTACACCTCATAAAAATATCTTCATTTCTTCATTTTGGCCTCATGCAGTATGGCTAAGATGTGGACACAACTGACGATGTATGGATAAGGAAATTTTGGCATGTAATTGTATATATAGTGGATTATTACTCAGCCTTAGAAAAGAAGATCTACTAGGTACAATATCTTGGATGAAACTGGAGGACATTAGGCTAAGTGAAGGAAGCCAGACACATAAAGAAAAATACTATGGGTTTATTTTTATGTGAAATCTAAGAAAGGAAAAGTCAAATACACAGAGAATAGAAAGGTTATTGAGGGGAGGAACCAAGGAGTTGTAAGTCAAAGAGTGCAAAGTTATGTTTATGAAGATGAGTGAGTCTTGAAATCTGATGTGTAGGACTGTAGTTAATAACATTGTGTTATGGTAATGAGTTCTTTTGATTTTACATTGACTTGGTCTCTGTTTTCAATGTAAGTTGGATTTTCCCATACTAGAATAGCAGGACTTAGTCCCCCTGATACAGTTACTACTTGTTTACCTCTTCCTAGTTCCTGAAGGTGGTTCCTCTAGATATCTATCTTATACAGGTGACCCCTGGTGACCACCTTCCTATGGGTCTGTTAGAGCCAACCCACCTGACTCGCCCCACTGACACCAATACCCAACATGGACAGCACAGATAGGTTCAGTGACCATATCAGCCACAGTGTGACTCTTACTTCCATGAACTTGAGCCCTTTTGCTCAAAATCCACCCATCAGAACTCCAGAGAGAATCCTGCTTGTGTAATGCCCTGAACCCTTTAGACACTTTGGCCCATAGGTCTTTCCCCTTTGTCTCTTGCTTGTCACCAGTTGGCTTAGTCCAAGTTCTGGAAGGCTTCCTTTTCCTATTGGCCCTGAGAGATTGTTCCCCTTTTCTCTCTGGAATCTGTAACAGTTATGTTATTTCATGTGTTTTACTGTCCTGTATTGTTTGTGCCTCACCTGACTGACAGACCCAACCTTAACTTCTTTCACAGTCAGAGCTCTCCTGAAGAGTGATTATGTTGGTAGATATAGACTGGACAGAAGCACATCTCGTATGATGGACACCTGATCTTGGATCTGACACTTATGCATTAGGCTGTCCACCAGCATAAAGAAGTATATTTGGAAAGACAAATTGTAAACAATGTGATCACCTCCCCTGGGGCTCCATCAGGGCAAAGCTAAACTGTCTAGTGAGTTAGAGAGAGAGAGAGAGAGAGAAAGAGAGAGAGAAGGTGAGCTCAAGATTACACTAGAGAAAAATACAACAATTATATAGTGTAAACATGGGAAAATACTAAGAGAGTAGATTTTAAGTCCTTTTTTCCCCACCTACTTCCTGTCCCTGCATCCCTTCACACAATGGAGTAATTGCAAGATGATGGATGTGTAAAGTTTCTTGACTATAGTAATCATTTTACTACATGTATCAAAGTATCAGGGGTACATCTTAAATATATAAGGTAAACTAATTTAAAGAAATGTTTGAAAGAAATTCCAACAAATTTAGCATGAGAATGAAAATTAGTCCAGTCTTCCTCATGACCATAGATGCCATTTGTTTACTCATCTTTCTCAGCCCCATACATGCCCTGTGCTCTCTGCTGCTAGGATGGAAGTCTATAAACTAGATTTCCAAGCTTTCATTGCTGACTGGATTTCTTTTTAGATTAAACTCATGGAAATCTAGTAGAAAAAGAACTTTTCTGCTTTGTGCTCCAACAGTGTGGCAATGCTTGCTGCTTGTGTGATACCTAAGGTAGGGAGACTCTGAACTCCTTAAGCTGAACTAAACCAACATCTTTTCTGTAGTTTTTTTTTTTTTTTGACAGGCAGAGTTAGACAGTGAGAGAGACAGAGAGAAAGGTCTTCCTTCCATTGGTTCACTCCCTAAATGACTGCTATACTGGTGCTGCGCCGATCCGAAGCCAGGAGTCAGGTACTTCCTCCTGGTCTCCCATGCGAGGGCAGGGCCTAAGCACTTGGGCCATCCTCCTCTGCCTTCCTGAGCCACAGCAGAGAGCTGGACTGGAAGAGGAGCAATCGGGACAGAATCTGGTGCCCCAACAGGGACTAGAACCCCGGGGTGCCAGCGCCGCAGGCATAGGATTAGCCTAGTGAGCCGCGGCGACGGCCTTCTGTAGTTCTGACCCTGGTCAAGACAGCATCTTTCTCATGGATTCAAATCCAGTGGAAGTTGTTTCTCCAATTGCACAGCAGCAGATGTAGCTAATGGGTTCCAATTTAGAGACCTGAATACTCTTATATTTAGGGATCACTCTTACTGCTTCCTCATCCTCCTTCCCCTTTTGGCTCCTTCAGCCCTTCTGGAATATATATAACATATTCTGCATATTGAAATCCCTTATTAGAAAAGTTGTGGTTCAGATGGGTGTGCAATCTGATTTGCTAGAGTCTTACCGCAAAGGAGTTTCAGAACAAGGTTTGAAACCAGGCAGGCTGACTGACGTGCAGGACATAAAAAATTATATGCTATTGTAATAAAGGAATATTATCATATTATAATTATGGTATCCACCATGATATTGTGGGGTACATATAGAGAATAAAATAGTTAACATAGTGAAGAAGATTATCAAATCCATCATCTCATGTAGTTATTTACTTTTTTTGTAGTTCTATATGAATTTTATTTTTTTTATTTTTAACTTTTATTTAATGAATATAAATTTCTGAAGTACAGCTTATGGATTACAATGGCTTCCCCTCATAACGTCCCTCCCACCCGCAACCCTCCCCTTTCCCACTCCCTCTTCCCTTCCATTCACATCAAGATTCATTTTCAATTCTCTTTATATACAGAAGATCAGTTTAGCATACATTAAGTAAAGATTTCAACAGTTTGCTCCCACACAGAAACATAAAGTGAAAAATACTGTTTGAGTACTAGTTATAGCGTTAAATCTCAATGTACAGCACACTAAGGACAGAGATCCTACATGAGGAGTAAGTGCACAGTGACTCCTGTTGTTGACTTAACAAATTGACACTCTTGTTTATGGCTTCAGTAATCACCCTAGGCTCTTGTCATGAGCTGCCAAGGCTATGGAAGCCCCCTGAGCAGCTGTTATCCAAGAGTCAAATGATAACAAATGTTGGCGAGTTTGGAGAAAAGGGAGCCCTAACACGCTGTTGTGGGAATGTTGATTGGTGCAGCCATTAAGGAAAACAGTATGGAGGTTCCTAAAGAAATTAAAAATAGAACTACCATGTGACCCAACAATCCCTCTTCTGGGCATATACACAAAGGAAATGGAATCACCACTCATGCTGGACTTTCACTAAAATACCTCATTGGTATTTTAGGACATGACTCTGAGGGAACATATAGGGCTGACACTTCCTTTACAAAGAGCCCCTCATTTTAGGAGTTAATTTGAACTCAATTTGTTTATAATTATGATTGATCATGCACGAATTTGCTGGTATTTAACTACATATCATCTAGATTTGGACCATAGTGTATTTCTTCTTTCTCCAAAACTTCTCCTAACTAAAGTGGAATCCTTCTGTGCACACGTACATCTTTATATATATGAGTAAATATTTTGTATTGCTAGGCAAGACCTTGACAGAGATCTGTGCATATTACAAGGACATAATATTTTATTCTTTACTAAATTTTTTGAACTAGGAGCCTTCTATTAACCTGCTCATTAGTTTTGGCCCACTCAGAGATGGACTTATATTCTCAGGAAATCCTTGGGCCAAATGATTTTTTTAATATTTATTTATTTATTTTTTGACAGGCAGAGTGGACAGTGAGAGAGAGAGAGACAGAGAGAAAGGTCTTCCTTTGCCGTTGGTTCACCCTCCAATGGCTGCTGCGGCCAGCACACGGCGCTGATCCGAAGCCAGGAGCCAGGTGCTTCTCCTGGTCTCCCATGGGGTGCAGGGCCCAAGCACTTATGCCATCCTCCACTGCACTCCCGGGCCACAGCAGAGAGCTGGCCTGGAAGAGGAGCAACCGGGACAGAATCCAGTGCCCCGACCGGGACTAGAACCTGGTGTGCTGGTGCCGCTAGGTGGAGGATTAGCCTGTTGAGCCGTGGCACTGGCCGGGCCAAATGACTTTTACCAGACAGTTATGCCTAGAGTTTATAACAATGTGGTTCATGGGCACCTGAAGCTTTATCACCTGCGGATCTTTTTAACCTTTGGATTTCTGAGTCCCACACCTCAACCTAATGATCCTTAACCTGAGGGAAAGTGAACCCTGGCATCTGCATTCCTGACAAACTGCCCTGGGTATTCTTGAGCACACTGCAGCTTGAGTGGCATCTCCACATTTTCAAAAGGCTAACTGCATGCATGGTGTGCACATCCTTTTTTTTCCATTTTGTTAAAGTACCCGGAGGGGAAACCTTAAAGATCTCCCTCACATTTCCTCCATTTACTTTTACTACTTTCTGCTGTCAATTCTGGTTGCCCCTTCTTTTCCTCTCATGTTAGAGGAAAAAAACGTTTTGTGTGAAAGAGCTATTTGCTCCTTGAATGTTTGCAAAGTTTACATGGCATTTATATATCTTTCAACTTAGTAATTGTCCAATGTGGTCTTTGAAGAGGTGCTGTGTGTACTTCACGCACCACTGAATTTCAATTCCACCAAAATCATCAGTCATTCCCCACCTCTAGGCTGAATATTTGCATCTCTGTCAGCATGAGTCACTAGACCCTGAATGTGAACATTCAATGAAGAAGGTGTTCTGTCAGTGCTGTTAGATGGAGTACAAGTCTGCAGCACTTTGGGCCTCCATCAAACTGGCCTCTCAATCTTTCTATCCTACCCATCTATGAATAACTCCTTTCTTGCAAGCTTCTTCTAACTCTTCTGAAATCCATGGTAACCAGGCCACTGCTAGCACAAGCAACGCAAAAAGGTCAGCTCATGACAGGCCCTACATCCTCACAGTCTTTGTGTGTGTGTACTGTTTATGCAGAGACTAATAAGAGCCCCAAAGAGAGGAGTAGGCAAGTGATGGTGTGTGGGGCCCTGCTCCTCTGCTGCTATTTGGGGTTAGTCATTTTATCTCTGATTTTCCTGAGAGCCCTCAGCCTTGTGTGGTTTAACTGGTTGCTCATAAAAGCCTTGAATTAACCCCTTCTATCTGCGTGACAACACAAACCAAGGTTCCTAGAAAGTGCTTCCAAAATTCCTCTGGACTCTCCAGGGGCCGATGTGAAGAAGGGTATGGGTCAAACTGCATATTCTCTTCCTTTTGGAATATCTAACGAGAATCATTTAGGAGAGAAATATGGTGAATTTAGCTTAATATGAAGTTATTCCATTTTGAAACACTTATTTAACATAAAACAAGGTTATATGGAACATAATCCTATAGAATTCCCTTGGAAATGTACTGAAGAATAAAGAGATTTTGGAGTTTTATTGGCAAATTAATCTTTGCTTGTATTCCCTTCTCATTGGAACCACTGTTGGGTTGTTAGAGGAAGGGTGGAAAAGAAAGAATCTTACTTTGCTTAGAAAGGGCTAACAAGCTTTTGCAATTGCCTTTTAAGTTCAGAATTCAGTTCTCACCTCACCCTGATATTGTAGGTCAAGTATCATATTGTACCAACTGCCTTAACAGCTGTCAGTCCTGCTGTGTCCTGAAACATTCTCTCTGCTCTGGCCACCTGCTCCTTCATGTGCTGCCTCCTTTCTCCCTTCTGTGACCTTTCTCATTGTGTTCTCTATGCTTAGAATGCCCATTCCTCCTACCAGTCTCTTTCATGAAGCCTTTCCTGGCTGGTACGTCCTCTTCTCCCTGCTTAATTAAACAAGAATTCATTCGGCACACCCCAATTATATGAAGGACTAGGTTGGTCTCTCATGACAGGGTAATACTGAAGACAGACATGAGCTTGGTGACTGTGGGAATATGATTTTCTGTCTTCCAAACCCCATTTCAATTTACTTACATGTCATTATAGCAGGTGCGTATACTCAATGCCTCTTTTTATAATTTTCACTTTGAAACAACTGAAAATTTATGTAAAAGTTAAATATGCATATATCTCTAACCCAGAGGCTGTATTTTAATTTCCTTCGTAGTGATACAATTCTTTTGTAGTGGTACAATTTAAGACTACTTACACACAGTTGTCACATTGTTCAAATCTTCAAGTCCTGTTACTCAAATCTCTCTTTTTAAAAGATTTATTTATTTATTTATTTGAAAGGCAGAGTTACAGAGAGGCAGTGGCAGTGGCAGTGGCAGTGGCAGAGATAGAGATAGATAGAGAGAGAGAGAGAGAGAGAGAGGTCTTCGATTTGCTGGTCCATTCCCCAGATGGCCTCAATGGCCGGAGCTGCACTGATCCGAATCCAGGATCCAGGAGCTGCTTCTGGGTCTCCCACATGGTTGCAGGGGCCCAGGGGCTTGGGCCATCTTCTACTGCTTTCCCTAGCCACAGCAGAGAGCTGGATTGGAAGTGGAGCAGCGAGGTCTCGAACTGGTGCCCATATGGGATGCCGGCACTATAAGTGGCAGCTTTACCTGCTAATGCTACAGTGCCAGCCACACAACTCCAATCTCCAACTTGGAATGATTCTTTAGTTTTCTTTTGACTTTCCAGGACCCAGGAAAGTTACAAAGATTACAAGGGATTTGGACTTGTTTGATGATTCTTCATGATAAGACCCAGGATTCCATGTAAGTGATGCTTTGGTCTTGTTATTTCATCCTAGCTGATGCAGTTGATTGTCTACTTGTCTCATTGCTTGAGGTGTTAACTTTGATCCCTCAATTAAGATGTCTTTCATGTTTTCCACTGTAAATTTATCTTTCTTTTTCTTTGAAGTACTTTGCAGAGAGACACTAGGATACTAGGTAACATCTACTCATACCACTTTTATCTATGAGCATTAGTATCCATCAAGGTTTGTTGCATAAGTTAATTATTACCAAAATGGTAGTCAAATGGTAATTTTATTATTTCATTACAAGTTGATATTCTACAGCATGTAAGGTTGTATTATATGTAGATGTATTGGTGTATATGCATGTGTAGACCGATCAACCCTAATCTGAAGATCCGAGATCTGAAATACATCAAAGTCTGCTACTTTTGGAGCATTGAAATGATACCCCAAGTAGAAAATTCCACACCTGACTTCATGTGATGAGTTGGAGTAAAAAATCAGGCACACGAAGAAATATTGCATAAAATTTCATGCAGGCTACGTGTGTAAGGTATATATGAAACACCAGTGAGTTTTGTGTTTAGATTTGGGTACCATCCCCAAGATATTTCATCCGTCTATTTGTAAATATTGCAAACTGAGCAAATTTGATATATAAACCACTTCTGGTCCCAAGTTTTTCTGAGATGTGATACTAAATCATATACACATTTACATCTCCCTGTATTTTCATACCTATCTGTCAAGATATATACGGAAAAGTAGTAATTCACTTTGATACCTTCAGTGCCAATCCAACATGACAGGGGTAATTCTTGCTTTCCCTTTTTTACATCTGTACTTCTCTTATATGACAGCCAAAAGCCTGGTTCCGCTGTTTTCAATACATTTACTTGTTTATTCAGTGCTCCAAGTAATCAGCCAGTGCTCTGACCTCATTTGACTGCTTACTTGTGTAGGCACGGGCTGTCATCACAGGGCTGTTTCCCTCCCAGGGACGGAGGGAGTGGAGATGGGGAGCCAGGTCATCACATTTTGTATGTGTATAAAAAGAAACAGGTATCTTTAAATTTAAAATCTTGACAGATATAAAAATACCTCTCCCACTTTTTTATGCTTCTATATATATATGAAAGTAAGCTTGTTATTTTCCTTTAAAACAAACAAAATGAACCGGTAAAGATGATGACTCTATGAACAAAAATATTGCATTAACTCTATGATATAAAGGGGTTAGTTTGCCTACCTATTTGAACTCCAAAGTGCATGGCTGATAGTCATTTGCACTGGTTCTTACCAGGAATCTAAGCTCCTTGTGGTCAGAAACTGGCTTCTGTTGGTTTTTATTATTATTATTATTTTATTTGACAGGCAGAGTGGACAGTGAGAGAGAGAGACAGAGAGAAAGGTCTTTCTTTACCGTTGGTTCACCCCCCCAATGGCCGCTGCGGCCGGCGCACCGCGCTGATCCGAAGCCAGGAGCCAGGTACTTTTCCTGGTCTCCCATGGGGTGCAGGGCCCAAGCACTTGGGCCATCCTCCACTGCACTCCCTGGCCACAGCAGAGAGCTGGCCTGGAAGAAGGGCAACCGGGACAGAATCTGGCGCCCCGACCGGGACTAGAACCCGGTGTGCTGGTGCCGCAGGCGGAAGAATTAGCCTATTGAGCCGCGGTGCTGGCCTTGTTTGTTCTTAAGACAGTGGCACACCTTGCACCAGGGGAGTGGAATGTGTGTCTAATTTGTTAAATTGATTGTTTTCCTCCACTCAGAATTGACCACCTCTTCTACAGGATAAACTTATTCATTATTCTGAAATTGTGTGCAAATAGCTTCAGCCTACACAAATACCTCACTTACAATGTGTTAGAACCTTGTTGGAAAAGCAGAGGTATATATCAGAAAATATATTTTCTTTTCCTCCTTGGTTGCATGACTTTCGAGAGTCATCATAAATGACACAGTAACTATCCAGACCAGGAAGTTCACGACTGACTACTTCAGAGGAAACAAATAAATAGTCATTGATGTTTTCCACTCTGGGAAAGCAACTGTGCCAAAGACAGAAATTCAGGAAAACTATCCAAAATGTACAAGACTACTCCCAATGTCTTCTTTGTATTTGGATTCTAAACTCATTTTGGTGGTGACAAGACCATGGGATTATACTATGATAAGTGGACAGACACATGTACTTAGAAGACATTGCCTGCATGAGAAGAAAAAGACCTCAAGAAAATAGTGAAAGGAATGCAAGAACAGGATGAAGCAGGTCAGAGGAACTGCCAAGGCCAACATTCGTGCTGGCAAAGAACTGAAGGAGTACAGATTTTTCAGTGACTTTATCTATGGTGATTGTGTGAATTTTTCATGAGAATTAATAACTTCAGAATTTTGAAAAAGAAAATCTATTAATAGATGAATAATGTCCCTAATGAGGAAAATAGAAAGAAAAAATAATGTGAAGAAAAAAGGAGGCATTACAGAAATACTTATTTCATAAAATTACTGGTGATTACTTTTTTTTTTAGCAAATGAAATGGTATGCAATGAATGGATTGTGTTTGAAAACAAAATAATCAATTAATTGTTAAGGGAGCTATGTACAAAACTCTGACATTGATATAAAATGGAATAGCAGTTGCAAAAAAGCTTAATAGTGGACTTATTTTTAGGTATAATCTGTTGGCATTTTGCCTGGTGTGTGGGAGTCTTGACCAGGCCTTGAGTCCATGTTTTACTTTACTAGGTGCAAGTTATAACAACATCAAGGCCCCACTATAGGAAAATCCTCCTCCAATACTTCTTATCATGGGGTCTGTAATTCAGTTGTCATTCTATTGTCACTGCCATCTTCTTAAACATGACTTAAGGACAGGTTTCTTTAAAAATTTTCCCCACTACCATGGGCTATTTTCATTCCTCTGCTGGCCTAATAAATTAGTTTTTGAATCAACTTAATTTATAGCCTAGTTTAGAAAGATTAAGCAAATGATGACTGACAACTGATAGCATAACAGCCAAGGTTAAAAATACAATTTCCACTTCATTAAACTCCACAGAAAAGATTAACCTTTAACAATTGTGTAATCTAAGCTAGGTTAACAAAAGCCTTCTGGTTGACTTGCTTGTGACATTTGTGGAAAGATGACCTCATTTTGCTTTATAAACACCTCCCACTCATATAAATATAATCAATTTGAAATTTACTTGAAGAGATATACTTACAAACAAGTTTAGTCTAAATAAGATATTAATTAGTGGGACTTTCTAAGATTGAAGATGGAGGCTGATGTGGACTTTAGGATTACAGAAGATGTATTTATCTTATGGTTTTGATGACATTATCAGAAAAGGTGACATATTTCAAATCCCACTTATAAGACTGGGCTTTCACAGAATGTTATATAGATAAAATGTCCCTCTATAGAATAACACTATTTCTCACTCTTGCCCAGTTCAGCCTTCTCTGATTGCTCTGACAATTTATATCTTATTTTAAAAATTTTATTTAAAGTATGCAAATTTTATGTGCTTCATATATACAGATTTAGTAACACAGTGATACTTCCCACCCTACATACCATCCTGCTCATGCTGCCACCCTTCCTCCTCCTTCCTCTGTTGTCCCCTCTGTTAATTTTTTTTAAAGATTATTTATTTATTTGAATGTCAGAGTTACACAGAGAGAAAAGGAGAGGCAGAGAGGGAGACAGAGAGAGAAAGGTCTTCCATCTGCTGATTCACTCACCAACTGGCTGCAATGGCCGGAGCTGTACAATCTGAAGCCAAGTGCAGGGGCCCAAGCACTTGAGCCATCCTCCACTGCTTACCCAGGCCTTAGAAGAGAGCTAGATCAGAAATGGAGCAGCTGGGACTCAAACTGGCACCCATATGGGATGCCAGCACTGCAGGCGGCAGCTTTACCTGCTATGCCACAGTGCCACACACCTTACCCTCAACCCCGTTAATTTTTACAATGATTACTTTTCAGTTTACTTTATACTCATAAGGTTAGCCTTACATTAAGTAATGAGTCCAACAAATAGTAACAAGAAAAAAACCCACTGTTCCTCAACAGTAGAGACAAGAACTGTGTATAATCATCAAATCTCAAAATGTCACGTTCACTCCTATACATTAGTTTTTTTTATATTCTATGAGTTACCACAGATCAGGGAAAACATGGTATTTATCTTTTTTTGGACTGGATTACTGTACTAATTATGATGATTTCCAGTTGCATCCATTTTCTTTTTTTGCAAAATACAAGATTTCATTCCTATTTATGGCTGAGTAGTAGTCCACTGTGTATATATACAATAAATTCTTTATCCAATCTTCACTTGATGGACATCTGGGTTGATTCCATTGCTTGGTTATTGTGGATTGAGCTGCAGTTAATATAAGATATAGATAACTCTTTCATGTGCAATTTCATTTCCTTTGGGTAAATTCTCAGGATTGGGATTGCTGGGTCATATGGTATATCTATTTTTAGTTTTCTGAAGTATCTCTGTACTGGATTCCACAATTACCATACAAGTTTACATTCCCAGCAACAGTGGATATTCTACGCATTCTTGCCAGCATTTATTTATTTATTTTTTCATTTCTGTAGGAGCTATTTTAAGTGGGGTGAGATGAAATCTAATTTTGGTTTTGATTTGCTTTTCTTTGATGGCTAGTGATCTTGAGAATTTTTTCATGTATCTGGTTGGCCACTTGAATTTCTTCTTTTGAAAAATACCTGTTCAAGTCCTTTGACCATTTCTTAACTGGATTGTTTTGTTGAGATTCTTGAGCTCTTTACAGATTCTGGATATTAATCCTTTCTCAGTTGCATAGTTGCAAATATTTTCTCCCATTCTCTTAGTTTCCTCTTCACTTTGCTGAGTGATTCTTTTGCAGTGCAGAAGCTTCTCAACTTGATGTAATCTGATTTGCCAATTTTGGCTTTGATTGCCTATGCTTCTGTGGTCTTTTCCAACAAGTCTTTGCCTATGCCAGTGTCTTGCAGAGTTTCCCCAATGTTCTCTTCTAATAATTTTATGCTATCAGGTTATAAATTTAATACACTTTGAGCTGACTTTATAAAAGGTGGATGACTGGGACCTTATTTCAACCTTCTGCATGGAGAAAACCAATTTTCCCAGCACCATTTGTTGAGGAGACTGTCCTTTGTCCAGGGATTGATTTTAACTCCTTTGTCAAAGATTAGTTGGTTGTAGAAGTGTGGATTGACTTCTGGAATTTCTGTTTTGTTCCACTGGTATACATATCTATTTTGTGCCACTACTAGGATGTTTTGAGTATAATTGCCATGTAGTATGTCTTAAATATAGCATTGTGATGCCTTGGGCTTTGATCTTGTTGTATAGGTTTGCTTTAGCTCTTTAGGATCTCTTGTGTTTCCGTATGAATTTTAGCATTGTTTTTTCTAGATCAGAGAAGAATATTGTTGGCATTTTCACTGGGATCACATTGAATCTCTACTTTGGATAGTATGCACATTTTGATTATATTAATTATATTAATTCTTCCAATCCACATACATGGAAGATTTTTCCTTTTGGGTGTATTCTCATATTTCTTTCTTTAATGTTTTGTAATTTTCATCATAGAGATCTTTCACTTCTTTGGCTAAATGTATTCCAAGGTATTTAATTTTTTCTGTAGCCATTTGGAATTGGATTTATTTTGTTGAGAATTTTTGCATCTGTGTTCATCAGGAATATTGCTGTATAGTTTCCTATTTCTGTTGTATCTTTTTCTGGTTTAGGAGTTGGGTGATGCTGGCCTCATAGAAGGAGTTTGGGAGGATTCCCTCCCTTTAAATTGCTTTGAACAGCTTGAGAATTGCCATTAGTTATTCTTTAAAAATCTGGGAGAATTCAGCAGTAAAGCCATCTGATCCTGGGCTTTTCTTTTTTGGGAGGCTCTTTATTACTGATTTGATCTGTCTTGGTTATTGTTCTGATTAGGTTTTCTTTATCTTTGTGACTCAATTTTGATAGATATTATGTGTTCAGGAATCTATCCATTTCTTCTATTTGTTGACATATAGCTCTTTGTAATAATAATTTTTAAGATTTATTTTATTATTTAAAAGTCAGAGTTACACAGAGAGAGGAAAGGGAGAGGAAGAGGGAGAGGGAGAAGGAGAGGAAGAGAGAGAGAGAGAGAGAGAGGTCTCCCATTTGATGGTTTACTCCCCAGTTGACCACAACAGCTGGAGCTGCACTCATCCAAAGCCAGGAGCCAGGAGCTTCTTCTGGGTCTCCCACGTGCGTGCAGATGCCCAAGTACTTGGACCATCTTCTACTGCTTTCCCGGTCATAGCAGAGAGCTGGATAGGAAGTGGAGCAACCAGGTCTCGAACTAGCACCCATATGGGATGCCGGCACTTCAGGCCAGGGCGTTAACCTGCTGTGCCACCTTGCTGCCCCCTGTAATAATTCTTGATGGTTCTTTTTATTTCCATGGTATCCATTCTATTTTCTTTTTCATCTGTGATTTTATTATTTTGAGTATTACCCCTCTTTTTTTTGGTTAGTTGGGCCAGTGATGTATTAAATTTGTTCATCTTTTTGATGAGCTATCTCCATTTCACTGATCTTTTATTTATTTTTTGGTTTCAATTTTGTTTCTTTCTTCTCTAACGCCTTTCTGATTTCTTGATTAGGCTTCAGTTTGTATCAACTTACCTCTAACACTGCTTTTGATGTTTCCCATAAATTTTGATATTTTGTATTGTCACATTAATTCATTTCCAGGGTTTTTTGATTTCCTTTATGATCCACTGTTCATCCAGGAGCATGTTGTTTGCATATGTTTTAGATATTCTTGAGTTGTTAATTTCCAGCTTCATTCCATTGTGGTCAGAAAAGTTGCATGCTATGATTTTTATTGTTTTGAATTTCCTGAGACTTGCTTTATGACCTAGCATATCTTCTATTCTAAAGTTCTATGCACTGATTAAAAGAATGCCTTTTCTGTACCTGTGAGATGAAAACTTCTGTAGATATCAGTTGGTCCATTTGATTCATGATGTAGATTAGCTTTGTTATTTCTTTGTTGGTTTTCTTTCTGGTTTATCTGTCCGTTGATGAGAGTGTGGTGTTGAATTCCCCCATTACTATTGTATTTGAGTCTGCATCTTCATTTAGATCCAGTAACATTTGCTATAAATAGTCATGTGCCCTGGCATTGCATTAATTTACATATATTATAGTCACATCTTCCTGTTCCCTTCTTTGTCACTTTAGTAGTTTTTCTGTTGAAGTCTATTTTGTCTGGTATTAGGATGATTACATCTGCTCATGTTGTTTTCATTTAGCATGGAATATCATTTTTCCATCCTTTCACTTTTCAGTCTTTGTATATCTTTGTTGGTGAAGTGTGTTTCTTGTAGGCAGCAAATAGATGGGTGATTTTTCAATTCAATCAGCCAGTCTGTATCTTAATTGGAATATATAGGACATTAACATTTGTTTGTTATAGAATACCTTTATTTCACCTTCATTCATAAATGAGAATTTCTCAGGGTGCTGTGTTCTGGTTTAACAGGTATTTTTTTTTCCTTTAAGTCTTGGACTATGTCTGTCTATTCTCTCATAGCTTGTATGAGAAATCAGCTTTGAGTCTAATTGAAGATCCTTTGAAATTAATCTGACATTTCTCTTGTGCACATTTTAGAATGTTTTCTTTATATTTTACTGTTGAAAGTTTGACTACTATGTGTTATTTTGAAGGTCTTTCTGGTCATATCTATAGGAAGTTCTGTGTGCATAGTGTACATGGATGTCCCTGCTTTCTCTAGATAGGGATGTTTTCTGTAAGTTTTTCACTGAATAGGCCTTCTAATCCATTTCCTCTTTCCACACCTTCAGCAACTCCTAAGACCTGTATGCTGGGTCCTTTGATAGTATCCCTCAAATTTTGAACGTTTTTAATTTTTCTAATTTCTTTTTTTTTTTTTTTTTGGTGTGATTGATAAGTTTCCAAATATTTGTCTTCCAGCTTGTGGAAGAAATTATTCTTTCTTGTGCCTCACCAAGTCTATTGTTAAAGCTTTCCACTGTGTTTCTTGTTTGACATATTGAATTCTTCATTTCTAATATTTCAACTTGATTTCTTTTGAAAATCTCAGTCTCATGGGAAAATTTTTCTTCCTTGTCATGTAACCATTTTAACTTGTCAGTTTGGTTCTTATTGCTTTTTAGTGATCCAATGATTAAACTTTTGAACTCCTTTTCAGGCTTTTCATCAATCTCTTCATCTTTGAGTTCTAATATTGAAGTGTTGTGTTCATTTAGGTGAGTCATGTTGTCTTCCTTATTCCTGAATTTCTACATTTACTTTTAGGCATTTTTGTAAATACTTGTTGGTTTTCTCCTCTGATGGCTTTTTTGTTTGAACTATGCTTCTGTGGCTTAGTGGAATGTCTGTCCATTCAGAGAATACCCAGAGGCATGTGCTGTGTGTGGCCAGGGTGCTCTTGTCAGTGCTTCAGTGTGAGGCAAGTATCTATGGTGACACCTAAGTTTGGAATGTTAGATCTCTATTGTCAGCAGGAGGCAAGGTATGATCACCTATGTTAACTTAATCACATTGTCACTTTGTCTCTTCCAAGGTGATCAATGACCTGGGTTAAACCACAGTAGATCAACACTCACCCATGCTGCCACATGAACCATACAAAGATACTTTGTAGTCCTCAGTGTAAGCATGGATTCTGCTACAATGACCCACCTCACGCCCACACCATCAGGGAGCTCTGAGCCTCTGGCACCATAATCAGTGATTGCCCTGGGACCCAGCTGGCTGCACCCTGCAACCAATTGTATAGTCACGGAGTTCTCCCAGTCTCAGCACACGAGGTTCCCACAGTCATGAGGAGCAGAGAATCAGTTCCACCCTTTTAGCCTGACCTGTGTACAGAGTGGCAGAATCTTTCTCAGAGCCAGCTGTCTGTTGGTGCTCCCCCTTGATGGTTTGAGCCCAAGAGCCTGTGTTCTGTTGAGAGGCTGGGGACACCTCACATTCCTACATGGGTGCCCAGCCCCTTTTCAATCTTTCCATCCAGACTCAAAGTCAATGGGGAGTGCAGATTTTTCACTCTGGTAAAATCCCTGGATCACCCGCGTGCACAGGAGCCACTGTTGCACTATTAATGTCAAAATGGCTCCTTCTCCTCACCCATTGCTGGGTGCGCACATTCGCTGCTGCAGCCACTGCTCTTGTCAACATGGTAGCTTGTCCCTTCCAGCTTCTGGGTGCTCGCACTAGAGCCACTGCAGCTGCAGCTGGCGTCAAGATGGCACCATCTCCCAGCAAGCTGCCAGGTGCTGTTGTGGAGGTGGTGAGGAGAGAAATGTGCCCCTTTTTTGCTCAGTAAGGCATAACCCCCCTAGGGCTGCAGGATGGACTCAAAGACAATGTAGTCTACTAGGCTCTCCCCCGGAAGTATCACCAGTGCCACAGGCTTCTGTTGGCTGCTCTCATCTCGCTCTGCAAAATACTTTGTTGTAGCCAATGTTAGGGAACTCATTCATATGATAGAAGTATATCATATTCAGACATAGAATATATGAGAATACTTCAAAACATTTGTGGAAAACTGAAATTAAAAGAGAAGTGTGCTTTGATGAAAAACTTTTGAAATCCACACATAATTTTTTTTCATAATACGCATTTCCATGAACTTTTTAAAACCCCTTGGCCGGCGCCACGGCTCAATAGGCTCATCCTCCACCTGCGGTGCTGGCACACTGGGTTCTAGTCCCGGCCGGGGCGCTGGTTCTGTCCTGGTTGCCCCTTTTCCAGTCCAGCTCTCTGCTGTGGCCCAGGAGTGCAGTGGAGGATGGCCCAAGTGCTTGGGCCCTGCACCCGCATGGGAGACCAGGAGAAGCACCTGGCTCCTGGTTTCAGATCAGCGTGGTGCGCCGGCCGCAGTGGCCACTGGAGGGTGAACCCACGGTAAAGGAAGACCTTTCTCTGTGTCTCTCTCTCTCTCACTGTCCACTCTGCCTGTAAAAAAAAAAAAAAAAAAAAAAAAAAAAAAAAAAAAAAAAAGGGCCCTTGAATGTCCCTGGGATTACAAATGGAGGAGGAAAATAAGAGAAATATAATGTCCTGGAATCCCAAAGGAGGAAACATTTTGAGAAGGAAGTGGCGATCAATAATGTGAAAAAGAGCAGATGGGTCTTGGAAAGTAAAGGTTAAAAAAATCTACTGGATTTGGTGAGGTCACTGTGGGTGACCTCAGAGAATTTCAGGAGAAAAGTGGTTTTTGGAAGCCTGCTTTTTTTTTTTTTTTTTTTTTTTTTTTTTTTTTTAAAGCAAATGCAAGTTGATAGAGGGCCATTATGATGGGAATTTTAAGTTGTGTGAGTGAAAGAACAAAAGCATTGAATGTAGAATATCTTTTAAGGAACTGTATGAAAGGAAGGCTACGTTGATGAGGTTGTGGGGAATCCCACAGGAATCTCAAAAAGAGTCACAGATCACCGCTTACCTGAAGAGGAGATGAACTGTAGAAACACAGTAAAGGCCGGAGCTGCGGCTCAATAGGCTAATCCTCCGCCTTGCGGCGACGGCACACCGGGTTCTAGGCCCGGTCAGGGCGCCAGATTCTGTCCCGGTTGCCCCTTTTCCAGGCCAGCTCTCTGCTATGGCCTGGGAGTGTAGTGGAGGATGGTCCAGGTGCTTGGGCCCTGCACCCCATGGGAGACCAGGAGAAGCACCTGGCTCCTGCCTTCAGATCTGGCCGCAGCGCGCCGGCTGCGGCGGCCATTGGAGGGTGAACCAACGGCAAAAGGAAGACCTTTCTCTCTGTCTCTCTCTCTCTCACTGTCCACTCTGCCTGTTAAAAAAAAAAAAAAAGAAAGAAACACAGTAAAACATTGAGTTGAGAAGTTACCACTACCCACAAAATAAAAGTAAAGTGGGAGCTAAGGCAATGCCTAACGGCTATTAGGGAGACACTCCTAATCATACCAGACATCTCTGGTCAGTCAGATAACAGTGTGCTATGGACAATACCCTCCTACCCACGCTGACTGGACAGTTCCAACATAAGCAAGGAGGAACCAGCATTGATTGGACAAGTTGGAGGATGGCAAGCTGGAGAACTGCTGAAAATGAGGATAAAAAGGCAGCCCTTGCACCACTCTTCATCCTCTCGGGGATCATGGCCCGGTGTGTGTGAACCTCTGGATCTCCACACATCCGGAGCTGAAGTGGCAGCCTGCTACTCTGCACAGAGCAAGTAGCCGCACAAGCCGACCTGCAGATCTGTCCCTGAGCTGTAGCACCACTGTCTGTGTGAGTGTGTGTGTGTGTGTGTGGCCCAGTGGGAGTGAACCTCTGGATCTCCTCGCATGTGGAGTCAAAGAGCCAGCCTGCTAGCTTTTGCTTCGCGGCGCAAGGTGACAACGGGATCAAGAGGCCATCGGGAGCTGCTGCGTTGCTGCCCAGCTGCTGTCTGACCAGTGGAGCTGCTGCCTCACCCTTATCAGCCTGCTGCTGGAGTTGACTGCAGAGCCCGCAGACCCCGCAGAGCTGGGCCAGGCCTCTCAGCAGGGGACCTCTCCAACTTCTCGCCCGCCGTCCACCTGGAACCTTGAGCCTACTGCCCAGAGTGATAACCTTGCCACAACTTCCCTCCTGTAAGTGACTGGTCCGAGTTCCGTCCCTGCTGGGACACTGAACTCCGGGCACTGGGCACTCCCCGCAGGAGAAACACATATGTGACAGTGATGCGAGCCTAGATACGTGGCAAACCAATGTCATGACTCTTTTGCTGTGCTTGTAGTGTTCATTGTGATAGTACTTAAGATTATTTTCATAGTGTTTGTTATGACTTGTGGTATAATATTGATTGCCTGGCAGACAAGTGATATTGTTAAGATTGGGTAGAGGTAGTTAAGTGGTTAAGTGGTTAAGTCAGGGAGTTAAGTGGTTAAGTTATGTAGTTAAGTAGTTAACCACTTAAGTCACCTTAAATAGTAGTGTTAAGTTTAGTGATAAGTGTATTAAAGAGGATAGATTGGTAAGTATATTGATACTCATAAGTGTATTGACCTCAGTGGGCATGCTGATGAGTAGTGTGATAAAGAAAAACCCTGGTGTGTCCCGGTGTGTGAATAATAAAATCTCTCATTGGAAAAATAGTATTGTGTCCTGGTGTTCCTTTCTTCCCCGTGACTGATGAGTCGTACGTCGCACTTGCTACTGTTGAGCTACGTGACAGTAGGCGCTTGTGACAGATGTTGACTGGTTAAGTCAGTGGTAGCAACTGCTAAATGTAGGCTTTAATCCAGGCAAACCTTTGAAAACACGGGGACTCAAACCTGTGGAAGAAGAGTTCGGAGATTCTGAGAAGGCAGTGTATGCATTGAAGAACTAGATCCTGTAGGACTTGTTGGAGCTCAGAAACAGATATCACAAATTACATCACTTTTGCATGCTGAGTGCTTTGCATGTAATAAATTTGTATGCATTTTCCCCTGTTAATCTGTCTACTTACTTTATTTCATAGATTTAATTATTGAACCTCCAAGGGATAGAGAAAGTTAGTCTTGGCTTTTCTCTAAAGCATAAAGAAAGAACCTTACATCATACTCTTACTTCCTAAAGACTCAAAATATTATCAGCATTTGTTTGAATGATGATTTAGGCCTCATAAAATGACATAAGATATACAGAGGACTCTTACTCACAACTACATGACTAAAAATAAGTGCTGACAATCCTAACCTGTCCTACAGAGCTAATAGAAAGAAGTTGTTGAAGATCCAGGTTAGATTAGTCCTCTGAGGGTGGAACTGGTTATGGATAGTATGCATCAACCTGTCACATTCTGCTGCTCCAAAATAGTAAACACTCCCGTTGGAGCGCAGAGCTTAGAAATGGTGCCACAAATAACAATTCCAGGCTATCAGCATGGAGTGATCACTGCTTGCACCCATCCCAGTTCTACTATTTTATTTTAAAAGCCAAATGAGATCTGAGAGTATTTATGTTCTATTCAGATTAACTAATTGAGATTTTGGCCTTTTTCTCTAGTTGCCTGTCCCTTTACTCAAATTAATTTGTTACAAGGCACAGTGAGTTAATTAGTATGATTTGCTCCCTCATCTCCATGCTCGTGTCTTTAAGAGCTTTAAAGTCGAGGTACTGCTTACACAGATGATTATTTGCAGGTAGTTAATTCTTGAGTTATTGTCTTGGGATGATCATTATCGTGTTATTAGCCTGTCTCTTAAATTTCCTGATTCATTAGGAAGAAACATCTCACCTTTAATTTACCTCTAAAAACTTTCATTGTCACTAAGTATTAACAATAGATTTTTGTTCTCAAATGTTTTGTTTTGTGTATATTTCAAATGTGAGATGTCAAATTCTAAAAGACTTGGTTTCCTATATGTAAGTTTAGGGCGGTGGTGATGGTAAGTTTTTCATTCATGAGGGTGCTATTGTAATGAGTCAATAGTGAATGTTTAAGTTGTCCCCATTGAAAATTTGAACCAGAAGAGTGTACCACTAGGGACCACTCTGATAATAAAGCTTAAACAGACAACAATCATGACAATGACTATTGTGATATTACTGGATTATTTATATATAGTAAAGTAGAGGGAGTCTATATGACTTTAATATCCTCAATGTAGGACATCAAGGTTCAGGCTTAATGAGGATTTTAATTCAGAAATGATTTTTTTCAGATGCTTTTGCAAATACTGTGTATTAGTTGACATTACTAAATTGGTTATGAATTCAGCAAGTTTGAAAATCATGCTAATTTATTTTTACCTAGAAACCTTTTATTTAAGGTGTACAAACTTTGTGTGTTTCATCTATACAAATTTAGGAACACAGTGATTCTTCTCACCCTACCCTCCTTCCTGCCCTAACTCCCACTCTTCTTCCTCCTCCCTCTACTATTCCCATTCCTATTTTTTTTACAAAGATCTATTTTCAGTTAACTTTATACTCATAAGATTAACCCTACAATAAGTAAAGCATTCAACAAATAGCAAGAGAAGAAAAAAAAAAAAAAAACTGTTCCTCAACAGTTGAGACAAGGGCCAAGGGCTGTTCAAAATCATCGCATCTCAAAGTGTCAATTTCACTTCTATGGACTACCTTTTAGATATCCCATTACCACAGATCAGGGAGAACATATGGCATTTTTCTTTTTGGAACTGGCTTATTTCACTAAATATAATGGTTTCTAGTTGCATCTATTTTGTTGCAAATGGTAGGATTTTTTATAGCTGTGTGGTATCCCATGGTGGATATATACTATAATTTCTTTATCCAGTGTTCAGTTGATTGAGATCTGGGTTGATTCCATATCTTAACTATTGTGAATTGAGTTGCAGTAAATATGGGAGGTACAAAACACTCGTTCATATGATCATGCTAATTTTTGTAAAGAAGGAAGGTATGGTTTGATGATCCTAGAATGGAAGTAATTAATTTAGCATTGATACCAACTTTCACTACCAGACTGAGAAAGTTATTTAACTGTTCTATTCTGGCTTAATTACCCATAAAGAGATAATAATATCCTCCTCTCAGTAGTGTTATAATAGAGACTTGGTTAAAGAGTATAAAATGTCCTGATGACAATAACTATCAAATATTATGTAATATGATATAATGATAGTAAAATAAATGAAATGTATGCATGAAGGAGCTGCCTGGTAATCAAAATACAAATTAAAGCATCAGTCCTATGTGGTAATCAAGTTGCTTCTGCATAGAGTATTTCCAAATAACAAAGGCAAAGATAATCCTCCTGAGTTGTTGATGTTTGACTTTGAATATGGTCACTCCTTCACAAAAAATCCACTTGATGATCAGACTAATTGAATTGAATTAGGACCAGTGGTAGGGAGAACTAATGCTCTTCTCCAACTAGAAAGCCTTGTTGGGCAAAATCTATGAAACACTTGAAATGATCACTAGCAAAGTATAAACATAGATACATATATGTAGGTTCAGCAAACAGTTACGTTTGTAACTTTCTTTGTTTTAAATTTTTTTAAACTTTTATTTAATGAATATAAATTTCCAAAGTACAGCTTATGGATTATAATGGCTTCTCCCCCATAACGTCCCTCCCACCTGCAACCCTCCCCTTTCCCACTCCCTCTCCCCTTCCATTCACATGAGAATTCATTTTTGATTCTCTTTATATACAGAAGATCAGTTTAGCATACATTAAATAAAGATTTCAACAGTTTGCTTCCACACAGAAACATAAAGTGAAAAATACTGTTTGAGTACTAGTTATAGCATTAAATCTCAATGTACAGCACACTAAGGACAGAGATCCTACATGAGGAGTAAGTGCACAGTGACTCCTGTTGTTGACTTAACAAATGGACACTCTTGTTTATGGCCTCAGTAATCCCCCTAGGCTCTTGTCATGAGCTGCCAAGGCTATGGAAGCCTTTTGAGTTCACCAACTGATCATATTTAGACAAGGCCATGGTCAAAGTGGAAGTTCTCTCCTCCCTTCAGAGAAAGGTACCTCCTTCTTTGATGACCCGCTCTTTCCACTGGGATTTCACTCGTGGAGATCTTTCATTTAGTTTTTTTTTTTTTTCCCCAGAGTGTCTTGACTTTCCATGCCTGAAATACTCTCATGGGCTTTTCAGCCGGATCTGCATGCCATAAGGGCTGATTCTGAGGCCAGAGTGCTGTTTAGGACATCTGCCATTCTATGGGTCTGCTGTGTATCTCACTTCCCATGTTGGATCGTTCTCTCCCTTTTTGATTCTATCAGCTCGTATTTGCAGACACTGTTCTTGTTTATGTGATCCCTTTGGTTCTTAGTCCTATCATTATGATCAATTGTGAACGGAAATTGATCACTGGGACTAGTGAGATGGCATTGGTACATGCCACCTTGATGGGATTGAATTGGAATCCCCTGGTATGTTTCTAACTCTACCGTTTGAGGTAAGTCAGCTTGAGCATGTCCTGAATTGCACATCTCTTCCCTCTCTTATTCCCACTCTTACATTTAACAGGGATCACTTTTCAGTTAAGTTTCAGCACTTAAGAAGAATTGTGTATTGGTTATAGTATTCAACCAAAAGTATTAAGTAGAACAAACAAACAAAAAAATACTAAGAGGGATAACATATTAAGTTGTTTATCAACAGTCAGGGCGATGGCTGATCAAGTTTGTAACTTTCATAAGAGTCTCAATGAAATCTATGATCAAGAGAAGTTTCCATTCACTGTTCCAGGGTTTTTGAAGGTGCAATAATTGGCATCACATCCAAGGGCCTAGTTGAAAATAGAAGTCAGTGAAACTGAATGTCAAAAGCAACATCTAGTGTGGAAAAAATGACAAAAAGTCAATCTGAGGTTTGAATGTCTTATAGATTGCAGCATATGTGACTTTACATGTGGAAGGGCCAAGGATTTTAATTTGATTTTATAGCTCTATTTTTAGAATCACATCTTATTTTAAATGCTGCTTTTGTGTTCCTGCCCTTTCACCCAGAATTATGGCCTCTTTTTTTCTAGCTTTCCCCATACCATAGGCCTGTGTGTAACCCTTGAACCAAGTCATCCTACCTGTCAAAATCATGATGTTTATTTTATGATGGATGGACTGGTGGGAGGGCTACAGTTAATAGGCTAATTTTTTTTTTTTGGACTAGAAATTTTCCAAGGAGAATGAGGGCACAAGCTGGGCATATTGCAGAACACTCAGAATGCATGTGCTCAGTTAAAACGAAGAGACACTGCCTCCTGGAGGTCCATGTTGGGATGGCCACTGTACAGTGTGAGGATCCGCGGAGGCCGTGATCTCAGCCTAGAAAGTATCAGAGCTTTCCCTAGGCATGGCTGGGACTGTGCGTGGAGACACAATTAAAAGAGAATTTATATTTTCTGGCAGACTCACATTGAAAAATGAATGCTTTCATACGATAGTGACTAAGAAACTTTGGGCAGTCATTTCTATTCACATTGGAGTAAAAATGTTGGTCTATGATTGGTTTCAGGTGGCTTAATCATTTATGCAGCCAAAACTAGTCCATCTCTTTTTCCATTCAGCTGGTCAACTTCCTTCTGGTCATTTTTGCCTCTCTGGGCCTTTCCTCCTCCATGCATTCTATCATGGGACAGAAATCTTAGCTCTGTGTAGTCCTTGCCATCTAATTATTTTCTTGTCTTACATGTTGCATTGATATACCCAAATTTCCTAACAGCTGTATAATCTGTGTAATTGTGATTAGAATTTTACTGTGAATTTAATTTATCTAAATATTTTTAATTAACTAAAGATTTAAAATGTTAATGATAGCATGCCAAGATTTTTCTTGATTATAATTAAATAGACTATATCCACTTAGAATATTAAATAATTATTAATCTAAAGGGAAAGAAAATATACAAGCAATGCATACCTCAATTGAGTTGTACTAAACACTTGGCATGTATTTATTGATTTAATTGTTATAAGAGCTCATATTTATATATATGTGTGTATGTATGTGTGTGTATATATATATATATATATATAGTATCAGAATAGCAGCTTTCGCTGGGGATGTTTATTTCTGTATTTAGAGTCTTCATTTAAGGCTCCTTGGGTTTGCAGCTGTCAACTTACAGCTGACAACTGCCTTACCTGGTATGTCAGTCATATCCAGAAAATAGCATAATTTGCAAATAGTTCATTAAAATTCATGCTTTTGGGAAGCGAACATCCACACCTGGAATACAATTTGCCTAATGAGTAAGGAGATAAGATTAGGTTCTTGATGACCAAAAAAAGGGTTAAGTCCAAAGTGAATACAATTAGTTGTGAAATAGAAAGCATATGTCTTGTAGTAAGTATCCTTGGAAATGTCTAATGAGAACCATAAGGCAAACTGTTTAGGAGATAAGACATATTCTATGGCTCTCTGGAAGGTTGGTATACACATGTATAGAAAGAATGGACATGTGGAATGAAAAAGGGTGGATGTGGTTAGTGAGGATTCAGACTGAGCCATTAGACTTACAGAATGTCTGAGAAATATGAGTAAGTTATTGCCCTTATGGTGAGATAATTGTGGGATGGGTAGAGCAGGGAATTCAAGGAATATAACACAATATTTGGATATAGTAATAGGCCCTCAAATTTCACGAACTACAGTGGTGACCACTATATTCAACTAGTGGGAATCTTTCCACTTTATTTGATCACTTTTTTTTTTTGACAGGCAGAGTTAGACAGTGAGAGAGACAGAGACAGAGAGAAAGGTCTTCCTTCTGTTGGTTTACTCCCCAAATGGCCGCTACAGCCGGTGCTGCGCCGATCTGAAGCCAGGAGCCAGGTGCTTCTCCTGGTCTCCCATGTGGGTGCAGGGCCCAAGCACTTGGGCCATCCTCCACTGCCTTCCCAGGCCACAGCAGAGAGCTGGACTGGAAGAAGAGCAACCGGGACTAGAACCTGGGGTGCTGGCGCCGCAGGCGGAGGATTAGCCAAGTGATCACTTTTAAGGCATATAAAGAAATCAGAGGGTAAACTGAGACACAAACACGCGATTTACTCATTAATCTACATGTTCATCTACTGTTTACCACGCAGTTGGGGATATAACAATAAACTTCCGTGGAGCTGCTTTATGGACTTCCTGGAGTTGCCATGAACTGACATGGAAGAACTTTAGGAGGATGAAGTTTGGTTTGGGTAGAAAAGTAGGAGCTCAGTTTTGAAGATGTCTAATTTGAGATTTCAATTATCTGTCGAGATGGAGATGTGTAGGAGATGGGTGGATATATGAAGAAGCTTCAAAAAGTTTGTAGAAAATGGAATCCAAAGGTAAGTCTCTTTGGGACAAAGAATTTTGAAATCCATTCATCATTTTGTCAGGAGATTAATCTTTCATGAACTTTTTGAAAAATTCTCATAAGAATCTCAAGTTTAGGGGGGCCCCTGGGCAGCAGATACAAATTTGGGTTTTGATCATCATTACTGCTATTCACCATTTTCTTTTCTAATACGATTTCAAGTTAGAATTGTACTTTTCTGCCTGTGGTGGCTCTGTGACTTGCTCTGTCCAATTAAAATCAAGTGGAAGTAAAATCTGTTACTTCTGGGTGTATGTTTCAGTAATTATTACAAATTTGTTGCATTCTTTACCCCTGCCACAGCAAGTAGCAATGCTTCAAACAGTAGCTGCTCTGTCATCGTGTGTCTGAGTGATGGGGCAGTGTGGGGCAATGGACATGAGAGAGAATCTTTCACTAGACTGCTGAAATTTGAAGGGTTTTTGTTACAACAGCATGATGTGGCCTATTTTACATATATATCGTGATAGGTACATAGATATAGACAGTAGGAAAGACAAGTTCCGAAGTAAGTAAGGATGAAAGCACTTCAGCATTAACAGACTGAGGAAATTAGGAGGAACCAGCTAACAAGACTGAGAAGTATTTGGGGAAGGTGTGGTATCCTGGATGTCAAGTGAAGACAGAGTTTCCAGGAGAAAATAATGTCATCCGCATCAGACTGCTGTCAAGTAAGGCGAGGAATGTGGATTTACACTGTGAAGATCATTGGTGAGCTTGACAAGAGCAGTTTTGATGGAAAAGCATTACTGGAGTGAGTTTAAATGAGAACAGGAAGAGAGAAATTAGAATGAGTACAGTCATTGTTCCAAGGTGTTGGAATGGAGCCACACCAGGAAAAAGAATTGGAATCATAATGCTTTATTTTGTTTGATGATGATAAAATACTGCATATAAGATGAGGAAATTAATAATGGAGGATGAGGAAGCATTGTGAGTGACATCATTAGGAAGAGAGATGGGATTGTCAGGTTTGTTAGGAAATTGGTGGTCATGCATTTAAAGTGAAATCAATCAGCACTTACTGTGTCTTTCTTTAGATAGAACCAGCTGTGTTGATACAGTGTGGAGTAGATTAAGAACTGGATTTAACTAGGCTGAGAAGTGGTGATTTACCATTTGCAAGTATATTGTTGGCATTCCAAGTAATTTTAAGAAATCAAATAAGAAGAATAGGTTTTAATAAAAAATAAATCAACAAATAACCTTGAGAAGCTTGAGAAATGTTCCTGATCATATAAGTTCAAAAGATACAACAGCAATTAAACTGCATGAAAATTTATTCCTGGAAAATGTGTTTTTTTTTTTTTTCCTCCTGATTTGCAATAAGGGTAGTATGTCTTTGCTCAGAAAGATTTGCAGTCTTAGGGACTGGTGCTGTGGCGTAGTGGGTAAAGGCACCACCTGCAGTGCCACCATCCCATATGGGCGCCAGTTTGAGACCTGGCTACTCCACTTCCGATCCAGCTCTCTGCTGTGGCCTGGGAGAGCAGTAGAAGATGGCCCAGTCCTTGGGCCCCTGCACCCATGTGGGATACCAGCAAGAAACTCCTAGCTCCTGGCTTCGGATCGCCACAGCTCCAACTGTTGCAACCAATTGGAGAGTGAACCAGCAGATGGAAGACCTCTGTTTCTCTCTCTGCCTCTCCTTCTCTGTATAACTTTGACTTTCAGGTAAATAAAGAAATATTTTATTTTTAAAAAGAAAAATTTGTAGTCTCATTTTTAATTTTTTTTTAAATCTAAGGCAAACAAATTCCATATATTTCATATACACAGATTTAGGAACATAGTGATACTTCTCACCCTACCTTCCCTCCTGCCCAGGTTTCCATCTTTCCTCCTCCTTCTTCTCTTATTCCCTCTCTTAATTTTAACAATGATCTACTTTCAGTTTACTTTATACTCATGAGATTAACCCTACACTAAATAAAGACCTCAGCAGATAATAAGAAAAAAACCAAAAAACAAAAACAAACACTGTTCCTCAAGAGTAGAGACAGGCTGTAACCAATCATCAAATTTCAATGTCAATTTCACTCCTATACATTATATATTTTGGTATGCTATGAATTACCACAGATCAGGGAAGACATGTGGTATTTGTCTTTTTGGGACTGGCTTCTTTTTTTTTTATAAGAATCATTTTATTTATTTGAAAGAATTACAGAGAGAGGTAGAGCTAGAGAGAGAGAGGTCTTCCATTCCACTGGTTCACTCCCCAAATGACCGCAACAGCCAGAGCTGAGCTGATCCGAAGCCAGGAGTTTCTTCCTGGTCTCCCACATAGGTGCAGGTGCCCAAGGACTTGGGCCATCTTCCACTGCTTTCCCAGGCCATAGCAGAGAGCTGGATCTGGAAGAGGAGCAGCCAGGACTCGAACCAGTGCCCATATGGGATGCTGGTGCTGTAGGCTGGGGCTTTAACCCACTACGCCATAGCACCAGCCCCATAACTGGCTTATTTCACTACATATAATGAGATTTCTGTTTGTATCCATTTTGTTGCAAAAGACAGGATTTAATTTTTTTTTAGCTGAGTAGTATTGCACACACACACACACACACACACACAAACATCAGAGTACTTCAAAAGTTCCTTGAAAATGTAACTAAAATTTAGTATGAATTTTCTCAAGACCTCTCTTATTTGATCACTTTTTGTCTAAGGGCACACTAAATAAATGAGATAACAGTGTGAGTAAGGAGTTTTTGAGTTCAACTCCTGCTAGTTTTTGGCACACATTCAATACAGCTTCTGGATAGGAAATCCATACTGAGTGAGATAAAGGCAATGAAGTGAGAAAATGAAAAATTCATCTAGAATGTGAATGTCCACAGCCAGA
The DNA here is from genome assembly GCF_051225735.1 of Oryctolagus cuniculus. Lineage (NCBI taxonomy): Eukaryota > Metazoa > Chordata > Mammalia > Lagomorpha > Leporidae > Oryctolagus > Oryctolagus cuniculus. Next base: position 37,045,695 of record NC_142878.1, read on the forward strand.
TTACTGATATACCTCAATGAGTGTGTGTATGTGTACATGTGTGTACTTCAAACAGTTTGTGGAATAGGGAACTAAAGAATAACTTTATTTTGTTGCAAGCAATATTTGCAATCTATGCATAGTTTTTTCATATTATGTGTTTCTATGAATTTGCAAATTTTTCCATGATTCTGACTCTCTCTCTCTCTCTCTCTCTCTCTATATATATATATATATATACACAAAATCGTGTGGCATTAGTAGTTATAACAGGCCATGGCAAGGAATTTTTAGGCTAAAAGAGGATCTGAGTTTATTATCGAGTGCTGTGATGTTTTACTCATCTTGTTGAGGTTTCATCTGGAACACCCAGGTAGTTCTGTAATGAGGAGAAGGAGATGTTACTAAAATTGGGAAATTTGGGAAACTTGCTGTACAGAGCAGAAGTCAGCTATCCCACACCTGTTTGGTATGAATAGGTGTTAACAGGAGATAATACCGGGCAGAGAATGCTGGGAGAACATTACTAAAACCAGGCAAGACCAAGTATTTGAAATACACCTTTGAAAATGGCTGATTTTATAATGACAAAGAATATGCTTATGTTAAGAGAAATAACCTGGGGCTAGCACTGTGGCATAGTGAGTAAAGCTACTGTCTGCAATGCTGGCACCCCATATGGGCATCGGTTCAAATCCCAGCTGCTCCACTTCCAATCCAGCTCTCTGCTATGGCCTGGGAAAACAGTGGAAGATGGCTCAAGTCCTTGGGCCCCAGCACCCGCGTGGGAGACCTGGAAGAAGCTCCTTGCTCCTGGCTTCGGATTGGCAAACTCTGGCCATTGTGGCCATTTGGGGAGTGAATCAGCAGATGAAAGACCTCTGTCTCTCTCTCTCTGCTTCTGCCTCTATGTAACTCTGTCTTTCAAATAAATAAATAAACCTGTTTTAAAAAGAGAAATAACCCAGTTACAAATTTTAGGTAGAGATTGAAGATTTTGTAAAAGGTATAGGAAAATAGGTTAGAAGGAAATCCATGTTAACCTTGTCCTTTTGTGATTGGTGCCTGGTGCAGTGAATCTTAAGACAAAATATTAAGGCAAATCTTGGTCAGAAAATTTTGAAAATTTTGAAAGAAAAATTTATTTCTTGGTTTATTTCCTTTTTGATTGCCAATTTTGTTTTTGTTATAATTTATATATATGTAGCTTTAGCTTATAGTTGCTTTTTATACCAAATTATTTCTGGTGAAATTTACTTTTAGACCTAAGTAATATTAATTGTTTCAGGAAACTGAGAGATATATGTTTATACATAAAACACATTTATTGAAGAACTATTATGTGTAATATACTCTATCAGATACTGGATATACCGTAGTTCCTAATCTCAAGGAGAGCATATTTGTTTTCTATTGCTGAAATTACAATACACTTAACACAGTACACATTTATTATCTTACACCTTATGTGGTCAGAATATGGGCCATAGCTTAATGGTATCCTCTTGGCAAGGTCTCACATTGTTGAAATTAAGGTGTCACAAGACTGAATTCTCACCTAGAAACGCAACTGGGGAAGAATGTCATTTCAAGTTCACTTATTTATTCTATGGAACTCACTTCTCTGTGGTTGTATGATCGAGGGCCCTGACTTCTTACAGGCTGTTGGCTATATGTCACACTGAGTTCCTAGAGACCACATTGCTGTGTGTCTCCCAACAGAGATGCTTAATTCTTCAGAGCCAGCAAAGCCATGCCCTACATGAGAATTCTATTTAGAGAACATCTTTGGAGTTAGAGTGTTAGCAAGTGAGAGTTAATATAAAATGCAATATTATCACAGGAGTGACATCTGATTAGAGGAAAGCCACAGTTTCCTTAGACAACAATTGGAAATTGGGGCTTAACCCCTCCTGGGAACACTGGATCTTATAAAATGTAACCTGGAATTGACTGCAACTCGCATTTAGAGTTGGTCAAGGGTTGCCTCATGGATGCTGTGAGTTCAAGGAGTATATCTCAGTGTCAGAAAATGACTGAGCAAGTTTCCAAAGGCATCTCTCATGAGGGCAGCAGAGAAAACCAGGGTTTGAAGTGAAAGCTACCTGGGACAGTTGGGGTGAGATATTGTCAAATTATAGATGTGCAGTGTTGGTTCCCACACCAACAGCCATGCAGTTGTGGGTTGAGAGAATGTGAGCTAAGGACAAGAAGTGTCTGATGCACACAGCTAAAGAGAGGCAAAGCTAAAGTTGAGTCTATCTTACTCCATTGCCACAGGCTTCTATACAGCAAACTCCTGCACATTTTAACAAATAGGCCTTTTTCTAATCATACGATTTCTTCTTTACCCTGAAATCTTCCATTTAATTCTCGTTGCTTTGAGTAAAGCTATTTTTCAAAATTTTTTTCAGATGGCTGAAAAGGGAAAAGACATGCTGATTTTGAACTTCTCAAATGTGCATATAGATCACTTGGGGATCTTGTTAACTTGTTGATTCTGGTTCAGTCTATCAAGGTGTGGTCTTAGAGACTGCATTTCTAACAAGCTCCCAAGTGAGGCTGATACTGCTGTTCTTCAGACCATGCTGAGTAGTTGCAAGGTAGGAAGGTAAAAATGTCAATGAACAAACAGCTAAGTTGTATACTTGGCTGAATTGAATAAAAACCAGGAGCAGTGATGCATCTCAAAGTTGCTAACTCAACAGAACCTTTGTCAAACTTATTTCCTTTCCTGGTGGCCTGAGGGTTTGTAAGTCCTCAGTACTTTTTTTTTTTAAATAATATTGTCATATAAAACCTCTCCCACAGCCGTTCGAAGCACTTTTTATACTCTTAGTCATTTGGTCATTACCCTCTGGAGATACTAATTTCCTTATAGGAAAATAGGAATAAAATATTAGTAATGTGAAAAATTCAGCCCTCCCCAATTTCATTTTTTGATTCTGCAAGTACATTCTCATTACAAATTGCATTCCCTAAATCATCGTAACAGTATCACTAGGGTACACTGAACCTATTGAAGCTTTTTTCTGTACTTCCTAAAAGGAAAAACAGCGAGTTTCAAAGTTCTGCATCATCTACCAAGAAGTTTTGTTCTGGGAACACTCTGTTTACCACTGACTGATTCAATTTGATTAGATTTTCTTTCAAGGTGTCCGTAGTTCCAAAGAAGAAATAAATGAGGTAATCTCAGAGATTCTATCATACATTTTTGTAGTTCTCTAAAAACGCGATTATCTTTTGCAATATGGTTTCTGAAGAAGTACTTTGGAAGGAAATACATAAAAGCACATTTCTAAGGTTTAAAGCTAAATTGAGATTTGATGCTCTAATGCAGAAGAGGCACCAGCTTGAAACATGGAAGCTTAATGAACCAAATTCCTATCATGGCTTTAGAAATTACTTAGATAATTTTCTTCTTTTACTATTATCATTTATTTAGTGCACATCAACAAATACCCATTGATTATCCACTGTGAGCATTGACATAATCCTTCCTATGCAATGGAGAACAAAACAGAGTTCTTGACCTCATGGAATTATATTTGTGGGTAATGTGTTCATTAAGGAAGTAGTCACACACATGCATCTGTAGTTACCTACGTGGTGAAAATACTGTGGAGCAAATTCCTCACACAGAATCCTAGAGGAAAGAGAGTACTTATTGAAGAATTAAAGAAAACAGGTGAACACAGGGCCAATGAGGATTCTTTTGATAAATGTTTATACAGTTTAGCATACAGCACACTAAGCCCAGTACCATGAACTCATTAAGATCAACACCATTATTATTCTCATTTTATAGGCCAGATGCTCAGAAAAGTAATTTCATGAGTGGTTTCGATCTTCGTCTCCACCTGGCATATAACCTCTGCCTGGGGAAAGGTGGCAGGTCCTAAAGTAACACAGGCTGACAGTTTGATACTTTCTCCTCTCTCTTGGTATAAGTCATAGTTTTAGAGTGTTAGCGCCTATATGAATGGATGGGAGGTTAACTGAATTAATTAGATTAAAATAACTGAAACAAAATAATGGTTCATTATTTCATAAGACAACTTACAGTCCTGTTAAGAAAACTCAAAATGCATAGCCATTTTGTTATTTCAGGCATCTCTCCATAAGGATTTACCTGTGGAAGAAAATAGCTGTAAACTATTTCACATCTGTACATGGGTGATTACAGTGTTCACATTCTGTGATGCTCATATCTCTTTCTGTAATTCCTTGAACATATGTAAGGGATAGAATTCAATAAGGAGAACTATTTTGTTTGTATTTTCTGGACAGGAAAATGTTGTAGCATATTTAGATATTGTGGCAGGATTCTAGAAATAGAAGTTCAAGTGATTTTTCTTTTGTCACTTTGAGTAGTTTAATTTGGCTATAAATTTATTTTTGGCTTTAAATAATGAATAGCCATGCACTTAAAAATACTTAAAATTTTTTAAATTTAATTTCTTACTCATAGCACATACATTTCCCAGTGTAGAACCCAAGCCCTTGGATATACTATTGTTATGGTTTTGTACTTGACAATATTGTGGAAAAGAAAACTGCAGGTGTAGGGCCACTATTTATTACTTTAAAAATCTAGAAACTTTTAAACATTTAGAGTAACTGATGTCAACTCCAGAAAATAATATATTAGAAGTTCTGACATTTCATGGTCCAGACTTCTTAGGACTTTACTTCTTCTGACTGGGTTTTAACAATTGAAATGATTAATGCTAAGAAAAGTATAAGGAAATCACAAACTGGATAGTAGGTCTTTGAGAAATCAAAAATTGTTTATTTGGAGTTTTGTCACAGAACCATAGAAATGTTGGAAATATTGTTACCTAATTCCACCCAAATTCTGCCCCTTAAAAATGAAGGCTGAGACATAAAGTGAACTTCTCAAGGTATATGTCAGGCTGGTCTCAGGGTGAGAGCTGGCATCCAGCAGTTCTTACTGCTTAGGCAATGATCTTGGCATGAGGTTCAAGTGGATGTGGAAAACCGTGTGATTAGGGTCTAATGAGGCAATGGTCATGAAATTAGAGATATAATATATGAATATTAGGAAAACACATCCACCCAGAGCACACAGAAATCCAAAAGTGAGAGTGACATGGTTTATGAAGCAAAGTCAATGCAGACAAACTATTAGGGGTTGATATGTGAATAATAGCTTACTGTTGGTCTTAAAATAATAGGGGCTGGCACTGTGGTATAGCCGGTATAGCCACCACCTGCAGTGCCAGCATCCCATATGGGTGCCGGTTCGAGATCGGCTGCTTCATTTCCGACCCAGCTCTCTGCTATAGGCTGGGAAGGCAGTGTGAGATGGCCCAAGTGCTTGGGCCCCTGCACCAGTGTGGGAGACCTGGCAGAAGCTGCTGGCTCCTGACTTTGGATTGGCGCAGCTGTGGCTGACGCAGCCAATTGGGGAGTGAACCAGAGGATGGGAGATTTCTCTCTCTCTTTCTCTCTCTCTCTAACTCTCCTTTTCTCTTTGTGTAACTCTGACTTTCAAATAAATAAATAAATCTTAAAAAAATAATAAAGCATCCTGGGCCAGTGCTGTGGCATAGTAGTTGAAGCCTCTGCCTGTGGCTCCAGCATCACATACGGGCAAAACATATGACTTCCTTCCACAGACCTCAGAATGGGGGCCGACACTGTGGCATAATAGGTGAAGCCTCCACCTGAGGAACAGGCATTCCATGTGGGCACCAGTTCATGTCCTAGCTGCTCCACTTCTGATCCAGCTCCCAGTTAATGGCCTGCAAAAGCAGTGAAAGATGGCTCAAGTGCTTGGGCCCCTGCACCCATGTGGGAGACCCGGAAGAAGCTCCTGGCTCCTGGTTTCAGATTTGCTCAGCTCTGGCCATTGCAGCCATTTGGGGAGTGAACCAGCAGATGAAAGACCTCTCACTCTGTTTCACCCTCTTTCTGTAATTCTGCCTCTCAGATAAATAAATCTTTAAAAGAATAATAAATCATCCTGACAAATGGTAAGGTAATAAGCTGTGGTTCTTTTTGACTTAACCTGTCTTTTTAAAAACTAAAATTCCATAAAATAGATTCTACTTTGGAAAAAATATTAGGATCACTTTATGAATTTGTTATACCCTTGTCTGCTTTTGGTCATGTGAATTCCAGTATTTCCTATGAGAACCAGGGATGAGCCCCAACTCCTGTATGATGCTGTCTCAGGCCCCTTTTAGAAATGTGGTGGGAGAGGTCTGCCAGGGCCACAGAGGATGAGCACACTGCTTCGTATAATTGCTCTGAGCCTAAAATTTTAAGCAAGGTCAATGATAAAATATTTCTTCCTGCTTGTGCTGACTAGACTGACCCTCTCCCCAACATAGCCCTTGTTATGCTTCAGTTCCAAGGAACTTGGAACCAAATCAAGGAACAGGGAAAAGAAGTGAAGGGGTAGAAAGCTTCAAATAGATAATGCAGATACTCCTTGACTTCACTTACAATGGGATTATGTCTGACAAACTCATTTCAAAATAGAAAATATTGTTAAGTTGAAAATGCATTGAATACACCTACCCTACTGAACATCAGAGCTTAGCCTGGTCTTCCTTAGATGTTCTCAGAACATCTACAGTAGTCTACAGTTGGACGAAATCACCTAACAGAAAGACTGTTTCATAATTAAGTGTTGAATATCTCATGGAATGTATTGAATTCCTGTATTCCAAAAGTGCAGGCAACACAATACACTTTAGAGTATTGGTTTCTTCACTCTTCTGATTGTGTAACTCACTGATGTGTAGCTTGTTGCTACTGCTCATTATCCTGAGAGTGCTGTGCTGCATGTAACTAACAGGGAAAAGATCAAAATTCTGGATTCAAGCTGTGATTTCTACCAAATATATATCATCCTTATATCACCATAAAGTAGAAAAATCATTTTTAGTTTGAATAGTTGTGAAGTCAGAGGTGTTCTGTATTTGCTTCTAGACTGATCTACAAATTTTGCATAAAGAAGAGGCAAGAGAATCAGTTAAATAGAGAATAGTGCTAACATGATAAATAGGATTTTCTGTTGCAAGCTAAATATTAATGCAAAAAGTAAGCTAATAATTATCTTTCATTTTTTCCTTTTTATAGATTTATTTACTTGAAAGGTAGAATTATACATAGAGAGAGATTGATCTTCCACCCACTGGTTCACTCCCCAAATGGTCACAATGGCCAGACTGGGCCAGGCCATAGCCAGGCACCAAGGGCTCCATTCAGGTCTCCTTCATGGGTATAGAGGCCCAAGGACTTGCACCATACTCTGTTCTCTCCTAGAGTAATTAGCAGGTAGCTATATCAGAAGTGGAGTAGCTGGCGCTCGAATTGGTTTCAGTAAGTGATGCTGGTATTGCAGACTTAACTTAATGTGTCACAATGCCAGCCCTAATAATTATCTTTCCTTTATACAGTAGAAAGTCAAGCATGTATAACATAAAATGGAGGGTCTGGTGCTATAGTGTAGTGGGTAAAGCCACCGTCTGCAGTGCTGGCATGCCATATGGGGGGCAGGTTAGAGTCCCAACTGCTCTACTTCTGATCCAGCTATCCACCATGGCCTGGAAAAGCCATAGAAGATGGCCCAAGTCCTCAGCTCCTGCACCCTCATGGGAGAACTACTAGAAGCTCCTGGCTCCTGGCTTGGGATCAGCACTGTTGATGTCATCTGGGGAATGAACCAGCAGATGGAAGGCCTCTCTCTCTCTCTCTCTCTCTCTCTCTCTCTGCCTCTGCCTCTCTCTAGCTCTGCCTTTCAAATAAATAAATCTTAAAAAAAGCTGTAAAATGGAAAACTACTTTTGCAATAACAGAAATAATAAAATATCTAGAAATAAATTTATAAAGTCTATATAAACAAAAACCATGAAACTACTGAATTATAAAACAAGTTGTAAATAAATGATGAGGCATGCCATTTTTTTTAAAAAAAGATTTTATTTATTTATTTGAGAGGGAAGTAGATTTATAGATGGAGAGAGGGAAAGATGCAAACAGAGGTCTTTCATCTGCTGGTTCAATCCCCAAATGGCCAAAATGGTCAGAGCTGGGCTGATCCGAAGCCAGGAGCTTCTGGGTCTCCCATGTGGGTGCGGGGGCCCAAGCACTTGGGCCATCTTCTGCTGCTTTCCAAGGCCACAGCAGAGAGCTGGATTGGAAGAGGAGCAGCTGGGACATGAATGGGCACACACATGGGATGCAGGTGTGCAGATGCTGCAGGTGGAGGCTTAGCCCACTACACCACAGCACTGACTCCAAGAGATGCCATATTGTTGATATGGTGCTACCTCCTCCATGTGAGTTTATATGTATAATATAATTCTAACAAAAAATCCAGTAGAATTTAGAATGCACATACAACCTTGAACAGGATATTTAATTTCTTCAGACTTTGATGTAAAGGTAAACTGACCAATATTTCTTAATTATGTATTTTAAAATATGAAAAATAGTCTAAAATGCTTCAGTTTCTTTACTCAGTAGTTTTACTGCTAGGATTTTATATTAGAAAATAATTGGAAATGACCATAGATTCTATGTATGTTTGTCAGGCTATATACAAAAAACTAGAATTTGCAAGAGAAAAATGGGGTAATAAACTAAAATACAATTTGACATAAGCATAGGTACAGGCCGGCGCCGCTGCTCACTAGGCTAATCCTCCGCCTTGCGGCGCCGGCACACCGGGTTCTAGTCCCGGTTGGAGCGCTGGATTCTGTCCCGGTTGCCCCTCTTCCAGGCCAGCTCTCTGCTGTGGCCAGGGAGTGCAGTGGAGGATGGCCCAAGTGCTTGGGCCCTTCACCCCATGGGAGACCAGGAGAAACACCTGGCTCCTGGCTCCTGCCATCAGATCAGCGCGGTGCGCCGGCTGCAGCACGCCGGCCGCGGTGGCCATTGGAGGGTGAACCAACGGCAAAGGAAGACCATTCTCTGTCTCTCTCTCTCACTGTCCTCTCTGCCTGTCAAAAAACAAAAAACAAAACAAAACAAAAAAAACCAAAAAACCAAAAACACAAAAAAACATAGGTACAGTATTATGTAGCTGATATCTAAATTTTTTGTTCTTTGAAGTGGGCATCATGTCTCAGTGACTTGCATCCCATGTTGGAGTGCTTGGCGTGGAGTCCTGCCTCTTCTTCCTTATCTACTTCCCTGGGAATACGCATAGGAGGTAGCAGATGATAGTTCAGGTGCTTGAGTCTCTGCTATTCATGTGTGAGACCCAGATGGAGTTTCTGGCTTTTGGCTTTGGCCTGGTACAACCCAGCTTTTGTGGACATTTGAGGAGAGAACCAGTGAATGGAATATCTGTATCTATCTCTGTTTCTTCCTCTCTTTTTCTGTCACTCTGCCTTTCAAATAAAGAAATGCAGCATTTTAAAAATAAAACCTCTGTTTTTGAATACTAATTTATAACATGAAAACTTAAATAAATGTAAAATTATATCTATTTAAAATTTATTTAAAAATTTATTAAAATTTAAAATTCATTTAATTTAAACATTTATTTATTTATTTTTTTAAATATGGCACTAAATATTGCTGATCTCAATTGCTAAGGTTTTTTTCTTTTCTTTTTTTTTTAACTTTTATTTAATGAATATAAATTTCCAAAGTACAGCTTATGGATTACAATGGCTTCCCCCGCATACCGTCCCTCCCACCCACAACCCTCCCCTTTCCCACTCCCTCTCCCCTTCCATTCACATCAAGATTCATTTTTGATTATCTTAATATACAGAAGATCAGCTTAGTATACATTAAGTAAGGATTTCAACAGTTTGCTCCCACACAGAAACATAAAGTGAAAAATAATAGATGATTTTTTTTAAATGATGATGAAATCAGATCAGACCTATTGTCATGTTTAATCCCAGTGAGAGTCAAGTTGGGAGTTGATAATTTCTTTTTTTGTTTTTTTTTTACAGAGGATCAGTTTAGTATGCATTAAGTAAAGATTTCAACAGTTTGCACCCCCATAGAAACACAAAGTGAAATATATTGTTTGAGTACTCGTTATAGCATTAAATCTCAATACACAGCACATTAAGGACAGAGATCCTACATGAGGAGTAAGTGCACAGTGACTCCTGTTGTTGACTTTACCAATTGACACTCCTGTCTATGGCATCAGTAATCTCCCTATGCTCCAGTCATGAGTTTCCAAGGCTATGGAAGCCCTCTGAGTTCTCCGATTCTTATCTTGTTTAGACAAGGTCATAGTCAAAGTGGAGGTTCTCTCCTCCCTTCAGAGAAAGGTACCTCCTTCTTTGAAGACCTGTTCTTTCCACTGAGATCTCACTCACAGAGATCTTTTGCCAGAGTGTCTTGGCTTTCCATGCCTGAAATACTCTCATGGGCTTTTCAGCCAGATCCGAATGCCTTTAGGGCTGATTCTGAGGCCAGAGTGCTATTTAGGACATCTGCCATTCTATGAGTCTGCTGAGTATCTCACTTCCCATGTTGGATCACTCTCCCCTTTATTTATTCTATCGGTTAGTGTTAGCAGGTACTAGACATGTTTATGTGCTCCCTTTGACTCTTAGTCCTTTCATTATGATCAATTGTGAACTGAAATTGATCACTTGGAATAGTGAGATGGCATTGGTACATGCCACCTTGATGGGATTGAATTGGAATCCCCTGGTATGTTTCTAACTCTACCATTTGGGGCAAGTCAGCTTGAGCATGTCCCAAATTATACATCTCTTCCCTCTCTTATTCCCACTCTTATGTTTAACAGGGATCACATTTCAGTTAATTTTCAACACTTAAGAATAACTGTGTATTAATTACAGAATTAAACCAGTCATATTAAGTAGAACAGACAAAAAAACTACTAAGAGGGATAATGTATTAAGTTGTTCATTAACAGTCAGGGCATTTATTAAAATTTATTTAAAATTACATAAGATATCTCAATTAAAAATATAAGTAAGTATATATATATATGTTTATATAGATGAAGAACACATGTAGGTAAAGAAGCTATTGAAATGTTTCCAATATGGGGCTGGAGTTGTGATGCAGTTTGTTAAAGTCATTGCTTGCGATGCTGATATACCATAGTGGAGTGCCAACATTAGTCCTGGTGCTCTGCTTCTGATCCAGCTTCCTACTAATGTGCCTGGAAAAGAAGAATAAGATGAGCCAAGATGTTGGGCACCTGCTACACAACTGGGAGGCATGGAAGGAGTTCCACGCTCCTGGCCTTGGACTGGCCCAGCCCTGGCTGTTGCTGCCATTTGTAGTCAAATAGATAAAAAAGAAATCTTAAAAAGAGGAGGCTCAGGACTTTGAGGCTGAGTGAAAACCAAGTGCAAGAATTGGATTGTGAGCAGAGAAACAAAATCTACCCAAAGGAATAAAGTATGAATGTGGCCTGAGATAGTTCTAAGAAGGAAAATTAACATTTATTGATTGTCTTTTCTGTGTGTGTCTTTTTAAAGTTTTATATTGTTTCTGATATCACCCTGCGAGGAAGATACTACTCTTAACCATTTTACTGATGAGGAAGCTGAGATATAGACAGTTTAAATAATTACCCTAGGTTTCAGAGCTAGTGAGTAGCAGAGCTAGGATATGCAGCCGTCTTGACCTGTCTAACCATTATGCTAGACTACCTTTGCACATAGTGGTCACTATGTAATTCATGTAAGATTAAAGCAAGTGAATTGTTTAGGATAGCATAACCACTTTTTGGTGCTGAGGTAGGAAAAACATTTCTCCTGAATGGCCTCATCAAGATGACACTGCTCAATTTAGTGATGAACACGCTCAATGCATCTTTACAGCAGACACACTGACAGGTTTTGCGGGACTGTTTATTAAAGTATCCCTCAGTGTAAGTCTATGGGCTGGCAAAAACCACAATTCATTAAAAGTCTTTATCTCAGAGAAAAGCCCAGGAGTGGCAAGTAGACTAGACTGGTTGTCTGGAATACTGAGAAATCTTTAAAATAACTCCCCTTTCTAGAGAAAAATCTTTAAAATAATTCTGAAGAATTGAAAAATGATTGGAGGCTTTGCCACAAACTTGAAACGCAAACGCTGACTTCTAAATGGGTAAGAAATCTTATAAAACACAGGGATAAGATCACAGTTAGTTTTTACTATTCTTCAAAAGCTTTGATCTGAAAAGAATTGAAAAATGTAAGATGTTGACTGGAATAACATAAAGACGTACACGCACTGTGACATTGAAAGTGACCTTTTTGGTTTGCAATTGGGAAGGGATATTTGTTCACTTGGTGAAGCATCTTGAATTATTCAGCTATCGTATGTAGAATCTAAGTCTCTTTCGAAGAAGATGCTGAGGTACAATTCGCATGCAAGATGTTTTTTAGGGATCAACACCTGTTAAGGGAATGGGGCAGAAACAGAATTATCTGTGATTTGACACGATGACATGACATTTAAATGCATGCCTTCCTTGGTTATTGGATACAAGTTATGCTGGAGGGTGTTACAAAGAATGAAGCAGCCCTATGCCATGGAGGCTGGCCTTAAAGGACCTGACAACTTGGGGCTGTGTGCTGACTGCATTTTTCTGTAGCTGATGACCTAAGAAAGGCTGTTACATTTTAAAAAGATTATTTAAAAAAATGCAAAACATGCAAAAAAGCTTCACAGAAGAATGTGTGACTGAGACTGTGTGTGACCAACAGGGCCTCAAATATTTACTAACTGACAGTTCACAAAGGTTGTTTGCTGACTCCTGGCCTAGAATCAAGGACCAGCCTTAAGCATTCTGTACCTAGTTTCTATAGCTTGAAAAATGTCAAATTATTTTTCATTCATTCCTTGGAAGGAATTAATCTGCTCATCACTTGTGGCAGAAGATATTTCTTATGTTGATAATGAGAACACCAGGATCTACCCAGATGAAGCTTCGTGCATTGCATTCCTAGTCACTTTGAGTTTTGTATTCTCTCTGGAAAAGGGTGACACATATAACCAGACAGCAATGCTGCCGTGATCTGAATGAGTTCTCCAAAATTCTTATGTTGAAAATTAATTATAAATGTGATCATACTAGGAGGTGGGGCTTTAGGAAGGGATTCAGTCACAAGGGTGTTACCCAGCCCAATGGAATTGGCGGTATTATGAAAGGGCTGAAAGTTGAAGGGAGTGCTCTATAGCCCATTTCTCTTCTGCCTTGAGAGGACAGATTGTTTCTTCTTTCAGGATGAAGTAGCAACAAGGCATCATCTTGGAAGCAGACAGCAGTCCTCACCAAAACTGATCCTTGACTTTCTAGCCTCTAGAACAGTGAAAAATTAAAATTTTTTTTTATCTTTTATTTAATGAATATAAATTTCCAAAGTACGACTCATGGGTTACAATGGCTTTCCCCCCCATACCGTCCCTCCCACCCACAACCCTCCCCTTTCCCACTCCCTCTCCCCTTCCATTCACATCAAGATTCATTTTCGATTATCTTAATATACAGAAGATCAGCTTAGTATACCTTAAGTAAGGATGTCAACAGTTTGTTCCCACACAGAAACATAAAGTGAAAAATAATAGATGATTTTTTTTAAATGATGATGAAATCAGATCAGACCTATTGTCATGTTTAATCCCAGTGAGAGTCAAGTTGGGAGTTGATAATTTCTTTTTTTTTTTTTTTACAGAAGATCAGTTTAGTGTACATTAAGTAAAGATTTCAACAGTTTGCACCCCCATAGAAACACAAAGTGAAATATACTGTTTGAGTACTCATTATAGCATTAAGCCTCAGTGTACAGCACATTAAGGACAGAGATCCTACATGAGGAGTAAGTGCACAGTGACTCCTGTTGTTGACTTTACAAAATTTTATTGTTTATAAATTACCCAGTCTTTTATATTTTATTAAAGCAAATGTGTAAGCATCCTGTTTAGGTAGTGATGGAAATATGAGAGAGATTCAAGTTCATTAAAATGCATATTATGAAAAACCTACATGAATTGAAAAGCTCTGCACCAAAATAAAAACATCTTTTAATTCCATTTCCAGGAACTTTTAAAGGTGTCTGATTAAGATCTGGAAGGTCTGATTAAGGAGAATACCAAATTAAGTTAGGTGCCTAGGAGACAGATGATATGAATGACAGAGTGTCAAGGAATGGTGGTAGTTTTGATGGTAGTTAGGTAGTGGTTTTGGTAGTCTAGTAGATGACCACAATGAAAGAGAAACTTGTGTTGAGAAAATTGACTGTGCAGTGATTGATATTTAAAAAAAGACAGGTCTGAATGCTTTAGGATCGTCCATTTTGGTGAAATTTTTGCTTTGTTGTTTCAAGACAGCCAGAAATTATTGAAAAATTATGGGCTATTAATATTCAGAGGTCCCAAATTGTTAATGCTACCCAGGTAGGCTATCTTATTCTTAACATATTTCTATCTTACAAGCAGTGAGTAAATTTTCAAGGCTACTTGGGGATATTTAATAAAGAAAATGAATAAAACTTCAAATGATAAGGTAAGCTGTGACTGATGGTGTAATTGTAGACTAAATCATGCAATTAAGGTTGAGTTCATCTACAAAATCAAGGCATACTCAACAGGGTTTAAGGTATAGTCTCACATTTGGTAAGTTTAAAACAAAAATTTCCATGATAACTTCTTTTTAAATAGTTTATTTTTGCTTTTTTAATTAAGTTGATCAAAAATTTGAGACTATGACTATAACTAAGTTGAATAAGAACCTCAAATCTATAAAAATGCTATTTGCTTCCTGGTAGAAGCATTGATATGGCTTTGAATTTCATATCAATTTCATTGAACTTCAACTTGTTTAAGCAGAGAGAATCTTGCTAAATTCCCTGGTGCTTGACAGCCCTGTAAGTGCATACTGGGTGTGGACTATTATTTTAGAGAGAACTCCTTAGATGATCATTTGGTTCAGTGATCCGTGTTATAATTTTTTTCTCTTCCCATGCCTTATTACCCATTTAAAATACTTTCATTAAACCAGAAGCTGTGGTCATTTTGTTTTTGGATTTTTACTCAGCAAGACTCAGTATTTTCTATTAGAGTAGATTTCACATAAAGGAAAATTAAACAAGCACAGTAAATTTTACTTATAAACTGATATTTCCTGCCAGCTGGATTTCAAGGGCATCCACAAAGCTACACCTTTATATATGATCCATGTGAAAGTGAAGGTACAAGCACAGAAGCTAGTATAAGCTTTCAGAATGGGAGAAAATTTACTGCCTAATAAAGGTCATCTGGCTGCCTGAACAGTTGTATAGCAAAGGTCAGCTCCTGTAAGAAACAGAGGGTGTAGAGATGCATGAAGTTGTCTAAATGTTTCAACTTTAAATCTTCGGCAAGGATGGAAGACAGTAGACAAGATGAAGGCAAAAGACAAAATAAGATATGATGTCTTGAATGTTTCATCAGAAGAATAAACTTCTTCCTGAATGTTGAACATAAAAAGATAGGAAGAAAAGCATTTATTACTGAACTACTATCATCTATGGGAAGAGAATGATTCCCATATACACAGTTGATGAAAAGGGCTGTCATGCTTCCTCTATTGCTTTTCTAGAACTCAAAACCAGGAAATGACAATTTATGGGTTCTAACAATGACAAACAAAAATCCCAAGAGATGAAGAGTTTATTGTTAGGAGAAATATCTGGCCAGGAATTTTGTTTCTTAAACAATTTGGGTGTGAGTTTGGGTGTTTGGTCTAGTTGTAGACTGCTTGTTAGGATGCCCACATCTCATATAACAGTGCCTGGCTTCAAGTCCTGACTTCACCCCCAGTTCCAGGTTCCTGATAATGCACACCCTGGGAGGCCTCAAGTGATGGCACAAGTAGGTGGATCTCTGCCACCCTTGTGGGAATCCTGGACTGAGTTCCTGGCTCCTGGCTTTGGCTTGACCCAGTCTGGCCGTTGAGAGCCATTGGGGAATGAACCAGTGGATGGCAGCCCTGTCTTTTTCCTTTACTGTCACCCCCAACTCTCTGCATTTCAAATAAAATATTTGAGTATAATTTTAAAATACTATTTTTTTCATTGTCTTGGAGAAATTTTTGTTTTATTTATGTCATTGTTAATTCCTTGTGATAATGGGGTCAGGAAAAACATGGGTAAACATCCAATAACAGAAAATTGTTAGTCTTTAAGAGGGGCCCATTATCTTGTATTTTCCAACAGAAACCCTTGATCCACAGTTGCTGACAGCAGTGAAATATACTGTCTTTCATTTTTTTTTACTTCATTTACTGTTAAATGCTGTTGGTTAATGAGAATAGGGACAGAGAACATAAATACCTCATTCAACAGTGTCAAAAGTTTGAGAGTTCGCTATTCAGTGACTTGGTTTTTAAAATACTGACTATTTTTAAAATCATAAACTTCATCTTCCAGAGAAAATTTGTACTTGGGTAATACAAGTTCAGGTATATTAAAGGAGAGGCTATTGTCGCTCCCCCTCTTCGTGGAGGAACGACACTAAGCCCTGCCTAGGCTTCATATCCGAGTCACGGCACCATTATGTCGCTCCCCCTCTTCGTGGAGGAACGACACAGGACCCTGCGCTGTTCTTTCGTCTGCTCGGCCTTCCCCGGGTTTGCTGCTGGTTCTTCCCGGGTTGGCTACTATCCCTTCCACCTCCGTGGAAGGGCAGTTCCCCCTGGCCACATTCCCCACTTCCACAGGGGAGCGGCACACCGCCGGCCGGCTCTTCTCGGGGGCTGCACAGGTGTTCCTTCAGCTAGATGTTCCCCTTAGATGTTCCCTGGTGCATGCCGTCTCTCTCCTCCTTTATAGTCCTCCTCCGCCAATCCCAACTCGGCTGCCCACACACCGAGTACGCTGCTCTCCTCCAATCAGGAGCAAGTCCTACAGTTTATTAGTTGAACTGGAGGCAGCTGTGCGGAAGCTGTTTACTTCTCTCCCAGCGCCATATTGTGGGAGAGCAGATGCATAGAATAAGTCTTAATTCCAGTAACTCAGTCCAGTCCGGTTTGCTCCCCACAGATCCCCCTTTCTTTTTATTTTTTGGCGTTGATACGCGCCTGTCTTCGGTGTCCCGCGGCACACACTCTGCTCTACTTGCTAGAGTTGCCACAGGCTCTTACAAGTCCTATCAGGCAAACCGAATCCGGGTCCTCTCTTCGCCATTGTGAGGAGGTTTTTAGGCGCTGATGCGTGCCTGTGTTCGGTGCCCTGCAGCGCATGCTCTGCTCTGCCCGCAGGGGCTTACAAAACCTATCAGGCAAACCGAATCCAAGCCTTCTCATTGCCGTATTGTGGGGGAGACTTATTAGTGTTGGTTCGTGCCTATCTTCGGTGACCTGCAGCTCATACTCTGGTCGAGCTGCTTGCTGGCGCTTACCGCCTTAATCAGGCAGACCGAATCCAAGCCTCCTAATTGTTGCATTGTGGGGAAGCCTTACTGATGTTAATTCGTGCCTGTCTTCGGTGACCTGCGGCGCATAAGCTGCTAGCCGCCCAGGTGCTCATCGCCTCACTAATCGGGCAGACCGAATCCAAGCTTTCTCATTGCCATGTTGAGGGGAGGCCTTTCTATTTCTCTATTTCTCTATCTCCGGGCATTCCTATTTCTCCCATTTTACTTCTATCTTCCAGCATTCCTATTTCTCTCATCTTACTTCTAAACTTCTGTTTCTCTTATCCCTGCGGCTTCCCGGCAGCGCTCGCCCCGAGGCTGCTTCTCGGCACCTCGCCCCGCGGCAGCTTCACGGCTCTGCACGGCTTCCCGGCGCCTCGCCCCGCCGGCGGGTTCCCGGCTCTGCGCGCACGCTCCGCGGTCTCCACGCACTTCGCGCCCGCACCACGGCCTCGCGCCAGCCCCGCGTTCTCTCTGCACGCGGCGGCTTCCGCGAATGTTTCCGCCACCACCGGCATTCAGTCCAAGTTCCCCGGACTAACCTGGCGAATCCTGGCGGCCCACGTCTCTGCCTCTGGTTCCAGATCTTCGCCTCTTGCTCCCCGGGGTGACTTGAAGAATTCCAAGATGGCTTGGCCTGCACTCGCGGCTTCATCCTCCCTAACATTTCTCTCTACCCGGTATGTTTCCTTAAGTTTTCTTCCAACAATATTCCTCTCATTTCTCCTGGCTACTCCCCACAGTCCATATCTGAGTCCAAGCCTCCTCCAGGTTTCACTTTCGCTTTCAATCTCCTAGCTTCCCCGCCATAGTCCGCATCCGAGTCTATGAAAGCTTTCACTTTCGCTTTCAATCCTAACTTTTTTCCCGCAGTCCATATCCGAGTTTATGCCTAGGCTTTCAATAGCTTCTTCCGGCACCTAGGCTCTTTGCTAGTCTCTCTCTCCGGTATTTTCCTACTTCTTCCCGTTTCTTCCCTCCTAAGTTTGCTATCCATCCTAGGTTTCCTATCCGAGTCATTTCTTCCAAGTTTCATATCCGTCCTAGGTTTCCTATCCGAGTCAGGTTTCCTATCCGAGTCACGGCACCATTATGTCGCTCCCCCTCTTCGTGGAGGAACGACACTAAGCCCTGCCTAGGCTTCATATCCGAGTCACGGCACCATTATGTCGCTCCCCGTCTTCGTGGAGGAGCAACACAGGACCCTGCGCTGTTCTTCTGTCTGCTCGGCCCTCCCCGGGTTTGCTGCTGGTTCTTCCCGGGTTGGCTACTATCCCTTCCACCTCCGTGGAAGGGCAGTTCCCCCTGGCCACATTCCCCACTTCCACAGGGGAGCGGCACACCGCCGGCCGGCTTTCTCGGGGGCTGCACGGGTTCCCTTAGATGTTCCCCATAGATGTTCCTGGTGCATGCCGTCTCTCTCCTCCTTTATAGTCCTCCTCCGCCAATCCCAACTCGGCTGCCCACACGCCGAGTACGCTGCTCTCCTCCAATCAGGAGCAAGTCCTACAGTTTATTAGTTGAACTGGAGGCAGCTGTGCAGAAGCTGTTTACTTCTCTCCCAGCGCCATATTGTGGGAGAGCAGATGCATAGAATAAGTCTTAATTCCAGTAACTCAGTCTAGTCCAGTTGCTCCCCACAGGCTATTGTCTCAAATAATACGTTATATTTCACAAAAGTACAGGTTAATTTTAGATAGCCCAGGGAAAAAATTGGTCTATTCTTCCTGCTGTTTTATACAGAACTAAATATATATTGAGATTTTTTTTAAATTTTTTGACAGGCAGAGTTAGACACAGAGAGAGAGACAGAGAGAAAGGTCTTCCTTTTTCCGTTGGTTCACCCCTCAAGTGGCTGCTATGGCCGGTGCACTGCGCTGATCTGAAGCCAGGAGCCAGATGCTTCCTCCTGGTCTCCTATGTGGGTGCAGGGCCCAAGGACCTGGGTCATCCTCCAATGCATTCCCAGGCCACAGAAGAGAGCTGGATTGGAAGAGGAGCAACTGGAACAGAATCCGATGCCCCAACCTTGACTAGAACCCGGGGTGCCAGCGCCACAGGAAGAGGATTAGCTATGTTGAGATTTTTTATATGCAATGTACTATCTATAGAAGAATTAGTAAATTTTGGGTGCCTACCAATATGGACATGCAGAAAAGTACACTCTGCAGTTCCTGCATGGATTGTATATATTTTCATGTACTTACCGATAATGCAAGCAGCATTGATATAATCCTAAATCTTTACCTTGATTAATTATAAAATAGAGTACCTTGGGAGCATATTAGTTAATAAAGGATTATTATCAACAATTACTATTACTTCAAAAGTATTTCCAGACTTTTTAGCATATTTAATATCTGATATTGTTTCATCTTCATTTCCATATTGAATATCTCTGCTACTTTAGTTGATATTTTGTTGAAAGGAAACAACTTCTGGGGTTCCAGGTACTTAACATATAGAATAATAATTTGTGTCCTTGACCCAAGTGATTTGAAATTACTTGTTGGATGAAATTCTTGGATGAGCTACTATGTTTGCAGCTTTCCTAGCAACTTAGGTAGGACTGCAGTTGAGACAGTGTCTCCAAGACTCAATGTTTTTTTTAAAAAATTATTAATATAACAAGGACAGATTTCATGAATTTCATAGGTACAATTCTCAGAAGATAACTATACTTCCCTCCCTACCTCCCTCCCTCTCTCAGTTCCCCTCATTCCTTCCTTTTTTTCTTTAATTTTTGCAAAAAACATTATTTCAATCTACTCTATAATCATGGACTTAACACACTACCAACCATAATATTCAACAAGTAAAAAGTTTTGAGTATCCTGGACAGGACTGTTACTCTCTGATGAAATAGCTAACACCAAGAAGAGCCAGTTTACGTAATGCCATTTGTAGAGATATGTTATCCTGCAAAGGAATTACACTCAACTTTATACTGAAAATATTACCTTCATTATGTGTGGCTACCATGATCTTGAAGTAAAGGAAAAAGGGTAGGGGTCAATGGATATAGACTTTCTCAAATCTCTAATCCTCAGCTATCTCTTTTGAACCTATTCTTCAACTTCAAAAGATTGAGAAGAAGGGGAATTCAAACTGGCACAAACTAACAGTAATGCTTCTTTAACATTTCTGGTTCTTGGCAATTTCCACTTAAAGTTCAAGGATACCTCAGTTGCCATTATTTTGGTTTTCAGATTAAAGAGGAGGTAATTTATAAATTGTTTTTCTGAACTCTTTTTTTAAACAAACATAAACAAAAGAGGAGAGAATGTAATAAAAAAAATCTCCACTTACACCTCATCCAATTTAAACATTAAACTACGTAGAAGATCCTATAATTTGTGAAGAAAACCTATTTTTGTTTCATCTTTCCCAATATGCATGCTTTATTTCCTTTTCTATCCTTATTATATTGACTGAAAACTCCAATGCAGTGCTGCAGAAGAGTGGTGAGGGTAGGCATTTTGCCCTGCTTCTGAACTTAAGAAAAGGTAATGTAGTTTTACAAATATTTTTTACTTTATTTTTTCATGTTAATATGATAGTAATACAAAAAGAACAGATTCAATGTAGTTCATAGATATAATTCCATGAATATAATGATATTACCACCCACCCACCTTCCCTCCCTCCCTCCTTTTTTTTTTTTTTTTTTTTTTGACAGGCAGAGTGGACAGTGAGAGAGAGAGACAGAGAGAAAGGTCTTCCTTTTGCCGTTGGTTCACCCTCCAATGGCCGCCGCGGCCAGCGCACTGTGGCCGGCACACCGCACTGATCCGATGGCAGGAGCCAGGTGCTTCTCCTGGTCTCCCATGCGGGTGCAGGGCCCAAGTACTTGGGCCATCCTCCACTGCCTTCCCGGGCCACAGCAGAGAGCTGGCCTGGAAGAGGGGCAACCCCGACCAGGACTAGAACCCGGTGTGCCAGCGCCGCAAGGCGGAGGATTAGTCTAGTGAGCCGCGGCGCCTGCCCTCCCTTCCTTCTTTTCTTTTTTTTGTTCTTTTTAAAATTTTTTGACATAACATTTTTAATTTACATTATAGTCAAAGACTTAATCCTCTACTAAGTAAAGTGTTCAACAAGTAAAAAGTGAAAAGACCCTAATTTGGCAGGAATATAAGCAAGGGCTACCAACAATAATCCAATGAAAAGATGACCATTTTAACTCATATAATAATCACAGATCATTAACACTATAGAAGCACATTGTTCTTAACAATTGGTTTGACAAAGATATAAAATGAAGTTAATGAAGATTATAAATGAAGTTAATTTAGTTTTCACCATTAAGTATTGTATTAGCTGTGTTTCACCAGGCTGCATGGTGTAATTCTGTTTAGTAGCTCAAGGATATTCTCCTCTATTCCTAGTTGGTAAGAATGATTTTTGTGAATGGGTATTAAATTTTTAGAAGACTTTTTCTTCCATCTATTGAAATGAATATAAAAATGAATGACTGGGTATATGACTGTTAGGATCTTCTACTTCTAATATCATCATGGTGTTTTCCAAGGAACCTAGCCATTTCACGTAAGTGTTGAACTTAACTGATTTTTTATAATGTATTATTCTTTGAAAATCTGTAGATTATGGCAACATCCCTTTAATTTTTTTTTTGACAGGCAGAGTTAGAGAGAGAGAGACAGAGAGAAAGGTCTTTCTTCTGTTGGTTCACCCCCCAAATGGCCGCTGCGGCCGGCGCTGTGCCGATCCAAAGCCAAGAGTCAGGTGCTTCCTCCTGGTCTCCCATGCGGGTGCAGGGCCCAAGCACTTGGGCCATCCTCCACTGCCCTCCTGGGCCAGAGCAGAGAGCTGGACTGGAAGAGGAGCAACCAGGACAGAATCCGGCGCCCCAACCGGTACTAGAACCCAGGGTACCAGCGCCGCAGGTGGAGGATTAGCCAAGTGAGCCGTGTTGCTGGCCAGTCCCTTTCGTTTTTATGCTGATAATTCATTTCTTTTCTTCTTTTTCCTCATTTGATGTACTCAAGGCTTATCAAATTTGTTAATTTTTTATGAAACAAGTTTTAATATAATTGATTTCTCTATTATTTTCCTGTTTTATCACTCATCCTTTTAAAATTTACTGCTGTTAGCTTTGTGCTTTCTTTCCTTCTACTTTAATTTACACTTTTGTAGTTTCTTAGCTGTTAACTTAGATTATTGATATGAAGGCTTTTTTCTTCTTTTTAATATAAGAAATTATTCTATAAATGTGATGTGTTTCTATTTTTACTTAATCCAAAATAAACATTCCTTTGATTTTTCTTTTTTGACCCATGGGTTAATTAACTTCTAAATATTTGATTTCTAGTTTAATTTTATTTTGATGAGTAAATAATCTTTTAAAATTTATTGATATTTGCTTTATAAGAGAGAATATGATTTACATTGGTGAATATTCCATTTCTACTTGATAAAATACATATTATATTGCTATATTGTTTTATTTTTCTTGTGGCTAATCTAAGGTGTATAGTGTATATCTTCATCCTAGCATAGTCAGCCTTACAATGTTACACCACTTCATCTAAAGAATTTCACATTCGTAGACTCCTTTGATTTCTTCCTATCTCCTAAGTTATTACTGTTGTACACTTTATTTGTATATATGTTATAAACCTCATTGTACTTTTTTTCCTTTTAAGAGGCAGTCATCTTTTAAAGTGATTAAAAATGAAAAAGAGGTTTTATATTTGCTCACGTACTTATTTCAGATGCTTTCATTATCCTAGTTGGTATCACTTATTCATTTTTGTTGATCTAAATTTCTAATAATTTTCTTTACCCAAAGAACTTCCTTTGACATTTATTGTTGCTGTTGATTTCTCAACAATGTTGCAGTGGATTCGTTTCTGAGAGGAGCAGCGTGGTGGGGGCAAGAGGCGCAGAGTCACCACACAGACCCCGGGATCAGGTGAAAGCAGGCTTGAGGCGAGCAGCCCGCAGACTCGTTTATTACAGTTGGAACCACATCTTATATAGCCAAGACCAGCCAATCTGGTCAAGGGGTGGTCTATGCCCCAACCAATCATAGCCTGTTGCCAGGCAGTTTCCAAAGCCACCAGTCACAGCCTGTTGCCAGGCAGTTTCAAATCCATCCAATCACAGCCTGTTGCCAGGTGGTTTCCAAAGCCATCCAATCACAGCCTGTTGCCAGGCAGGCTCCGTTGCCAGGTGGGTTTCAAAGCCATTCCTGAGTAACTGATGCTCACTTGCCAGTGGCCACCTTGGCATGACCTTCTCATTCCACCACAATTTATTATAGTGCATGACTATTAGAAATGTTGTCCATGAACTTTTGTTTTTAAAAGTAAAAATTTTGCTTTTCTTTATAAGATATTTTTCTTAGATATAGGTTGATGTTTTGCTTTTGGCACTTTATTGTCCTATGATTTGCATAGTTTCTTGTGGAAAGTAATAGTATTGTCTTTGTTCCTATGTATGTAAAGTTCCTTTATCCTATGGTTGCATTTAGTATTTTTCTTTATTACTGATTTTTAGTGATTTGAGTGTGATTTTCTTTGATGAGGTTTTCTTTATTATTATTCTTCCTAAGATATGTTGAGCTCTTCGAATATGTGGACATACATCAAGAACTCTGAAAGTCTGAGATATTACCCTATCTGCAATCTAACAAGTTATCTCATTACAGTTCTAAATAGTTCTTCATGAGTCATAGAAATCCAGGTAACTAGGTTATCAACGCTTCCCTGGTCCTGAATTCCCATGATGTGCTATGAAGAGATCCACGTGACATCTGAACATTTAAATGATTGGTGTCAAAGACAAGAACCTGGAGGAAGGCGCTGTGGCTCACTTGGTTAACCCTCTGCCTGAGGTGCTGGCATCCCATATGGATGCCAGGTTCCAGTCCCGGTTGCCCCTCTTCCAGTCCAGCTCTCTGTTGTGGCCCGGGAAGGCAGTAGAGGATGGCCCAAGTGTTTGGGCCCCGCACCCACATGGGAGACCAGGAGGAAGCACCTGGCTCTTGGCTTCAGATCAGCACAGCGTGCCGGCCGTAGCAGCCATTTAGGGGGTGAACCAACAGAAGGAAGACCTTTCTCTCTGTCTCTCTCTCTCACTGTCTATAACTCTACCTGTCAAATAAATTAAAAAAAAAGATAAGAACCTGAATGAAGGGACCCTGAATCCTTTATACTGGGCAGTAAGAACGTCTTCCCTTTTGGTTAGATGACTGTATTAATTCTCTTCTCCAATATTGTTAGTAAAGCCCACGGTTTTCCCTAGAGGGAGACACTTTTTTTCTTTCAAAATTGTTTGCTATACAAACATCTTTTAAAAAAATAGTTGAGAACAAAGGCAGTTAGTGCATATGTACTAATGTGATAGACACATGAGAAATACTTCTCATTATATATAGTTTTATTAGTTTTTTAATATTTCCAACCATTATTTAAAATGTTTTTTCTCATTCTTCCTCTTTCTTGGATTCCAATTACTTACATTTTTAGAATGCCTTATATTGCCCCATAGTTCAGTTTGGTTTTGCTCATTATTTTCTTTTTTATTGTGTATTTTATTTTGGGGAATTCCTGTTGCCATATTTTCAAGTTTACTGGTTTTTTTTTCCTGCAATATATAATATACTTCCTGTCCCTTCCAGTGTAATTTTAATCATAGAGATTTTTTAGTCTCTAGAAGTTCCATTTGGGTTTATTTTATATCTTCTATTTATTGCCTAATCATAGATATGTTTCTCTCTAACTTCTTGAACAGATGGAGCATGTATATGCAGCATTTTAAGGTCTTTGGTTAATTCAATCATCTCATTGCTGACTTTCTTTTTTTTTCTGTTTATCATATTCTTCTTCTTCTTCTTCTTTTTTTTTTTTTTTTTTTTTTTGACAGGCAGAGTGGATAGTGAGAGAGAGAGACAGAGAGAAAGGTCTTCCTTTTTGCCGTTGGTTCGCCCTCCAATGGCCGCCACAGCTGGCACGTTGCGGCTGGCGCACCGCACTGATCTGAAGGCAGGAGCCAGGTGCTTCTCCTGATCTCCCATGGGGTGCAGGGCCCAAGCACTTGGGCCATCCTCCACTGCCTTCCTGGGCCACAGCAGAGAGCTGGCCTGGAAGAGGGCCAACCGGGACAGAATCCAGCGCCCCGACGGGGACTAGAACCCGGTGTGCCGGCGCCGCTAGGTGGAGGATTAGCCTATTGAGCCGCGGCACCGGCCTATCATATTCTTCTACTTCTTCAGTTACTTCATAAGTTTTGATTGGTTGCCAAATATTATTCAAGACATAGTGTTGGAGTTTCCCCTGGCAAGCAGTTAAGTTCCTGTGAATCAGTTAATACCTTTTGTAGCTTGCTTTTAAATTTGTTAGAATGGGTCCAGAGAAAGCTTTCGTGGAAGGTGAATTTAGTCCTAATGCTGAGATGATACCTGGAGAATTCCACTTGATTCCCATGCGTTTACACTCTGGGTGTTGGGTTTAAAAGCTCTTATCCCTGTGTGAGTTTTGGCTTACACTGCCCATTGGTTCTTCTCCTACCTAGTAGCTCCCATTTTATTCACGTGAATGCCAGTGTTTGTCCAAAGATTCAAGGGGATTCAATCTGCAATTCTCTCTCTGTGCAGCTTCCTGCTCTCTATTATTATGCCTACAAATACCATGCCTTGGGCTTCCTGGACTTTGATCTCAGATCTACTCAGCAGGGTTGTAAGGCTTTACTTGGGGTCTTGCTCCCTGGGTGGTAGTAACCTGGAGACAGTTGTGGGGCTAATCCCATCTGTTTCTTCATAATTGTAGATCACTGTTCTTTACTGCCTGTGATGTCCAATAGCTTAACATTGTTTTATCTGGATATTAGTTGCTTATGTTAGAAGGGAAAATAAAATCTTTTTACCTTATTGTAGATAGATGTGGAATTCTGTCATTCCTTCTTTGCTCATTTGCTAGAAAATCCTAAAAGAAACTTCTCTTCATCATCTTTTTGATTATCGCAAGTAAAATTTATATAAGAAAGGCTTGATTATTTTAGTTTATTTACTAGTTTCAAAATGAATCAGGTTGTTCTCCAGGGAACCTGATTCTTTTTAGTAGAAATTTGTATTTAGAGACTCCAAGATTCCTGAAATCATATTTCCATGGGTGTTATCCAATGTAAAATTGTCCATGTGAGTACAATTTAAAGCTATATCGAACTGCCGTCACTATAGATAGTAACTAAAACTTGACTAGAAATTTTGTGGGTAAAAGACATCAGAAAGATGGTATCCAGGATAAAAGTGAAATGTAGAGACAACTAGAATAAAAATCTGAAGGAGCTAGGTGGCACAGAAAAAAACTAGTTACAAGGAAGTAAATTGAAAACAGAGACATCAGATTGAGAGGGTGCTTTCAGAATGGGGCAGAAGAGAGTTCCTAAGGCCCTAGAGCTCTTAGCAGGCTGAAGACCTTAACTGAGCTGGGGAGGCCTCATTTTACTCATCAGGGAACCGTAAGTAGGTTTCAGTGAATGAGCCTGATGGTTATTGACATGGAATTGTGTTAATGTCACTCATGCACTCTTATCGATTTATACTTGATATGGAAATGGTAATCAGGGTGTCCTCCGCTATGGTACTGGAATTTTTTCCTTCTGATTTTGAATTTTATTCTGTATCGACCTGTCCTCTTATGATAATACATCCTTTTTTTTTTAAAGAGAAAACTACATAATAATTATTCTTAAATTTAATCTTACATATAAACACAGTTTTGCTACAGTGTCCTCAATTTTACAGCCATATGACTGTGATTCAGTTTCTGAATGCACTTGAAAGTTGATCTGAGACTGAAAGCCTCTTGATTAGTTACTGGCATCATTGTTTCTTCTCCTTCTAGTTTGATTCTTTTTAATTTCATTCTGTGGTGGTAGCTTAAGGTTGGAGAATAATACTTTCTGACCTTTCTTCTTCTTTTTTTTTAAAAGATTTATTTAATTTATCTGAAAGAGTGACAAAGAGAGGGAGAGGCAGAGAGAGAGAGAGAGAGAGAGAGAAATAAATCTACCATTTGCTGGAATAGCTGCAGTGGCCTGGGCTGGGTCAGGTTGAAGGCAGGAACCAGGACCTCCATCTGGGTCTCCCACACCAGTATTAGAGGGAGAAGCATTTGGGCCATCTTCTCCTACTTTCCCAGGTACATTAGCAGGGATCAGAAAGAGAGAAGTTGGGACTCCAGTCAGCACTCATATGGGATGATTTAAACCACTACACCACAATGCAGGACCCTTATTCTTCTAATATAGATATATACAGGATTCCTTATACATAATTATAGAATTTATACTGTTTTTAAGCAACTTAGTTCTGCTATAACCCTAAAGAGGATCTGTTATTATTTAATGCCAGCTCTGTTAGTAATTTCCTGATTATGTTTTGATGTTAATGCTTCATATTTGGTAGATGAGTACACTCCATGTTATCTTTCCATTCTTTGTATTTTCCTCCATGTTGTAAAATCAATGAGAAAAAGAAAGTGAATGCAGCTAATAAGACATTTTTCATCATCATTTTGTATGAATCTTGGCTCTGATATTGCTTAAGATTTAAGGGCCTCTCCAATAAACAGAGATTAATTAAAACATAAATCTATTAATATGAATTTCAAATTTGGAACCTAAATATTGACTACCTTCATTTTTAGCCACCTTTTATTATTTTACAAGATAATATTTACATTGGTTAAATGCATAATTCCTCTTCTATCTTTTGATTATCTTTTTCTTTAAGGACAGAAATTTTATTATAATTTTAGTAATTTGGGTGCATTGAATACCAGGACCATGGTAAGCATTTATAAAAATTTTTATCTAAGTTTTGCAACAAGCCCCTAAGAGTAGGAATTATTATTACATTTCTTTTGCATATATAAATCTTTGAGATTAAGCACTAATTTGCCAGTGACATACATCTATTAACCAAACCTGGGATATCTGCTGTAAAAGTCTATAATATTATCCATTCTGCTAAATTTATGGGGATATAAGCAAGAATAATAAAACTTTGAACACTAGTGTGTTAATGTATACAGATATATGGATGTAGCTATATTAGTGAGAGAATGAGAGAGAAAGATTATCATTATGCTTTAAAATTATTCCTGAGAATTAATTGTGCTTGTAACACTTATTTGGAAAACTATATATATATATATATATATATATATATATATATATAAAATCTGATTTGTGAATTGCTCTTTCTTGTCTTTAAAAATTGTATTAAACTCTCGTAATGGCTAGGGCAGTTCTAACATACATGGACACTGGAATTAATCACATTTACAAAGACAGTATGTTTAGAAAAAGAAAAATTCTAATGAATTTAAAAATGAAATGATATTATTTCTTTTAAAACATAGCCAATCAGGGGGCGGCGCTGTGGCACAGTGGTTAAGTCTCCGCCTGTGACGCCAGCATCCCATATGGGTGCCAATTCTAGTCTTGGCTGTTGCTCTTCTAATCCAGCTCTCTGCTATGGCCTGGGAAAGTAGTAGGAGATGGTTCAGGTACTTGGGCCCCTGCACCCGCATGGGAAACCTGGAAGAAGCTATTGGCTCCTGGCTTCGGATTGGTGCATCTCCGGCCATTGTGGCCATTTGGGGAATGAATCAGCGAATGGAAGACCTTTCTCTCTGTCCCTCTCTTTCACTGTCTATAACTCTACCTCTCAAATAAATAAATAAATCTTTAAAAACAAAAAACCTAGTCAATCTGGACATTTTTTTTCTATAGCCATGCATTTAAAATAATCATTTACCTATCATCTGTATACCTTATTGATGCAAGCATACTTTTCAAACATAGAAAGGTCTGGAAAGATCCACAACACATTACTAATGGTAATTATTGCCAAGTAGTGGAGGGACAAGCAGTGTTTCACCTATTTTCCTTTTTTTTTTTAAATTTTTTTTCCTAAATAAATACAATGGATATGTTTTTGGGATATTCATAGGGGAAAAAAATCAAAGCTATTTGTAATATAAAGAGCCATCAAA
Source organism: Oryctolagus cuniculus (assembly GCF_051225735.1). NCBI lineage: Eukaryota > Metazoa > Chordata > Mammalia > Lagomorpha > Leporidae > Oryctolagus > Oryctolagus cuniculus. The sequence continues at coordinate 37,075,070 of NC_142878.1, forward strand.
ATTAAACATGATTCTTCCCTCTGGCAGAGAAATGTACTGCTAGCCCTGGGCAGGGATCCATGGTTAGGGCTGGCACTAGGAGATGTGCAACGCACTCTCTTAGGGCATAAAACTTACAGGCATGCCAAAATTCTCAGTCATAAAGAAAATCTTTTATTGCAGTATTAAAAATCAAAGCTAATGCAAAAAGATACAGGATGAATAAAATATCAAAATTTCAATAAAGACAGAAACACATAGGGATAAAATTGAGCAGTTTAAGTGAGGTAAATCCTACAGCCGGAGGTCTAGGTCCTGTGTTTATGAGCCTCATGACAGTAGTGATTTCTGTAAATTTTATTTCTCTAGGCCAAGTAAATTGTCTTCACAGTCAACTCTCCGGGAATAATTCTTTGGCTCAACATTGCTCTGGGATGCTTACTAATGTACCAGAAATCCTATTCACTGAGTTTCCTGTATCTCTGCCCTTGAGTGGCTGAAGGTGGTGTTTCTAAGTGTATGAAAAAAACAGACTTGGCTAGTTATTTCTTAGAGTGTATCAAATACTTCTCAAATGTTTTTTCAATGGGCAACTCACCGTATAATAGCTTTGTGCAAAATAATTTCCTGTGAAAAGGAAGAACAGGAGGAATTCAAAGAAATCGAAAAACATTTTGGATCGGATCCATGTGACTGAGTGGTATATGTTGACTTTGTCTTCAGGGATTTAATGTCTAGTCTGTCACTCTGGTGCTTTTAAATAGAGAGGAAAAAGTAGACCCAAAATCCCTGTGTTTTTTGGAGAAACATATTTAATAGCTTTGAGAAGCTGAGGTTTCTAATCTTTAGAGAGAAATCAATATGGTGCTTCTTTAGAGGGTTCTTTCTAATGAAGAGAGAAAACCTTAAATCACTAGCATTTTCATGTAGAAGGAAGAAAGGCAGAGGGAAAAAAAAAACAGCATGACAGAATGTGAGAATTCATGTTTCAAGTATAGTCTTTAGATTCGCTTTTAGGTCAGAAGTGTATGAAATTTTTCCCTGAACAGGTATAGATTATTTGGAATAGTCATTTTCTTTTTATTTTTTCATTCTCTTCCCTCTTTTACCCTTTACCCTACTCCCTATTTTGCTGCAAAAAAGGGTCCTCTAATTTCTTCTTCCTCACTCCTCAGCAGAGAATTTTCAAGGTAATTTACTCAGAATTGAATTCCTTTTCTGAGCAGGACTCACATGGAAAATAATGTCTGTTTTAGGCTATCTTTACATGGCAGCAGAATGAGAAAACATTGAAAAATATTGCAAGTACCCCCATGCCAAACAACAACAAAGCATTCTGATTAGAAAGCTGTATAAATCCCTTTCCTACAATAAAATGAACACTGGATTTATTTTAATAATATTCTTCACAACTCACTATTCCCATGATAATCTAATCAGCAGTGTCAGACTGCCAGTTTAGCAATTCAAAAGTTGTTTGCATTAATTAGTTTTACAACTGGATGGCTTGACTCTCTCATTGCCATATGAAAACTAGCACAGATGAATATGTTGTGCTTAACAAAATAAATAACTCTGCTGAGTTTGAAAAATGGGGTCAATTTGTCTTCTCTCTTTCAGTGGCAGATGCAAGATGACAACTCAATGAGTGATCAGTCCATTTAAGAGGAAAATGTTTATCAATATTGCCAACCACTGCCATTGAACACACATACGTAATTTGATGAGCTGACATCTTTCTGTAGGCAAGCGATATAAAAGTGACTATAATTATGGTAATCTTGATCTATGGTGAGGAACTTTGAGGCCTTGATCATTCATTTATCTAAGTACTGGAGCTGTTTATAAATTACTTCCTGAGAAAGCTTTGGCCTTGTCCTCTGGCACTTCCTTACCTTCTACTCAGTATCGTTTCATTGGCAGGGTCTTAACTTTGCTGCCTTAGATGAGTGTTCCAACAAGGAGAACAGTGTTACCTCCAGGTCCTCCTAGCAACTGTGAACACAAGCTGCTCTGTTCAACTTTTACTTACCTAGCACCATTTATTGAAAGCTTGTTGAAGCTATTATAACTGAATACATACCACAGACCAGGTAGCTTAAACAATAGACATTTGTTTCTCCCAGTTCTTGAGTTTGGAAGGTCCGGGATCAAGGTATCCATGGATCATGGACCGGTGAGGCCTTGCTTCCTGTTTTGCACATGGTTGTCTTCTCATTGTGTCTTCACGTGTACTAATCATCTCTCAAACATGTCTTCTTTTTAAATATTAGTTTGTTAGGTTGAAAGGCAGAGTGACAGAGACAGAGGACAAAGCCAGAAACCAGGAATACCATCTGGGTCTCCTACATGGGTGGCAGGAACCCAAGTATTTGGACCAGCATTCTTCTACTGCCTCCCAAGTACATTAGCAGGAAGCTGGGTTGGAAAACAGAGGTAGGACTCTCACAGTCACTCTAATACAGATGAGAGAGACCAAAGCAATGGCTTAACCCACTGTGCCATAACACTCACCCCGTGATTCTTCTTAAAAAGGTGGGAATCCCAATCATGAGTGCTCTACCAAATACCCCAACTCTTAATAACGTTACATTGAAGATTAGTATTTCAACATAAGAATTTTGGGAAGTAAATAAATATTCAGTCTATAATGCCTACATGGTACCAAGAACTGTGCTGGGGATTAGGGCTATGCAGGTGAACATATGAGTATCAAAAACTTTGATAGAAAAGAAACTTATGTAGAAGTTATGGAAAGACATATACATCTGGTCTTACACATTAGCAGTTATAAGCTCTTTGTGTGTGTGTGTGTGTGTGTGTGTGTATGTGTATGTATTGGTTGGAGAGGCTGATTTACAGAACTCTCTGAGATAAATCCACATAAATATTATTCCCTTAAACTGTATATAGGTACAAACATAACCATTTCTGCATTCATTTTTTGTATATAATTTTTGTGATGATGGGGGGATGTGTGATTATGATTCCAGGTTAGGAAATCCTGTTTTAGCTTTTCTCATATTCATCCAACTTGGGAGCAAACCCTTTGGCCTTTAGGCCACTTTCTTTTTGTCTTCCAGTAGGATCAATCCACCTTGCAAAACTGATGCTGTATCTACCCTAGGAGTGTTTTTGAACACTCTTACTATTGTTGTTAAACCATAGATTTAATAGAATGCGAGGTAAATTTTTCTATAGAACTAGTTCTGAAACAATTGCTTTTTGACAGATGAACTGATTTTCATTTTTAATTATAGACATGGTGAAACTGATTGTCTTTTCCTTTCTGAATTGTTTGCAAGAAAGCACTAGGATTGTGACCTATCTCTAACAGCTGTTCAGTTTGCATTTTTGTTCTCCTGTATTAAAGAAACAATTTAAATCAAATATTGACTTGGAAACACATTCAAGGTATAATTTTAAGTGAAAAAAAAAAGAGCTACAAAGTAATACCTAGTGTAGGATACCATTTTTGTGAAACAAACATCCTCTCATATATTTTAGTATAAGAATAGAAACTGTAAAAATCCATTATAAAGGGAAAGGGTTAGAACAGGAGGATGATATGGGAGAATATTAACTCTTTATTACTTTGATATCTAATGTATGACTTCGGCATGTATTAATTTAGTAATTAGAAAAAAGTACCCTTCCCACACAATCTCTACCATTGAATTAGGCAGAGTTCATGCCCATCTAGTAAAGGAGTCAATGTGTAAATGAGCAACTACAATGTAATCAGATAGGTAGAGTGACAGAATACGCAGGTATCCCGAAAGAATACTTGGGAAGAGTAATTGACATAAGGGATGTCCCAGAGGAGAACAAGCTTTTAAACTGTGAACAGCAGCTTGACAAATAGATCAGTGGAAGGAGGGATATTCCTGGGACAGAAAGCAGTATGACTTGGAGGCAAAGAATATTTTATTTTGATATTGATGGGATTCTGGTTCCAAGATCTCTACAGGTACCACAATTTGAGATGTTCAAGTCCCTTTGATAAAACATATAGCCTACACAATCCTCCCATATATTTAAAATCACCTGTAGATTGCTGGAATGGGCAAATGTAGTCCCTGTGGATGCAGAACCTGTGATTAGAGAGGCTGATTGGTTAGTATGGAGAATTACACTGGGATATGTGTTGTGAGGAGTGAGGGTGATGGGATGGGAGAGTTATACAGGTTCTAAATCACAAAGGGTCACACGTAGATTTCTGTTATCTCGCTCTTAGGATACATCACATGATTAAATCACATGATTAAAGATATCTTGTTATGTATAGTATGGAGGCTGGATTTGAGGATATGAGATTGGAAATGGGGAGACTAGTTAAGAGGGTGCTGTAACAGATGGAGAGTTGCTAAGGCAGTGGTTACAGGGAAGAAAGTCCTAGACAGATTATTTTCACTGCCCCTTATCCTGACTTCTGCTTTCTTCCTTCCCCTTTTTTTAAAACCATATAAGCAGAACAGATTTAATGTAGTTTTTAAATATAATTCCAAGAATATAATTATACTCCCCTCTACTCCTCCATCCCTCTCCCCTCATTCATTCTTATTTTTTGTGATAATATATTTTATTTTTAATATTCCTCTTAAGATTAATATTATCTGTTATGAACAAAAATTATGTATATCTTTTATTCATTTGCAGTTAAATAATTGTTTTCCTGAATACAAGTACTTATTTATTTTTTTACTCAGAAACTTTTACCTTAGATATACAAATTACATGTGTTTCATAAATACAATTTAGGAACATAGTGATTTCCCACCCTTCCTGCCCTCCCACCAGCACTCCCACCCTTCCCCCTCCTCACTCTGCTAATCCCATTCTTATTTTTTATGAAGATCTATTCTCAGCTTACTTTATACACATAAGATTAACTATGTACTAAGTAAAGATTTCAACTAATAGTATGAAAAAAAAACTGTTTCTTAACAGTTGAGGCCAGGGCCATTGAGAGTCGTTGCATCTCAAAGTGTCAATTTCACTTCTATAGATAAACTTTAGGTTCTCTGTTAAGTACCTTAGGTCAGTGAGAACGTGTGGTTTTGTCCTTTTGGGACTGGCTTGTTTCACTAAATAGAATGTTTCCCAGTTGCATCCTTTTTGTGGCAAACAACAGGATTTCATTTTTGTTTTTACAGTTGTTTAGTATTCCATGGTGTACATATCCCCAAATTATTTTGTCTAGTCTTCGGTTGACAGGCATTTGATTTGATTACATCTTAGCTATTGTGATTTGGGCTCCAATAAACATGAGGGTACAGACAACTCTTTCATATGCTGATTTCATTTCTGTTGAGTAAATTTTCAGGAATGGGATGACTGGGTCATATGGTAGGTCTATATTCAGATTGCTGAGGTATCTCCAAACTGTCTTCCAAAATGGCTGCACTAGTTTACACTCCCACCAACAGTACCACATCCTCACCAGCATTTGTTGTTTGTTGATTTCTACATGCGAGCCATTCTAAAGAGGGTGAGGTGAAATCTCATTGTGGTTTTGATTTGCATTTCCCTGACTGCAACTGATCCTGAGCAATTTTTCATGTGTCTGTTGGCCATTTGGATTTCCTCTTTTGAAAAATGTCTGTTTAAGTCCTTTTCCCATTTCTTGACTGAGTTGTTTGTTTTGTTGTTGAGTTTCTTGATTTCTTTATATGTTCTGGTTGTTAATCCTTTATCAGTTGCATAGTTTTTAAATAATTTCTCCCATTCTGTCAGTCGCCTCTTCACTTTCCTGAGTGTTTCATTTGTAGTGCAAATTGAGATTACATCTCAATTGATGTAATCCCATTTATCAGTTTTGGCTTTGATAGCCTGTGCCTCTGGGATCTTTTCTAAGAAGTCTTTGCCTATGCCAATGTCTTGCAGGGTTTCCCCAATGTTCTCTAATAATTTGATGGTATCGAATCATAGATTTAGATTTTTGATCCATTTTGAGTGGATTTTTGTGTAAGGTGTAACTTGGGGGTTTTGCTTCATACTTCTGCATGCAGAGATCCAGTTTGCCCAGCACCATTTCTTGAAGAGACTGTCCCTACTACAGGGATTGATTTCAGTTCCTTTGTCAAAGATAAGTTGATTGTAGATGCATGGGCTGATTTCTGGCATTTCTATTCTATTCCATTGGTCTATCCATCTGTTTTTGTGTGAGTACCAGGCTATATTGATAATAACTGCCCTGTAGTTATGTCATGAAATCTGATATCGTGATGCCTCTGGCTTTGCTTTTGTTGTGTAAGATTGCTTTAGCTATTAGCTATTTTGTGTCTTCTATTTCTTTCTTTAATATTTTGTAATTCTCATGATAAAGATCTTTGATATCCTTGGTTAAATTTATTCCAAGGTATTTAATTTTTTTGCAACTACTGTGGAATGGCAATTATCTTAGATTTTCTTTCTCAGCTGTGGCATTGTCTGTGTACAAAAGGTATTGCTTTTTGTGTATTGATTGTATATTCTCCACTTTACCAAACACTTTTATGAGTTTCAATAGCTTCTTAGTGGAGTCTTTTGGATTCTTTATATAAACAGAATAATGTCATCTGCTTATAGGGGAAATTTTACTTCCTCCTTCTGAATTTGTATCCTTTTATTTCTTTTTATTGTCTAATGGCTCTGACTAAAACTTCCAGGACTATATGGAATAGCAACAATGAGAATGGGCATCTTTGTCTGGTTCCAGATCTTAGATGGGAGTGCTTCCAACTTTTCTGCATTCAATAAAAGCTTTCTGTGGGTTTGTAATAAATTGCCTTGATTGTATCGAGAAATGTTCCTTCTATACCCAATTTGCTTAGAATTTTCTTCTATATAAAACATGGTTGGCATTGTTGCATTTGCTTTTGGAAAAAATGATAAAGTGTCATTTTTTGTGTATGTATGAGAGAGAGAGAGAGAGGTATCAGTAAACAATGATTGAATGAATAGGGCCATGATCTGAAATCCCTCATCCGAGGGTTCTCAACTCTGGCTGCAGATGGACAGAAACACCTGTATGAGTATCTACAGGCCTGGTGTACTTCTAGGGCTGAAAATCCCTATTAAACTCCTTGAAGATGCCTGTTAAAAAAGCCATCTCAATAGCATACTAATTTACAACTTTTTAAAAACAAAGTATTATTTGAAAGAGAGTGAGGGCCCATCTACTGATTCACTCCCCAAATGCTCCCAATTGCCAGGATTGGGCCCACCCAAAGCCAGGAGCCAGAAATGTAATTTAGTTGGCAGGGACCCAACTACTTGTGCTGTCACTGCCAAGTCCCATGGTCTTCATTAACAGGAGATAAAGTCAGAAGCCAAAGCTAGGCATCAAACCCAATACTCTAATTTAAAATATGTTAACTGCATCTTATAGCATCTTAACTGCTAGGCCAAACACCTACCGCTGATTTTTTTTTTTTTTGGAAAAAATATTGTTGATATTCCACACATCTGTAATTGGTGATAATTCACTCACAAGGAAACTTCAAAATGTTTGTGTAAAATGGAATTAAAAGATAAGTTAGGGGCCATTGTGGTATAGCAGGGTAAGTGACTGTTTATGATGTTGGCATGCCATATTGGAGTGCTGGCTACTCTACTTCCAATCCAGCTTCCTGATAATGTCCCTGGGAAGGCAAAAGAAGATGGCTCAAGTATTTGGGCCACTGCTTCCCATGAGGCAGATCAGGATGGAATTCCTGTCTCCTGGCTTCAGCTTGGCCTAGACCTGGATGTTGTGGCCACTTGAGGAGTGAACCAGTGTACTGAAGATTTTTCTCCCTGTAAATCTTTTTCCCTTCCCTTCTGCTTCTATTTTTCTACCTTTCAAATAAGTAAAAATAGAGAAATCTTTGTAAAAAAGTAAGTTTGTTTTAGTGCAAAAATCTTGAAATCCATGTGAACTTACATAGGAAAAAAATTTTTGAAAACATTTTAGGTTGTATATATTATCTACTGTGAGGGAAGAGTGGTAGCATGTCTTAGTGGGAGGATCCTAGGATTTGAATCTCCTCCTAACTAGCCTTGTAATCTTGGGCCTCTCTGAGCTTAGTGATTTCTTCTGTAAAATGAAATACTTAAATTCCAAAGCATGGACATCATATGAAATGATGCTTGTGGCACTTATTTCTCAACTGGAAAGCATGTGCTAATACACAGAGAAGATGGGGCAGAGTGCAGTTCTATTGTGATATGAGATACACTAGAAGTCACCAGGAGCCAGAAGAGGCCAGCAGATTCTCTCTTAGGGCTTTTGGAGCTCCTTTGGAGAAGGTAGCCCTAGAACAACTTGATTTCAGACTTTTGGTTTCTAGAATTGTGAGAAGATAAACTCCTGTTATTTTGAGTCTCCAAGTTCGTGGTTATTTATTACAGACGTCCTAGGAAATGGATACAGAGTTTGATAGGAGAAGCTTTAGAAAGGACAGCAGTCAAGGCAGGCTGCTATCCCTGAAGTGTGTGTTCCCATGGGGTCGGACTCCTTACTTCTCTCAGCTCTATTTTTGTATTCAGTTTTTCACCTGATTGCTATGGGAACGAGAGCTGGAGTGCTTGTGTCACTGTTGTGGTTGGGGGTGAGCATAGGATGGAGGGAGAAAAGGCAGTCACAATGTGAATGGGGGTTTGTTTATAAGTCAGAAATTACTGGAAATGTGGAAGATTTTAAAGAAGCACAAACAGAAGAACTAACCAGTTGTGAAGTTTGGTCCTTGTTGTGCAACTAAGGAAGGGCCACTGGCCATTAGGAGTATCATTTGCACAAAAAGATTTGGTAGGATAAAATCCTTAAAAAGTGTCTTATACTCATATTTTTAGTATTGATTTCTTATTAAATTATTTTATAGTGACAGTGCAAACTTTAGTCCCAAACTGCTTAATTCATGAAAGTCTTATTTAGTTGATTCTAAATTACTGACACTTCATTGTACACAAATGCAAATCACATATTTGCTTTTATGCTTATACTCAATTTTATTATAGGTCAGATAAATAAAATAAATGAGAGAAAATATCTTGGGACAAATAGTTATATGCTTAGATATACTAGTGTGTGACAAGTCTAAAGAGTCATTTTTGCTGAACTGAAATTTTTAAATCCTTGATCTTTTGTAGCAATGTATACCTCTAGGTTATTAATTAGAATACTTTTTATCTTTTTAGATGTTGAATTATTCTATTTTAGATGTGTTCTACATTGCCAGTGACCACATTCTTTTAAAAAGATGACATAATCCTTAAGAAATTAATCAGAACTTCTCCAGAAAACTGAAGATTTCCTTTTTTCTATTCCATGTATCATTTTGTGAACAGTTGCAAACATGTAAGGACCATCTCTAAAGTTCAAATAGTCCTTTGGTTTCCTTTGAAACAGCAAATCCTTTCCTGTGGATTGTTGGAAGAGAGACTTCTAGGCCCTTTACCTTGTTTTTACAGTATTTTCGATATTTCTTAGCAAGGGGAAAAGACCAAATGATTTTGTAATGGTTTTATTATTATTTTTACCTTTAAAATGCATTTTAACAATACCTCTTTGCCCCCTGTAGTAATGTTATCTTTGTCATCTTCTTTCTTTTTTTAGAAATTTTTTTCTTCTTTTATTGTCCTGGATAATCCATTTGCTTCTTTGATATAGCTTTTTTTCACTTGGTCTTACTGCTATCATTGCTGAATTTAAATCTGAGCTCTATGAATTAAGATTAGTGTTCATAGACTAGGTAATAGGTTGATAAGATAGACAGGTAGACAAAGATGCATACGGGGAGAGTCTCTGGAGGTTTAAAGTCTGGATTTTTAATTGAACCAAGTAATAGAGTATTCTGAGGGCTGCTGATTAGCCACTCTAATCACTTTATTGATTCTATTTATTTACTTGGTAAGACAAAGGGGATAAAATGCAATACCCCCTCACTGAATGTGCTTTAAAACCGTGAGCTTGGCTGTAGGATGTGGGTCAGGGTCCATTAATCAATCAGGAAAATATTGATTAAGGCTCACTCTTCCCACCTTTTTTTAATCAACAACCCTAGCTGAAGCCTAGATATGCTGAGAAGGTCTGGTGTTGGTGAGAGATTGGGAGATAAATGTCTTGTCTCATTTTAAGTCAGGATCACCAGATGGACCAGAGAGTGTTACACTAGGATTATCTGGGGGAGGATTAATGTATTTGATTTCTAAGTATCTTTGGAAATAAGATTTTAAGTAGCTGTGAATGGAAGTTGTGCTCACTTATGTAGCTACATTACAAATGTGAGTGCCTGAAAAGAACTTCTTCTAAAGCAATGAGACACTTGAGTGCCTTAATGAAATATGATTTTTGTAGAGAGACCTGTAGTTAGTCTTAAGAAACAATTGGAGAGGCTGGTGTTGTGGCATGGTGAGTGAAGCTACCACCTGCACTGCTGGCATCCCATATGGGTACTAGTTTGTACTGCAGCTACTCTACTTCTGATCCAGTGCCCTGATAATGGCCTGGGAAAACCAGCAGAAGATAGCCCAAGTTGTTTGGGTCTCTGCCATCCACATGGGAGACCTGGCTCCTGGGAAGCTCCTGGCTCCTGGCTTTGACCTGGCCAAGCACTGGCCATTGTGGCCATCTAAGGAGTGAACCAGTAGGTGGAAGATCTCTGTCTGTCTGTCTGTCTGTGTCTTGGTAACTGTGAATTTCAAAATAAATAAATAAATCTTTAAAAAATTTTTAAAAAGTTGGGGCCAGCGCCGTGGCTCACTTGGTTAATCCTCCGCCTGCGGCGCTGGCATCCCATATGGGCGCTGGTTTTAGTCTTGGTTGCTCCTCTTCCAGTCCAGCTCTCTGCTGTGGCCTGAGAGGGCAGTGGAGGATGGCCTGAGTGCTTGGGCCACTGCACCCACATGGGAGACCAGGAGGAAGCACCTGGCTCCTGACTTCTGATCGGCGCAGCACTGGCTGTGGCGGCCATTTGGGGAGTGAAGCAATGGAAAGAAAACCTTTCTCTCTGTCTCTCTCTCTGTCTATAACTCTAGTTGTCAAAAAATAAAAAATAAAGTAATTGGAGATCAAGGAGTAACTCCTGTCTGGTATTTGATTAAGTCTTCCAACTTGACCAGATGAATAGAAGCTGTCTATGGTTCTGCTGTATGTTGAAGTTGTGCTAAATAATAGTTGGATCAGAGCTAACAGAATACTTTATGTTTCACAGAGGTTGATTACCTGCAAAGAAGCAAGTATTTTAATACAGTGTTTCTATTCCAGACAGGCCAGATCCTTAAGGTTAAGTCCATCATCTGTGCTATTGCTCATTCTGCTTATTCAGTCTTCAGTGGTTCACACAAGTGGTTCTTCAAGTGTGGTTGCTGGACCAACAGCATGAACAGAATTTAGGAATTTAATAAAAGTGCAAACCCTTGGCCCCCATCTTATACCTACCGAATCAGAAACTAGGGTGAGCCCAGGAATTTGAGTTTTAGGAAGCCCTTTAGGTAGTTTTAATCTATTCTAGAGTTTGAGAACCATGAAACTATACTATTATTTCTGCCCAATTTGTTTCAAGGTCTGGGGAAGTCCTTTTTGCTGGAAGATTCCTAGATATAATATATATATCTCACCAAGCACCTAGTACATAAGAAGTACTGTGTAAATAGTTGTGTAGATCCTTGAAACTCCTGTAGACTTTCTGAGAGAAAGGAGAATTTCTTTGTTCTACTCTTTTTTTTCCTTCTTTTTTTAACTTTTATTTAACAAATGTAAATTTCCAAAGTACAGCTTATGGATTACAATGACCCCCCCCCATAACTTCCCTCCCACCTGCAACCCTCCTCTCTCCTGCTCCCTCTCCCATTCCATTCACATCAAGATTCATTTTCAATTCTCTTTATAGACAGAAGATCAGTTTAGCATACATTAAGTAAAGATTTCAACAGTTTGTACCCACACAGAAACATAAAGTGTAAAATACTGTTTGAGTACTAGTTATAGCATTAAATCTCAATGTACAGCACACTAAGGACAAAGATCCTACATGAGGAGTAAGTGCACAGTGACTCCTGTTGTTGACTTAACAAATTGACACTCTTGTTTATGGCGTCAGTAATAGGCTCTTGTCATGAGTTGCCAAGGCTATGGAAGCCTCTTGAGTTCACAAACTCCCATCTTATTTAGACAAGGCCATAGTCAAAGTGGAAGTTCTCTCCTTCCTTCAGAGAAAGGTACCTCCTTCTTTGATGGCCTGTTCTTTCTGCTGGGATCTCACTCGCAGAGATCTTTCATTTAGGTCATTTTTTTTGCCAGAGTGTCTTGGCTTTCCATGCCTATAATACTGTCCTGGGCTCTTCAGCCATATCTGCATGTCTTAAGGACTGATTCTGAGGCCAGAGTGCTGTTTAGGACATCTGCCATTCTATGAGTCTGCTGTGTATCCCACTTCCCATGTTGGATAGTTCTCTCCCTTTTTAATTCTAGCAGTTTTTTTAGCAGACACTAGTCTTCTTTATGTGATCCCTTTGACTCTTAGACCTATCAGTGTGATCAATTGTGAACTGAAATTGATCACTGGGACTAGTGAGATGGCATTGGTACATGCCACCTTGATGGGATTGAATTGGAATCCCCTGGCTCGTTTCTAACTCTACCATTAGGGGTAAGTCTGAGTGAGCATGTGCCGAACTGTACATCTCCTCCCTCTCTTACTCTTTAGCACCTTCCAAGCCATGGTACTTCTGATTGCCTCTGTTGTTCCTTACTAGAAATGCTCAAGTTTTTTGTGTCATACAGGTGTTCCATGAATACCAGTGGATCACTCTCCAATGGCCACTGCGGTCGGCACACTGCGGCCGGAGCACCGCGCTGATCCGATGGCAGGAGCCAGGTACTTATCCTGGTCTCCCATGGGGTGCAGGTCCCAAGCACTTGGGCCATCCTCCACTGCACTCCCCGGCCACAGCAGAGAACTGGCCTGGAAGAGGGGCAACCAGGACAGAATCCAGCGCCCCGACCGGGACTAGAACCCAGTGTGCCGGCGCCGCAAGGCGGAGGATTAGCCTAGTATTTTTTTTGTGTTTGTTCTACTTAATACTTTTGGTTGAATACTGTAATCAATATACAATTCTTCTTAAGTGCTGAAACTTAACTGAAAAGTGATCACTGTTAAATATAAGAGTGGGAATAAGAGAGGGAAGAGATGTGCAGTTCGGGATATGCTCAAGCTGACTTACCTCAAACAGTAGAGTTAGAAACATACCAGGGGATTCCAATTCAATCCCATCAAGGTGGCATGTACCAATGCCATCTCACTAGTCCCAGTGATCAATTTCTGTTCACAATTGATCATAATGATAGGACTAAGAGTCAAAGGGATCACATAAACAAGAATAGTGTCTGCAAATACTAGCTGATAGAATAAAAAAGGGAGAGAACTATCCAACATGGGAAGTGAGATACACAGCAGACCCATAGAATGGCAAATGTCCTAACAGCACTCTGGCCTCATAATCAGCCCTTAAGGCATGCGGATCCGGCTGAAATGCCCATGAGAGTATTTCAGGCATGGAAAGCCAAGACACTCTGGGGGGAAAAAAAAACACCTAAATGAAAGATCTCCGTGAGTGAGATCCCAGCAGAAAGAATGGGTCATCAAAGAAGGAGGTACCTTTCTCTGAAGGGAGGAGAGAACTTCCACTTTCACCATGGCCTTGTCTAAAAATGATCAGAGTCAGTGAACTCAGGGGACTTCCATAGCCTTGGCAGCTCATGACAAGAGCCTAGGGTGATTACTGAGGCCATAAACAAGAGTGTCAATTTGTTAAGTCAACAACAGGAGTCACTGTGCACTTACTCCTCATGTAGGATCTTTGTCCTTAGTGTGCTGTACATTGAGATTTAATGCTATAACTAGTACTCAAACAGTATTTTACACTTTATGTTTCTGTGTGGGTACAAACTGTTGAAATCTTTACTTAATGTATGCTAAACTGATCTTCTGTCTATAAAGAGAATTGAAAATGAATCTTGATGTGAATGGAAGGGGAGAGGGAGTGGATAAGGGGAGGGTTGCAGGTGGGAGGGACGTTATGGGGGGAAGCCATTGTAATCCATATTTTGTACTTTGGAAATTTATATTCATTAAATAAAAGTTAAAAAAAATAGTCTACCTGGATATTCTTCGTAAAATGTGTTCTTTAAACATCTCACCCCTTTGCCTTTTGTATAAATAAAATTCGAAAACCCCCCCAAAAAAGAATACCAGTGGAATATAGAACCTGCAAAGAGCAACAACTGTGGAGCCACATAAATAGAGTTACATAGTAGTGTCCAAGTGATATGTTTCTGATGATGTCCTTTGCAAAATTTACTAGGGTAGTATCAGTGTCAATAATATTCTTTTAAAATTATTTATTTTAAAGAAAGAGAAGAGAAAAGAACAAGAGAGAGGGAGAGGGAGAGAGAGGGAGAGAGAGGGAGAGAGAGGGAGAGAGAAAGAGGGAGGGAGGGAGGGAGAGAGAGAGAGAGAGAAAGAGAAATATCTTCCACCTGTTGGTTCACTCCTCAAATTACCACAACCAGGTCTGGGCAGGTTGAAGCCAGGAGGCCAGGAACTCCACGAATCCCATGTGCTTGGCAGTGATTCTGCTTCCTCCCCAGGTGCACTAGCAGGGAACTAGATTGGAAGCAGAGCAGCTAGGACTCAAATTAATGCTCTGCTATGGGATACTGGTGTCAGAGCTGTGGGTTAAAATGCTGCACCACAAAAGTGGCCCCTTTTTGATATCTTTGTCCTCATGAATACCAATGTCTTTCTCTGATCTCATATTCCAAATTTTCATTCCGAAAATGCAACAAGTATACTTATAATGAAGCTAATGAAAGAAGTGGGTTTATATAGAAAGAAGGGTTTTAATCAAATCATATTTTTAAACTGAAGACAGCACACTCAAACCATGAGACCTTTTGGTGTGGGTGGGAGTGAACTCATTAGATTTACAGTTTGAGGACATCTCAGAGTCCTTTCCATTTAATCATAATTATTTAAGATAAAGTGAGATACAGTAAGTAGGATGGTAAAAGGGTATGAGTTGAAACCCCAGCTCTACCAGGTATTTGCTATAAAAACTCAGATTAATTATTCAATTTCTTGGGGCCACCTACAACATGAAGACATTAACATTTAGGTCAGATTATATGAATTTGTGAAGAGTCAACCTTTTTGACCCACATGAATGGAAATTTCACATGGTTTAAACTAACATTGAGTTCATGGCATTGTTATGAGGATTTAGGGAAGTCAATAGGTAGAATTCCTGGTACATAGTGGATGCTCAATAAATATTAGATGTGGTCTCCTCCTATGAAAATACCTATCATATAGCATTTGATAGATGTTTTTGAATAAAATGGTCACAGGAGCCACTCATCTTCACTGTATTAATATAAGGCCAGTCCTGGATGTTCTCATTCTAATAGCTACTTCCAAACTAAGAACCTTTCCTCATATTGGCTACTGAATTTATTTCCTAGGATATTCATGGAAATGTCTGAGTTTTCTTTTGTATGTTGACTCCATATTGACTATTTTTGTGAGCATAAAAATGTAACATTTTACATGCATATTTTTATTATTTAAAGCATTCATAATATATTGTTTGTACTTGGCTTGAAATGGGATTTTGAATTGCACAAAACACTTACTCCTATTGTGCTTTGGTTCAACCAGGGAGAAAAACAACTTAAGGCAGTCAGCCTTTCATATATTAAAACACATTATTCATGTTTTAGCTTAGGCTCTCCTGCATATCACAAATCCTGAGAAATGAGTGTAGAGTGGCTTTAACCCCTCAGTAACAGCTACGTTCCCACTGTGGCGCATCTTGACAGGCAGGGACTAGCAAATATATTTAAGTTGCTTACAATCCATACTAATTGAAATTTGGTCCCCAAATATCTGCTAATAATGAACAATAATCAGTTTTCGGGGAAGAAGCAAGAAGTAGTGATAACATTATATGGAAAACAATGTAAAAATCCATGATGTGTTGTATGTTTATAGAAGAAAGAAAGAAATAGACACATTGCAGGTTTTGTTCTCAGAACATAGTCAGTGTGGTATTATTACCCTTGGGTGTTGGCATTGAACAAGGGTACTGAAAAAAGCTTGTTTCCATCTTGAGTCTTTATTTTGGAGAGACAGCTATCCTAGATTTTCCACAGCTCAGAGACAGCATCCAGTTTCGGCTCACAAGATCATGTGACTTCTTAAAATTGCTAGCAAAAGCCATCTGGAGGGTGTCCTGCTTGCCATTTGCTCAGGCAGCACTTCGTTAACATTGGTTCTATGTTTTCATTTCTTTCCTTTCTCAATGAGCATAAAAAATTGTTGTCAAAGAAGGAAGATATATAGTATCTCATGTCTATTTCTCATCTGGTTTATCTTTATTCTTCAGACAGATGTTACACAAAAAGATAAAATCCCAGTGCTTGGAAAACATGATGTCTTAGAGTCTCATACTCTGTCCTTCTGAACATTTTGTTTTATTTCAAATCAGAAGAAGGTAGAAGTCACACTGATTTGTATTTATTTTAATGATAAAATAAGAAGTTTTGATTATTTATGAATACATGAATAAATATTCCGTGAAGTGCTTGCTGGATCCAACAATTTATTTTACAAACTAACTTTATCTTCAAAGAAAGAGAAATGTGGCTCTTCTCAATGAACTTTCTTATAAGAGTGAAGATGCACTATTTCTTTTAGCCCAGAAGATACATTCACCATAGAAATGTTTACAACTTGACTGTTGTCAATAAATCTAGAGTGGAAGGAGCACTAGATTTTGCATTCCTTTTGTTTCCTCAGTAATTGATACTTTAAAAAAGTCTGTAAATGTTTGCTGAATGAGTTGGATGGGAGGTCAGAAACTCCGGGTTCTATTCTGTGACAAACTAGTTGTGTGAACACAGCCAGTTCAGAAAACAATGTGGGCCTGGTTTTTGATACCTCTATGGGAGGAGGCTGTATGAGGTGACCGTTAAGATCTTTCATGTTATAAAATTCTGTGAACCTGGAATAGGAAACAAGTCACTTTCTGAAGGCATTGTTGACACATTTCACCAATTACAAAATTTTGAAAAATATTTATGGATTGGAAAACAGCTTTGTTTTAGTATGACAGTTTAAAGTGGTTGTTGAAATAAACCATGAATAATGATTAATCAGATTAACCAGCTCTCACTTGCAATCTCACTGGAAAGGGATGTTAGTACCTTTGTTTCTTTGTTTCTGAAGGGCAGAGCTGGTACAAGGGAAGGAGAAAGGAAAATAGGAAAGAGGGTAAAATGTGGTGGTACTGAGTGTCGCTCCCCCTCTTCGTGGAGGAACGACACAGGACCCTGCGCTATTCTTTTGTCTGCTCGGCCCTCCCCGGGTTTGCTGCTGGTTCTTCCCGGGTTGGCTACCGACCCTTCCACCTCCGTGGAAGGGCGGTTCCCCCTGCCACCTTCCCCACTTCCGCGGGGGAGCGGCACACCACCGGCCGGCTCTCTCGGGGGCTGCACAGGTGTTCCTTCAGATGTTCCTGGTGCATGTTGTCTCTCTCCTCCTTTATAGTCCTCTTCCACCAATCCCAACTCTGCTACCCACACGCCGAGTACGCTGCTCTCCTCCAATCAGGAGCAGGTCCTACAGTTTATTGGTTGAACTGGAGGCAGCTGTGTAGAAGCTGTTTCCTCCTCTCCCAGCGCCATATTGTGGGAGAGCAGATGCATAGAATAAGTCTTAATTCCAGTAACTTAGTCTAGTCTGAGTTGCTCCCAGTTGCTCCCCACAACTGAGTGTTGGATACATAGAGAAACTAAGAAGAGTGAAGACAGACCCTGGGACAAATGAAGGAAGTGACCCAGAGAGAGAAGCAAGGCATCTCCGATGGCTTAGAGCAGTCTCAATTAGGAGAAGACTAAGTGCTGTGGGTTCCGTGTCATGTGGGCTTGTCATGACTCCCTGTGGATTGTGGCCACTAATTCCTAGCAGTACACATGTTTTGGATTTGAATTATGGCAGTTCGAATGGATTCTTAATGTATTCCTCAACGTCTTTACCTTTAAATTGGGAGTAATGATGGGAATTAAATAATAATACATATGGGGGCTAGCACTGTGGTGTAGAAGGTTGAGCATCTGCTTGCAGCGCTGGCATCCCCTGTGGGTGCCAGTTTGAGTTCCAGAAGGTCCACTTCTGATGGACTGGGAAGGCAGTAGAAGATGGCCTGAATGCTTGAGCCCTTGCACTCATGTGTGGGGCCTGGAAGAGGCTCCTGGCTTTGCATTGGCCCAGCTCTGGCCATTGAGGTCATTTGGGGAGGGAACAAATATCTCTCCCTCTATCTGTCTGTAACTCTGCCTCTCAAGTAGATAAATAAATCTTTAAAAAATGCATATAAAATGCTTAAATCAGTATGAAACAGATGTTAGCTATTAACATCAATATACAGCCGGCGCCGCGGCTCAATAGGCTAATCCTCCGCCTTGTGGCGCCTGCACACCGGGTTCTAGTCCCGGTCGGGATGCCGGATTCTGTCCCAGTTGCCCCTCTTCCAGGCCAGCTCTCTGCTGTGGCCCGGGAGTGCAGTGGAAGATGGCCCAAGTGCTTGGGCCCTGCACCCCATGGGAGACCAGGAGGAAGCACCTGGCTCCTGCCATCGAATCAGCGTAGTGCGCCGGCTGCAGTGCACCAGCCGCAGCGGCCATTGGAGGGTGAACCAATGGCAAAAGGAAGACCTTTCTCTCTGTCTCTCTCTCTCACTATCCACTCTGCCTGTCAAAAAAAAAAAAAAATCAATATACACCTGAACATAAACTGTGATCATTTTTTTTTTTTTTTGACAGACAGAGTGGACAGTGAGAGAGAGAGACAGAGAGAAAGAGCTTCCTTTACTGTTGGTTCACCCTCCAATGGCCGCTGTGGCTGGCACACTGCACTGATCCAAAACCAGGAACCAGGTGTTTCTCCTGGTCTCCCATGCGAGTGCAGGGCCCAAGCACTTGGGCCATCCTCCACTGCACTGTCGGGACATAGCAGAGAGCTGGACTGGAAGAGGGGCAACTGGCACAGAATCCGGCGCCCTGACCGAGACTAGAACCCGGTGTGCCGGATTAGCCTATTGAGCCACACGGCACCAGCCAACTTTGATCATTTTTACTACTACTAACCTGTCATTAGAAGAGAAAGGTCAACTAACTTTTTTGGCTAAATTATTTTTTCACAATTTTTAAAAATTTTTATTTATATAAGGTAGATAGCTGTCATGTATTTCATATATACAGATTTAGTAGCACCGCGATACCTCCCCCCTCAATCTCTCTCCTACACACACTCTCACCCTCTCTCCATCTTCCTTTCATTTTCTTTTAATTTTTACAACTAAATACTTTCAGTTTATCTTATAGTGATAATATTAACCCTCCACTAAGTAAAGAATTAAACAGCTAGTATTAGGGAAAAATGCTGTTAACCATAGAGACAGGGGCTGTAAACAGTCATCAAATCTCAAAATGTCAATTTTTGCTCATAAATTACATTGTTTTGTACTATATTAGTTACCACAGATCAGGGAAAACTGATGATATTTGTCTTTTGGGGAGTGGCTTGTTTCACTAAGTATAATAGCTTCCACTTGCATCAATTTTGTTGAAAAAATGTGATTTAATTATTTGTATAGCTGAGTAGTATGCCATAGTGTAGATACACCACATTTTCTTTATGAAGTCATTGGTTACAGGACATCTGGATTGATTCCATATCTTAGCTATTGTGAATTGAGCTGCAATAAACTTGGGGGTACAGGTTACTCTTTCATTGACTGATTTCATTTTGTCTGAGTAAGTTCTCAGGAGTGAGATGGCTGGGACATATGGTAGATCTGTTTTCAGATTTCTGACGAGTCTCCAAATCACCTTCGACAATAGTTGTACTAGTTTAGATTTCGACCAACAGTGTATTAGGATACCTTTTCCCCACATTCTTGCTAGCGTTTATTGTTTTTGGATTTCTCTATGAGAGCTATTCTAACTGGGGTGAGGTAAAACCTCATTGTGGTTTTGATTTGCCTTTCCCTGATGGCTAGTGATCCCAAGCATTTTTTCATGTATTTGTTGGCCATTTGAATTTCATCTTTTGAAAAATGCCTGTTCAAGTCCTTTTCCTATAGGTTAACTTGATTGCTTATTGTTGTTGTGTTTCTAGAACTCTTTATAGGTTCTGGGTATTAATCCTTTCTCAGTTTCATAATTGCAAATATTTTCTCCTATTCTGTCAGTTGCCTCTTTGTTGACCGTTTCCTTTGGAGTGCAGAAGCTTCTCAGCTTGACATGATTCATTTGTCCATTTTGGCTTATTGCCTGTGCTTCTGGGGTCTTTTTCAAGAAATCTTTGCCTATGCCAATATCTCGCACAGTTTTCCCAATGTTCTCCATTAATAATTTGAAAGCATCAGGTTATAGATTTAGATCCTTGATAGATTTTGAGTTGATTTTTGTATAACGTGTAAGTTAGGGGTCTTATTTCATACTTCTGTCTGTGGAGATCCCATTTTCCCAGCACCATTTGCTGAAGAGACTGTCCTTTCTCCAGGAATTGATTTTAGCTCCTTTGTCAAAGGTAAGTTGGTTATAGATATGTGGATTAATTTCTGGGGTTTTTATTCTGTTCCATTGGCCCACATATCTATTTTTATGCCAGTAGCAGGCTGTTTTGATTATAACTTCCATTCAATATGTCTTGAAATCTGGTACTGTTGATGTGTTGGGCTTTGTTTTTGTTGTTTAATATTGCTTTAGCTCTTCAGGGTCTCTTGTGTTTCCCTGTGAATTCTAGCATATTTTTTTCTAGATCTGAGAAGAATCTCATTGGTATTTTGATTGAAATTGCATTGAATCTATAAATTATTTTGGGTAGTGTGGACATTTTTATGATATTAATTCTTCTAGTCCATGAACATGGAAGATTTTTTTCTTTCTTCTTCTATTTCTTTCTTCAAAGTTTTGTAATTTTCATTGTAGAAATCTTTCATCTCCTTGGTCAAATTTATTCCAAGCTATTTAATTCTTTTTTCAGCTATTATGGATGGGATTGATCTTTTTTTTTTTTTTTTTTTTGACAGGCAGAGTGGACAGTGAGAGAGAGACAGAGAGAGAAAGGTCTTCCTTTGCCGTTGGTTCACCCTCCAATGGCCGCCGCTGCAGCCGGCGCACCGCGCTGATCTGATGGCAGGAGCCAGGATCCAGGTGCTTTTCCTGGTCTCCCATGGGGTGCAGGGCCCAAGCACCTGGGCCATCCTCCACTGCACTCCCTGGCCATAGCAGAGAGCTGGCCTGAAAGAGGGGCAACCGGGACAGAATCCGGCGCCCCAACCGGGACTAGAACCCGGTGTGCTGGCGCCGCAAGGTGGAGGATTAGCCTATTGAGCCACAGCGCCGGCTCAGGGATTGATCTTTTTTTTTTCAGACTTCATGTATTTCTTTTTTTTAATTTAATGAGCATAAATTTCCAAAGTACAGCTTATGGATTACAATAGCTTCCTCCCCCCTGTAACTTCCCTCCCACCCACAACACTCCCCTCACCCACTCCCTCTCCCCTTCACATCAAGATTAATTTTCAATTATCTTTATATACAGAAGATCAATTTAGCATATATTAAGTAAAGATTTCCACATTTTGCTCCCACACAGAAACACAAAGTGTAAAATACTATTTGAGTACTAGTTATAGCATTAATTAAACACCTAAGAGTAATTGTGTATTGATTACAGAGTTCAACCAATAGTTTTAAGTAGAATATAAAAAGCAACTTTTGTGTTGTTGTGGCTTGGGATTGATCTTAAAAATTTTTTTTCTCAGCCATGGCATTGTCTGTGTATACAAAAACTATTGATTTGTGTGTGTTGATTTTATATCTTACCATTATCAAATTCTTGAGTTCTAATAGTCTCTCAGTGGAGTCTTTTGTATCCCCTATATATAGAATCGTGTTATCTGCAAGCAGAGATAATTTGACTCTCTCCTTTTCCAATTCGTTTCCCATTTTTTTTTCTATTTCTTGCCCAATGGCTCTGGCTAAAACATTCAGAACTATATCAAACAGTAATGGTGAGAGCGGGCATCCTTGTCTGGTTCTGGATGTAAGGGGGAATGCTTCTAACATTTACCCATTCAGTATGAAATTGCTTGTGGGTTTGTCATAAATTGCCTTGGTTATGCTGCAGAATGTTCCTTCTGTACCTAATTTGCTTAAGGTTTTTTTTTTTTATCATGAAAAGATGTTGCATATTATCAAATGCTTTTTTGTATCTATTGAGATAATCATATGATTTTTATTCTTCAATTTTCAAATGTGATGTATCATTTTTGAAACTCTGAATTTTGGCTCATTTCTGCTTCCCAGGAATAAACCCCACTTGGTCTGGGTGAATGATGTTTCTGTTGTGTTGTTGGATTTGATTGGTTGTATTTTGTTGAGGATTTTTGCATCTATGTTCATCATTGATATTGGTCTATAGTTCTCTTTCTTTGGTTTATCTTTTCCTGGTTTTGGAATTAAGGTGATGCTGTCCTCAAAGAAGGAGTTTGGGAGGAATCCCTCCCCTCCAATTATTTTGAATAGCTTCAGAAGAATTGGAATTAGTTCTTTAAAAGTTTGGTAGAATTCAGCACTGAAGCCAACTGGTCCTTGTCTTTTTTTGTTGGGAGTGTGTTTGTTAAAGATTCAGTCTCCTTCTTGTAAGGCTGGACAAGTGGTGACAAATTTTCAATTTCTGTTTGTTATAGAAGGTCTTTATTTCACCTTCATTCATAAATGACAGCATAAATGATACCCACATGGTCCAGTATTCTGAGTTCACAGTTCTTTCTTTTAGGATTTTGACTGTGTCTCTCCATTTTCTCCTAGCCTGTAGAGATAGTGATAAGAAATATTTTGTGAGTCTCATTGGAAATCATCTGAAGGTAATCTGTCATTTCTGTCATGCACATTTTAAAATCTTTTTTTTTTTCTGTTTTACTGTTGAATGTTTGACGATAATGTGTCATGGTGAAGATCTTTTATGATCATCTCTATTAGGAATTCTATGTGCTTCCTATACTTGGATTTCTATTTCTTTCTCCAAATGAGGGAAGTTGCCTGCTGTTATTTCACTGAATAGGCCTTCTAGTCTACTTTCTCTTTCCATGGCTTCAGGAATTCCTAAGACATGTACTTTTGGTTGTTTGATAGTATCCCATAAATGTCAAATGCTATTTGCAATTTTTTTCTTTTTTTGTCTGACTATTTCTAAGGATTTGTCTTATAGCTTAGATATTATTTATTCTGTCATACCAAGGCTGTTGCTGAGGCCTTCCACTGTATTTCTTATTTGACATATTAAATTCTTCATTTCTAGTATTTCAGTTTGATTTCTCTTCAGTATCTCAATCTCTCAGCAAAATTTTTTATCCACATCACATACGGATTTGATTATTTCATGAATTTGTTTCTCTGTGTTTCTGAGTAATTTATGATCTTTTTTACATTCAGATCAGGCTTTTCATCAATGTCTTCATCTTAAATTCTAATATCGAAGTGTTGTTGTATTCCTTTGGGGAGTCAGATTGTTTTCCTTGTTCTTGTTTCCTGCATTTCTACATTTATTTTTAGACATTTGTCAAAACACTTGTTGGATTTCTCCTCTGATGGGTTTTATCTTTGACTCGTGCCTCTGTGGTTTAATGGTAGGTCTTCTCTTTCAGTGGATATCCAGAAGCATGTGCTGAGTGGGGCCAGGTAGCTCTGGTTGGTGCTAAAGGGCGGGGTGAAAATCCAGGGTAACAGCTCTAGCTGGGCACGGTAGATCTTCATTGTCAGCAGGGGAGAGGGTACAATCACAGCTGTTAGTGTAGTCACAACCTCTTTCTTCCAAGTTGATCAATGCTTGGGGTTAACCCACAGTGGGTTCAGCCCTCAGTATGACCAGGGAATCCTTTGCAGTGACCCACTTTGGTCAGTCAAGGAGCTCAGAGCCTCTGAAGGTAGACACGTTATTGCTCTGAGACCCAGCTACACCCCATGCCCTATTGTGTAGTCATAGTATTCCCACAGTCACAGCACGTAAGACTCCCACAGTAATGAGTCTAGAGGACCCACTCTTAACCCAGTGAGCCTGCTCCATCCATAGAGATAGCAGAGATGTCCCCAGAGCCAGCTTCCTGTGGGTGCTGCCTTGGCAGTTTGAGCCCTGAAACCTGTGATAGGTTGAGTGGATGGGAGCACCTTACAGTCCTAATTGGGTTCCCAGCTCCCTGCCAACCCTCCAAGCCAGACTCAAAGCTAGTGGGGAACATGACTTTTTCCTTTGGTAAAATACCCTGGTTATGCATGTATGAGAGCTGCCATAGCCTCTCCTGGCATCAAGATGGCTCCTTCTCCCCACCAGGTGCTTCACCTGGTGCCTTTGTAGAGGAATAAGGAGAAAGAAATGTGCTTTTCCTTCATTGAATAGGTGGGTACCCAGTCCCTCTCGAGGGCTCCAGGCTGTACTACAGTCAGTGTGGTCCTCAACATTCTCCCTCAGGCAATGTGAGCCGTGATTTGGGCTGCCACAGTCAGCTCAGACCTTTCTCTTAGAAGCTGGCATCTTCTTTAGTGCCAAGTTTCGGGAGTAGTTGGTGGCATCCCCCTCAATGCTGTGTGTTCGCACTTTCCATGTTGCCCCACTGCATCCCTCTTCCTTTTGTAGAATTTCCACTTCCATGTTCTCTCCATATCTCCCTGGGAATGCACTTCCTGTGCTTTTTCTATCTTCCACTGGTCAAAGTCAGCAAGTCTTTTCCCTATTTAGCCATCTTGGAGTCCTCTCTAACTTATAAAATATAAACTGGATGGAATCTTGAGAAGATACAAGTTTACTACAAAAAATTTGTGGAAAATAGAATTAAAAGGAATTTATTTTGGTGAAAAAAATGTGCAGTAGTACAGTTAGGTGAAAAAAGTTCTTGTGTTGTATTGCACAATAGGGTGGCTATTAACAATAGTATATATATAAAATAGTGAGGAGAAGAGTTTTAATGTTCTCAAAATACAAAGAAATAATAAATGTTTGAGGTGATAGATATGCTAATTATTCTAATTTGATCACTATACAATGTATGCATGAATAGAAACATCACATTTTACCCTATGAATATGTATCTACAATTATGTCAATCAAAAATTAAATAACATAAAACTTTGAAACCCATGCATACGAACTTCAAAAAGCTCATGAAAAATGTATAGTATGAAAAAAGCTGTGCACAGATTTAGAGTATTTTGCACTGTAATGAGCTTTTCTTTTAATTCCATTTTCTATAAAATTTTTGAAGTACCCTTGCACGTCCTAATTTATGCTCATCAAAAACTCTTCAGACAACTTTCTATCGAAATTTTTTTTTCTTTCACATGACTTTAATTAAACTTCTGGCAATTCTTTTTCTTGGCAAAGCATCGGTCTCTTGTGCTTTTTAAAATTAGAAATATTCACGGGAGGCAGCATATTAAAAGTTCCTTAGATCTTATTATGAAATAATATCCAAAATCTCCTCTTTTCTCAATACAGGTGACAGAGAGAGGAAAGCAAAAATTGAATACAAAAAGAAAAAATGGTCTACAAGTGCAAAATAGAAGTGAGTGGTGGTGGGGCAGTCATGAGTGACATGTGCTATATAGAGTTCTACCTAGTAAAACAGTAGCATTGAGTGGACTGTACTTTCCAGTTGTGAACATTTATATCCAGGTTCATTTCTGGAACTCACAGTGATAGCCCATGGATTTAGAATTTTTATATCTAAAATGGAATCTCCATCTATAACATCAGTATGTTTGCAAAATATGATTTCTGCAAGCCATCTTCCTTTGGATATTTTGGTGATATCTTTAGTCTTCTGTTATTTCCTCTGTATATTTAATAAAAATAAAATAGGGCTAGCTCAGTATGAAACTGATAGTTAAATAAGCTATGAAAGATAAAAAAAAGGGGGGACCAAAATATCACCCAGGGAACTAGGTGGGAAGAGCATATGATTATGGGAACCTGCAGAGTTAAAGAAGTCTTGAATTCCTTCTTATAGGAATTGCAGATATGTGGCCATCAACCAAGAAAGAGGCTACCACAGCCATACATAAAATATTCTTCTTCATCTATCTAGCAGCTGTTTGTTCAATATTGGATTGATGACACCCTTATTATTTATCATTCTTTTCAAAGATTTTTTTTTTCAAAATATTTTGTGTAATCACCCTCATTTTTACTTTAAATATTTCCTCTTTTCCTCCACCTCTTTGAGTATGCCTGTGGTTTACAAAGGCATACACATTCCCATTGAAATGCTCTGCTGTCCCGTTGCAATTCTATTCCCAAATAAAATTTGATTTTCCTTCAAAAACAAAAAGAGACTATGTAGAATGCTATAGGATATCTAAGAAGATGCGAAAATGGAAAGTATTTGAGAAATGGAAAGTATTTGAGAAATTGAAATAAAATCTGATTCATCAACTCCACTGAATTCTGGATTTACATGCAACCATGAGCAATTTAAGTGCTAATCTTTGTGGGAGAGGATGGTTTTCAGTCTTTCGTCTCTAGCATCACCTATATATCCCAGAAAGCATGTGTTGTGTTTTACGGCAAGCCATTTGTGGTTCTCCTCTGTACAGCTCTGTTTCCTACTTGATGCTTTTCTTCAAAGTTCTAAATAAATGAGTATTCCTTCAGTTTATATTTTTCTTAAAGCCCTTCTTATCTATGCCACTACACAGAAACTTGCTATGTTTATCTGCACCTGTCATTCTTATGTATGATTTGTCTCTCTATCTAAATTAAAAAGTCTTTGTTAAAGAGGAAGATTTAAGTCGTAGTATTCTATACAGTGCCCATTTCCATGGTGTGAGCAAAATGGACACTCAAGGAATATTTGTGGCTTTTAAATAATTCAGCTTTTATTGGGAAGAAAATCTATGATTATGAATTCAATTTAAAAGAAATTTGTCTGGAGTTGGTAATTTGAAAACAAGGAATGTCATCATATTGACCAAGCAATTTCTAGTCATTAACCGAAGTTCAAGTATGTCAGTCAAAAAATTTCATTTTGATGCAAAACAAGTAAGACAGTATTTGAGTCTATTCATTCATGCATCACAATTATACTTGCACTGCTTACTTCATTTTCTTTGAATCATAAAATTTCTTCTGGTGTCAAAAGTACTGTGATTTCTAACATCTAACAGTGAGTTCATTCAATAATATACATGGCTATTAATTCAGGTTCCTTTTTAAATATGACTTATTTGTAAAAATTCTCAGAATGCTAGACAAATAGTTTTATATATAAATCATAGTTTATGCCTGTTTCTCTTAGATCCTTATCTCCTTTCCCAGGATCCCATGATATTTTCTCATTATCTGGTTATTATAGGTTAGTGGCTAATTTTTGCCTAAGTGTTTTTGAATTTGAGACTTGAGCTTAAACTATGTAAGTGTCAGACATGCCATCACAATCAGGATAAACCCCATCATTGGACGAGAACTGAGATGTGTCCAGGGCTCGGGCCAGTCAGCACAGACATTGGCTGTCCAAGGGGCCTGCTGGGTAGGGAAGGTTCCATTCCCTGCCAGCCAGAGGAAAGCTGGACTGCTGTGTGCTGTCTACTTATGCTGTGGCTGAAGGCTCTGACATGCCTCCTATTTACCCCCTTCCTAAAGAAAACTTAATGAAGTCCAGGTACCTGAGGGCTTTTGTGAGGAATTTTTACTTCACATAAATTGAACCTTTCAAAGCACCAAAGTCATGATAGGGGAGAAGTTCTGTCTCCTGTAATTTCTTAGTCTGCCTTTAACACTTTTGAGGCCCCTGGAGATGCAAAATATTGTCTTCACTCCCCTCTGCCTCCCATACCCCAGTATCTCGAGATAGAAACCCACACAGCCTTGCCCATATTTTGCTTCTACCTCTTAGATACAGAAGAATGATGTACCTCAAACACTCGCAATATATACTTGATATTTTGTGTTTTTTATATTCATTGACATTCAAATTTTCTTTAAATGATTTGAAAGAATACAATGAAACAAATATGCTAAGTTGGGAACTGTGGATATAATATTTAATTCTTTTAGACTTTTTTATTTGTATGCCATGATTATTATTGAAAAACAAAAAAAAAAGACAAATAATGTAATATGTAGAAAAGCACTTAAAATCTTTCAGAAAAATGAGACATCATTAAATATATTAGTAAGCAACTGACAACCCCCTAAAAAGCTTGCTACATGTAAATGCTGCTTTCTACAGAAATTTCCTGTGTGATGCATTTTTTACAGATTTATTTATTTGAAAGTCAGTTACAGAAACAGAAAAACAGATAGGGACAGAGATCTTCCAACCACTTGTTCACTCCCCAGATGGCCACAGAGGAGCCAGGAGCCTCATCCATGTCTTCCACATGGGTAAAGGAGCCCAGGCATTTGGGCCGTCTCTGCTGCTTTCCCAGGCTTATTAATAGGTAGCTGGATTGAAAGTGGAGCAGCCGGGACATGAACCCGTGCCCATTTGGGATGTCGGCACTGCAAGTAGAGGCTTTACCTGCTGCATCACAGCAATGACCCTCTATGTGATGCATTTAAAAGACCAGACTGATTAAAATAATCTTCTGAAATGTGACACAAATTATGTAAGAAACACAATATGTTACTGTAATAAACATTTATTTAATGTCAAGTATGTTCTAGGTACTATGTTAGGAACTAGGGATAATTAAAGAGAAGTTATACATAGCCTCGGCTCTTAGGAGCGCAAGTCTAGTTAGGGACACCAGTAAGACAGAATTAACCATTTTGGGGGTGGCAATAGGAATTCTGAAGAGACTGCTTTTTTTTTTTTTTTAATAAAGCTCTAACAATTCTCTTGAGGCCCCTCTCTACAAAGTCAAGATATTTAACATGAGAAGTGATGGTTTAATACCAGGCTACACAATGGATTTAGAATGCAGTGAAATAAATCATAGCATTCATAGTTTTTTCCTCTCGTTCTTTTTTCTGGAACTACAGAGTACTAAAATTCCAAATAATCCATTGATATTCAATTTGTTTATTTTAAAATAAAACTGAAAGGCAAAGGCTATCCTGCATTTTGAATAAGGTGTTTTAGCCTGTAAATATTAGGCGACATTTAAGTTTAACTGGACATTCTGTACTTTATCTGGCAAACTTATTCCTGGGAAACTCAATGCATGGCAGATGGAAAAAAATACATGTTATGGGAAAAAATGAGTTAGGAAAGGGGAACAAGAAGTACTAGGAAGATGGGGAAAAGGGGTTCCCATTTAAAATCAGCTGGACAAGGAAGTAGTCTTAGTGCATTCCTGCTGCTAAAACAAAATACCTTAGGATTGTTAGTTTACAAGTAATAGACATTGATTTCTTACAGTTCCGGAGTCCGGGAAATCCAAAATCAAAGTGCCTGTTACAGGCAGTCAGTGCCAGGTACAACTCTCTACTTGACAGATGGTCCTTCTTACAGCACTTTCAATGGCCAGAAGAACAAGGAGCTCCATTCAACCTCTCGCATAAAGGCAGCAATCCCATCTTTGCGAGTGGATCCTTATAACTTAATCACCATCTGTAGGCCTCAATTCTCAATACTGTTACAAGAGTTAACTGCCTCCTAAAGAGCCCGTTTCTTAATACTGTTATACTTTTTTCCTCGATCTTTTACTTTTCTTTTTGTGTTCTATATTAACTGCTACATATAGGAGAAAACATATGATATTTGTCTTTTGGGGACTGGCTTATTTCCCTAAGCATAATGGTTTTCAGTTGCATTCATTTTGTTGCAAAAGTCAGAATTTCATTCTTTTTATGGCTGTGTAGTATTCCATAATGTATAGATACTATATACACCACATTTTCTTTATCCAGTCATCGGTTGATGGATATTTGGGTCAATTCAAACTCTTTAATATGCTGATTTAATTTTGTTTGGATAAATTCCCAGGAATGTGATGGCTGAGTCATATGGTAGATCTATTTTCTGAGGAATATCCAAACTCTTCTATAATGGTTGTACTAGTTTATATTCCCACCAACAGTGTATTAGGGCACACTTTTTTACCTCTTAATGCTGTTGTTACGATATAGTTTTAATATATGAATTTTCATGGAACACTGACATTCTGTTTAACCAGCAAGTTTGATGAAGGCAATACTTGAGCAGAAGGTGAGTGAGTGAGCCAAGTGCATACCTGGGGCAAAAGCATTCAGTCAGAGGGAACAGCAAGTGAAAAGAATGGTGAGGCAGGAGAGTGTCTGATACCTTCAAAGGAAAGCGAGGAGGCTGAAAAGGCCAGAATAGAATGAGCAAAGTGGAGACTAGTAGTATATGAGACCAGAGAAGTAGCAAGAGTCAGATGGTGTAAAATCTTGTGGACCATAATAAAAACCTTGCGTTTAATCCAGAAATGGAAAGTCATGGGAGAGCTTTGACAAGAGCGTTGACAAGATTGGAATTTATCTTTTGTAAGTGCCACTTTGATGTTGTGCTAAGAATAAATGAATAAATGAAGCAGGGAAAGTGGAATTTATATGCATATATATATATATATATACACACACACATACACATGAACACACATATAAGATATTAATGACAGCACTGACACAGTATAGTGTATGAAGGATCATGAGTGGCTCAAGTTTTATTCTAAGGAAATTTATTAAGGTAGAAAGCTTTCGAAACAGATAATTTTATGAGAATCCCAAGTATTTGCCTTTGGACAAGCCAGGTTTGAGTCCTGTTAGATATTCAATGGAGATGTTGGGTTGAGGGCAGGGCATATCTTCATGAAGATCAGCTGAAAGGTATGATTAGAGATAGCAGTTTTGAGATCATTTTTCCTGTGGATGTTATTTGAAACCCTGAGTCCTGGTTAAATAATGACAGAGAGAGTGAGTGTAGAAAAAAGAAGTCTAGGACATCTAATCCTTCAGTAGCTGAGAAAATTCAGAAAAAACAGCAAGGGAGCGTGAGAAGAGGTGGCCATATTGGGGAATCTGAGTGTGTATGTCCTGGAGCCAAGTGAAAAAAATATTTCTAAGAAAAGGGAGTAGTCAACTGTGTCAGTCTTCTTTCTTTCTTTTTTATAAATAGTTCTTTTTTTGGAGTTAACTTTTTTAAAATTTTATTTAATAAATATAAATTTCCAAAGTACAACTTTTGGATTATAGTGGCATTTCTCCACCCATAATTTCCCTCCCACCTGCAGCCATCCCATCTCCCAACCCCTCTCCCATCCCATTCTTCATCAAGATACATTTTCAATTATCTTTAAATACAGAAGATCAACTTAGTATATACTAAGTAAAGATTTCAACAGACTGCACCCACACAGACACACAAAGTATAGAGTACTGTTTGAGTACTAGTTTTACCGTTAATTCACATAGTACAACACATTAAGGACAGAGATCCTACATGGGGAGTAAATGCACAGTGACTCCTATTGTTAATTTAACAATTGACACTCTTATTTATGATGTCAGTAATCACCTGAGGCTCTTGTCATGAGCTGCCAAGGCTAGGAAGCCTCTTGAGTTTGCAAACTCCGATCTTATTTAGACAAGGCCATAGTCAAAGTGGAAGTTCTCTCTTCTTTTCAGAGAAAGTTACCTCCTTCTTTGATGGCCCATTCTTTCTGCTGGGATCTCACAGAGATCTTTCATTTAGGTTATTTTTTTGCCACAGTGTCTTGGTTTTCCATGCCTTAAATACTCTCATGCGCTTTTTAGCCAGATCTGAATGCCTTAAGGGCTGATTCTGAGGCCAGAGTGCTATTTAGGACATCTTCCATTCTATGAGTCTGCTGTGTATCCTGCTTCCCATGTAGGACGGTTCTCTCCTTTTTAATTCTATCAGTTATTATTAGCAGACACTAGTCTTGTTTATGTGATCCCTTTGACACTTAATCCTATCATTATGATCAATTGTGAACTGAAATTGATTATTTGGACTAGTGAGATGGCATTGGTACATGCCACCTTGATGGGATTGAATTGGAATCCCCTGGCACGTTTCTAACTCTACCATTAGGAGTAAGTCCTAGTGAGCATGTGTTGAACTGTATATCTCCTCCCTCTCTTATTCCCACTCTTATATATAAATGGTTCTTTATTCATAAGCTTAATGCAAGTTATATAAGATTTACTGTACATTGGCAAATAAATCTGCAATGAAAAATAAAAAGCCAAAAACCAAAGCATAATGAATACAAGGCTGTCGATCTGCTAGCCATCCAGATATTAAAGAATTCAATGATGTGTTCGAGATTTAGCCTTAGGTAAAAGGAATTTTACTGATTTATTTTTTATTTATTTATTTTTTTGACAGGCAGAGTGGACAGTGAGAGAGAGAGAGACAGAGAGAAAGGTCTTCCTTTTCCATTGGTTCACCCTCCAATGGTCGCTGCGGCTGGCGCACCATGCTGATCCAAAGCCAGGAGCCAAGTGCTTCTCCTGGTCTCCCATGCGGGTGCAGGGCCCAAGAACTGGGTCATCCTCCACTGCCCTCCCAGGACACAGCAGAGAGCTGGCCTGGAAGAGGAGCAACCAGGACAGAATCTGGCACCCCGACTGGGACTAGAACCTGGGGTGCTGGCGCCGCAGGCGGAGGATTAGCCTATTGAGCCAAGGCACTGGCCAGGTATAAGGAACTTTAATGCTTTGAAGAACTCTGCCTTGTCACTTGTTATCTGGCAATCCAACCTTTTTATGAATGTGAACAAGTAAGTAAGAAAGCCTACTGTCCTCTTAATCAAAATAGAATGAGAAGAAATTAAATATCCATAATAATATAGAAGTGCTAAGTCCTTTGGATATGGATTACAAAGTTAAAAACTGAATCATAAGCAAACACATAAGAATTGTCAGTCTTCTGATGATTAGGTTAAAGATGGCAATGGAAAATTGATGATTGGATTAATAGCATGGAGTTTATGAGTTAAAAAGGTGGTGAGGACAGAAGTATGAAAAGTATGATTTGGGGCCGGCGCCGCGGCTCACTAGGCTAATCCTCTGCCTAGCGGCGCCGGCACACTGGGTTCTAGTCCCGGTCGAGGCGCTGGATTCTGTCCCGGTTCTCCCTCTTCCAAGCCAGCCCTCTGCTGTGGCCATGGAGTGCAGTGGAGGATGGCCCAGGTGCTTGGGCCCTGCACCCCATGGGAGACCAGGAGAAGCACCTGGCTCCTGCCATTGGATCAGCGCGGTGCACTGGCTGCAGTGCGGCGGCCATTGGAGGGTGAACCAACGGCAAAGGAAGACCTTTCTCTCTGTCTCTCTCTCTCACTGTCCACTCTGCCTGTCAAAAAAAAAAAAAAAGTATGATTTGGAATGAGTTCTGGAGATAAAGTGGAGAACAAGTAAATACAACTCCTTCAAGGGATTTTTTTTTGTGGCAGAGTGTAGAAGTGTAGTAAGATGTTAGCTACTAGAGGAAGTGATATAGAGAAGGAGAGAGAGAGGGAGGGAATATTTAAGATGAAGAAATAAGATCAGGATTGTGTAAAGAAAGACATGAAATACTGGAAAGAAAAGCATGGTTAATGTAAGGAGAGAATTCTTGGAGAAATGTCCTTGCATAGGGAAGAGGTAGGGGATCAAGTGCACAGGGACAAGGTTGGCTTTGATAATAGTGGGAGCAGTCCATCCATGAAGGTAACAGAAGGGAAGGCAGGGCTGGAAGCAAACAGAATAGAATGCGGAATCTTGTAGCTTTTCTCATCCGACTGCTTCCTTTTTTCTCAGAAGAAGCCAAAGTTATCTACGAGTGAGGAAGTAGGGAGGAGGTGTTAGAGCAGTAAGAAGGGAGGAGGTATATAATCATCCAGAAGTGTTTGGAAGTGAATATCTTGGGGAAATGCAATATGGTCTTGGATGAAGCTATGCATTCACTTGAGGTTATTAGTTATAAGTTTAAAGTGAGAACAGCATTTTGAGGATTTTATGTAGGTTATTTTCATACACATTTAATTACTTAGGTGCAGATGAGTAGTAGATGAAAAGTTATATTGAAGCAGGGTTGGAGTTTGCCAGGCAGGTGCTAAAAAATGACAGAAGACCAGGAGAGCTGAAAGTGCATACAACAGAGCAGTTATAGAACTGAACTGTGGAATCTAAGCCTGCTAAGTTGTGAAGTGAGTAAATGAAGGAGAAGGGACAGAGAAACCTGGGACATCAATAAGTTAAGGGTCTTGGTGGTGGTGTTATAAGAATATAAATAAAAAATGACCACTTGCTGTTACTGACACAGAAAGAAGCAAAATAGCATATATCATTTTAAGACGGCATTAATGGCTGGCACCACGGCTCACTAGGCTAATCCTCCGCCTGCGGCGCCGGCACACCAGGTTCTAGTCCCGGTCAGGGCGCCGGATTCTGTTCCAGTTGCCCCTCTTCCAGGCCAGCTTTCTGCTGTGTCCCAGGAGGGCAGTGGAGGATGGCCCAAGTGCTTGGGCCCTGCACCCCATGGGAGACCAGGAGAAGCACCTGGCTCCTGGCTTCAGATCAGCACGGTGCGCCGGATGCAGTGCGCTGGCTGCGGCGGCCATTGGAGGGTGAACCAATGGCAAAAAGGAAAACCTTTCTCTCTGTCTCTCTCTCTCTCACCGTCCACTCTGCCTGTCCAAAAAAAAAAAAAAAAAAAAAAAGATGGCATTAACAGAGGCTAGCACCGTGGTATAGTATTGTGACACTGGAAGTCATATTGGAGTGCCAGTTAGAGTTTTAGTTACTCCATTTTGGATTCAATTCTCTGCTAATGTGACTTGGAAAGCAGTGGATGTTGGTCCAAATACTTAGGTCCCTGCCATGCGTATGGGAGGCCTAGATAGAGTTCCAGTCTCTGATTTTGGCCAGCCTTGGCTGTTGCATCCTTTTGTAAAATGAACCAGTGGATGAAAGACCTCTCTATTTCTGTCTCTCACTTTTCTCTCTCCCTCTCTCTGTCACTCTGCCTTTTAAGTAAATAAATAAACAAGTAAATACTGTAAATAAAAATGGCCTGAACAGTGAGATGATATGGTGTGTAAAGGGGTAGTTCTTAAAAAGAAATAACGGAAGTCAGGTTCCAAGGATACAGAATGAAAAATATAGTTACAAAACATAAGACTGTAGTTGATCTCAATAACTACAGCAGTATTAGGATTCTCATTATAGAACCATAGTTGTAGGGAGCAACCCGAACTAGACTAAGTTACTGGAATTAAGACTTATTCTATGCATCTGCTCTCCCACAATATGGCGCTGAGAAGGGAGAAACAGCTTCTACGCAGCTGCCTCCAGTTCAACCAATAAACTGTAGGACCTGCTCCTGATTGGAGGACAGCAGCGTACTCAGCGTGTGGGTAGCAGAGTTGGGATTGGTGGAAGAGGACTATAAAGGAGGAGAGAGACAACATGCACCAGGAACATCTAAGGGGAACATCTATCTGAAGGAACACCTGTGCAGCCCCCGAGAGAGCCAGCCGGCAGTGTGCCGCTCCCCTGCGGAAGTGGGGAAAGTGGCCAGGGGGAACCGCCCTTCCACGGAGGTGGAAGGGACCGTAGCCAACCCGGGAAGAACCAGCAGCAAACCCGGGGAGGGCCGAGCAGACGAAAGAACAGCGCAGGGTCCTGTGTCGTTCCTCCACGAAGAGGGGGAGCGACATAATGGTGCCGTGACTCGGATATGAAGCCTAGGCAGGGCTTAGTGTCGTTCCTCCATGAAGAGGGGGAGCGACAATAGTGAACAAGATTTTGTAAGGAAGCCTTCTAAACAGATCTAATATAACTCAAACTCACAAATACCTGCTAGTGTTGTTAAATACAAGGCATTGTGAAAGCTTTTGTGGTAAATATGAAGCTAACTTAAGTGCCTATTCTAGGATTTCTCCATCCATATTATCCCTGGGTATATCTCTCCACCCCTTTCCTCTCTCCTTCCCTGTATTTTGCTTCTGAAACCATATGGTGTAAATGTTGAGGTAGAAAAATCTAGAAATATCAAAGGAACCCTTTGAGAAAATCATTCATTGATTTTTAAAACTTCGTTAGTGAGTACTTACTGTGTGTGTATACCAGAATTTTTTCTAGGTTCCAATACTGAGAGGAAAATCTTTCTTCAAGTTCTTATTATTAAGTGAGATTATATGGTGAGGCTGGGGTGAATATGACTGGAGATATCAGGTCAGGTTGCAAGATAGGGTGACTTGAGTTAAATCTTAGAAAGAGCCTGAAACATATATAAATATAAGAAGGAGAAAGAGAGGGAGGGAGAGATGAAAAGAGGGAGAAGGAGAGGGAAGAAAAGAAGGAGATGAGATAGAGATAGAGATAGAGATAGAGATAGGGATAGGGGTAGGGATAGGGATAGGGATAAGGGATAGAGATAGGGATAGGGATAGGGATAGGGATAGGGATAGGGATAGGGATAGGGATAGAGATAGAGATAGGGATAGGGATAGGGATAGGGATAGAGATAGGGATAGAGATAGGGATAGGGATAGGGATAGGGATAGGGATAGAGATAGGGATAGAGTTAGAGTTAGAGGAGATAGAGATGATAGAGACAGGTAGCGGTAGACGTAGCAGTAGAGGTAGAGGTGGTGGTAGAGGTGGTAGAGGTAGTAGAGGTGGTAGGGGTGGTAGAGGTAGAGGAAGAGGAGGTAGAGACAGAAGCTACAATAGCCTGGCCTGGTTTTCTGCTGTTTTTTTCTCATATCACTGATTGAGAACCTCTCTTTCTAATGTCCACCTTATTCACTGTGCTCTGTAGTTCATTCCTCTTATCTTCAGAAAGACCCCTTGATGACATGTGTTCTTCTGACTGCAAATTTTGTATGTTAAAATGTTATTTTAAAATAATATTTGTATATCTGATATTAGGGCACTTTTGTCAACTTGGTTTATTTATTAACTTCGTAGCTGAGATTTGCAGTTTTTCCTTAACAGCACGTGAACATCACACCTACCAGTTCTGTGCTTTTTGTTGTTGTTATTGCTTGTGAGGACAAATTGCTTCAGCAAAGTCATGGAGAAATAGTTTTAGAGAATAAAGTTATTTACAATCCTACTTCCTATATCTCATAGGTTAAAAAAAGTCACACATTAGTTTCGAGTTGTTTTGAAGTCATTATGTGAATACCTTTGATGATGATGATGATAACAACAATGATTTGGATGTAATAGTTCCCTGCATTCTTTTAAAGCATGAAAAATCTAAACAAGAAGTTATTTTACAATAGGAGATTAACTGTGAGTGATACTGTGTCTTCAAAATCCACATTCCTTTCCTGGTAGGCAAACTGTTTCGATCCTGACCTGTTTTACTGCTGCTCTCAAACTTTTTTTTTTTTCTCTTCTAAGCATACGAAGAGTTGACATGATAGTGTTTGAGACAGATGTGGATAAGATCTCAACTCAAATATTCTTTGAAGGAAAAAAATGCATTTCCCTGCCAGAAGATGTTATTAAGAGATTAAATAAATTCAAAAAGTACATTTCTTTTAATAAAAATTCTGTTTAGTTTCTAAAAGAAATACATGAATTTGTATTATGTCCTATCAAAAATAAATGGTACAACTGCCTCTGGATGGATATTGGATCATTCTTTGGCTACATAAAACTCTGTAAATGAGTGACAAGCAGATGGTGTCTCATTATCTCCAACAGAGAACCTTGAATGCAGCCTGTGAGCCTTTGAATAGTCTGTTTTTGCATCTAAGTTTTGCATCTAACTTTAAGCTCAGCTTTTTTTCCTTCTTCTTCTTCTTCTTCTTCTTCTTCTTTTTTTTTTTTTTTTTTTTGCATTTAGGTGTTACTAGGCTGTATTAACTCTGGAATTCAAATTGATTCCCATTTCTGTACTTAGAAAAATGTTGACTTTGGAAGTAAGGACATATACTTCACAGTTTGAATTTGAAGCCACAAGAAATAGTACCTGAGTAAAAATTTGAAATATGGAGTCAATAATGAATAGGACTCTAAAATGCAATTTAATCATTGCATATGCTTATTCAAGAATATATTATGGGTTATCAGACAAAAGGGATTAAGCCTGTCATGGGTGGGGCTGATGTCTAGGTCATTACTTGATTTCTTTAAAATGTTCAGGCAGGAGTGCATTGGAGCCTGAGACTCGCTGGTTCCTGGGTCATGTTGGCCCAGGGTGACTGGCAGTTCCAAGTGCTGTCAGGCTGTGAGTTGGTTCCCCATGACCTGTGGGCAGTCAAAGCACGACTGATCATAGCTTGCAGCCCTTACCCAGCTGACTTTGACATCCAGTCTGCCACGTGCACTATAGAGCTGACCACAGAGCCACGGACACTGCAGGGAGACTGCTCTATAACATGTTTGTGAGTTTCCCAACCAGCCAGTAGTATGGAGACATATCAGCATTATTATATCAGCACCAAGGAATGATTCACAGGATAAATGAACCCAACTTTTAAGAAGTTTATTTGAAACTCTTCTGGGTCAGGTGGGGTGTGAAATGTTCCTGAAGGTCACTGAACAATGCTTCAGCACATTGGAGTTATCAGAAATGCTGCTTCTACTTTTGAGGCGCTTCCCTGAAACAGTGATGCAGCATGGGGTTGGTCTAGGGGAGATATTCCTAGAGGCAGAAACTGTGGAAGAGTAAGAATCTCTTGTTAACTGCTTCAGAAAGTTATTTGTTTATGATGTTCTTCTAATAATAATTAACAACTGTGATGTTCAATTGCCTGCCAATTTATAATATAACAATTACATCACTAGGTCTACTCAGATACAAAATCAACCTCAACATGAACAAAATACATCTGACCTAGTGTCGCCCAACAAACGTAGTTCTCAGAAGTATGACATAGAAGGGCTAACCAAAAAATAATCCAGGATTGTGGACCTGTGGGTGAGGTTGTTTAAGAGTTTGAGCATTGTTTAGAGTGACACGTGAGTGGCAGATGGATAAAGGAAGACAGAGCTATGGTGATGTTTTGCACAGAATGAAGGATCTATGCAGTTACAGGAACAACTTTGATAATGAAGCACAAGGCAAATGTAAAAAGCAGGTGCTCTATTTCACCATGCTGATCTTCTTTAAGAACACATTCTAGTGTGTCAACAGCATGCAGCTGTCTCTCTTCCCAGGTCCTAATAGCACACACCAGCTTCCACTGGTTATTGAAGATGTCTCAAATGTCTACAGTGATGTGGAAATTGACTGCAGTAAAACATAAACATAAAAAGAGAAAACTGGCAGAGGAAAGAGGGGAAAAAAAGCCATGAGTTCAGCTCTATAAGACTGTTCAGCAAAAGGAAGGAGTCGTCACATTGCAGTCAAGAAAGCCGAACTTACCAACTCCGGGGAAGTGCTGGAGACCTTTAAGTTGGCCAGGGAGAGCTAGGAGCTGCTCTATTCCCTGGAATTTCTTGACAAAGAATTTACAAGAATTTTCCTGGCCTGAAATACAAACACTTGGTTTTGGCTAAGAATCATCTTCACTGATATGATTATCTACCAGGGTGAATATAAAAAGGCCATCGCCAGCCTGCACCACTTAGTGGCTCTCCAGGGATCACTTTCACAGCCACAAATCTTGAGCCAGGGGACCGTGGAGCTTCATAGCACTCTCATCCAGCTGGTGACCTGCCACTTTGCCCTGGAGGAGTGCAGGATGACATATGAAGAAGTGCTGGATTTGATGTGCTTCCTGGTGCTTCCCGTTTAGGACTGAGGCAAGCTACAAGAAGAGTCCTCAAAAGTAAAGCCCAGGAAGATCCTGCCTTGTAACAGTAAGGGCATTATGTTGTACTGCCGGCACTTGATGTTAGCCTATTTTGAGCTTAGAGGTTCATGGACATCAGGGACAACATGGCGTTGTGGGTGGGGGGGGATGTGGTGGTCCTGTTTCAGCAGGGGTGGCTGTGGGGTGAGACAGCCTCTGCTTGAAAGCTGTCAGCAAGATCTGGCAGCAGGAGAACTGCTAGTGTAAGAACTTCTTCAGTCATACATCTTGACATGTCAGAGGAATTTACCTACTTAAGAACTCAGGAAGGTGGGGTAATTCATCTGGAATTGCTGTCCAACCCAGGAATTCCGATCGAGCACCTCATGGTCACTCGGGGCATCATCAAGCCTTGAAGGGGGAATTCCTCCTGGCCATGGAGTAACAGGTCTCCTTCTGTGGGGAGAAGTTGATGGTGGTGCTGCACAGGTTCTGCATCAATGAGAAGATCCTGCTACTGCAGACTCTGACTTGACTGGAGGCCTTCCTGCCACTCAGCTCATGGTGTGCAGTTTTGGGAGATTTGCTGTTACTATTCTTGAAAAGAACATCTGGATTCTAACTCCCTGGCTACTTACAAGTAGTTCCCAGGGCTCTGAGATGCTATTTCTATTTTTAAGAGCTTTTTTTTTTTTTTTGTAATTTTTGTAAAGCAAAACAATCAACGTG
The DNA here is from genome assembly GCF_051225735.1 of Oryctolagus cuniculus. Classification (NCBI taxonomy): domain Eukaryota; kingdom Metazoa; phylum Chordata; class Mammalia; order Lagomorpha; family Leporidae; genus Oryctolagus; species Oryctolagus cuniculus. Next base: position 37,115,532 of record NC_142878.1, read on the forward strand.
TTTTGTAAAAAAAAAAAAAAAAAAAACCACCATTCTTTAAAATATTCATTTGAAGTGGGCACTGTGGCACAGCAGGTTTAGTCACCACTTGGGATATCCACATCCATATTAGAGTGCTGGTGAGAGGCCTGGCTATTCTGCTTACAATCCAGCTTCCGCATAATACATTGTGAGAGGCAGCAGATGATGGGCCAAATGCTTTGGTCCCTGCCACCTGTAGGGGAGACCCAGAAGGAGTTTCAAGCTAGTGGCTTCTGTTTGACCTAGTTCTTGCTGTTGTAGGTATTCAGGGAGTGAACCAGCAAGTAGAAGATATTTCTCTCTCTTTTTCTGTCTCTCTCTTTCTGTCTCTCCTCTGCTTTTCAAGTAGATGAAAATGAATAAACACTATCTTTTTTTTTCTATTTCCTTATTAGCCTGGAACTCAATCTAGATCTTTTATGTGAAGGCAGGGACTCAGCTACTTGAGCCATTACCTTCTGCTTCCCAGGGTGCGTATTAGCCGGAAACTGTAATTAGGACTTGGACCCAGAAGCTCTGATATGGGATGCAGGTGTCTTAATTACTAGGCCAAATGCCAACCCTTCACTACTTCATTTCTAACTGCCATCCCACCCCAACACTCACAACAGCACCTAGCATCATGACCATCTAGAAGGAATTTCATTAATTCTGTTGAATGATAAAAAAATAATTTGTTTCAGTCAAGTCAATTTTCATTTGAACTTTTGGTGCATTGACTGGTCCTGGTGCACCTTGAAACCTGCTTATCCTTAAATTTATGATGACTACACAGCTTAATACCTCTAAGAGAATTCTGTCTTGATATAATGTCACCTTTTAATGGAAGCATTAATTACAGACATTTCAGAATATAGTTTAGATTTTAATATTTGTTGTCTTTTCATATAAAATGAACAAAATAATTCCTGTTGTGCTCCAGTGCTAATGGAGGACCCAGGATATTTGAGATTTCCAGCCTAGATCACCAGTATCAGGTCTATTCCTTATCGTCAGCTTAATTGCCAGAACTGAATGCCACAGACCAGGTGGGTTACACAACACAAGTTTACTTCTCATGTTCTGGAGCTAAGAAGTCCAGCATCAGGGTGCTGGCCAACTCCATTCTGAAAAGGGCTCTCGTCCTGGCTTACTCATGGCTGCCTTCTCCTGGTCTTTCTTTGGTGTGGAAAAGGGTGAGGGAGAGATAGAATGTGTCTCTTCTTAAAAGGACACTAACCCTATCATGAAGATACCACCCTCATGATCTTATCTAACCCTAATGACCTTAATACTAGGAGTTAAGACTTTCACAAACGATAAAAAAAAAAAAAGACTTTCACAAATGGGTTTTTGGAGGGACACAAACATTCAGCCTCTAACACACTCAGACTTAATTTCTTGTTCATCACTGTTTATCTGAATAGCCACTATTCCAGCTCCACCAAGTTAGATTTTTGGGTCTCTGACATTCCTGCTAACCCAAAAGATGAGCTAAAGGAAATGGCGAGTAAGGAGAATGAAATAAAAGTATAATGGTGGAACGAATTAAGTTAGACTACTGTTGGGAGTATAACCAATGAAGCGGTCAGAATGTTATTATTTTAACCAATGGAAAAAAATGTAAAGTAAAATCCAAAATCATATGAAGCTTAATCAGACGAAGAATGGTAATCAGTGTACTGACGTGGATTTGCCAAGGGATTTCTTACCAAGAGATTTCTGGAGCAGCTGCTGGAGCAAGCCCCAGTCCCAGAGATGGATGGTTACAGATAGGTACACAAGACACATTGCTGGGTATGTATCAGAGCCGTGTGGCTCTTGGCACTGAAAGGTAGCTAACCCCAAAATAGCAGAAGTCAGTGTCTGTGTGAGGCTATTCACTAGTTATGGTAGCCATGATAAACCAGCAGCTACTTCACCTAAATGGTCCAGGCAGATGAACTCTGAGAAACTTTTTTCTTAAACTCCTTAGGCTACTGTGCTTGGATTAGGAAGACAGCTCATTAACTGTTTACTGGCTGTATAGTGATGGCACTGACAAGGTCATCCTGTAGTTGCAGGTCTATGCCATTCAATGGGTAAACAGTATATGGCTTTGAAACAATAATAGAGTTAGTACGGTGAGTTTTCTACTATATAAAACTTCTTGATATCTTTGTTAGCCCTAAACTGGCAGACTATTGGACTTAACATGAAACCAAAATGCCATTTTTTAACATAGCATGTCAATCAGGATTTGATTTTTCTTCCTTCAAAATATGATTTGTGCAAGTTATGGCACTGAAGGCCAACGACAGGATAAGGATAAATTAACTTGTCCCATCCTAGGGATTCTTCCTTAAGCTGCCTTCTCATTTTAAGATTCTTTTTCAGTTGGTCACTTTGTTTCTGGAATTTAAAGCATGCTGTGGTTAGAAAAACCTACTGATGATTTAGCTTCTGTGCAGTTACCCATATTAATAATTACCTCTGCTAATGGGAGATTTTTAAGGTCAGGAATCACATATTCACCAGTGTATCTTAAGCATGTCATGCTTTAATGAATGGAATACTTATGAGTTAAATAGATTTTTTTTCTAAAAACAGAGGCAAGATTAGTATTAAGAAATAAAGAGTATCATAACATAATCCTGATTCTGAGACAAAAGAAAAAACTCATGCTTTCTAGTTGGGATCAGTGACAAACTAAGCTAACATTAAGGTTCAATGAAAAGATTATTTTTCCCTCTCATTTCCCTACGTGTTCCTGTATTGGGTTGATTCTGATAACAGTAATAGATACCATATGTTTTGTGTTTAATGGAGTTTAAGAACTAAAGTATACACTTTAAATTACACTAAGATAATAATAATAGGAATAGTTGAATTTATTGGGCACTGCTTTCAGTGCTTTCTATGGTATAATTACTTAAACCACATCAGCCTCCATGTTGTAGATGAGGAATCCAAAGTAGTGAAGAAAGGCCAAGGACCCAAGACTTCTCAGCTAAGTGTGGAGTAAGATATCAAATGCAGACTTATGTGCTTGTTCTTAAACCCTTTATAGTGCTGGCTTCTGTGCCCTTAGCACCTCCAGGGCTGCCACTGGCCCCTTTGGTATCTGTGCAAAAAAAAAAAAAAAAAAAAAAAAAAAAAGAGGTGCAGTCTCTTCAACTAAAAAGAATATTCGGGGTGAACATTGGGCAGAGCAATGAGACACTTCTTGGGATGCTTGCATCATATTTTGGAGTGTCTGGGTTAGAGTCTTGGTTATGTTGTAGATTCTACTTTTCTGCTAATGTGTACCATGGTGGGCAACAGTGATGGTTTAAATGCTTAGATCTGTGCCACCCATGTGGGAGACTCGGATTGAGTTCCTGGCTTCTGGCTTTGTTTTGACCCAACTTTAGCTATTGTGGGCATGTGGAGAGTGAACTAGCAGGTAGGAGATCTCTATATGTCTATTTCTCTCTCTCTCTAAAGAATATTTAATAATAAGATATATTTAAACACGAAGCCATTTTGTGGCAATTATGCAAATTGAGTTGTTGAACATAAAATAACAGATGTATGTCAGAAAGTTCTCCATAGAAAACGTTTATGCCATCCATCCATCCAGATGTGTGTGTATATATGTTTGCATGTGTATATGTGTGTGTGTGTATGTGTGTGTATGACTGATAAGGAATTGGTTCATTGGATTATAGAAATTGGCAAATCACAAGATCTGCAGAGTAAGTTGCCAACTGGAGCTCCAGGGTAGCTTACGTTTGAGGGCACTTCAAATAGTTAAAGAAAATGGAATTAAAAGATAACTTTATAATGTGCATTTTCTTTTATTTGAGAAGAGTCATGCAAAAGAAACTCTTTCTTACTTGGCACAGGATCAACCTGTTTACACTATTGAGGCATATAACTGATTTGGATAAGGTCCACTGATATTGGGGAAGGCTTCTAACTTACTTAGTCTACCAATTTGAATGTTAATCTCATCCCAAAAAACTGTCACAGGAATGCCCAAAACAATATTTTTTAAAAGGTTTTATTTATTTATTTGAGAGGTAGAGTTACAGACAGTGAGAGGAAGAGACAGAGAGAAAGGTCTTCCCTCCATTGGTTCACTCCCCAAATGGCTGCAACGGCCAGAGCTGCACTGATCCGAAGCCAGGAGCCAGGTGCTTCTTCCCAGTCTCCCATGTGGGTCCAGGGGCCCAAGGACTTCGGCCATCTTCTACTGCTTTCCCAGGCCATAGCAGAGAGCTGGATTGGAAGAGGGGCAACCACAACTGGAACTGGCACCGATATGGACTGCCTGTGCCGCAGGCAGAGGACTAACCTACTGTGCCATGGCACCGACCCCCAAAATAGTATTTTTTCAAAATCTGAACACCCGCGACCCAGTCAAATTGACTAAAGTTCCCTATCAAAGATATTTTAGATATTTTAAATTTATAGTCAAACTTTGGAAAAAAACTCCTGAAATAAATAAATTTGTTTCAAAGTACATATTTTGCTTTTATGGAAATTAACTTACCGTGACAGGTTGAATCTTACTTTATCTAATATCTCACTTTATATAGAATTAGTTCTTAAAATTGATAATCTCTTTGTAAAATTTTAGACTTTAAGGAGTTTAATGAACTTTATTTTTTATTTTTTTTGACAGGCAGATTTAGACAGAGAGAGAGAGAGACAGAGAGAGAGAAAGGTCTTCTTTTCCCTTGGTTCACCCCCCAAATAGCCACTACAGCCGGTGCGTTGTGGCCAGCACGCTGCACCGATCTGAAGCCAGGAGCCAGGTCTTCTTCCTGGTCTCCCACTTGGGTGCAGGGCCCAAGCACTTGGGCCATCCTCCACTGCACTCCCGGGCCACAGCAGAGAGCTGGACTGGAAGAGGAGCAACTGGGACAGAATCCGGTGCCCCAACCGGGACTAGAACCCGGGGTACTGGCGCCGCAGGCAGAGGATTAGCCAAGTGAGCTGCAGCACCGGCCAATGAACTTTAATTTTAAAAAAAAGCTTTCTCCATTCGTGACCAATATTGACAAAATTAAATGTGTTTTGAGAACTATGAAAGCATTTGGAAATGTGTTTGGCAAATTAATAACCAAAAGTATATTTTAACATATTTTAAAAATTAAATTTACCTATGAAAAAAGAGAAAGAAAGGGAACAAACTCTGCTCTCTGCTGATTCACTCCCCAAATACTTGTACCAGCTTGGGCTGGGCTGGGCTGGCCGAAGCCAAGAGCCAGCACTCAGTTCAGGTATCCCACATGGATAACAGCTTCAACTAGTTGAGCCCTCGTTGCTGTCCACCTAGGGATTGCATTAGCAGGAAGCTGAAATCAGGATTTGGAGCCAGGACTTGAATCCAGGCACCCTGATACAGAATGTCAGCATTTTGAATGGTATCTAAACTGATAGGCCAAAAGTACACAACTATTGTGAAATTTTAATGTGATATTTTAAGTGCTTTTCAAAAGGACTTAAAGTTTTTGATATTTTAACAATATCTTATTTCTTCCTGTGGTCATCAGTTAATACAAATGCTTAAGTTTTATAAAGTTTCAGTAATTTACTTTCATTGCAATGTTTCCACTTAGATATGTTATTCTGCACCAGTACTTCTCAACCTGTGGTGTGCATTGAAATAACCTGGGGATCTCATTAGAATGCATATTCTAATTCAACAGGCCTGGTGGAGCCTGAAATTCAGCATATCAAACAGTCTTTCAGATGATGGTGATATTGCCAGTTTATGGACAACACTTTTTTGGAAAGTCGTCAGCTGTATTGTGGTATAATTGACAAATAAAAATTACATATATTTAAAGTATGTAATGTCACTTTTTGATATGTGTATACATTGACAAGTGATTACCAGAATCAAACCAATTAATATACTCATCAACTCTTACAGTCAGCATTATTATTTTTGGTCAGAATGCTTAACATTTACTCTCCAAGCAAATTTCAAGTATATTGTATATTATTGTTAATTATATACACCATTCTATATATTGCTTCTAGAACATATTCATCATATAAAAGTCTGCACGTTTTGACCAGCATTTCCCTAGATCTCTCACTCCTTCTTTTGATTTATTTATTTTATTTCTTTGAAAGAGTTACAGAGAGAGGTAGAGCCAGAGGGAGATCTTTCATTCCACTGGTTCACAACCCAAATAACCCAACTGCCAGAGCTGAGTTGAGCCAGGAGCCAGGAGCCAGGAGCTTCTTCCAGGTCTCCCACATGGGTGCAGGGGCCCAAGGACTTGGGCCATCTTCTACTGCTTTCCCAGGCCATTGCAGAGAGCTGGATCAGAAGAGGAGCAGTGGGACGTGAACCAGCAGCCATATGGGATGCCAGCACTGCAGGCTGGGGCTTTAAACCACTGCTCCACAGCGCCAGTCCCGATCTCTCACTCCTAACCCTTGATAACCATCTTTATACTCTGTATTTCTGAGTTTGACTTTTTCAGATTCACTGTTTAAGTGAAACCATGCAGTGTTTGGTTATTTCACTTAGTATAAATTATTTCACTTAGTATAAATTCATCCATATTGTTGCAAATGACAGTATTTCCTTTTTTCCCCTAAGGATGAACAGCATTTCATTGTATATTTATACCACATTTTCTTTATCAATTTATTCATCCATAGATTCTTAAGTTGCTTTTTTTTTTGACAGGCAGAGTTAGACAATGAGAGAGAGAGAGACAGAGAGAAAGGTCTTCCTTTTTCTGTTGGTTCACCCCCAAAGTGGCCGCTATGGTTGGTGTGTTGCACCGATCGGAAGCCAGGAGCCAGGTGCTTCCTCCTGGTCTCCCATGGGGTGCAGGGCCTAAGCACTTGGGCCAGAGAGCTGGACTGGAAGAGGAGCAACCGGGACAGAATCCGGCGCCCCAACCGGGACTAGAACCTGGTGTGCCGATGCCACAGGCCGAGGATTAGCCAAGTGAGCTGTGACGCTGACCTAAGTTTCTTTAATATCTTGATTATTGTGGATTATGCTGCAGAAAACAACAGAAGTGCAGCTGTCTCTTCAACATACGGATTTCATTTCCTTTAGATATATGCTCAGATTTGAGATTGCTTGTATGTATTGTAGTTGCATTCTGTTTTAGAGGAACCTCCATATTCTTTTCCATAATGGCTGTGCTAATTTATATTCCCACTAACAGTTTACAAGTGTTTCTTTTTTCTGCATCTTCACCAACATTTTGATATCCTTTTATTTTTGGTAAGCACTATCTTAGCAGTTGTGAGGTGACAACTCATTGTTGTTTTGATTGCATTTCCCTGTTGATTTGTAATGCTGAGCACCTTTTAATATACTTGTTGGCATATGTATATATTTTTTGGAAAATGTCTACTCAAGTCCTTTGCTAATTTTTAAATTGATCAATTTGTTTTACTATTGAGTTAGATGAATTCTTTAACTACTTTGGATATTAACTCTATTGGATTCTCTCTCATTTTGTAGGTTTTCTTTTCATTTTGTTGATTGTTTCCCTTGCTGTGCAAAAAAGTATTTGTTTGATATGGTGCTACTTGTTTGTTTTGGCTTTTCTTGCCTGTCATTGACTACATATTGAGTTCCAAATATCTAGACCACTGAAAAGACCATGCTATTCTTTCAGTATCATAGGTCTTTCTTTTAAAGATGTTATATTTAATATAGGAAAAATTTATTTTGAAATTAAGTTTTGGGTTATAACTGGATTGACATTGAGCTTTGTAAGTAAAGTAAATCTTCTCAGTTTATGGCAGTTCAGTATTAGAGAAGTTGATGTTTGAATCAAGAAACTCAGCAGTTGGGTCAGCATCAATCATATAATTTTAGTAAACATCATTGCTTCATGTTTCTTCAAAGAATATCTTATTCCACTTGATTCTTTCAAGTGCAATATAGATTGAATTTTGGTTCCTGCATATTTTATATATAACATTGGATAATATCTATGTAGCAGGCTATAATATTTTAACAGCAGTTAATGTTTGTACTCATAATTTCTTCAACAATAAATTGTCAAGTTAAGTGGATGATTACATAGTAATCTGTGATTTATATTTAAGTAATACTTATTTTGTGCATTATTAATGGAAAATGAATATTTGTCATTACATAGTGATTTACATTTTCATGAAAGTATTTGTATATTTAAACTGAGAACTCAACAATATTATTCAGATACCATAAACAAACAGCAGATGAAATGAATTACAGTATACAGCATCAGATTTAACCTGTGTATTTACAGCAATAGAGGACTGTTTGGCTCACATTTTCAGATATTTGTTTGTAAGTAAACTAGTCAGAAATGTAATTCTTTCTGTAAAAACACAGGTTATTTTACATATTTGACCAACAGGATCTTTTATGGCCAAACTGGATTATCCTTCATCAGTGAATTATTTCCATATATTGATTTAGTTACAATATATAGTGTCACTATCGGCTAGAAAATTGTCATAATAAATATGTAGGTTATTCATTTTTGGAGTAAAGTTATCATAAAATCTGACAATAAAAATATGTCAAAATATTGAAGTTTTCTCTGATGTGTGTTTTGCCTCATGAATGTAGAATCCTGTAATGAATAGTACTTAGTACTGTGTTGCATTCCTGCCTGCCTCTTTGGCTTGTTTCATCTCAGAGTTGTTTTCTCATGCTGCCCTATACTGAGAAAATAGTTGTTCTGATTTCACCTCTCCTGGTATCTCTATCCTCCAAATTAATCCCATGAAGTCTGTTGTAGCTATCAATGACACTTGAAGTTTAAAGCAGTACAAGAAGTAGTGATAAGGTCTATTTAGACTGTATACAGATACCTCTTAGAAGGAAGGTGATGTTTGTAGTTCTTTCATCCATGGATTTTGTAGGCAAACTCTTTGAGTAGAAATCAGAAAGTTAAATGAAGGTCTTTGCATGATGATCTTTGAATTTAATAACCAGCTTGTTGGTAACAAACAGATAGGTGAAAGTGTATGTCCCTGGCTCTGTAGATTTATCCAATCACAGGAGCACATTCTTTGCTTTTTAAAAAGATTATTTTACCCAAAGGAACAACTATCGTATGTTCTCCCCTGATCTGTGACAACTGACTGAGCACCTAAAAGGAAATCTGTTGAAGTGAAATGGACACCATGAGAAACAATGACTTGATCAGCCCTTGTCCTGACTGTCGAGGAACAGCTTACTATTTTATTCCTTTTAGTATTTTTTTGTTCTATTTAATGCCATTGGTTGAACTCTAATTAACGCACAATTATTCTTAGGCATTTAAATTTAACTGAAAAGTGATCCCTGTTAAATATAACAGTGGGAATAAGAGAGGGAGCAGATGTACAGTTCGATACATGCTCATTCAGACTTACCCCTAATGGTAGAGTTCGTAACGTACCAGGGGATTCCAATTCAATCCCATCAAGGTGGCACGTACCAGTGCCATCTCACTAGTCAAAGTGATTAATTTCTGTTCATAATTGATCATACTGAAAGGTCTAAGAGTCAAACATAAACAAGACTAGTGTCTGCTAATAATAACTGATAGAATTAAAAAGGAGTGAACTATCCAACATGGGAAGCAGGATACACAACAGACTCATAGAATGGAAGATGTCCTAAACAGCACTCTGGCCTCAGAATCAGTCCCTAAGGCATTCAGATCTGGCTAAAAAGCCCATGAGAGTATTTTAGGCATAGAAAGCCAAGACACTCTGGCAAAAAAAAAAAAAAAAAAAAAAAAAAAAAAAAAAAAAAAAAAAAAAAAAAACAAACACCTAAATGAAAGATCTCTGCGAGTGAGATCCCAGCAGAAAGAACGGGCCATCAAAGAAGGAGGTGCCTTTCTCTGAAGGGAGGAGAGAACTTCCACTTTGGCTATGGCCTTGTCTAAATAAGATGGGAGTTTGTGAACTCAAGAGGCTTCCTAGTCTTGGCAACTCGTGACAAGAGCCTCGGGTGATTACTGACGTCATAAATAAGGGTGTCAATCGTTAAATTAACAACAGGAGTCACTGTGCACCTACTCCCCATGTAGGATCTCTGTCCTTTATGTGTTGTACTATGCAAATTAATGGTAAAACTAGTACTCAAACAGTATTTTATACTTTGTGTGTCTGTGTGGGTGTGTCTGTGTGGGTGCAGTCTGTTGAAATCTTTACTTAGCATATACTAAATCGATCTTCTATATATAAAGATAATTGAAAATAAATCTTTTTGAAGAATGGGGTGGGAGAGGGAGTGGGAGATGGGATGGTTATGGGTGGGAGGGAGGTTTTTGGGGGAAAAGCCACTATAATCCAAAAGTTGTACTTTGGAAATTTATACTTATTAAATAAAAGTTGAAAAAAGATTATTTTATTTTAAAGACAGCGTTACTGAGAGAAAGAGAGGGAGATCCAGGAGGAGAGATCTTTCATCTGCTGTTTCACTCCCCAAATGGCTGCAATGGCCAGGTCTGGTGGGCCAGCCTGAAGCCAGGAGCCAGGAACTTATTTTGGGTCTTGCATGTGGGTGGCAAGGGCCCAAGGACTTGGGCTGTCTTCCACTGCTTTCCTAAGTCATTGGCAGGGAGCTTCATTGGAAGTGGGGTAGCCAGAACAGAAGCCAGCGCCCATCTGGGATACTGGCTTAAGAGGTGGTGGACTTTTACCTGCTACACCACAACAATGGCCCCATAAGCCACACTAATTCTTGATTTCTGTGTTATGTGGCCTAAAGTACAAGTGCATGATACATATGTCATGTTTGGCAGGGACCTGTGAAATCACCTACCTCCATCTCCTCTCCCGTGCAGCTTCCTTATTCCCTTTCTAGCTTTCTGGCTCACCTATCATCTATTAAGGGTTTCTACTGATGGGCTCTTGAATAGCTCATTTCATTTCAGGGGCTCAGGTCTAATTACCAGAAATATTCTCCATAAATTAGATCCTCTTAATTGTTAGCTATTTAATTACTGATTTTCTTATAATTTCAATTTTCAGTTATTCAAATTAGTTTTTCTGGAACTGTACAAACTTTGATCTTTGAGTGTTTTTATTAGAGCTGATATTAAAGTACATATTCATCTATAAATAAGTTAATAGAAGCAGGATATATAGAATTGCAGAACTTCAGAATTGGAAGGAAATTTCTTCATTTTTATTTGTATTTTTATAAATTTATATATATATATTTCTATATTTGCTTTTATTTCTTCATTTGCTCCTTCCCTCAGAGATAAGTATTGTATTTCTCTTATTTTAAATATCAAAAGGCTCTTCTAGCATGTGAAGTAAAAATTTGATTGCTTTAAAGTACCACTGAGGAAGTTGATGTGTTTACCTTAGTTTGAAAATTACATACTGTATATATGTTTCAAAACTTCAAGTGGTACCCCATATTGTACATTTTTTGTGTCATTTAAGCATTCTAAAAATTTAAACAAGAAGATACTTGTTCAAGGCATTTAGTCTAGTATGCAGTGATGTTGATCAGTATGCACTGAACACAGTGGATGTGAAAAGGAAATAATTGAGCTAATTGTCTTCAGGGAATCCATGTTGCAGATTTCTTCTGCAATTTGCCATTCTCTGTCCTACGCTGCCTCTCCTCTTCCTCTTTCAAGTTCCTTTTTATGTTTTCACAAGAGAGGGATAAAGAGCAAATCAGAATTTAAATTGGAAAGATTCTCATGGGAACTCTACATATACCCTTTTTTCTTGCCTTTTAAAACAAGCTCTTTCTCTTTACTTCATGAACAATTTGGATTTGGTTTGAATAAATCATTGTTTTTGTGGTTCTACTAGCATGCTAACCAAAGCAGAGTGAGGGTACTTGCTAGATAGATAATTCTAATGGCAAAATGCATGTGGGTTGGGCCAAATGTGGTGAGGACTGCATATGGATTGGTGACGTCTGATAAAATAGACCATTTCCCACAACTATCCTGGATGAGTAGTATGATTGACAAAGAGTTTGAAAAGAATGACAATCCACGAGATTAATAACTAAGCCTAAGTCGGCTTTGTGGGGCCTATGGATGTCCTTATAGGAAACAAAGAGGTTTCAAGGCCCCCAAAAGCTTTACTTATCTCTCAAATCTGTACCTTAGAATAATTCTCATGAGACATTTGGTAGCAAAATTGGAATCGTGGTAAAAGGAAATCCTTATAGTTTTTCTTTTTTCTCTGATGCTTGCCAAACCTTTCAGTTATCTTGTATCTGTATTTAACAGTAAGCACTTCAGGAAGAAAAATCCACAAATGTTAATGGAATATCTATGGCATCTTCTTGTAGGAAAATAATCAAATCTAAGAGAAAATTCCTAACTTTTAGTAACTTGTAAGCTAGCTAGTGATAGAAGGATGAGAAAATCAAGTGCAAAAAAGCTGTTCAGGCTCAACATGTTTTCATAAAGGCAAAAAAGGAACAATTACCTAAAATTTTATATAGAATACATTAGAATAATAGGAATTTTAAATATGACATTCCATTACCTCCACACACTAAGCATTCTAATAATAATGTGAGCTTTTTTTTAACCTCCAAATGGCATTTTCGGTTCTTATCTTTCTCCTGTATGGAATTTTCCTTTTTCATTCCTGCTGGATTGGGATTGGATCATGTTGAAGCCAGGAGCTTGGAACTGAATATGGGTTTCCCACATGTACAGTAGCGACTCAACTACTTGAGCCATTACTTCTATTCCAGGGCACACATTAGCAGGAAGCTGTGGCAGAACTGGACTCAGGACTGAAAATCTGGTACTTCAAGAGTGGATGCACACGTCCCAAACAACAGCTTAACTGCTGTGCCAAATGTTCACTCCCACCTCGGCACTGTTTGCTTTTATGTTTTGTGCTTGGTGTTCATGCAGATATGATATGTGGATTTATGTCATTTTTTTCTAGCAAACTTTAAAGTTATGAGGGCTTTGTTTATTCAAATATTTTTTCCTGCTCACTGACCCTTTTTTCTTGTACTCCAGTTATATTTTTGTTAGAATGCCTGATATTGATCCACAGATCACTCATCTGTTTATTTTCTGTGTACTTTGGATGGTTTCTATCACTGTCTTAAATGACTGACATTTTATCTTATAGTATCTATTATGATATTAATGCATTTTACATTTCAGAAATTATGTTTTTAAATTTATAAGAGTTTAATTTTGCCTTTCTTTTCTATTTCTTCCCTCAGTAAGTTCATGTTTTTCTTTTCTTTCTTTTTTTTAAACTTTAATTTAGTAAATATAAATTTCTAAAGTACAGTTTATGGGTTAAATGGTTTTCCTCCCCATAACTTCCCTCCCACCCGCAACCCTCCCATCTCCCGCTCCCTCTCCCATTCCATTCACATCAAGATTCATTTTCAATTATCTTTATATACAGAAGATCAATTTAGTATATATTAAATAAAGATTTCATCAGTTTGCACCCACACAGAAGACAAAGTGTAAAATACTGTTTCAGTACTAGTTATAGCATTACTTCACATTGGACAACACATTAAGGACAGATCCCACATGAGAAGTAAGTACACAGTGACTCCTGTTGTTGACTTAACAATTTGACACTTTTGTTTATGGCATCAGTAATCTCCCTAGGCTCTAGTCATGAGTTGCCAAGGCTATGGAAACCTTTTGAATTCGCCGACTTTGATCTTATTCCTACAGGGTCATAGTCAAAGTAGTTCTCTCCTCCCTTCAGAGAAAGGTACCTCCTTTGATGGCCCTGTTCTTTCCACTGGGATCTCACTCACAGAGATCTTTCATTTAGGTGGTTTTTTGTTGTTGTTGTTTTTGTTTTTGTTTTGTTGTTGTTGTTTGTTTGTTTTTGCCAGAGTGTCTTGGCTTTCCATGCCTAAAATACTCTCATGGGCTCTTCAGCCATATCCGAATGCCCTAAGGGCTGATTCTGAGGCCAGAGCGCTATTTAGGACATCTGCTATTCTAGAGTCTGCTGTGTATCCTGCTTCCCATGATGGATAGTTCTCTCCCTTTTTGATTCTATCAGTTAGTATTAGCAGACACTAGTCTTGTTTGTATGATCCCTTTGACTCTTAGACCTATCAGTGTGATCAATTGTGAACTGAAATTATTTGGACTAGTGAGATGGCACTGGTACATGCCACCTTGATGGGATTGTATTGGAATCCCCTGGCATGTTTCTAACTGCACCATTTGGGTCAAGTCCAATTGAGCATGTGCCAAATTGTACATCTCCTCCCTCTCTTATTCCCACTCTTATATTTAACAGGGAACCCTTTTCAGTTAAAATTTAAACACTTAAGAATAATTGTGTGTTAATTACAGAGTTCAACCAATAGTATTAAGTAGAACAAAAAAAATACTAAAAGAGATAAAGTATTATATTGTACGTCAACAGTCAGGACAAAGGCTGATCAAGTCATTGTTTCTCATAGTGTCCATTTCACTTCAACAGGTTTCCCTTTTGGGTGCCCGCTGGTGTCTTGGGCTATTGAGGTTCAGCTCACCTCGCATTCCAGCACTGGTGCGTTGATTCTGCCACTGGTGTCCCGAACCATGGGCTCCCACGCTCTCCACTCAGGTCCACTGTGAATCACTAGTTCCGGAAGAGTTTCCTCTGCTATTTCTTCCCCTACTCTTCCTTGAACCTGCAGTATCTCCACTTTTATTAAACTGTCTCTTCCTGGACTATCAGTGTGCTCCCTTCCTATTCCGCCATCTTGCCGCTCTCTCCCAGGTCTTATCCTCCTTTCTTGAAATACGAAATGCTTTTAACATCTTTGCTAATTTTTCATCTCTGTTTTTGGGTCAGTTTCGATTGGCAGATATTTCCTCTTAATATGAATGAGTTTTCTGCCTATCTGGCTGTTTTTCTAAACAGACATGTATTTATTTGAAAGTCAGAATTACTGAGAGAGAGGGCGATACAGAAAGCGAGCAAGAGTGTGAGAGAGATCTTCCATCCGCTAGTTCATTTTCCAAATGGCACAATAGCCAGGACTGGGCCAGGCCGAAAAGAACCAAAAGCTTCTTCTGGACTTGGGCCATCTTCTGCTGCTTTCCCAGGTGCATTAGCAGGGAGTAGGATTTGAAGTAGAGCAGTAGGAACACGAAATGGCATCCATATGGGATGCTAGCACTGCAGAGAGTACCACAGCACTGGCTTCCTGCCTGGCCATATTTTATTTTATTTTATTTTAGTATGTATGTATGAATGTATGTAATTTTTTTATTTTTTTAACTTTTATTTAATGAATATAAATTTCCAAAGTACAGCTTATGGATTACAATGGCTTTCCCCCCATAACGTCCCTCCCACCCACAACCCTCCCCTTTCCCTCTCCCTCTCCCCTTCCATTCACATCAAGATTCATTTTCCATTCTCTTTATATACAGAAGATCAGTTTAGCATATATTAAGTAAGGATTTCAACAGTTTGCTCCCACACAGAAACATAAAGTGAAAAATACTGTTTGAGTACTAGTTATAGCATTAAATCTCAATGTACAGCACACTAAGGACAAAGATCCTACATGAGGAGTAAGTGCACAGTGACTCCTGTTGTTGACTTAACAAATTGACACTCTTGTTTATGGCCTCAGTAATCACCCTAGGCTCTTGTCATGAGCTGCCAAGGCTATGGAAGCCCCCTGAGTTCACCGACTCTGATCATATTTAGACAAGGCCATGGTCAAAGTGGAAGTTCTCTCCTCCCTTCAGAGAAAGGTACCTCCTTCTTTGATGACCCGTTCTTTCCACTGGGATCTCACTCGTGGAGATCTTTCATTTAGGTTTTTTTTTTTCCCCCAGAGTGTCTTGGCTTTCCGTGCCTGAAATACTCTCATGTGCTTTTCAGCCAGATCAGCAAGCCTTTAGGGCTGATTCTGAGGCCAGAGTGCTGTTTAGGACATCTGCCATTCTATGGGTCTGCTGTGTATCTCACTTCCCATGTTGGATCATTCTCTCCCTTTTTGATTCTATCAGCTAGTATTTGCAGACACTATTCTTGTTTATGTGATCCCTTTGGTTCTTAGTCCTATCATTATGATCAATTGTGAATGGAAATTGATCACTGGGACTAGTGAGATGGCATTGGTACATGCCACCTTGATGGGATTGAATTGGAATCCCCTGGTATGTTTCTAATTCTACCGTTTGAGGTAAGTCAGCTTGAGCATGTCCCAAATTGCACATCCTTTCCCTCTCTTATTCCCACTTATATTTAACAGTGACCACTTTTCAGTTAAGTTTCAGCACTTAAGAAGAATCGTGTATTGATTACAGTATTCAACCAAAAGTATTAAGTAGAACAAACAAAAAAAATACTAAGAGGGATAACATATTAAGTTGTTCATCAACAGTCAGGGTGAGGGCTGATCAAGTCACCGTTTCTCATAGTGTTCATTTCACTTTAACAGGTTTCCTTTTTGGTGCTCAGTTAGTTGTCACCTATCAAGGAGAACATGTGGTATTTGTCCCTTTGGGATTGGCTTATTTCACTCAGCATAATGTTTTCCAAATTCCTAACAGGGATCACTTTTCAGTTAAAATTTAAACACCTAAGAATAATTGTTTGTTAATTACAGAGTTTGTAAATTATTTTTTAAGGAATACAAATTTCATAAATGAAATTTGGGAATATAGTTATTCATCCCACCATACTGCCCTCCCATCCACACTCCAACCTCTCCTCCTCATCCCTTTCCCCTCACCAGTCTCATTTTCCATTAAGATTCATTTTCAATTAATTTTGTACACAGAAGACCATCTCTATACTAAGTAAAGATTTCAGCAATTTACTAACACATGCACATACACAAAAAACTGTTTGAGAACAAGTATTACAGTTGACTCTTGTAATACAAATCATTGAGGACAGAGGTCCTGTATGGGGAGTTAGTGCACAGTGACTCCTGTTGTTAATTTAACAATTAACATTGGTAGGTATGACATCAGTGTATGAACTTCATATCCTGCTACTTTACCAAACTCTTCTGTAAGTTCCAATAGTCTCTTTATTTTATTTATTTATTTATTTATTTATTTATTTATTTATTTTGACAGGCAGAGTTAGACAGTGAGAGAGAGAGAGATAGAGAGAAAGGTCTTCCTTTTCCGTTGTTTCACCTCCCGATGGCCGCTGCGGCCGGCACACCGCGCTGATCCGAAGCTGGGAGCCAGGTGCTTCCTCCTGGTCTTTCATGCAGGCGCAGGGCCTAAGCACTTGGGCCATCCTCCACTGCCCTCTCGGGCCACAGCAGAGAGCTGGACTAGAAGAGGAGCAATGGGGACAGAATCTGGCGCCCCAACCGGGACTAGAACCTGGTGTGCTGGTGCCGCAGGCAGAGGATTAGCCTATTGAGCTGCGGCGCCGGCCTCCAATAGTCTCTTAGTGTGGTCTTTCGCATCCCCTGTATATAGAATCATATCATCCACAAATAGGGATAGTTTGACTTCCTCCTTCCCAATTTGTATGCCTTTTTTTTTTTTTTCTTGCCTAATGGCTCTGGCTAAAACTTCCAGGACTGTATTGAATAGCAATGGTGAGAGTGGGCATCCCTGTCTGGTACCAGATCTCAGTGGGAATGCTTCCAACTGTTCCCCATTCAACTGGACACTGGCTGTGGGTTTGTCGTAAATTGCCTTGATTGTGTTGAGGAATGTTCCTTCTATACCCAGTTTACTTAGAGTTTTCATCATGAAGGTTTGTTGTGTTTTATCAAATGCTTTCTCTGCATCTATTGAGATAATCATATAGTTTTTGTTCAGTTTGTTGATGTTGTATATCACATTGATTGATTTGCAAGTATTGAATCATCCATGCATACCAGGGATAAATCCCACTTGGTCCAGGTGGATGATCTTTCTGATGTGTTGTTGGATTTGATTGGTTAGAACTTTGCTGAGGATTTTTGCATCTATGTTCATCAGGGAAATTGGCTTTTAATTCTCTTTCTCTGTTGAATCTTTTTCCGGTTTAGGAATTAAGGTGATGCTGGCTTCATAGAAAGAATTTGGGAGGATTCCCTCCCTTTCAATTGTTTTAAATAACTTGAGAAGAATTGGAGTTAGTTCTTTTAAATGTCTGGTAGAATTCAGCAGTGGAGTAATCTGGCCCTGGGCTTTTCTTTGTTTGGAGGGCCTTTATTATTGATTCGATTTCTGTCTTGGTTATGGGTCTGTTTGTTTAGGTTTTCTTTGTCTTCATTTCTTTGTCTCCATTTTGTATCGGACATTAGATGTTGTGAATTATAAATTGCTGCTGCTGATATCATTTTCCTTTTCATACAATTGGATTTTTGTGCTATCGTGCAGTAAAGTTACTTTGTGTTAGACAAGATGGTTTGAGGTTTGTTTCAATTTTTTAATGCTTCTTTCTAGAGCTAATGTTTCCCCACTATGTTGTCAAGACACTTCTGAAGATTTTACCCATGGCTCATCTATTATAAGATCTTCCCAGTCTGCCTGGTGAATGTACAAATTATTTATAATCCTGTGTGCTTAGGAGATGGTCCTCACCTTTGCAGGGATTTTTCTGTACTGTGTAGTTTGCTCAGCAATGGACTCCAAAAGATCCCTCTGGATATTTTTAGAGCTTTCTTTTTGCTGTGGCTCTGTCCTCTCCTATACTCCATCCTACAAATTCCAGTAGTCTTGGTTTTCCTGAGCTGTTACATTTGTCTCCTCAGCTTAGCAAGTCCACCCAACTCTAGTTTTCTTGTCTACCCTTCCACTTACACATCTGCCCTCACTACAGCCTGGAACCTGCTTCCTGGGACATAGACATGTTCAATAGTGGGGCTCTACTTTCTGGTTTCCTTTATTTATTGGGTCATAGTACTGTCTTACTCTTTGCCCAATGTATGAAATTTATAATTTTATATATTTTGTCTGAGTTTCTAGTTGCTTAAGGTAGGAAGGCAAAACTAGTGCATGTTATACCATTTGTCTAGCAAAATCTTTGTTTTTAGAAATATTGGGGCAAATGCTGTGACATAGTGAGTTACCTGAGATGCTGTATCCCATTTGAGCACTGGTTCGATTTCCAACTGCTTGGCTTCCAGTTCAGCTCCCTGCTAATGCACCTGGGAAAGCAGCAGCAGATGACCCAAGTACTTGGGCCCCTGCCCCTTTTGTTGTAGAGCTGGATGAAATCCAGACTCCTGGCTTTGGCCTGGCCCAGTCCCAGCCATTTCAGCCACTTGAGGAGTAGGTGAATGGATAGAAGATCTCTGTTTCTGTTTTTCCCACTTTCTGCCTTTCAAATAAATAAATAAAAGAAATATATAGTTTCTGGTAAATTGTTTTGATTAGATCAGCTACTATATTACTCGGTCATGGAAATCATTGAAGCTTGTTTTAGGGCCTGTATGCTTCTTGTTTCTGTTGCATCAATTACTACAATATGTGTTGAGATTCACAATGTGATCATGATTGGCCTTTATCTCTTTATATTACCCTTTAGTATTTTACTTTTTATACTTAGAGCACATGTTCTTAGAATTATGTTCTTAGCTTACATTAAACTTGATATTCTTCCTTCTTCCTCATGGATTGAACCTTTTGAAATACCAGTGGCCATCTTTATCGCCATTAATGTTTTTTGCCTACAAGTCTGTACTGACTGCTATTAACATAACTTTTTATTCTTGTAGCAATATCATTTTTTATTGTTACTTTCAAATTTGCTCTATATGTTTAAAATAATTATTTTTTTCTGCAAATTTTATTTATCTGTCTCTGATCTGGTATGGTTCATCTTTTAGTAAAGGCATTTAATCCATTTATGTTAAATATAATTACTGATGTATTGATTTTAAATTTCAGCCCTGATGTGCTTTATTTTTATTCTACTTGGTCTGTGTTCCTTTGTTCCTTTTCTGACTTTTATTTTTAAGTACCAGTTATTTTTATTATAAAATTATACATGAAATAAAACAGTAAGTAAGTACTGCAATGTAAAAATGTAAATAGTATCAAACAATGCAGTAGGTTAAGTAGACACTTGGGATACCCACATTCCACATTAGAGTGCCACCTCCACTTCCTGATTCAACTTCCTGATGATGTCTCTGGAAACAGTTGATGGCTCAAGTGCTTGTGTCTCTTCCACATATGTAGGAGATTGGGATGCAGTTCCTGGCTCCTGGCTTCAGGCTGGCCCACCCCTGGCTGTTACAAGCATTTGAAGAGTGGAATAGCAGATGGAATATCTCTCTCCCTCTCCATCTCTCTTTTTCTCTGACTTGTCTTCTCTCTGTCCCTCTGCTTTTCACATAAATAAATCTTCAAGAAACAGTGTGAAGTAAGATATTAATGTTTTCAAGAGAAAAAGTGCAAAAGAAAAAAGCTTGTTACATTATATGAAATTATATATCTTTTAGACATGTGTTGCTTGAATTATCACGAAGATTTTTCTTAGCTTTAAAACAATGACTTCCATTAAACTTAAATCAGCTATTAAATATTATTGAAAATTACAAATGCATACAGATCTATAATCACAAGTTATTACTGGAATCTTGACATATTAAGAAATCTATAGTTATAGGATATACAAACTATATGAAAATACTAATCAGACACTGGTTTATTAAATAAAAATTGGCTTCTAATATGGTATAAAATAATAAATAGAACTTTAAGTTTATATGTGTTTTCATGCCAGATGAGTTTTGTCAACTCATTTTTTTTTTTTTTTTGACAGGCAGAGAGAGACAGAGAGAAAGGTCTTCCTTTTTCTGTTGGTTCACCCCCCAAGTGTCTGCTACGGCTGGTGCTCTGCACTGATCCGAAGCCAGGAGCCAGGCACTTGCTCCTGGTCTCCCATGCGGGTGCAGGGCCCAAAGACCTGGACCATCCTTCACTGCACTCCTGAGCCACAGCAGAGAGCTGGACTGGAAGAGGAGCAACCGGGACAGAATCTGGCACCCCAACTGGGACTAGAACCTGGGGTGCCGGCGCCGCAGGCAGAGGATCAGCCTATTGAGCCATGGTGCCGGCCATCAACTCACTTTTAAAACCAAGCAAGTTGCAATTTTTTTTATATTTTTTTCACCTTATTTCAGTGGTCAAATAATAATTGAATAAACACGTAAATGGGGCATAGTGTGATGTTTTGATATAAGTATACATTGTGGGAGAATAAGTCAATTAGCATATATGTCACCTGAAATATCATTTTTTGGTGATGGAAACATTTGAAATCTACTCTTAGCAAGTTTGAAGTATACAGAACATTATTATTAGCTGTAGTCATCATGCTGTGTATTAGGTCTCAAAAACTCATTTTTCTTGTCTATTTTATACTTTGTACCTTTTCATTGCCATCTTCCCATCACCTCTCACCTTCTGACTTATAGCCATCATTGTATTCTCAGCTTCCGTGATACTTTTTGACTTTTTCAGATTCCACATGTAAATGAGACCACACATTTATCATTCTGTATCTGGTTTATTTCACTTAAAATGATATCTCCTGTGATTATCCATATTGTTGCAAATGACAGAATTTCCTTCTTCTTGAGGACTGGATAATATTCCATTGTTTGTATATTCCATCTTTTCTTTTTCATTCATCATTGGACATTTATGTTTAATCTATATATTGGTTATTGTGAATAACATTACGAAGAACACATGAGTGCAGTATTTGTTCAACATATTGATTTTATTTATTTTGGATAGATCTAATAGAGTTTCTGGGTCATATAGTATCCTGTAGATTCCCAACAATATTTTTAGATTTCTAATTTCCTCTTCTTTTGTTTGGTTTGACTGTATACTTTCCTGTGCTCTGCCTTCTAAGTCCAATATTCTCTCTTCTGCTTCACTGACTCTGTTTTTAAGGCTCTCTAATGTGTTTGTCATTTGATCTTTTGAATTCTTCATTTCAATTTCTCTTCACTATCACACTTTCCTGTTCTACTAGTTTCTGCATTTCATTTTGATTCCTCCTTCAGATTTCATTTTCTCGAAGGAGATTTTCTATCCTGTCCAGTAAGGATTTCTGAAGTTCAAGAATTTGTTTTTGATAACTTCTAAATGTTCTTATCATAAATTTTTTGAAATCTGTATCTTGCATTTCTTCTATCTCATCATCTTCATAATCTTGGCTTGGGGTGTCTTGTTCATTTGGGGGTGTCATAATGTCTTCCTTGTTCTTATTTCCTCTGCTTCTGCGTTTGTTGCTTGGCATTGTGGAGATATTCTTCTTCCATCGCTGTGGTGTTTTTTCTTGTTATACTATGCCTATATTAAGTGGACTGTCTGCTTTTGATGGAGCCTTAGAGGCTTGAGATGGGTGTGGCCAGAGAGTTCTGTTTGGTTCTTCAGGGTTAAGGGTGTGCCAAAGGTGACACAACCAGGTTAGGCATTGGTAAATCTCTCTCCCTCTCCCTCTCCCTCAAGAATGTGTTACATACAGAAATGCAGAAAGATAGCTTTCATTATGAAAGAATGTGAAGAAAGAAAATATCTCAGCAAAAGTACAAAGTAAATCCAAAGTAAATAATAGCAGTATTTATGGAAAAATAACTGGGCCAAGTCATTGCTTATCAATAATAATCTTGAATGTAAATGGAGTCAACTCTCCAGTTAAAAGATACAGGCTGGCTGAATGGATTAAAAACAATATCCGTCTATTTGCTGCCTTTGGTAAACATACCTTGCCAACAAAGATATATGCAGACTGAAAGTGGAAGGGTACACAAAAAATATTCCATGCTAATGGAAAGCAAAAAATAGCCTTCCTGTTATCATTCAAACTAGACTTTAACACAAAAACTGTTAAAGAGCCAAAGAAGGGCACTATGTAATGATTAAGGGATCAATTCAACAGGAAGATGTGATTGAACAACATGCTCCTGAATGAACAGTGGGCCATAGAAGAAATGGAAAGAGAAATCAAAAAATTTCTGGAAACAAATGAAGATGACAATCTAACATATCAAAACTTATGGAATACAACAAAAGCAGTGTTAAGAGGGATGTTTTTAGGAATTGGTGCCTACATCAAGAAATTGGAAAGGTACCAAATAATGAGCTATTGATGCATGCCAATAACAGGCAAAACCCGAACTTAGGAGGAGGAAAGAAATAATTAAAATTAGAGAAGAAATCAAGAAAATCTAAACCAAAAACAATACAAAAATCAGTGAAACAAAAAACTGTTTTTTTTTTGAAAAAATAAAATTGAAACACCATTAGCACAACACCAAAAAAAAAAAAAGAGGGAGAAGAAGACCCAAATCAATAAAATCAGAGATGAAAAAGGAAATGTAATAATGTATACCACATGTATAAAAAGAATCATCAGAAATTACTACAAAGAGCCATGTGCCAACAAATTGGAAAACCTAGAAGAAATGGATTGATTCCTGGACAAATGCAATCTACCTAAATTGAGCCATGAAGACATACAAATCCTAAGCATACCAATAACCAAGACAGAAATTGAATCAGTAATAAAGACCCTCCCAAGAAAGAAAAGCCCAGGACAGGACAGCTTCACTGCTGAATACTACCAGGCATTTAAGGAAGAACTAATTCTAATTCTTCTGAAGCTAGTCAAAACAATTGAAAAGGAATGGATCCTCCCAAACTCCTTCTGTGAAGCCAACATCACCTTAATTCCTAAACCTGAGAAAGATACAACAGAGAAAGAGAACTACAGGTCAATTACCGTGATGAACATAGACGCAAAAATCCTCAACAAAATTCTAGCCAAACAAATCCAACAACACACCAGAAAGATCATTCACCCGGAAAAGGTGGGATTTATCAGTGGTATGCAGGGATGGTTCAACATTTGTTTATTTATTTGACAGTTAGAATCACAGACAGTGAGAGAAACAGAGACAGAGAGCAAGAGCGAGAGAGAGAGAAAGGTCTTCCTTCCATTGGTTCACTCCCCAGATGGTTGCAATGAATGGACCTGCACTGATCAGAAGCATCTTCCTGGTCTCCCATGCGGGTGCAGGGGCCCAACCACATGGGCCATCCTCCACTTGCTTTCCCAGGCCACAGCAGAGAGCTGGACTGGAAGAGGAGCAACCGGGACTAGAACTGGTGACCATATGGGATGCTGGCACTGCAGGTGGATGATTAGCCTAGAGTGCCACAGCGCCGACCCCTGGTTCAGCATATGTAAATCAGTAAATATGGTACATCACTTTAACAAACTGAACAAAAACAGGATTTTCTCAATAGATGCAGAGAAAGCATTTGATCAAATACAACATCCTTTCATGATGAAAACCTTAGGTAAATTGGGTGTAGAAGGAACATTCCTCAAGGCAATCCAGGCAATTTATTACAAACCCACAGTAAGTATTTATTAAATGGAGAAGTGTTGGAAGCATTCCTCTAAGATTCAGGACCAGACAAGGTTACCCACCATCACCATTGCTATTTAGTATAGTCCTAGAAGCTTTAACCAGAGACATTAGGCAAGAAAAAGACATCAAAACAATACATATTGGAAAGGAGGAAACTGAACTATCCCTTTTGCCGATGATATGATTCGATATATGTGGGATCCGAAAGACTCTACTGAGAGAATATTGGAACTCATAAGAGAGTTTGTAAAGTTGCAGGGTATAAAATTAACAAAAATCAATAGCCTTTGATATAGAAAATGCCATGGGTGAGCAAGAACTTCTAAGATTAAGGTACCTTGGAATAAATTTAATCAGTGATGTCAAAGATGTCTTCAGTGAAAATTGTAAAACTTTAAAGTAATAGAAGAAGATACAAAAAATGGAAAAATCTTCCATTTTCATGAATTGGAAGAATCAATATCATCAAAATGTACATACTACTGAAAGCAATTTACAGCTTCAAAATACCAACAAAATTCTTCTCAGATCTAGATAAAATTGATGTTAAATTCATGTGGAAATAAAAGAGACCCTAAATAGCTAAAGCAGTCTTACAAAACAAAAACAAAGTCAGAGGTATGACAATGCCAGATTTCAATAAATACTACATGGAAGTTCTAATCATAATTGCCTGGTACTCACACAAAAACAGACATATAGACCAGTGGAACAGAACACAAACTCCAGAAATCAATCCATACATCTAGAAGCAACTTATTTTTGACAAAGTAACTAAACTCATTCCCTTGAGTAAGGACAGTCTCTTTAACAAGTGGTGCTGGGAAAACTGGATCTCCACATGCAGACGTATGAAACTAGACCCTCTCTTTACACAATAACCCAACAACAGAGTCTGTCCCAGTTGCTCCTCTTCAAGTCCAGCACTCTGCTGCGGCCTGGGAAGGCAGTGGAGGATGGCCCACCCTGCACCCGCATGGAAGACCAGGAAGAGGCACCTGGCTCCTGGATTCAGATCAGTGCAGCACGCTGGCCGCAACACACCAGCTGTAGTGGCCATTTTGGGGGTGAACCAATGGAAAAGGAAGACCTTTCTCTCTTTTGCTGTCTCTCTCACTGTCTAACTCTGCCTGTCAAAAGAATGGATCAGAGTCCTAAATCTATGACCTAATACCATCAAATTACTAGAGAACACTGGGAAAACTCACAAGACATTGGTGTAGGCAAAAACTTCTTGGAAAAGACCTCAGAAACAGGCAATCAAAGCCAAAATAGACAAATGAAGCTTCTGCACTGCAAAACAAACAAACAAACAAACAAAAAACAAAAAACACACACACACTCAGCTAAGTGAAGGGACAACTGAGAATGGGAGAAAATATTTGAAAGCTATGCAACTGAGAAAGGGTTAATATCCAGAATCTCTAAGGAGTTCATGAAATTCAACAACATAGCAAACAATTCAGTTAATAAATGGGCAAACGACTTGAAAAGACATTTTTCAAGAGAGGACATTCAAATTGCCAAGAGGCACATAACAAAATGCTCAGGATCACAAGCCATCAGGGAAATGCAAATCAAAAACCACAATGTTTCACCTCACCTCAGTTAGAATGGCTGTCGTACAAAAATCAACAAACAACAAATGCTGCCGAGGATGTGTGGTATAAGGTACCCTAATCCACTGTTGGTAGGAATCTAAACTGTTCTAGCCTCTGTAGAAGACAGTTTGGAGATACCTTAGAAATCTGAATATAGGCCTACTATATGAAGCATCCATCCAACTCTGGGAATTTACCCAAAGGAAAATAAATCAGCTCATGAAAGAGTGATCTGTACCCCTGCATTTATTGGAGCTCAAGTCCTGATAGCTAAGATTTGTAATCAACCCAGATGTCCATCGTTTATAGTCTGGATGAAGAAATTTTGTTAAATATTCACTATGGGATACTACACAGTGATTAAAAAATGAAATCCTATCATTTGCAACAAAATGGATGCACCTGGAAACCATTATACTTAGTGAAATAAGGCAGTCCCAAAAAGAAAAATGCCATATGTTCTCCGTGATCTGGGATAACAGATAGAGTACCTAAAAGGTAATCCATAGGAGTGAAATTGACACTTTTGAGATACTATGTTTTTTAACAGTCCTTGTCTTTACTGTTGACAAACAGTATTTTTTTTTTTCATACTATTTGCTGAACTCTTTACTTAGTGTTGGGTTAGTCTTGTAAGTATATAAAGTTAACTAAAATATATCTTGTAAATAGTAATGGGAATAGGGGAAGGAGGAGTGAAAAGGATGAGAGCATGGTTATGAGGGAAGTAGGGTGAATCAGTATATATGAAATGCTAGAAATTTCTATATAAAAATTATTTTATATATAAAAAACCTAATATGTATTACAAAAAATAAAGAAAATGATAAGCATAGATTTTCAGTGTCTAACTGTACCTGACTAGTTTGATTATTTTTTTAACTCCATGATCTTGTGCATGATTTTTATCTTTTCATGTTTAGAAAAGATAAAATGTGCTGGACATTTTGTTTGAAAAGTATTTGTTGGAATAATTTAAAACTGAGGATAATATTCTTTTCTTCTGAAGAGTGGTGTTAACTGTGTAGGGTGTCCTTACTCTAAGCCTACAACCTGATATTGTATGAAATACTGAGATAAAAAAGAAAGCCGTACCAGAGACTGGACTTCAGGTTTGGTTTATTTTTTATCACTATTCCTTGAATATTTCTCAGTTCCCTGCATTGGATAGGTTCTGAACTCTAAATTTTCCTCATTAGCTCCGAGAAACTTCCAAAGACGTTAACTACATCATACAGATCAGTAAATGTTCCTGATATCTGCCCTGCAATTCCTATTACCATGATAATCTTTGAAACTTTAAATAATATTTTAATAAAATGTTTTACCAGCTTTTGTATGTGTGTGGTTTTTTTTCCAAGTGGGTGATCTAATTTTGCTTGATTTAATTACTCTCTGGAATGGTAGGCTAAGCCTCCACCTGTGGCACCAGCATCCCATATAGATGCTTGTTCATGTAGTGGTTGTTCCTCTTCTGATCCAGCTCTTTGCTTATGGCCCGGGAAAATAGAGGAAGGTGGCCCAAGTGCTTAGATCCATGCGTCTATGTGGGAGGTCCAGAGGAAACTCCTGGATCCTGGCTTTGGATTGGCCTACCTCAGGCCATTGCAGCCACTTGGAGAGTGAACCAGCTGATGGAAGACCTCGCTTCCTTTTTCTTTATCTCCCATTCTATAAGTCTGCCTCTTAAATGCATGAATAAAATATTTAAGAAAAAAGGCACTTCATCAGTAACGTATAAGGGGAATGGGAAAATTGTTAAGGGGAGGTGAGAGAGGGTGGGGGAACAAATTGAGTAGAAAGCATCAGAACATTTCTGCTGTGGATAATGGCAGACTAATTGAATCAATCAGCCCTGGCTCTGATGGAGTGCCTTTTTGCAGAAGAGTATAGGGGAAATAAACTTTCTGATTCTTGCATGTCCTTATTTTGCTTTCACACTTGATTGGTAGCTTTATGGTGTCTGGAATTCTAGATTGAAACACATTTTATTCTCAGATTTGTGATGATATTATTTATATTTCACTGTTTTTAATATTTTTATTGCTGATGAAATGATTAAGATCATTACATTTTTGTTCTTTGGAATACAAGTCATGTTTTGTTTCCTAGGAATATTAGTTCCAGGAAGGTCTACTTAATATAAATTCATTTAAAATAAATTACCCTGGGGTAATTTTATTTTATGATAAAAAGCAAATGATAGGGGCCACCATTGTGGCATAGCAGGTTAAGCCATCATCTGCTATGATGGCATCCCATATGAGTGCCAGTTGATGTCCTGGCTGCCCCATTTCTGATCCACTTCCTGCTAATGTTCCTGGGAAAGCAGTGGAGGATTATCCAAGTACTTGGGCCCCTACACCCACATATGAGACCCAGATGAAGTTCCTCAGCCCTAACCATTGTGGCCATTTGGAGAGTAAATAGTGAATGGAAGATACTCTCCCTCTCCCACCTCTTTCCCTTCTCCTCCCCCTCCCACTCTTCCTCCCTAACTCTGCCTTTCAAATAAATAAATAAGCTATAAAAAACCAAAATAGCAAAAAAAGACAGCATGTAATAGTTTTCAAGTTTATACTTCATTTTCTATCAGAATCATAGTCAATTTGCAAAAATTTTCAAGACTTTTCCCAAGGAGCTATCTTGAGTCCTTTGATTTTTGTAAAAGATTTATTTATTTTAAAGGCAGAATTACAGAAAGAGAGAAAAATAGAGGGAAAAAGATCATCCACAGACTC
This sequence comes from Oryctolagus cuniculus, assembly GCF_051225735.1. Lineage (NCBI taxonomy): Eukaryota > Metazoa > Chordata > Mammalia > Lagomorpha > Leporidae > Oryctolagus > Oryctolagus cuniculus. Next base: position 37,144,175 of record NC_142878.1, read on the forward strand.
CCCAAATGGCCATAACTGCCAGGGCCGGGTCAGGTCCAATCTAGGAGCTTGGAATTCCATCTGCATCTCCTATATGTGTTGCAGTGTCACAGGCACTTGGGCCATCTTCTGTATTTGTAGCAGAGAGCTGGATCAGAAGGTGAGTTGCTGGGACTCTAACTGGCACCCATATGGGATGTCAGCATTGTAAGTGGCAGCTGAACCCACCTCATCACACACTGACCCTAAATCCTTTCATTTTTTGATAATTCTCCTTTGAAATTCTTTCTTCTCATTTTTCAGGTTGGTTTTCGCCTCATTTATCCTTCACTGATCTAACTCCACTAATTCTCATTTAACTAGCTTTGTTGATGACATCAGATATAGCCAGCATTTCATCAGCTTTATGAAATCTGGTACATTTTTAGATTTGCAGTTTTACTTTAAAATAAATTTGTGCTAAACTGGAATACTTCAAAAAGCTCACAAGTGGAGTTAAAAGATAAGCTTAAATGGGTTAAAAGTGTTTGAAATTTATGTATAGTTTTTTTTGCATAATATGCATTTTCCATGAAGTTTTTGAAGACCCCTTATTTATTTATGATACATTGATTAAATATGGGATCGGTATTTTCCAAGTGTATAGTTCACAAATGAATACTTTAGAGATATGACTGTGCTTCTCTCAGCAATGTCATGGCTATAAGAATACAGATAATGAATCGGACAGACACCAAGGACCTTATATGTAACTTCTTTCCAAAGCCCCTACTTGGAAGCTTCTAGGATATTATTTTTATCTTTGATGTGTTACAACATTTTATAGAGATATTTGTAGGTATTGGTCTTTATCATTCATTCTTCTCAGAATTCACTTATTTCATGTGCCATGTATCCTCAGTGCTAGGACATTTACCTCTTTATTTGTACTTTATCTGACAGTATGATCCTGTCTACTTGCCATCTTCTAGAGATTATAACAAATCTCTGGTCTGCTGTTGCTCTTTCTCCTCTTTTTAGTGCTCCTAGGAGATTAATATCTTCTGTATTTCTTTATTGATATTTTGGAGGAAGGCAATATAAACAACAATGTGTATAGCTGACATATGCAAATAGTGGTTTTATTATAACATCATTTTAATAGATGCAGAGTACATTGCTGAATGGAAATATCATTACAAATCTCTTTATATCTACTTATCTATCATTATCCATTCATCCATCCAATCCCCTATTACTACATACTTAGGTTATTTATGATTTCTCAATATTATCAAAATATATTGCTTCTTGATTTTTGATATTTCTGATTTTAAAAACTCTCTTTTCTCCAAATGCACTCAAAAACCTACAACTTTAATACTACAAGTATTATAACTCAAATTTGTGTTCTATGCTGTAGATTTCTTTCTTTTTTATTTAACCATTTGAGGATTAATCAGGAGAAACTGACTCTTCTAGGGACTGACTCTATTAAGGAGAAGATCCAAAACCAAAAGCTTTTGACAGCCAATCTGGAAAGGAATGAAGATGCAGAGAAAGGCCCTCATTTTCTGGTGCGGTGGAAACTGAGCTCAGTTGAGAGAATAGTGTAACTGCTAATATTCAGAGGCCTGCATGACAAGGGCAACCGAAAGTTTTCTCAGTATTACAGGTAGGCAGTCATCCTCAAGAAAATCGAAATGGGAGAAAAAGAGGGAGTTAAAACCAAGGGAGATCAGTGAATGGGTTTTTGGCTGCCTCTTAGGAAAATACATATTTAAGACATTTTGGATGGCTATAATAAATATTTAAAATATGAAACTAAAATAAAGTATGCTAATCAATTTAATGTTGTTTGAATTTTTGATAGTTTTTTTCATTGATTTGCACAACAGAAAGATGAGCCTAATGCTGAAGTTACTTTGGTGCTGTTAAATCTTTGTTAATGATGTGACATTCATAATCTAGATATTTATTTATTTAAAATATTTTATTTATTTATTTGACAGGTAGAGTTACAGTGAGAGAGAGAGGCAGAGAGACAGGTCTTCCTTCCATTGGTTCACTCTCCAAATGGCTGCAACGGCTGGAACTACGCCGATCTGAAGCCAGGAGCTAGGTGCTTCCTCCTAGTCTCCCACGTGGGTGCAGGGGCCCAAGCACTTGGGCCGTCTTCCATGGATTACCCAGGCCACAGCAGAGAGCTGGACTGGAAGAAGAGGAACCAGGACTAGAACCCGGTGACCGTATGGGATGCCAGTGCCACAGGTGGAGGATTAACCTAGTGCACCAGTGCACCAGCCCCCATAACCTAGATATTTAAAAAATAACACCAAACCCTATAGAAGACTTCTTCATGGGATGTAGGGCATTAGTCCTACAGATAGCATCTGTTTCTTTAATTGCTCCACTGATCTGAATTAATCAGAAGGGTGGACTGCTGAACTGCAGGTCATAGCTTTCCTTTACTTAAAACTCCCCACATGCCTGCAACAGCCAGGGCTGGGTTAAGCCAAAGCCAAGATCCCGGAACTCCATCAAGATTTTCCATGTGGGTGGCAGGAACCTATGTACTTGAACCATCATCTACTGCTTACCAGGATGTGCATTCACAGGAAGCTACACTGGAAATAGAGGAACTGGAACCCAAGTTAGGCCTTTGTGCATGGGAATGGGCTTCCCAAGCAGTGACTTTAACCTGAACTAAAAACCCACCACAAAATTTTAATTGTAATCAGAATAGGGAAGCAATTCGGTGTCAGTCATTTAAAATGCTGGAGAAAATATCTTCTTTAAGAGGGTAAATAGGAAAACAGTTTTTGGAACGACCTCTTAGCCTAGTTAGTATTGTATGGCATTTTGTTTCTATTTTATGTACTACAGGATCCTTGCATGGGGTAGGCAGCGTGATTGCATGACAGTGGATATGTGTCATATTCTATGGTGATGGAACAGCTAAAAGAAGAGTTAATCCTGAGGTGTACAGTGTCCCTGAAGGCAGAGGAAAATAGAGATTCAAAAAGCATAGGGCAATTATAAATACAGAGGTGTCTACTTCAAAGAAGTCTGATGACATACACCAAATTCTGCTTGCTCTGCAAACATTTGGAGCAAGTCTTCATCTTTGGGAGAAGAATTATCTGAATGAGCTCATATACCTGCCAGGTTAACAAGGTAAGAATTGGGCAAAGAGAACAAAGTAGAAGTTATAAAAAATAGAACTAGTGCACAAAATCAGTGACTTGCTTCTGAGAATGGGAAGGTAAGAAATTTAAAGTCTTCTTGTAGAAATGCAGAGTGATATTAGAGATTTAGGCTTATTTAAAGCATTGTTCTTGCTGTTCTCCAGCTAATTTCTAGTCTGATCATGTTATAGGCTAGAAAGTCTGATGAGTAGTCATTTGCTCATGTGAGTCTCAAATGACAGAGCTATATTTCCTTAAAGAATACTCATTAACCTTTAAATAATTCTGTAACTTTTTATAATTTTAGGTGAAGGCTCTGAGAGATAACAACTTACTCTGGTTCATAAAACATTTCCATGCAGATTCAGGATTAAATGACAGAATCATTTTCCCCACTAGACAATATTAGAAAATGATTATATAGGGAAAAGTATTTTTTTTTTTTTGCTGTGTGATGTGTCATTCATTATCCTGAGCATCCTTCTTTGTGTTCTGAAACAAAATACTAAATGAGACTACATTTTGGTTTTGTCTAAGGTCTCAAAGGCTTAGAACGAAACAATATTTGCCAAAGAGCCTTGTTTTATGATGTGAGATGCTAATTTGCCGAGGACATGGTCATCCCGGACATATCAAAGAACACAAATTGCAGGGGCTCAGATAGTCTATTACCCCATTGACCAACCCCTACCCCATCATACAGGAGGGTAGCACTGGGCTTCCTTTTCATCTGAAGCATGGACAGGTAGAGCTTGACAGAGAAAACTGGAAAATTCAGTGGATTGGTGTCCTACCAGATTTTAAGGACTCTACGCTATGAGAGACCATTGATGTGTGTTGAGGAAAACCATACTTCAATAGAAGGAGAGATGGTGTTTCCTCTGCAGACCGTACAGAAAAGATAAATGTCCATAGAGCAAGACTTCAAAGGGGCTACAGGTGATGGGTATAATAGGATCTCAACAAGATTATCTGTATTGGAACTGAGTTTGGGGTTTTGAAGAGAGTAGCAGGATTTCAGCTATCACCTCTTTTCTGGGACATGCAATGAGGAGTTTCCAGTTTGGTACATTGACTCTGAGAAACTCATAAAGGTATCTTGTGAGTGTAAAAACTCACCAAGCCCAGCAAACAGCTCTTCCTGCTTGTCCTCCCAGCATAGGAAGTCAGGAACAAAGGAGCAAGGCAGGGAATTGAATCAGGTTACAGTGCTCTTCAGTCTGTCTGAGCTGGAGCAGGCTTGCTCTGGGGAAGGTTTTAACATCGAAGGATGTGTAGATTTGGATTATTTTACTGCACCAGACTTTTCAATATTGAAGACTTTTCAATATTTTATAGTGGCCAGAAAAAATGAGATCTTCTTAAAACTCAATCATTGGCCAAACATTTAGTTTAAGTGTCTGTGTGAAGGGGGCAATGATTAGTAGTAGTTGTAGAAAAGTTTTGCCCCTACCCTTTGGGATGATACTTAATTAAGTAAAAAATTACATTTCTGTAGTGACATGGATAAAATTCATCTAATGCAATCAGCTTATCTGATCCTTGTAGAGGAATAGCTACTCTCTCAGTAGAAACTGAATGTCTGGGCCAGTGCTGTGGGTTAATGCCCAGGCTTTAAGTGCTGGCATCCCATATGGGCACTGGTTCGAGACCTGGCTTCTCCATTTCCAATCCAGCTCTCTGCTATGGCCTGGGAAAGCAGTATAAGATGGCCCAGGTCCTTGGGCCCCTGCACCCGTGTGGGAGAAGCTCCTGGCTCCTGGCTTTGGATCACCACAGCTCGCCCATTATGGCCAATAGGGAAGTGAACCATCAGATGGAAGACCTCTCTCTCTCTCCCTGCCTTTCCTCTCCCTGTGTAACTCTTGACTTTCAAATAAATAAATCAATCTTTTTTAAAAAAGAAAGTGAGGGTCTTGAGCATCATTTGATGCCTTATTCTCTAACACCTATTACAGTGTCTACATTTAACAGGTGTTTACATTTAATAGGGTAAGCAACTATTTGGTGGACAGCATTTGTTTAATAATTGTGAATTTAGGGTATAGATTTGTATAAACCTGAGTTTAAATTCCAATGCTACCATTTGTTATCTCTGTGATTTTTGACTAATTTTAAAAGTTTCTCTGTAAAATAAAACAGGGCAGTTATAATAAAAGCAGTTTGGTACTGGTACAGAAAAAGACACATAGACCAATGGAACAAAATAAAATACCCCAAAATCAATCTACTCATCTACAACAAACTAATCATTGACAAAGGTACTAAAATCAAACCCTGGAGAAAGGACAGTCTCTTCAATAAATGGTGCTGGAAAATTGGATTTCCACATGCAGATTTTGAAACAAGACCCTTACTTATATCTTATAAAAAATCAACTCACAATGGATCAAAGATCTAAATCTATGAACCTGATTCCATCAAATTACTAGAGAAGAACATTGGGGAAACTCTGCAATACATTGACATAGAGACATCTTGGAGAAGACCCCAGAAGCACAGGCAATCAAAGCCAAAATAAACCAATGGGATTACATCAAACTAAGAAGCTTCTGCACTGCAAAGAAAACACTTAATAAAAATCAAGAGGCAACCAACAGAATGGGAGAAAATATTTGCAAAACATGCAACTGATAAAGGGCTAATATCCAGAATTTATTATCAAGAGCTCAAGGAACTCAACAACAACAACAAAAGCAAACAAGTTAAGTAAAGGACAAAGGTTTTGAATGGCATTTTACAAGAAAGTAGAGTCAATTGCACAGCAGACACATGAAAAAATACTCAGAATCACTAGCCATCAGGAAGATGCAAATAAAACTACAATGAGATTTCAACTCACCCCAGGTAGAACGGCTGTAGTACAGAAATCAAAGCACAACAAATGCTGGCAAGGATGTGGGCAAAAAATGTTCCCTAATCCAGTATTGGCAGGAATGCAAGCTAGTACAGCCATTGTGGAAGATAGTATAGAGTTTCCTCAGAAAACTGAAAATAGACCTACCATATGACCCAGCCATCTGCCTCATGAAAATTTACTCAAATATAATGAAATCAGCATATGAAAGAGTAATCTGTACCTCCATGTTTATTGCAGCTCAATTCACATTACCTGTGATATGGAATCAACCCAGATGTCCAGCAACCAATGACTGGATAAAGAAAATATGATACACATGCACACACACCACACACTATGGAATATTTGCAGCCACTATAAAGAATGAAATCCTGTCTTTTGCAACAAAATGGATGTAGTTGTAAACCATTATACTTATTAAATAAACCAGTCCCAAAAGACAAATATTATATTTTTCCAGATATGAAGTAATTAATAGAGTACAAAAAATGTAATAAATAATTATTTGCAATGCCATTTGCACAAAATTGTTCCTTTGCATAAATTATTGAGAGGAAATGGTTTAAAGTCTAAATTAGCTTAATTATTATCTTAAAATAATATAGGAAATATTTAGATACTACGTTGCTATTCATTGCATTTCATTGAAAGAATTATGAATAATTGACCAAAAATTTGCATATGGGTGAAATGGTATTTATACATTCAATTATTGTTTATAACCATTGTCTCTATTCCAACTACAGTATTTTGATTTTTACTTGTTAACCTCTTATTTGGTGAAGCATTAAGTGTTTTTACTGTAGTGTTATTTTAAAAATTGTTATCTCCAAAGCTGGAGGCATCACAATACCAGATTTCAAGACATGCTCCATGCAGCCTGCGTTGTGGCACAGCAGCAGATGCAAGCCCTTATCTGCAGTGCTGGCATCCCATATGGGCACTGGTTCCAGTCCCAGCTGCTCCACTTCTAATTCAGCTCTCTTCTATGGCCTGGAAAAGCAGTAGAAGATGACCCATGTGGCAGACCCGGAAGAAGTTCGTGACTCCTGGCTTCATATCAGCACAGTTCCACCATTGCTGCCATCTGGAGAGTGAACCAGCAGATGGAAGACCTTTCTCCCTCTCTAACTCTGCCTCTCTGTAACTCTGCCTTTTGAATAAACAAACAAATCCTAAAAAAAGAGACATACTACAGGGCAGTTATAATCAAAACAGCCTGGTATTGGTACAAAAACAGATGGATAGACCAATGGAATGGAATACAAATGCCAGAAATTAATTGATGCATCTACAACCATATTTGGCAAAGGAGCTAAAACAAACCCCTGGAGAAAGGCCACTCTCTTTAACAAATGGTGCTGGGAAAACTGGATCTCCACGTACAGAAGTATGAAGTAAGACCCCAGCTTACACCTTACACAAAAATCCACTCAAAATGGATTAAAGACCTAAATCTATAACCTGATACCATCAGATTATTAGAGGACATTGGGGAAACCCTGCAAGTCATTGGAATTGACAAAGACTAAGTCTTGGAAAAGACCCTAGAGGCATAAGCAAAGTCAAAATTAATAAAAGGCATTACATCAAATTGAGAAGCTTCTGTACTACAAAAGAAACACTCAGCAAAGTGAAGAGGCAAAAGACATTATGGGAGAAATTATTTGCAAACTATTCAACTGATAAAAGATTAATAACAAGAAATTATAAAGATATCAAGAAACTGAACAAAACAAAATAACCCAGTGAGAAAATGGGCAAAGGACTTAAACAGTCATTTTTTAAAGAGGAAATGCAAATGGCCACAGACACATGACAAAACACTCAGGATCACTAGCCATCAGGGAAATGCAAATGAAAACCACAATGATGTTTCACCTCATCCCAGTTGGAATGGCCTTCATACAGAAATCAACAAACAGATGCTGGTGAGGATGTGGGGGAAAAAGGTACCCTAATCCACTGTTGGTTGGAATGTAAATTGGTAAAGCCACTATGGTAGACAGTATGGAGATACCTCAGAAATCTAAATGTAGACCTACCATATAACCCAGGCATCCCACTCCTGGGAATTTACCCAAGGGAAGTGATATCAGCATACGAAAGTGTTTTCTGCACTCTCATGTTTATTTCAGCTCAATTCATAACAGCTAAGACATGGAATCAATCAATCATCAACTAAAAACTGGTTAAAAAATTATGGAATATGTACTCTAAGGAATACTACACCATGGTAAAAAAAAAAAAAAAAGAAATCTGGTCATTTGCAACAAAATGGGTGAATCTGGGAAACATCATACTTAGTGAAATAAGCCAGTCCCAGAGGGACACATACCATATTTTATCCCTGACCTGTGATAACTAACAGAGCACCTAAAAGACAATCTGTAGAAATAAAGTTGACACTTCAAGACTCAATGACTTGAACAACCCTTATCTTGACTTATTGAGGAACAGGTTTTTTTATACTATTTGTTGAACACTTTACTTAACATAGAGTTAAACATATGTGAATAAAGCCAATTGAAAATAGATTGCAGTACAAACATGGGAATAAGAGAAGGAGGAAGAAAAGGGATGGGAGTATAGGTTGGGAGGGTGGGCATGGTGAAAAAAATCACAATGTTCTTAGAGTTATAATTATGAAGTGTATGAAGTTTGTAATTTTAAAGATTATAGTTCTGCATACATTCCTATGGACTTACTTCTATGGAGACAGTTTAAAAACTTGTCATGGGACTCCAAATCTCCTTAGGCTGGGTGATAAAAATACCGTCTTAAGTATTAAAGTGATCATATGGATAGGATTAAGTGTCTGTTAATAATAGTAAAATTATGAAGGAATGAATGCTCCAACATGTGAAGCAATCCACAAAACAGACTCATAGAATGACAATCACTTTAAATAGCACTCTGCCTCAGACCCAGCCCTTAAGGCATTCTAGTCTTGCTGAAAAGCCATGAGAGCATTTCAGGCATGGAAAGCCAAGACACTGTGGCAAAAATGTCCTACATGAAGGTCCTTGGTGGGTGATACCCCAGTGGAAAGGAGTAGTCATCAAAGAAGGAGGTACTTTACTCTGAAGGGAGAAGAGACCTTCTACTTTGCTTATGACCTTGTCTAAATACTGATCGATTTTGTGGATTCAAGACGTCTATAGCCTAGGCAGCTCATGTCAAGAGCCTCGGGTGATCACTGAACATCATCCATAAGAGTGTTAATTGTTAAATTAACAAGTGTCACTGTGTACTAACTTCTCATGCAAGACATCTGTCCTCAAAGAGTTGTATTATAATTATGTCCAAGTGCCCCCAAAAGATTTATCATTCTTGGATGCTTCTTTAAAGTTAATTAAATTTCTATGGGGGAGGGGAATGAAATTAACTTTGAGTTGCAATGACCTTGAACAGCCCTTGTCTCGACTATTGAGGAACACTTATTTTTTTTGTGTGTGTGCAAATTGGTGAACTCTTTACTTAGTATAGAGTTGGTTTTCTGTATATAAAATTTATAGAAAATGGATCTTAGTGGAGAATGGGACTGTTAATGGGAGAGGGTGGAGGAGGCAGAGTAGGACAGTGTTTGGGGAGGTGGGAATGGTAGGAAGAATCATTGTATTCCTAGAGTTGTACTTGTGTTCCTTAAATAAAAGATTTCTTTGAAGAAAATAAAATATGTTATCTCAAAAACTAAGAAAAAAGAAGGAAGAAGGGTAGGAGGTTCGAGGAGGTGCGTATAATTATGTTCTTAGACTTATATCTACAAATCATATTGAATATGTTAAAAATTCATTAAAAATAAAGTAAACATAAAAAATTCTTTTGTGATGATTAACTGATGTGCAATATATTAAGAAAAGTTTCTCCATAATTTAGTGGCCTGTCTTTAATATAATCGAGCTCCTATCTTATTGAGAAGCATGTGAGAATTTCATAAAGTTCATGGAAAATAGAATTAGGAGCTTATTTGACATTTGAAATTCATGCATAGTTTTTCACACTTGATCTTAGCCAAAAGGCCAAGAAGCAATGCATAGTTTTTCAAAATACACATTTTCCATCAACTTGGTGAAGACTCTTCATACATGAGACATTTAACAAGAGATAAGCACATAAGCTGATTTGTTAGTGCTTGTTTTGTGTGGTCATAACTTACTGTATTTGGAAACTGCTGATATATTTTATCCCTCTTTCATAAAGAGCTTACACTCCACCCAAATATTGCTGAGTTAAAATTAAGCAAACAGCAAGGTGTTACTTTTAGAGCCAATTGAAATTGTTCCTCCGTCCCTTGCTGTTTCAACCATATTACTGTGAATGAGGTCAGAGTAGATTAAGCCAGAGAGAAGGAAAACAGTTTTCCATTACTGTGATATACACAGTTCCTTAAGAAGACCACAGCACACCACACAGAGAAACTTAGTGGAGTTCCTTGAATCAGGCAGCTGGCAGGGAGGGCAGCTGTCAACAGGGACTTTTATTGTTGTGTCTGCAGGCGTGGAAGAATGAGGCAGGACAGATAGGTTTAAACAGGCTTATCTGAATATTTGCAGCATGCTGTGGGGCATAGGGGCTGGTCCTGTTTGTCTGGTATGTGACCTGGGAGAGTAGGACTGCTGCATAGAGGACCAAGAAGACAGAAAGATGGTCAAGGTGTGGACTTGATCAGCTGTTCAAAAAGGAAACTATCTGACCTCTACTCAGTGCGTCAAAGCTGTATCAATGGCATTGGAAAAAACTCTGGTTCCCTACATAGAGTCAAATGTTGGCTGGAACTGAGACTGTTAGTAGGGGGAAGAATCTGTGATGTGCACCTTGTAGGTAACAACTGCTTCACAATGCAGTGCTAGACCAAAGCTTGAGTAGTTTTCCTGCATGCATCCTCAGGTCTCCTTAAGTATGTGAAATTTTGACTAAGGGGAAAGCTTAGTACTTATTGGTACTTAAAGTATTGGCTTATTGGTACTTAAAGTTAGCTTAGCAAAGCACCTTTGGGAGATTTTTCAGAATACTTTATAAACAAATCCTAATGTGTCTAGATGTTGTAAATATGTCTTTTTATAGATACTTATTGAGTAGTTCTCTTAAAACCATAGTGTTTAGGTAAGCCATAGACTACGTCATAAATATTGAACCTCTCAGTTTTTCAAGTCAGTTTTTCTACTGTCTTGCTGGAATATGGGTCACCAGAGTGTTGAGAAAACATGGAGAGACTATTATATGGCATTTTGCTTTTGAGTGCTTCTTTTTTTTATTTTAAGATAAAGGAAAATAAAGGGAAGATGAACAAAAAGTTCAATACAGTATGTAGATGTGCAGGAAACATGAAATTTTTTGCTCATTATTTGAAAATAGAGCTCTGAATATGCCTCCTACATTTCTACAATGAGTAACAGCTGTATATGTATCCTAACGAAAATGTCAGTTGTTCTATTTCTATCATGAATGCTTGTTTCAATTTACTTGACTTGGGTTTCAAAATTATTTGCAGTTTTGATAAATTTCAGTATTGCTGGCACCAAACTAATTTTAGGTCAACTAGAAAAAGCCAGGGGAAAAAAACCCTGGATTCTATTTTCAATATACTCACATATAATATATACACATCTAATTATGTAACCAATGCAAAGACATGCTGTATGGTTTTTCATACAAACTATGATAGGAAGGAAATTCAAATATTATGAGACCCATTGTATAAGCTTCCTAGTACCAGATAGCTATGTCAGGCTTATTTACATAAAACATGTATTTCATTTTAAAACTGATGATAACTAAGTAAATATTATACTATGCAAATAATTCAGTTAAAAATTATTTATTTATAGGTATACTTATATACAAAATGAGAGCTTTGAATGAGCTAAAGCAGTAGCCATAATAATATACATTATCTGTGTATTCCCAGATCATGCTCCTCCTAAGTTTTGGAACACTCAAGGAACCATGGCTGTGGGAAGAATACTGATAGAATCCTTTCCCATTTGTTAACAATGATGTGGCCTTAGACAAGTCCATCTCCTTAGGGTACCATTTCCTTATCTAACAAAAGGGAGGGGCAGGCATTTAGCTTAGTAATTGTCTGGGCTTGATGCTCATCTCTGGTTCCCAACTCCAGCTTCCTGCTAATGTGGGCTCTGGGAGGCAACAGGTGATGGCTCAAGAAGTTGGGTCTTTGCCACCCGAATGAGAGACTTGAGTTATTGGCTCCTGCTTTGGTCCCAGCTCAGCACCAGTCATTGCAGCCATTTGTGAAGTGAACCAGTAGATGGCAGCTCACTCTGTCTCTCAGGGAAACAATAAAAAAAAAACAAAAAACAAAAAACTGTAAACAAATTTAAAAGGGAGGAATATTTAAATAACTTTTACATGTCTTTTAGTATAAATTATCATATTTTAAAAATTATTTCTGACTTAGGGAAAAACAGGTATAATACAAGCAAGTGGTAGAAAATAGAATTTCATTATGTAACAAAAGCATGGACATCGCATTCGAGTGACCTCTATTGTCTTTCTTTCTTTTTTTTTTTTTTTTTTTTTTTTTTTTGACAGACAGAGTGGACACAGTGAGAGAGAGAGACACAGAGAAAGGTCTTCCTTTGCCGTTGGTTCACCCTCCAATGGCCGCTGTGGCTGGCGTGCTGTGGCCCGCGCACCGCGCTGATCCGATGGCAGGAGCCAGGTGCTTCTCCTGGTCTCCCATGGGGTGCAGGGTCCAAGCACTTGGGCCATCCTCCACTGCACTCCCTGGCCACAGCAGAGAGCTGGCCTGGAAGAGGGGCAACCGGGACAGAATCTGGCGCCCCGACCGGGACTAGAACCCGATGTGCCGGCGCCACAAGGCGGAGGATTAGCCTAGTGAGCTGCAGCGCCAGCGGCCTCTATTTTCAAACAGCTTCACTGAACTCTAATTGATATATAATAAACTACATTATGTTTTTACAGATTTGTTTATTTATTTTATAGACAGAGTTACAGACAGAGGGAGAGACAGAGAAGTCTTCCACCCGCTGATTGATTCCAATGACTGCGGCAGCCCAAGCTGAGTGATATGAAGCCAGGAGCCAGGAGCTGCTTCTGGGTCTCCTTATTTGGGTGCAGGGGCCCAAGCACTTGGGCCATCTTCTGCTGTTTCACAGGCCATAGCAAAGGACTGGATTGGAAGAGGAGGAGCCGGAATGAAAACCAGTGCCCATATGGGATGCCAGCACCACAGTTGGAGACTTAACCTGCGGTATCATAGCAACAACTCCTTAACTACATTATTTAAATAAAGTATGTAATTTGGGGCTGGCACTGTGGTGTAGTGGATAAAGTTGCCACCTGCAGTGCCAGCATCCCATATGGGTGCTGGTTTGAGTCCCAGCTGCTCCACTTGCAACCCAGCTCTCTGCTTTGCCCTGGGAAAGCAGTAGAAGATGGTCCACGTCCTTGGGCTCTTGTACCCACATGGGAGACCTAGAAGAAGCTCCTGGCTCTTGGGTTTGGATAGGTGCAGCTCTGGCCATTGTGGCCACCTGGGGAGTGAACCAGAGGATGGGAGACCTCTCTCTCTCTCTCTACCTCCACCTCTCTGTAACTCTGACTTTCATGCAAACAAATAAAATCTTAAAAAAGTGTGTAATTTGTATGAAATGCATGACATTTTATACCTAAAACAAAAGGTTTCCAGCTAAAATCTAGTAAAACAATACAAAAAATAAAGTGTGTAATTGGAAAAGTTCTGATATTTGTGTACCTCTATGAAATCATCACCAAAATTAGGGTAATGAATGCAGCTCTTCCTTTGAAATTTCTTCATGACCTTTGCACAGTGCGTCTTTCTTCTCTCCTTGTCCTCCTGCCCATGCTCAGGCAACTAATTGACTTTTTGTTGCTGTTTGGAAAACATTTTATAGAATTTTAGATAAATACTAGTTCCTGTCACCAAGTGTACTTATTTTGAGATTCTTCTGTGTTGTTGAATGAGTCAATTGTTTAATTCTTTATATTTCTGCGTATTATTCCAGAATACACCACAGTTGATCCATTCACCTAGATAGTCATTTTCATTACCAATTTTTATCAGTAACAATTAAAGCTGCTGTAACTATTTCTGCATACTTCTTTGTCTAGATGTATGCTTTCTCTCCGGCAAATGCTTTGGAGAGAATGACTGGAGCAGAGGGTAGATGTGTTTAACTGTTAAGAGAGACCACACATCTGTTTTCAGAAGTGGTTGTACCATTTTGCATTGCCACCAGGACTGTGTGAGCGTTCTGGTTTTCCACATCCTCATCAACAACTGATGTGGCCCGTCTTCAGTTTTAGCCTTCCCAATAGGAGTGAAGTGCTATCTGATTGTGATTTCAGTTATCTGCAAATTCCTAATGGCTTATGATGTTGAGCATGTTTTTGTTTGCTCACTTGGCCTCTGAATACCAGCTTTGATGAACTGTTTGCTCATATGCTTTTCTCCCCCATTTTTAATTGGCTTATTTGTTTTCTCATTGAGTTTTGACTTCTTTATACATTATAAATATCTTTTCTTTTTTAAGATTTTTTTTCCACGTGGGACCAGGGCAGTGTTCAATCTAAAACTGATTACAACCCAGGACTGGGACAAGACCCTTCTGTGTCCCCACCCAATGGCCTGTCAATCATGAGGTTTCCCAGTCTAACTGGTGGGAGTGGACACTATCCTTGGACCTGTGTGAAAACCAGCACCCTGACCTCTGGTTCTTTGGAGTGGCCTTCGGCCATTTCTTCAAGAACCTGTGGATCAATAAGGAGTTGAAAGCTCGAGGAGCACTCTGCAGCACTCTAATAAGACGTGTTATAGAACGGACGGAGCAAATATTCTTGTCTTGCTCCTGATCTTAAGGGAAAGCAGCCAATCTTTCACCATTAATTATTAGGTGATCTGTTGGTTTTTCCCTATGCCTTGTTTCAGCTTTTAGAAGTTTTGTTCTACAAATTCCAAATTTATAATTTCCTGAGTGTTTCAATTATGCAAGGATGTTGGATCTTATCAAATGTGTTTTCAACTTATATTTATTACCATGAAGTCTTTTTTTATTATTCTGTTAGAAGGGTGAATTACATTAATTTATCTTCTTTTCTTAAATTAGCCCTGTATACCTAGGATAAATTCCACTTGGTCATAATGTAAAATTATTTGTACATATTGATGGATTCAGTTTGGTGGTCCTTTGTTGAGTATTTTGAATTCATATTTACAAATGATTTTTGTCTGTAGTTTTCTTGTCTTGTGATGTGTTATTTGGTTCTGCCATTTGGGTAACACTAGTCTTACAGAATGTGTTACAAAGTGTTCTCTTCTATTTTTTGGATGCTTGATAAAGAATTTAAAGTCAAATGATACATCTAGGTTTGGGGTTTTCTCTGTGAGTATTCTTTTGTTTACTAATTAACCTCTTAGTTAGTTGTAAGTATATTCAGATTGTCTATTTTTCTCCTTGAGTCATTTGAGAGATCGTGCCTTTCCAGAAGACTTTATGTTTTATCTAAGTTATCTGATTTATTGACACACAATTGTTCACAGTATTCCTTTATAATTCTCTTTATTTTTGTAAATTTGATGGTGACAATCCTTCTTTAATTCCTAACTCCTTTAATTTGTGTATTCTCTTTCAATTTATCCATCTAAAATTTTGTCAATTTTGTTTTTTCAGTTTTTTCAAACAAAAATAATGTCACATATTTTTATAATCCTTTGTGGTTATACATTTTACATTTAATTTTTTAACTCAACTGGAATTCATTTGACTATTTGATAAAGAAGGAAAAATCTTTTTATTTTAAAATTGTTAACCAATTATTTTAGCACCATTTACTGAATATTTGTTTTTTTCCATCGATTTGAAATGCATTTAATTTTATATACAGCATTTTAATATATACTTTGGGTTATTTCTAGGTTTTCTAGTCATTTGTATAGTTATATTTACTGATCCTTATAATAAATACCACACTCCCCTCCCTATTACTTTAGCATTATAAAAACGTCTAGTATCTAGAAATGAAACTTCACTCTCATTATTCTTTAAAATTTTTTTTGCTATTTTTGTCAGTTTATTATTCCATGTGATCATTAGAACCCATTTATCACATCACATTTTTCCCCTACACACTTTTCTCTTTAAATTTCTTTTGCACTTTTACTTGAAATCCAATAGGTTCATATAATATTCTTAGAATTGTCATTTTTTCAATATTGATCACCAAGCTTGGTGTTCTGTATTTACCTATTTCTTATTGTTGCTGGCCACTAGACTCTTAAGCCTCCTACATGGAAGCCTGGAATTATCCTTTCATTTTCCCTTGTGACAATATTTCTCTGATATTCTCCTTCTGCTTCTCATCTCACAGTAGAGCTTTATCTCTAAACAACCCCTTACAAATCTGTCTCATCTCCTTTATGCTTTTCATAGAACTACCTTTTTTAAAATCACAGTTTCTTTCTTAAAACCATGATTGACTTCTAACTGTTTTATTCAATCAAACAGAACTTTTCTCTGATTCTAAAAATTATCTTCAGCTGTCATGTAGGATCTCTCTCTTCCCCACCTCCCACCCCAAGTCCATGTGCTATTTCCCACAACAACAGATTTGTATTCTTCTTGTGTTACTTACTGTTTTATAATTTCTACCTTATAGTAAAAGTATATTAATATATTTGTATTTCAGTATAGAGTAGAAATTATATAATAGAAATAAACAGAGGTCTGTTTCTTTACTTTGGCAAAGCAGAGAATTCACTGCCATACAAAATTCACCAAGATTTACTTTCAGATAATCATGCAGGCATTGTTTTGCTTGCTTCAATAAAAAAAAAACAAAATTCCCTTCTTTTTGTAAAGCTCTGTTCAAAACATACTTCAGACTGGAAGTCTGTCCATTTTAATGCTACTTCAATTATTCCAGTAGCTTTTTGTGATTATATCTATCCAGTTGTAATTTATTGTACAAGAGATGCATTATTTAAGAAAGTAAAATATATAGGCATATATAATGTATATAGGATTATGATTGCTTTTATAAATTTGATTCACCCCAGGATTCATGTAAATTTGAGCTTATATTTTCTATCTATTATAAAAATTTAAACTAGGAAATATTATTTCCAGGAGTATAAAATCTCTGTACTTACAAATCAGTTATTATGAAGAAATAAATAGAACAAATGGCTTCAAAGGCATAAGGAAAAATATAAACAGTAACATAATTTAAAGTGTACAAAATTTAATTTTTTACTCTTTGGTATTATATCTTATTTACAAAAATGTTCTTGAATATTTATATTTGGCAAATATCTACTGTGCTGTAAATTCCATTCATTCAGTCCATTGGGAGATAATCCATTCAGAGAGAATGTATTAAGATCGCTTTGCCAGGGATGGGCATTTGGCCTGATGGTTAAGATGATATTCAGAATACCCTCATTCCATATCAGAATGCCTGTGTTGGAGTCCCAGCTTTGTTACCCATGTAAGTTTCCTCCTAATGTGCAACCTGGGAGCCAGCAGGTGGCTCAGGTAGATGAACCCTGCTCTCCATTTGAGAGACTCAGGTTGAGTATCCAACTCCCAGCTCGTGGCTTTGGTCTGACCAAGCCCTAGTTGTGGTTGATATGTAGGATGTGCAACAGCAAATGGGAGAACTCTCTGTCTTTATGTATTCTCTTCCTCTTTCCCTATGTGCCTTTCTGCCTTTAAATAAGTGAATAAAAATAAAAATTAAAATAAATAATAAAAAATAAAATAAATGAATACAAATTAAAATATAATTAAAATTAAAACAAAAATTAAAATTTTGCCATTCAGATATTTTTCTGGCCCAGATTCACTAAGTGTATGCATTAGCAAAGGCAGTACAGAAAACAATAAGGATAGGGAGGGACTTGTTTCATCACATGAAAATCAGAGACTTCCAGTAGGTGATACTTACACTGATTTTGGAGGAATTATAGAAATTAATTGTACAGCAGGGTAGGAGAGATCAGCATTCCCAAAATAGCAAGGGATGCATGTGTAGAGACCTGAGCCGCAGTGACAAACGAGAAAAATTGCTAGTATTTAGTATTCCTGGTGCAAAGGATGCATGTGGTATCTTGGGGAAGATAACAGTCAGAGAGCCAGGCAGGGCCACATCCTGAAGTGCTTTGTGAATTACACCAAGGAGTTTGACTTTGTTCTGATGGCCATGGGAATGTTCTTGCAGTGTAGTTCCCACAGGTGTATTAGGAGGAAAAATCCCTAAATCTTGCTTCCTATATAATGGATAGAGCACCAATAACAAGAAAAAAAAAGTACCTCAGCTCTTCTTTTAAGGAGAATATCAACAAATCAGGTTCATAACCGACTTCAGTTTTTCTGAGTGCCTTAGATTTTGTTCCTTTGAAAAGTACTTTAATCTTGTTTTTAAAGATCCAAAGGATAGAATTGTTTACTTGTTTCTACCAGCTATTTTTCCTTTCACAGATTGTCCCTGTCTTTGAATGAGCCTTTCAAAATGGTGTTTTCTGATTTGATTCTCAGGAGTAGGGCCCCAAGCATAAAAATAAGCATTTTTTCCTTAGAAGCAAGTGAGTTTTCCCTTTTTCCTGATGCACACAGATGGTTTCAGGATGTATCAACTCTGAGAGCCATTTACAGTCAAACTTTTTTTTTTTAATCTTCAGCAAACCCTAGAGGGAAGAGGAGATTAATGTCTCATGTCATCCCCAGCATCAGATTGTAGGAAGGATTTGTAACTGTGATGAATGTTTTAGTTTTAAATTTAAGAGAAACTTGCACCTTTGTCTTTGTCAGTGCAGTGTGACAAGGATGACTCAGGGAAGTAGAAGGACTCTCCTTTACACCTATAATTATATGGAATAATTGTACTTAATTATCAAAATTCTAGATTTTTTACGGGATTAGTTCCCTTTTGCTTCTCCTCCCTACTCACCCCTCCTGTCCCCAGTCACAGTTCACACACTGAGGATTCTTTTCTCACATGTGAACTGCGTAGCACTCGGAGCCTCCCTCAGAACACCCCTGTGAGCTTGCTGCTCTGCTCCCTCCTTATCCAACCTCCCCTGAGCTTTCCAGAGTGGAGCCTCTTCACAGGGCTCAAGAGAACATTGGAAGATGTCATCTGTTAGTTTGCTAGTGCTGCCCTAACTAAGTACTCCATGCTGCATAGCTTACACAGCAAAAAATTATTTTCTCAGTTCCAGAGGCAGGAGTACAAGATCAAGGTAGGGTTAGTTGTTCTGAGGCCTCTCTCTCTGGCTTGCAGATGGCCATCTTCTCACTGCCTTTTCACAGCGTCTCCTTTCCGTCAGTGTGTTACCTGTGTCCCAAGCTCCTCTTACAAAGCTGTCAGTCATGCTGGATTAGGTCCAACTGCTATAACCTCGTTTTACATTAATCACCTCTTTAAATGCCCTGTCTCCAAATACACTCACATTCTGAGTTACTGGGGCTGCAACCTCTGAGGTTTTTTTGTTTTTGTTTTTTGTTTTTTTTTTTTGTAGGAGGAACAATTTTGGTCTATAGCATATTGATTCCTAAGTCTTCCTTAACACATTCTCAAGGAAAGAGGGAATAAAGCCATAGGATATACTGCCAAGCTGGAGAGGGAATATAATTTGGGAAAAAGAAAGACATATGGAATGATGAGATGCTGATGAAATGGATTTGGATGCTGAGAAGACATGCTGTGCTGACAGCAGGGCTTGTCCACTGCTGACCTTGTATATACAGATGATGACTTAGTGAAAAGAAATGCACTGTCATGTGTATTTCAAGAATGCATCATTTGTTTTTTCAGTAAAATAGGCAGTATTCTATTTTTATTCCTAGAATTCAGTTTTCCTCACCTGAAAGATGCATGCTTTAATCATGTATTAGTTTGTGCTCACAAGCAACCTATTAATTAAAGATTTCTCTCTGGCATAGAGATCGCCTAAGAACTACCAACATATTTGGTTACTTTTTGTAAGTTCTGTGATTATTGGATTATTACTATGTACTTTTCCCATGTTTAGGTTGAATAAAAGATAATATAGTTGCTTGAAGTAGGTTTGTGCAAATTTTCAGTTTCTCATCCCAAACACAGACATGACATATGTATCATGCCTCAGAAAGGATCTAGAAAGTGTTGTATATAAATTTAAAGTTGAATTAATTAAAATTAAATAAAACAGAAATCTAGTTCCTCACCTAATTAACCAGATTTCAAATGCTCAGTAGCCACAGGTAGATACTACATTGAGCAGATAGATCCAGACCTTTTCCAAGATCACAGAAACCCTCACAGAAGAGCCACTGGACGGCACGGATCTCGATTGTTTTTCACATAGACACCTATTGCTAAAACGCCATCTCATTTAAAGGAATCAAAACTTCTGCTGTAAAACATTTTGTTTCTGCTTCAGGTAGCAATGCATTCAACTATAAATAACAAAAAATCCAACTATAGTAGCTTTAAGGAAGAAGGGCTTATTATTCTTATAAAAATTTCAGCTGCTCATCAGTGCCCAGACTCATGTCAATGTGATTTTTCTTGACTCAGGGTTGAAAGATGGCTTTTTTGGTTCTAGCCATTTGAGGTAAGAAGGAGGAGAAAGAATGTGTGGGGCACCTCTATCAGGAAAGCTGAAGGCCTCTCAGGAATTCCTGGGTTTCCTGTGTTCACTCATGGAAGTTAGGAACAGTGAATTTGAAATCATGGTTGGAATGGCCAAGCAGCAAACAGTATCCATCATAGCATCCTAATAGAATGTATAGACAAAGTTTGATTCCTGGCTGCTCCACTTTCTATTTGCTAATGTGCCTGGGAAAGCAACAGAAGGTGGTTCAAGTACTTAGGTCACTGCCACTCACATGGGAGACCCAGATGGATTTCCAGGCTTCTGGCTTTGGCCTGGCCCTGCCCTGGCTGTTGTGACTATTTGGGGAGTGAGCCAGACGATGGAGGATCTCTTTCTGTCTCTGTCTGTCCCTCTCTCTCTGTAACTTGGTGTTTCAAATAAATGAAAATCATTAAAAAAAAGACTTGTGGAAGAATAAGACCTTCCCTAATATTAAAAGCAAGAGCCTTGGGGCCACCCCAAGATAAGCAAGGAAGAGAGAAAAGTGCATGATGAGAGCAATCATTTTGAATTGCTTCTGGTTTTTCGCTTTGAACATAGTGGCCAACTGGGGCTGCAATCAGCTTAATTGTACCTACATCAAAAAGAGTAGCACAA
The DNA here is from genome assembly GCF_051225735.1 of Oryctolagus cuniculus. Classification (NCBI taxonomy): domain Eukaryota; kingdom Metazoa; phylum Chordata; class Mammalia; order Lagomorpha; family Leporidae; genus Oryctolagus; species Oryctolagus cuniculus. The sequence continues at coordinate 37,165,422 of NC_142878.1, forward strand.
AGGGAACAGGTATATTTGCAGAAAATCTACTGCAAATAGTTGCCCTGATGGAGAAGAATCAGAATCCTAGGTTTCCCATGTGAGATTAAATGGCTTAGAAATTACCGGCTCTTGCAGTGTTTCAAGGATTCTGAAGGGGGACAAAAAAGCTTCTTTGTGCCTATTATTCACTAAAGTCTTCCAGAAGGCTATCTCAGACACTCTGCTTCTCTAATAAGACTCTTTACTTGAAACACTTTGTACATGCAGACAGCAAGAAGGAATTCACAGAAGGGTAATTAGAATGACTGAATGAGATGAGTTTAAAAAGAGTGATGAATAAGTTTGACATGATAGTGAGAAAGAAAACTGTAAGCATTTTGTCCCATATTTGGAAGGCAATAAATAGCAAGAGCCAAAGGGAATTATTTGCTGTGTTACTTGGGGCATAATGAACCATAACGAGGTAAAATGAAACTAAGGAGAATTTAGTGAGTATTTGAAATGTCTCCTGCCAGCAGCAACTACAGGTTAGCCTTCTTAGAACAGGCTTCATTTAGCACAATGGGCTTTCTCTGTGATTGAATGCCATCCATTACAGAATCTTTTCCTCCAAGAGAGACACTGTGAGTGCTTTTCCTGGAGACTGAGGATTAATTTTGGCTGCTACTAGAACTATTGTTGCAAGAAGCCATTCTCTGTTGTTTTGCATATTCAACAGTTTAAAACTGCAGGCTTTCCCACCACCCCTTCTTTAACAAACACTGTCTTTTGCATACCTACAAAAGCAGAGCTCCAAACAAGGATTTTGGAATATAATTTATTTGAGAAGTAATCTTAGGAAGTAGGAGGAAGGGAAGGTGATGAGTAAGACAGGAAGAAGGAAAAGCCAATGAAGGTTGCATTTTGAAGTTCTTTACTGCTGTAAGCAATGAGGACTGACTCAACTGGCTCACATGTCTCCCAGAAATCTCCCTGAGGCATGGGAAGGGGCTGGAGCATTTATCCACTTGCCAGCGGTTGAGGATTGCCCTTAGAGATGTTACTTCTCAATACTCCTGTGGGCTGCTTTCCAAGTTTCACAAAAACCCGTGAGCAGAAAAGCATAGGTTTTCTAGCATGGGAAGATATCACACTGCCTAAACTGACCAGCACAGCTCTGAGTAAAAATCAGAGGTAGACCAAGGAATTGGTATTCAAGCACTAATAACATCTTCTGCAAACCCAGTACACCTCCCCAGGCACTTAACTCATCATCTCCAGACCTGGCAGAACGGAAGACAAAGCACCTCATGTGTTAACTGTGATACTACAGAGTCAGAGATGCTGTCCTTCAGAGCCTACCTTTTCTCATACTTGCAGCATCTGTACACTCTTAAGTTCTCGTGGGACTTGATTAACTGTCAGACTATTTTCCCAGTTTTATATAAAACTTATAATTCTTTGTGTTGTCATTAACTTTTTCATGCTTTTCTCATTTAAAGCATTGATACACAAGCACCTACTTTATGATTTTCTGTGCAACTGTGTACCCAGAAAAGTGGTTTGCATGCAATATATACCCAATAAAAGTAGGTTAATTGTTCTGTTTTTATTTCTTCATGTTTTATTTGATAATTAATATGTGCTCTGGAAAGGAATTCAGGCACCATCCGTAAATTTATTTTTCCTCTGACATTTGATTTCCAGGCTCCCTTCACTAATACAGCCATTGTTAATAGTTATTTATCATTCCAGAAGTTATCAGTGAATATATAATTATATATTCATTAAAAATGTAAGCAAGAGCATTTATACATTATGTGTCCTTGAATGATCTTACTGAATAAGCATGCCAATACTTTTCAATAACAGTGCATACATATCTACTCCTTTCGTCATTTTCCCCAGCTTTATTGAAATATAATTGACAATCACACATTATGTATATTTAATGTATTTATCATAATATTTTTATAAATATGTGCATTGTGAAGTGATTGTCACAATGAAGCCAATTGATAGATCCATTTTGTATGTATGTATGTGATGATAACTTGTAAGATCAACTGTTTAAGCAAATTTTCATTGTATAATACATTGTTGCTAACTATATTTATCAGTCCTAACATCCACAACACACACATACACACAAAATCAGTGACCCAAACAGCTAGTCTATTGAAAAGATAAATAAAATTGACACTTAACTATGCTAAGGAAAAAAGAGAAAAGACTCAAGTAAATAAATTGAGAGATGCAAAGGAAACATTACTTAACTCCACAGAAATCCAAGGAATTGTTAGAAATTATTATCAATAATAATACAGCAGCAAATTTGATAACCTAGAAGAAATGGACAAATTCCTGCACACATATACCTTAGTAAGATTGAATCACTAAGAAAGAGAATACCTAAACAGACAAACAGTAACACTGTAGAATTAGAAATAGTCTGTAATCCAAGTGCAGAACTAGATGATTTCACTGCTGAATTCAACCAAACACTAAAGAACTCTACCAAACACCACTTTTTAAATTATTCCTTAAAACAGAGGAGGAGGAAATTCTGGCAAACTCATTCTTACAGGGTCAGATTACCTTGATACAAAAACCAGTCAAAAGGCACAATAAAAAAAAAGCTGCATGCCAATATCTGTGATGAATATTGATGCAAAAATACTCAATGAAATTCCTGGAAATTGAGTCCATCAGCACATTAAAAAGGTTAATCACTATGATCAAGTTGGATTCAATCTCAGGGATGCAAGAATGGTTCAGCAGATGCAACTTGACAAACATGATACAGCTCAGCAATACACTGAAGGATAAAAATCCCATGATTACTTCAGGTATCTTTTTGAGACACTAATTTCAATTTTTTTGTATGTTTACTTAGAGGTGAGATTCCTGGATCTTATTGTAGTTCTTCCTTTAGTTTCCTTTTTTAAAAAAATTAATTAATTGATCTATATAAAGGGAACAGATTTCATGTATTTCATATATAGAGTTTTAAGAACATAATGATACTTCCCACCCATTATCCTTCCCTCCCTTGTACCCTCCCCCCACTTCCTTTCTTGCTTATTTTTAAAAATTTTTTGCAATGCAATACTTTAAATTTACTTTATAATCATAAACTTAATCCTCTACTACATAAATAATCCAACAAGTAGTAAATAGAAAGGCTACTGTTTATCAGGGGTATAGACAAGGGCTATAAGTAACAATCACATCTCAAGATATCATTTTCACTCATATATATTACCTTTTTGTCCTGTTCTATATATTAGTTACCATAAATCAGAGAAAACATGATATTTGTCTTTTTGTGACTGGTGTATTTCACTAAGTATACCTGGATTCCATTTTACAGATGTGTTATTCATTATTGCATTATTCTCCTACTGATGTATTTCTAGAACTGTAATAATCACAACTTATTAATTAATTTGCCTTTTGTCAGTATAGACTTGATTATACTGTGCTGTAATAGTTTTTTATTATGATAAAATGCCACAAATTTAACAGCTTAAAATGACACAAATTATAGAATCTCAGTTTCTGTGAGTGAAAATTCTGGGTACCTGTTACTAGGTCCTCTGTTGACCTTAACAACTAACAATCGAGGTGTAGGTGTGGAATACAGTCCCATCTGAGGATCCAGGTTCTCTTCCAAACCCTCTGGTCGTTGGAATATACCCTTGCCTTGAAGTTTTATGACGGAAATCCTTGTTTTCTTGCTAGTTATCAGTGGGGGATCACTCTCAGCTCCTCAAACTGCTCTTCTCCATTGGCAGTTACTAACATGACTGCTTCTCCTAGGCCATCAGGGGTTTCTATTTCTTGTCTCTTTGAAGGGAACATTTGATTAGATGAATCCCATCGAGGATAATTTCCCTTTGATTACCTCAGCCTCAACTGAATAGAGATCTTAATCATATTTTCATTTTTTATTTTTTTGTCATATCATGAGAACACTATCCCATTACATTCACAGACCTTCCTTATGTATTCAGGGGAGGACATCATGGGGCCCATTTAAAAATTCTCTCCACTTCATATAGAGACAAGTTCCTCAAAACTAAGTGGTTTAAGACAATAAAGGATGTTTTTCTACCAAGCTACATATTTATCATGGAAACTGAAACTGGCCTTGCTAGTTGTTACCATTGCAGGGACCTATACAGATGGATTGCATGCCCTTTTAACAGAGCTGATGGTCATTTCAATAGGAAAAGGAGAGATCTTGTAGGTATTGCCTTGACTTAAATGTTTTGCTGTAGGTCACTAGCCAGAATTACATGGCCTTACCCAACCACATGAGAATCCAGAGAAACAATACCATATTTTGCTTAAGAAACTGTAATATTTGGTGAGCCACTTTCTTCTATTATATATTAAGGTTGTCGTGGAGGTACTAGCATGACACTCAACCAGCTTCTTTAGTGAGAGCCTCTCAAGCATTCACAGTTGATAGTACTTATCTTCCATTTGGAGACTACTCATGATTAACTGGTGTTAGATCTCGCAGTGTAGCTGTAGGAAAGGTGGAATATCTTTCTTTGATTCTTTGCTTGAAAATTGATCTATTTTTATATGTGGAAGGTCCATGTTTGAAATAGTTGTCAGTTAAAGGGTATTTGACAGCTATTGATTTCTTAGCTACAGGGCTTCCATACGCATGTCCCTATTGTGTGATAACTGACCTAGCCGGTATTCAAAGGAAAGAAAGATCCTGGGTAAAAGCTATCTCCTCTGAATTATATTTTGTCATTTTTCTTACTTTTCAGAGTCAAAATCTTAGAAAGATCCTTGAAATTCAATGTCCTGTATACGTCCTATATACTATGCAATATTGTTCTTTTGAAATGCATATTCAGCCTCTTTGTGAACATATTTTAAAAAGAAGGACCTCATTAGCTCTTGAGGCAATATATTCCTTTCATTTAAGTAAAACTTTCAATAATATAGAAAGGAAGAACAGATTCTACATGGAAATCTGAGTATTCATTATCTAGCTTAAGCAATTCTCAGTGTTTTGATATTCTGGTTTTAGCTATTTTCCCATCCAAATTTTCTTTGCTGTATTATTTTAAGGCAAATTTGATAATTTATTTAACCCATTTGTCTCTATAAATACTCCAGTTGTGTATCTAATATGTAATGACTTCTTCTGTCATTACTTATCATCTATTTAATTTTTAGATAACTAATGAGAAATTATTTCCTTGAATATTATGCTGAAAGTCACCTTTCTATAAGTTTGGCTTAGTGATTCTGATTTGTTTTTAGAAAATGCATAATAATCTCTCTCTTTCTCAAAAGATTATCTTACAGTGAACAAATACTTGAATTCTGTTGGTATCAGTCATGATTGTTACCTTTCCTCCCTGCCCAGCCCCAAACTGTATCATACATAATACATATATTTTTTTAACTCTCAGACCTCCTCTGAGATTTCTTTGCTGTCTTAGCCATTCTTTTCTGAACATAATACAAATGGCTAGGATCTGTCTTAAAATAAAGTATCAGAATACACCTGAGTCTCTTAGAAATGATTTGACCACTGAAAAGCATACTGCTATTTTCCTTGGCCCAAATATACTCATGCAGGGCAAACTTCTTAATAGGAAACATAACTTGATGATTCATATTGAGCTTTCAGTCAAGTGAATCAGCTCAGTATTTTTAATATAAGTTGTTACAAAAGGCCTTCTTTTTATACCTGTGAAATTGATTTTTCTGAATCTAAATGCAGGCTTAGCATTTTTATCCCTGTTGAATTTTATCTTATTAGTTTCTTCTGGCCTTGATTCTATCATCTAACAAATCAACCAGTTCTCTTGGTTTTATGTCATATACAAGTTTAATAAACCTGATTTCTAGATCTACGTATAGTTGCTAAGAAGGCAGGGCAGTGAATGGAAATGAGCCAGGGGTCTGGGTATCATCCTAGCTCTGTATTCAGTAGCTGTGGAATGAGTGTCCTTACATTTCTCACCCTCCATGTCTCTCTCTTTTTTTTTTTTTTTTTTTTTGACAGGCAGAGTGGACAGTGAGAGAGACAGAGAGAAAGGTCTTCCTTTGCTGTTGGTTCACCCTCCAATGGCCACCGCGGCCAGCGCGCTGCGGCTGGCGCACCACGCTGATCTGATGGCAGGAGCCAGGTACTTCTCCTGGTCTCCCATGGGGTGCAGGGCCCAAGCACTTGGGCCATCCTCCACTGCATTCCCGGGCCATAGCAGAGAGCTGGCCTGGAAGAGGGGCAACCGGGACAGAATCTGGCGCCGCAACCGGGACTAGAACCTGGTGTGCCGGTGCCGCAAGGCGGAGGATTAGCCTAGTGAGCCACAATGCCGGCCCCATTTCTCTTCTTTACAACAGAGATTGCAATAGTATACACTTCATAGGGTTAATCAATGCGTACATTAAGTGCTTAAAATTCCTACCCCTAGTGCAGAGTAAGCATTCAATACATGTTAGCAATTATTAATTAATTTAGTATGTTGACTCAAGCTGGATTAAGTGCAGAACCTGGAGGTTGAGAATCTGAAGATTTATTTTAAATTATTATTTGGAATATTAACAAATACTCTGAAATGTATTTTAGTAGAGAGAGAGAGAGAGAGAGACCATCTGCTGGTTCACTCCTGAAATGCTGCGGAACTAGCAACTCAATCCAGGCTTCCAACATGGGAGGCAGGATCTGTGTCACTTGAGCTGTAACCTGCTGACTCCTGGTTGCACATTAGCATGAAACCAGAATCAGGAGTAGAACTGGGACTCAAATCCAGGTACTCTTATAGGGGATGCTGACATCAAACCAGCATTTTGACTACTGTACCAAACATCCACACTCACTTAAATCTTTTATCCAGAGGAAATGTTTCCATCATTTGTATAAGGTTAACACATGAGCCTCTGAAAAAATGCCTTGTTGACATCATCCTACCCTATTTTTTGAGGTCTTTAATGAATAGTTAATTAAATACTGAAACGTGATTAATTAAATAATTAGTTTTTGCTTAACCAATAAAGTAGCTGTAGCAAAAGCTTGAATATTAGTTTAGTGGGCCTCTGTCAGCACATGCAGATTGATTCTAAGCCCTTACAAGGTTCCTTCCTCATAGCTCGTGAACCTATTAATATGTGTTCCAGAATTTATTAGAAATTTGTGTTAAGCTTGATTTTTCTTATAAATGACACTATTTTTTTGAAAAAATCAGTTTGTTATCATCATATTGGGGCTGAGGTAAACACAAATAACTCTTCTTGACTTGAGGCCCAAGCAGCAGTGTTTGGGGCATGGTGCAGAAGAGTGAATGGTTCTTTTCAGGGTTTATACAGAAATAGCCTGAAATCAGTTGATAAAACAATAGCTTAGACAATCACAAACTAGAATTGGTTGTTTCTGTAAAAAGCAATAGTTATCCCAAACTAAGAAAGTGCTATCCCAGGACCGATGGCTTTCAGAAGAACAGCACAGCACACACGGAAACAAATCTGTAGAACATGTTCAATAAAAAGAATCTAGACTAGCCCAGAAGAGTCAGACTGCCATAGGTTATCATTGCTTCCCTTTGAAAGAAGAATTATATATTTATGCCAAGTTCCAAGCTGTTTGTAGTTTGAGTAAGTTGTCGGCTGGCGCCGCGGCTCACTAGGCTAATCCTCCGCCTAGCGGAGCCGGCACACCTGGTTCTAGTCCCGGTCTGGGCGCCGGATTCTGTCCCGGTTGCCCCTCTTCCAGGCCAGCCCTCTGCTGTGGCCAGGGAGTGCAGTGGAGGATGGCCCAGGTGCTTGGGTCCTGCACCCCATGGGAGACCAGGAAAAGCACCTGGCTCATGGCTCCTGCCATCGGATCAGCGCGGTGCGCCGGCCGCAGCGCGTGGGCCGCGGTGGCCATTGGAGGGTGAACCAACGGCAAAGGAAGACCTTTCTCTCTGTCTCTCTCTCTCACTGTCCACTCTGCCTGTCAAAAAAAAAAAAAAAAAGTAAGTTGTCTGTTTACACATCATACCAAAAGAGCTACCGAATATAGAGTATAACCCTAAAATGCCCATTGTAAACATCATAATGGTTTGACTTGAGTGGCTAGTGTGTCATAGATCACTTTGGGGAGGTGTGTGTGTGTGTGTGTGTGGCTCTGAGAGGTCTGTAACTGACATATAGGAGAGATGATTTTGTTTTTCACAGGCAGATTTTCACAGGCTAGAGGAATGTTTAGCATCCAGTTGAGAAAGACACATTATATCTACTAAAAGCTATTGACAAAAAAAAATGGTGAGTCATATATTGATTGTGCTTTACTGTTTCTGGACTTTATTTTTTATTTTTTGCCCATTGATGAGCTTTGAAGTATAAAGTTGGACCTAAATGTACAAATTGTTTCAGTGGTGAAATCATATTGGAAACAGTCACAGATCAAAGAAATCATTATTAATGGTATAGCAACTGGTATCTAGATAATTAAAAAATTCAATAAACCTATTGCCCTCTGCATTCCAGTGTGTTTGTGTTTCCACTGAACTTTTTTTTTCTTTCAAATAGATGCAGGTTTGGAAGAAAATGGGCTTTGCTATGGGCATCAGGATGTCAAAAAAGCAGATGGTAAAACTGAACAATCTCTTATGGGGCAAATTTTATGTAGTATATCCAAGATATAGGAGCACATGGATTTATTCATTTCTACTCTGAACATAAAATCACAAATGGGTAACCATGTAGTTTATTATGAAATGGAAGAATATTTCAACCCATTGATGATTACAATTATAAGAAATTACTGAAATGCCAATGTTAATTTTTAATTATTTCTGTTAAACTTTACTTATAAGTGGTTAGTGAGTCTTTTAATCAAGACAGGTTATATAGGTAATAAATTATATATAATGTATTATATATAAGGTGTATAGCACCTTAAATTTAGGAAAATCTCCAATTATTGATATAAGGCTATGTGAATTATTAATTCTTGATGCTTAAGACAATATTCTGGTACAAAGTGATCAAGCTAGGTAAGCAGTATTTGTAGTATCTGTCATCAAATTGGCAATGCTTCTTCTATTTAGTATGTAGTTTAAGAAAATTTCCTATCTTCCAATACATTTCCATTTTCTCTGATTTCCACCCTTACTGTCAGATATTCTGCATCCTGGGTAATTTGATTTACTGGAACCCAGGGACTTATCCTTCTTTATTATCCCTCAGATATAATAGGTGGAAAGAGCATTAAGCTAGGCGCCAGGAGACCAGAGTTCCATCCAAATATTGCCACTGACTTCCATTTGACTTTGAACAAGGAGCTTAATCCTGTTGGTTCCTTATCTGTAAATCATAAACATTTGAGTGTATGATTTTTGAGGCTCCTTTCAATATCAAAATCTCATTTTGGTTTTTACTTTTTCCTCAAATATATTTATTCTGTCTTCTCCAGTTTGACAATTATTCTTCATGATGGTATAATAGGAAGTAACATAGTCAAAAATTTCTATTTTAGCTCTGTCATCAGTTAATGTTATGCCATCTGCTCTAAGATTTAGGCCAAGCTCTGCTTGCTTTTTTCCTCACTGCTGCTATAAACCTCCTGTGAAAAAACACAAAAAAGTTCTTTTTGGTGGCTTTATAATTTTCAGCTAAGCCTCACTCTTTATATTTCATGAAATCAGCACCAGTGCTTAAATCTCAGGTCTTCTTTAGGCTAGTTTATGAAGGAAGAAGTCTATCAAATTCTTTAAAAGCCAGTTTTCTCATTTATTAAGTTGTAATAATAGAATATTCTCCACATGACTGTTATGGAATCTACTTTGAAGTATAGTGAGAAACATGATGAGTGTTAAAACCTGGCACAAAGCCCTGGAGATATGTTGTTTTCTTATTTTACTTTTTGCCGCTATCATCATCATCTTCACTCTGGGTTTTATTTCTGAACTGCCATTACCACATTTCATCCCTTCTTTCTACACTTGATCTTAGCCAAAAGGCTGAAAAGTGATATCACTTCTTTCTATTAAAAAGCAATAACTATGGACCGGCACCGTGGCTCAGTAGGCTAATCCTCCGCCTTGCGGCGCCAGCACATCAGGTTCTAGTCCTGGTTGGGGCACCGGATTCTGTCCCGGTTGCCCCTCTTCCAGGCCAGCTCTCTGCTGTGGTCCAGGAAGGCAGTGGAGGATGGCCCAAGTACTTGGGCCCTGCACCCGCATGGGAGACCAGGAGAAGCACCTGGCTCCTGCCTTTGGGTCAGCGCGGTGCGCCAGCCTGAGTGTGCCGGCCTCGGCGGCCATTGGAGGGTGAACCAATGGCAAAGGAAGACCTTTCTCTCTGTCTCTCTCTCTCACTGTCCACTCTGCCTGTCAAAAAAAAAAAAAAAAAAGCAATAACTATGATACTTCATACATGTGGTTAACTTCATTTTACACAGTATTTCAAATATGTGTTCTCTGATCTTTGCAATAATGCTCAGTCAGCATTGGGTGGTTTTGTGACAGAGCTGGCTGAGATGAACATCAGCACTGGGAAAATAAGAGCTTCCTTAGGGGCAATTTTATGTTGACTTGAGAGAACACCAGGATTTTATTAAAGAGCATACATTTCTTGCAGCAGAAACAGTATAAGGTTTCTGTTTCTCCACTCTATACGTTAACTCATGAGTAGGGAGGGGTTCTCCCAAGTTTCAATTTTGAGTATAACATAAATATGACAGTTGTGGAGAATACAGTGTCCATTGTAGGATTCTAGGGGGGTTAGAAAGGTTTGGAGGTGGGTGCATTTCACCTCTTCCCTGGAGTGAGCCACAGAAATTGTGATCTTCCCCCACCTTTTTGTAGCCACAACGGAATTCTTTGATCTTCTTCGTCTTATAGTAGATTTTAAGACCCCAATTTCAGGAGAGCTCTTGCCCTATATTCTGGAGGAAAGGATATGGCACAGAGGGACCAAGAAGACTCTGAAAAGACAGACCTTGAGTGAGTTTCCCGCCCAACCTATTAACAATCATGTCTAAACAGCGAAGTCTCCATAAAAACCCTAGAGGACATGGTCTAAGGAGCTCTAGACAGCTGAATATATGGAGGCTTGTGGGAAGGAGAATAAGAACTCATCCACGTGCTGGGAGGAGGCAAAGCACCCGAACTCCAGCAGGTGTGAAGCTCCTGCACGAGGGACTCTAACAGACTTCTGTGTTTCATTATCTGGCTGCTTCTTTGTTTTGTGTCCTTTACAGCATCTTTCATAGTAAACCAGCAAATCTAAGTGGTGTTTCTCTGAGGTCTGTGAGCCACCGCAGCAACTTAATTGAACCAGAGGGAGGGTTTGGTGAACTTAAATCTGTAGCGGGTGGATCAGAAGTTCTGGCGGCCTGAATGGTGTAAATGGGTTAAAGCAGGGACATTGTTGGGGAGTAAGCCCTTCAACCTGTGGAATGTGACACTGTCCCTGGGAGATAATGTCAGAACTGCATTGGATTAGAGGACATCTTACTGCTGTAGAACTGATTGCTTGCTTGCTGGTGGGGAGAAATCCCCATGCCTTGAGGTCACAGATACGATGGCACAGAACTCCCTTGGAGGTTGGTGCTCTGAATAAGCGTACATCTGTGTGAATGGAATGCAATTTAGTTTAGTTCTTCCTGAAAAACTGTTCAAGAGACTGTGAAGTGTGACTGCTTTGACTGACTCTTCCATTTTCTCTCCCCAAAAATAAGCCAGATTGGCAGGATTCAAAGGAGACATAAAATTAGTTATTATTGACTGATTCAGCAATAAAGCCAGAAAGCAAAATCAGCTAAGAAGCTATGCGAGATTCTGCATGTAAGGAAGACGTAACTAGCCGAGGACATTTCTCCATGCTTGCTGCTGATAAACTGCTTTTGTCACTGGATGAAATGCTGGTCCCAGTCAGGAACGCCTTGCCGCAGACCCTTTCAGCCAGGCGTGTGTGTGAGCAGATAGCATTCAGCTAGGAGTCCCCTCTGCAGCCTGAGTACGGGATTTTTCCCAATAGTGACAGAGGTGTCAGCTATTTGGGAATAAATTGCTGAGAGTTTACTCTTACTAACACAATTACAATTTCCACCGCATATTTACTTCAGATTTAAAAATCATGCAAACCAAAAGTGTTTGAAAAGGACTGTCTCACGTGATCTCTTCCATTTCCTTATGGGACAGCAGCTGGGCAGTTCTGTCCCAGCGGTCCACAGTATGAAGAGATGGACGTTTTCTCCTTATTTACACCTGGATTAGCAAATACCTTTTAGATACTGGAACGGTAGTTAGGACCTTTTCCATTATTGAGGGTGAGCACTTACTCCTGCTTTCTCTCATGTCTGCAAACTGGGGAAGATGAAGCAGAGGGAAGGTTTCGGGTATTCCCAGACAGACAGGAGTTGACATCTGCTCTATCCCATTCCACTCCAAACGGCAGGCATGTGACCTCCCAGTCTATCACCTAATGATGTAGCCAGCCAGCACATCAAGGCCTCCGACAAAAGGCCCATTAGGCATGTCTGTGATTCAAGCTGATTAGCTAGAAGTCACTGGGATTTGGAGTCCAAGATGAGTGGTGAATCAGATCCAATTTGCATAAACTACGAGGCGCTTCATTAAGGCTAATCATTTCCCTCTGTCCTTTCATATAAATCATCCTTCTTTGGGGCTCATTTAGACTGAGCTTGAGGATTCTGCCTTCAGAACTTAACACTGTTAAGATGGCTTTAGCTATGTTCTCTGTCTGCATTTGCTGGTTACTACCTGTTGGGAACCCTGCCACAGTGCTGCATCCTTAAAAGGGTTTCCTAGAAATTCAAACCATGATTCATTAAGGTCCATGCACCGATGGCCACGACCCATAAGATAATGAAGTGTGCATCTTTTAAAGTACTGGTAGAGCAAGTCACACTTGCTTAAACTGACGAAGTACTCAGGCCACAAAGTGCATTGTGTTCAGCCAACTGATCATTAAATACTTTCACATGTCCTTTGTGAGAATCAGTCTATTTAAATCTAAGACAATTGACCAGTTCGCACTTGCGGAGCTCTCATGTAGATCATTCTTTCTTTGCAATCACTTTGAGGATGATGAGTTGCTGCTCCTGTGCCCCTAAGATTACACTTCCTTATCTCTTGTCATTTGCGCATTCTCCCTCCTGTGCCCAGAGCACCCTGCCCTCCTTGTCTATGTGCCTGCTAAAATATTTATCAACTAAAGTATAGCTTTCTTTTTATTCATTTTTCTCTTCTACTCCTTGAAAACAGGGATTCGTTTTTCAGCACATAGCAGATAATAAATATTCATTGAACAAAATGCTGTGAATTATGAGAAGATGACCATAATGGAATATTACATAGCCTGTTGGAAGGAGGTGTTGATCTCTCTTTTTTAGCATGTATGTATTTCATAATATATCTGCAGAAAAACAAGCTGGAATACTTATGGACATAGTGATCCCAGTTTTGTTTAAAAAATCCAAAGTGCCTATGGATAAATTCATACAAATGTTTAAAAATATAAATATGGGGCAGGCACTGTGGTACAGCAGGTTAAAGACCCAGCTTGCAGCTTGGCACACTATATGGGAGCTGGTTTGTGACCCGGCTGCTCCACTTCTGATCCAACACCCTGTTAATGTGCCTGGGAATACAGTAGAGGATGTCCCAAGTCTTTGGGCCCCTGCACCATCAGTGAGACCAGGAAGAGGTTCCAGGATTCTGGTGGGCTCAGCTCTGGCTGTTGCAGCCATTTGGGGAGTGAACCAGCAGATGGAAGACCTATCTGTCTTTATCTGTAACTCTTTCAAATAAACAAAATAAATCTTTTAAAAATTTAAATATGCAGGCATGGAGTCTACATTTTACTTCTACATTTAAAATTTTTATTTATTTACTAGAGAGCTTCCATCTGCTGGTTCATTTCTCAAAAGCCTGCAATGGCTGAGCATGGGCGGGGCTGAAACTGGGAAACAGGAAGTCAATCCAGGTCTCTCATATGGGTTGCAGGGATTCAAATACTTGAGCCATTACAAGTACCTCTTAGGGTCTGCATTAGCAGGTAGCTGGAGTCAAGAACCAGTGTCAGGAGTCAAACCCAGGTACCCTGATGTGGGATGCAGTTTCCTAAGTGAAGCCTTAATCACTAGGTCACACACTCACCCACACAATTCTGTGATTTGTTAGATTGAATCTGTATTACTATTATAAATTAAAAATCCATTAAATAATTTTAACTAGTATGAGATTACAGATTCCATTTGAAAATTATAATTAATTTAAGAATACTTTATTCATTTCCTAGGGCTATTGTATTAAGTTACCACAAAGGAAGTGATTTTAAAACAAAGAAATTTATTCTTTCATAGTTATAGAGACTAAAAGTCTGAAGGAAGGTTTGGGTAAATTTGGGCTCCCTCCAAAGACTCTACAAAAGAATCCTTTGCTTCTTCTATACTCTGATGGTTGCTGGCAATCCATGGAGTTCCTCGGGTTGTAGATGCATCACTTCCATGTTCACCTTGGTCTTTTTTGTGTCTTCATTCAGCCTTCTGACAAGGACAACAGTAACATCCAGTGACATTACCATAACATAATTGATTATACCTGTAAAACCTTATTTCTAAATATCACATTCCAAGGCTCTGGATGGACGTGAATTTTTGAGGACGCATTCCTTATTTGAGTATAGTGACTTACTAAAGAGCACTTATAACAAAGGCTCTTTATGAGCTTCCGTGTCAAAAAAATGTTTTCTGGAAGCTGTCACTATTAAGATTTGCAGGCACCCAGTATACTGGCACAGGCCTGAAGCATGGATGATATTTTTGCTGCCATAGGTTTAGAAAACCTACGAAGTCTTTAGCTCATATCTGTAGCTTTCTATCTGTTTTTACTTTTCTTTGAACATTGGAAGACTTTTTTAGTTCCTCTTCTGATCTCTATTTTGGGAAGAAGCTTTGTTTGTTAACTTTATGAGAGCTTAGGGACACTTTTAATTCCCTTATTTCTTAGATATTTATTCTGCAAATATAGTCAGCACCTATTATTTGCAAAAGATTGAACATATCTACATGCTCTTAAAAACAACACTAGATTTTATGTTTACCAACCAGAAATCTGGATATCCTTGAAAGTCCTATAAAGACAAAGCATTTGTGAACTTGAGCAGAAGCAAAGATGTCAATACTGCACAATGTTATTATCATTGTATTTTGCATTGGTAGATTGCTTCCAAGAAACTGAGTTCTTGAATTTATTATCAGTTAAACCACAGTATTTAAGGTGGAAAATTTATTGTCATCGATTTACTGTTTACATTTTCTCCAAGGCTCAAATCAGTTATCAAAGCTTATTTTTCATGCTATTTCAAGAATACCCTTTGTATAATACTAATTTCAGTGTCTTTCTCCAAAGGGCTAAACAATCACAATGAGAGAGGATAAAAACAGGAGGAATTATGAATACAATTCATGAGTTTGTTTTTGCTGTTACTTAGTATATATATCAGAGTCAGAAATAAGAGGTAAACTTAAAATTTATCTGCTAAGAGAAAATCTTCTATGTGGCAAATCCATCTTCCCAGATAATGAGTAATTTAAGGACTTCTTACAATATCAGCCATAAAATTGTCATTCCATGGAGGTCATATGTTTATTGCTGTTCATTTTGGTGAGGATACTTCCTGCTCAATGTTCTGAGAACCAAAATCTGCTGGCAAAATGAACACATGACTCAAGGTCTTTACATCTTCTTGCTGAAGGGTCCGTGTGTTTATAGTATAACATGGTAAGTGGAATTATTACCTTGTTATATCTTTACTGAAGATTAAGTATGGTTTAAGAAGACATGTATGGGTGCCAAGTTGACTTGGGGTGAACTTGTAATGATTAATTTTATGTGCCAACTTAGCTAGGATGTAGTCACCAGATAGCTGGTCAAACATTATTCTGGATATTTCTGTGGGATTATTTTTTAAAAGACAAGATTAACATTTAAATCAGTAAATTATTAAAGTAAATCGCCCCCCTTAATGTGGGTGAGTCTCATTTAATCATTCAAAGATCTGAGTGAATTCATTAAAATACCCTCCTCCTTCTCCCTATCCCTCTCATTCTGGGGGAACTAGCCAACACAGATTGTATCAGAGACACAGTCTATAGAAGCATCCTGAGGTCATGACCTCAGAACACTGTAGATGCAGACTTCCTGTCACTACTCCTTTCATGTGAGACGAGCAGTTACTCTGGAGATCCAGACCTGTGGTGGTTGCTAAGGAAAGGTGGAAAGAAGCTTCTACGGATTGTTGAATAGATCTTTCTCTAGATTCTCAAACTGCTGCTGATAGAAGCTCGCTTTTATCTATTTTCCCCAAATGGAAGTTAGAACTAGATGTTGGAGCGACTATTTGGAGTTTATCTTGGTCTTTTCAAACAGCTATAACAAAATACCTTCGCCTGGGTAACGTAGAAGCAATAGAACTACGCTGCTCACCGTCCTGAAAGGTAGGAATTCCAAGATCAAATAGCAGCAGCTGTGGTGTCTGGTGAGGGCCTCCTTTCTTCAAAGATAACACTTTCTAATTACTCTCACAGGGGAGCAGACTGGAAGCTAAGAGGACAATAAAACAGGCTTTATTCCCACCTTCAAGCCCTTTTACAATGGCATGAATCCCACTCAAGAGGGAGGAACCTCATGGCCAAATCACCTTCCAATACCATGGCAAACATTTAGGCAACAGAAGGGTTAGTGACAAAGTTTCCTTAAATAAAATGGCTTATTGATTGTTAATACAAAGCTCACATTATACTTGTGTAGATATCCTAGTGTTTGGGAGATGAATGCAATTATTTTCATATTGTGGATGCAGAAACAAATATGATGGCCCACTTCTTCATCCCCCGTTATTATATTCATGTTAGTGCCTCAGAGGAAGAAATCTCCACCCGAAGATGGTGAGAAAAGGACACTGAGAGAGGCCAGGTGAACTCAGCTAGGTCCCTGTTTGGCTCAGTCACTGTCTCCTCCGTTAGTCTTTATTACTCTGAATGGTTTTTCTTTCTACTCCAGACTCCCTTCAGAGACTGACCATTTCTCTACTCTCTACTCGATTTCATAGCAAAACTTCCTGAGTCTTTGCTTCTCACCTCCATTCAGGTTTTTGTCTTTATGGCATCAAAGGTTGCCCTAGTGAAGTTTCTCTCTGATCTTCATCTTACCAGATGGAAAGATCACGTTCATGCTCTTACTTCCTTCATGTCTCAGCAGTGCTGCTCATTTCATTGTTTTGGAAACATGATTTCTTCAGTCTTTTAATGAGTAGAATTAAAATCAGATTTTCCATCTACTTCCTTAGCTATTTATTCTCATGTACCTTATCTGGTGCCTCTGCTGCTTACCTCAGAAAGTTCAGTCCCAAGGGCTCAATCCTGTGCCCTATACTCTGCACATGAAGGGTCTGTAAAAAGTTCATGGAGATGTGTATTATAAAAAAAGCATGGTTTTCAAATTATTTTTACACCAAAATAAACTCATCTTTTAAATCCATTTTCCATAAAGTTTTTCAAGTGCCCTCATTAACAATCCCACCAGGGCTATGAGGATGTCCTGCCATCCCTAAGCCTTGCTAACCTCAACTCCAGACCTGGTCCTTTCCCTAATATCCAGGTTAATATATCCAACTGCCTTCTTTGCACCTTTTCCAATTGTTTCCTCTTTTGAAATATTATCTTTGATCTTTCCATAGCTGACTTCTAGTTATTTATATCTCAACTTATAGATTGTCTATCAAGAATGACTTTTTATTTATGTGATTTACGTGTCGAGTTTCCTTCCTTCCTCCCTTCCTCCCTTCCTCCCTCCCTCCCTCCCTTCCTCCCTCCTTCCCGCCCTTCCTACCTTCCTACCTTCCTACGTTCTTATCTATCCATCATCTATCTGCCACCTATTATCAATCACATCACTTGGTTTTAATTCTTTGTATAACTTGCACTAGCGTGTGGTATCTTGTTTCTTTAATTTCTTGTTTATTATAGTTTTGCTTTCATCCCTTAAATGCAAACTCCCTGAGTGTCTGATATGGATTAGGAGCTCTGTCTTTTCTGCTTTGGCTGTCCTGTCAAAATGACCTACACAAAGTGACTTAAACACCAGAATTCATTTTCTCACAGTTCTGGAGCCTGGGAATCCAAGATCAAGAATACAACCCATTCAATTTCTGGTGAGGCTTCTCTCCTAGACTTACAGAAGATTATATGATTGCTGCATTCTCACATGACTTGTCCTCATTGCATGTACTCATTGAGGAGAGAGAGAGAGAGAGAGAGAGAGAGAGAGAGAGAGAGCTTTCTTCCTCTTATTATGAGACAAGTAATCTCATGAAAGAGGGCTGTATCTTTATGACTTTATTTAAACTTAATCATCCCACAAAGACCCTATCTTCAAATTTCCACACTGACACACTGACAATTAGGACTTCAACATAGGAACTTTGCTTGGGGTGGGGAACACAAACATTCAGTCTTTAAGAAGCTCAATAAATACTTCTTGAATTACTTGATCAAAGTATTATTTCCCTTAGTTTGTAATTTAGCATTAATGTTTCTACTGCTATATGATATTTTGTAATTATTCATGTCTTTAGATAGCTGTATATTTTGTATCCCTTGAAAGGACGTTAGTCCAAATGGTGCTTGTCAAGTTGTTCCACTTTTAGGCAGAAAGATGATTTCATCACAAAAGAGATAAGGTCTAGCAACGAAAGCAATATCTGCATATTGAGCATTCATTATTCTCTGTGTCTTCATCCCTGCATTGACTGCTCCTCCTACAATCCTATTATTTTGACATTTATGTATTAGAGTCTATTTTCCCTAATACAACCCAGATTTCTGTAACCCTCTCTGCTTCATATCTATAGTAAAGAAGACCAGCCTGGCTGTTCTTTTTAAAGATGAGTGGAACTAGAAGCCACTACAGTAGCAGGAGCACTATCTCATGCTTTATTCTTTTAGGTATCTGTTATTATGTCTACTTTACTTTTCAAGGATAATTTTACTGGATATAGAATTCTAGATTAGTGGTTATTTATCTTTCAAAAATTAATATTTCATGCCACTCTCTCCTTATCTGCATCATGGCTACTGGAAAGTCCACTGGATAGATTTTTAAATTTGTATTTATTTATTTTATATAGTAATTACTTTGAAAGTATTTATTTATTTGAAATGTAGTATAACAGAGGGAAATAGAGAAGGAGAGGAAGAGGGGATAGAGAGAAAGAGGTTTCTTCCATCCACTGGTTCATGCCCAAATGTTTACAACTGTTAGGGCTGAAGTCAGGAACCAGGAACTCAAGCATAGTCTCCTATGTGAGTGTTAGGTAGCTAAGTACTTCCTACTACAAGGGTGCAAATTAGTGGAAAACTAGAATCAGAAGCTGAGCTGGGACTCCAGTACAGGCACTCCAGTATGGGGTTGTGGGTGTCCCAAGCTGTGTCTTAATTTCTGTGCCAAATGCCTGCTTCACCACTATTGTTCTTAATCTTGTTCTTCCATAATTGAGGTGTTTTTCTTTTATCCCTCTGGCTTCCTTCAGATTTTCTCTGGGCCTTTGTTTTCCTACAAGTTTGAATATGATGTGTATAGATGTATATTTGGGGTATTTGTCCTGCTTGGAGTTCTCTGAGCTTCCCATATCTGTAGTTTGTTGTTATATTTAGATAGTTCTCAGACACTATTATTTTAAATTTTTCTCTTGCTCTGTTTTCTCATTGTTTCCTTCTTGTATTTCTTTGTTTTTTTTTTTTTTTGAGATATACAAAGTTCATTTAATTCCAGAAAACTAATCATTGTGAGTGATGACATTAACAGATTAAAGGGGAAAAGTTACATAATTACTCCTTGTATTTCAATTATGTGTGAGCCATGCCTTTGAAAATTATCCCATAGATCTTAGATTTTGTGTTCTATTTTTGTATTTCATTCTCTTTTCTCTTTGCATTTCAGTTTTGGAAGATTATGTGGATCTATCTTTAAGTTAACTGTTTCTTTAGTCATGTCTACTCTATTGATGAGCCTATCAGTGTCATTCTTTAATGTCTGTTAAGAGTGTTCTTGACTTCTAGTGTTTCCTATTGATTCTTTCTTAGAATTTCCACATCTATGTTTATATAACCCATTCGTTCTTGCATATTGTCTGTTTTTTCCTTCAGAACCCCTAAACATATTGATTGTAATTGCAGTCATGTATTGTTTCATGGTGGAGATATGGGCTGAGAAAAAGTGTCATTAGGCTGTTTCAAAATTATGCAATTGTCATAGAATGCACTTACACAAATATAGATTGCATAGAGTACTTGACACTTAGAATGCACATTTTCTCTACATATATATGTATATATGTATACACACATACATACATACATATCTACATAAAATCAATCACCTATTTCTCTTAGGGCTATGTTGAACAAAAAAAATAAGATTAAATCAAACACAAGAAAAAATTCTGAAGTCAAGAGACATGGTAAACATGAGATTTATGAGGTTGTTGTCTGTGTAACATGGCATGCTGTTTTACAGTAAACATTTCAAAAACTACATTCTAATTTAGTAATTACAGTCTAATAAAAAGTATAGGCTAATAACTATCTATACCTGTAACATGGTTGTTTATTGTCATTATCAGGTCTGCACTGTACATAGGTTTATGTGCATTGCTTTTATATGACTCTCAGCATAGTATTTTTGTTTACAATCATATCGTCACAAATGTGAAATAAGGTACTCTGCTACAATGTCACAATAGCTAAGAGACCTCATTTTGCAACAGAAATGTTTCTGCTCTATTATAACCTTATGAGATTATCATATATACAATCTGTATTGATTAAAATATTGTTATGTGGTAGATGAGGGTATTTAAAATTTCAGACCTGATCATATCAGTACATATGTCATAACCTGAGTCTGATTCTGATGGGTGATTTCTTTCCATTGCCACTGAGCATACTTTATAATTTTTAGTTGTTGAATGCTGGACATGATGTATTATGTAACAAGAGCTGAGGTAAACGGGCCTTTACTGTGAGGTTTATGTTAATTTGGCTAGTAGTTGCACCACGTTTAATGTTTGCTGTAGCTGTTGGTGCTAGAGGCTCTAATTCCTCTAATGTCCTCTGGTTTGTCTTCCTTGTTGTCTTGTGTTTCTCTAAAAATTTCTCCTTGCATAAAATTTGAGTCTCTCAGCTTTCAGCTGAATCCACTGTTTTCTTTCCTGGAGCTCTAGTGCTGCAGTGGTAAATTATGGGGCGGAGGAAACATTCTATAACTTACGATTCAATCTCAGTCTATCAGTGGGCATGTGTCTACAGGGTGTGATCTTCCCAAGCATTTTGCAGCATGTCCCTTCCCCTGCCACATTCTTATGTAAGATGAGGGCTACAAGGGGATTTACTGAGAGAAAATGCTCTTCATACAGGTGCAATCAATCTATGATAAAGACTTTTTCCTGGATAGTAGGTCTTTGCTTTGTATATTTTGTAATGATTACTTTGCACCCTCCACCACTTGCCATAGCCATAAGGTGATTTTTCTTGGTTCTTCTGAGGGAACCTAGTAGGTGTTTGTAGAGGTGAAACCCATAAAAGTGGTGGGAGGGACCCCTATGGCTGCAGACCCCAGAATTTTCCAGTTCTCAAAGTAATCCATGCTTAGCTTCCAGAAACCCATTAAAACTACCATTTAAATGTTCCCACCACTTTATGGCTCCACTGGATTCTGCTTCAGGTAAGCAGATCTGACTGAAGTCTCTCTTGATGTGCCTGGTTTTCTAGAGTTTGGGATGGTTTGCATTTTCTTTCTTTCTTTTTTTTTTAAGACTTACTTATGTTACTTGAAAGAGCTACAGAGAGGCAGTGACAGAGAGAGAAAGAGATGTCTTCCATCTGCTGGTTCACTCTCCTGATGGCTGCAATGGCCAGAGCTGGGCCAATCTGGAGCCAGGAGCCTGTAGCTTCTTCCAGGTTTCCAATGAGGGTGTACGGGCCCAAGGGCTTAGGCCATCTTCTACTGCTTTCCCAGGCCATAGCAGAGAGCTGGATCAGAAGTGGAGCAGCTGGGACTTGAACCGGCACCCATATGGAATGCCAGCACTGCAGGCAATGGCTTTACCCACTACACCACAGTGCTGGCCCCCTGGCATTTTCTTGACATCAAGATAGAAGTGATGATTTTGAAGTGTTTTACACATTGAACCTCAAAATGGAAGTCTAAGCATCTTTTAAAGCATCTAGCACTGAGCTAAGCAAGCATTGACACAACATGTCTTGGCTTGTGTTTCCACCAATGCTACCTGGCCCATTTCCCACCACTTCCCACAGCCAAAATGGACACTGTTTCTGCCAAGGGAAAAGAGTTGGCAAGCTATGTTTTGATGTCTGCCAGATTCTGAACTATGAGGCACTGAGAGCTTGGTGTGATGACTGACAGCCAAGATGAGTACAGGGATTTTCTGACTCAGCCTCTTGCGCCTTTGTCTCTGGCATGTATATATGCATTATGGTCTTTAGGGCTGATGCCTCAGTCCTTTCAGGAGGGGCCGTTCCTGATATCTCGGGTACATGAGTGTTGCCTGAGGCTTTGGTTTCTGGGATGAGTCTGAAGCCTTTGACTTTGTCGTTTGTTTTCTTTTTCTCGATGATAATTCATTCATTCCTTCCCAACCTCTCCTTTTATTCCTTCATTCACTTAATTTAATATCAGCATTTGGCATGTTTGTGTTAAATTAAATATTTTTCTTGTTAATTTTTACTTTTAGCAGAATATGACAATTTAGCTAAAGGCCAGAGCTGACACATTTTTGATTCTAATTGAAATGCAAATTAATATAAGCAATTATCAGGTAATATACATAGTTTAAAATGGAAGCTTTAAATGACATTTCCTTGGCAATTTGTGTGAATCCCAAAGGTTAGACATTTTCTTTATTCAGGAGACAAAATCCTCATCTAAAGCCCAATTTTAGATTGTCATTACATAATCATAACGTAGCCACCCCTGAGATAAAGTTAACCTTGCTTAAGTAATCACTTCCTAATGGGAAGACATGTTTGCTTGCTTTTTTGTTGAAGATTTATGTATTTATGTATTTGTTTGAAAGGCAGAGAGAGAGAGAGAGAAGACAAAGAGAGGAAGGGAAGACAGAGAGATCTTCCATTCACTGGTTCATTTGCCAAATGGCCGTAACAGTTGGGGCTGGCCAGAGTGAAGCCAGGAGGCAGGCATTTTATCCTGGTCTCAAAGTGCATGGCAGGTGCCCAAGTGCTTGGGATATCATCTGTTGCCCTCTGAGGTACATTAGCAGGGAGCTGGTTCAGAAGCAGAGCAGTCAGGACTCTCACTGGCACTCTGATGTGGGCAGTAAGTATCACAAGCAGCAGCTTGGCTTGCTCCATCACAACACTTACCTGGGAATGTAAGTTTGCAAATAGATCCAGGTCATGTGGTGGAGGTGGATTCTGTGGGCCCCAGAGGATGAAGGCCCATAGGACATTTTAATGATAAATATCTTCACCAGTCAGAAAGAAACTACCCTTTATTGTGGCTTTTCCATGTCAAATGCATTATATTCATTCAATGTTCAATGGATATTTATTAAGTGATGTCATGTTGTGGCTAAAATGTTAGTTGCAGGACATTCAGTGGGAATTGGAAACATGCTTTCTTGTCGCTCCCCCATTCGCGGAGGAACGACACAGGACCCTGCGCTGTTCTTTTTTCTGTTCAGCCCTTCCCGGGTTTGCTGCTGGTTCTTTCCGGGTTGGCTGCCGACCCCTCCACCTCCGTGGAAGGGCGGTTCCCCCTGCCACTTTCCCCACTTCCGCGGGGGAGCGGCACACCGCCGGCCGGCTCTCTCGGGGGCTGCTCAGATGTTATCTGGATGTTCCCCTTAGATGTTCCTGGTGCATGTTGTCTCTCTCCTCCTTTATAGTCCTCTTCCTCCAATCCCAAATCTGCTACCCACACGCCGAGCACGCTGCTCTCCTCCAATCAGGATCAGCTCCTGCAGTTTATTGGTCGAACTGGAGGCAGCTGCGTAGAAGCTGTTTACTCCTCTCCCAGCACCATATTGTGGGAGAGCAGATGCATAGAATAAGTCTTAATTCCAGTAACTTAGTCTAGTCCGAGTTGCTCCCCACACTTTCTGTTATGTATCTTTCTTTTGAGGATTTATTTATTTATTTGAAAGACAGAGAAATAGAGGGAGACTGAGTTAGAGAGAGAGACAGACAGACAGATATCTTTCATCCCTGCTTCACTCTCCAAATGACCACAGCACCCAGGAAACCAGGGTTGGATCAGTTTTAGCCAGGAACTGGGAGCCACCACACTGGTGGCAGGGACTCAGGTACTTGCTGAAATCTGCTGCTTTCCAGACACATTATTGGGATCCTGGGAGAGAAGGACAGGGTAGCTGGGACTGGAACCAGGCGTCATCCAACATGTGATAAGGATATCCCAAGTAGCAGCTTACCTACTGTGCCGCAATGCCCAGCCCCCTCTCTCCTGCATCTTATATACTAGTTGGGAAAATTGATACTGAACAACAATAGTAAATAAAGAAGGAAAATGAATCCAGAGTGGTGAGTGTCCAGATGTGGGGTAGAGAACGGCTGGCTGGATGGGGGAAAGAGAGCATCCATGAGAGGGGTGGAAGAAGCAAGGCCCTTCCGAGAAGATGACATTTGCATTGGGAGATGAAAAAGCCAATCAAGCACTCATTACTTTGTCTAATTTCCACAACAAACTGGCACAAAGATAATATTAGTTCAGCAGGTACAAGCAAGGAAATGAATCACTCAATTTGGTTAGGTAAGTAAGTTCTGCAAGATTATCCAGACAGATAGCTCTATTCCATTTATCTCAAATTTCTTGATACCAAGTACATCCCACAGGTCTTTGCTGCTCACCAGTAGCCTCAGACTTAGCAAAAAAGGAAAAAGAAAAGAAACTCTGTTTGTTTAACTGGACTGAAACTTTAGATCTTCATGGGGAAGCCAGTTATCAAAGAAAACCAATGCTAAGTCATCAGTTTTCTTAGTAAGTGCATCAAAAAGAAAAAAAAAAGGATAGCTGTCTAATTTTTATTTCCTTTTTATAAAAGATGATTTTTAAAGCCACCGGACAGGAATAGGTCTTCTTATTTTTTCTTTTAAGGTTTATTTATTTATTTTAAAGGCAGAGTTACAGAGAGTTACAGAGTTATAGCATTACAACTACTACAATGGCTAGGGTTGGGTCAGGCCAAAGCCAGGAGCCAGGAGCTTCTTCCAAGTCTCCTGGGTGGTGCAAGGGCCCAAGGACTTGGAGCCTCCTCCGCTGCTTTCCCGGGCACATTAGGAGGGAGCTGGATAAGAAGTGGAGTAGCCTGGACTCAAATCAGCATCCATAGGGGATTCTGGCTTCGCAGGTGGTGGCTTATCCTAAAAGAGGATATTTTAATATCAAAAATATTAAGGATTTTTTTTTTTGACAGGCAGAGTGGATAGTGAGAGAGAGAGACAGAGAGAAAGGTCTTCCTTTTTTGCCATTGGTTCACCCTCTAATGGCTGCCACAGCTGGCGCACTGCGGCCGGCACACTGCGCTGGTCCGAAGGCAGGAACCAGGTGCTTCTTCTGATCTCCCATGGGGTGCAGGGCCCAAGCACTTGGGCCATCCTCCACTGCCTTCCCGGGCCACAGCAGAGAGCTGGCCTGGAAGAGGGGCAACCGGGAAAGAATCCGGTGCCCTGCCCCGACCGGGACTAGAACCTGGTGTGCCGGCGCTGCTAGGTGGAGGATTAGCCTATTGAGCTGCAGCACTGGCCGGATATTTTCTTTTTTTAAAGCTTTTATTTAATGAATGCATTTTTCATAGATACAAATTTAGGAATACAGTGGTTTTTTCCCCCATACCTGTCCTCCCACTCCAACTCCCATTCCACCTCCTACTCCCTCTCTCATCTCATTTTTCATCATGATTCATTTTTAGTTTAACTTTATATACAAAGGACCAACTCTATGCTAAGTAAAGATTTCAACAGTTTGCACCCACACACATACACAACATATAAAGTACATTTTGACAATAAGTTTTGCAGTTAATTCTAATGGTACAACTCATTAAGAACAGAGGTCCTACATGTGGATGAAGTGCACAGTGACTTCTGATGTTCATTTAACAATTAACACTCTTTTTTTATTTTTACATCAGTGATCACACGGGGCTCTTGCCATGAGCTGCCAAGGCTTTGGAAGCCTTTTATGACCACAGACTCCATCAGTATTTGGAAAAGGCCATAAGCAAAGTGGGAGTTCTCTCCTCCCTGCAGAGAAAAGTACAAGGGATATTTTCTTAAGGGACATGACTTGAATTTGAATGAAATTAGGTTTGTGCAACACTAACATTATTTTATCTCTATCTTACTCATTTCATAGAGAACCTCTAAAGTTGCAGCATAAATAGACCCATTTGAGAACTGGTGGACTCTGGCTTATAAGGCCGCTTCAAACCTTGAGAATTTTAGATTTATTCTAACACCCTAATGCTTGATATGCAGAGGGGCAATGCAGGCAGATGTTGTGGGGGTGAGGATAAGGTATCTGCTACCGAATCAGCCTAGGAATGGCAAGATCATCTTGTCATAAATATTTTCTGATTGAGTCTTTTTCCTTGAAAAGTGTACCTATTTAGGGAAAATTAGATTGTGCATTTGCTGTTTATTAGACTATTCAAATACAATCTAAGACTCATTATGAAATAATTTGCAAATATTTTCATTTTTGAAAAAAATTTATTTATTTGAAAGGCAGAGAGGGGGATGGATGGAGGGAGGGAGGGAGAGAGAAGGAGGAGAGGGAGGGAGAGAGACATCTTCCATCTGCTGGTTCACTCCAAATGCCTGTAATAGCCGAAGCTGAGTCAGGCTAAAGCCATGAGCCTGGAACTCTATCTGGGTTTCCCACGTGGGTGGCAAGGTCCCAAACCTTTCGGCCATCTTCTGCTGCCTTCCTAGGCACATTAGCAGGGAGCTAGTTTGGAAGTGGACCAACTGGGACTTGAAGTGCATCCTGATATGGGATGTCAGAATTTCAAGTGGCAGCTTAATATGCTATACCACATCAGCCCCCTACCAACATTTTTCTTTTTATAGGCAGTTGTTCATGTTGGTTCGAATAAATTAAGAGATCAGTTTTATTGATTTTTAATAATTAAGTATGGAGTTAGAAATGATCATTTGGACTTAGTGTATCTTTGTCATGAATATTTGAGTATTGATCAATTTATGCAAGCATATTTGTCCTCTTAACTTTGGAATGTAATCAAGATGAGAAAATGTACAAGAAGAGATACTCTTTATAATTCTATGAAAATATAATGATAATTATAGAGGAATAATTTTATATGATACTAGTATTGTTGAGGCTATTTGTACAATGTTTCAAGTACCTTAACTATATCAGTTATGCTCCAGTTCATCTCACTGAGAGATGGGATAAGGTTGGGCTAAAGCTTGGAATCATCAATTGAAATTTAGTTTTGCACATAGGAGGGAAAAATAGCAAAGATACAAGCCATTTGAGTGTCTGGCTCCTTTATTTGTCAATATAACCATTATTACATTCACACTATTCTCTTGCTCTCTTGGGCTCAATAGCATGAGCTAAAACAATTGATTTTACAAAGCAGCTGAAGGGATGAAGAGATACACAAATTATAAAAAACATACCAGACACAGATGAATATATTCTACATATATTAATAAAGTCCTAAAGTGCTTATAATTAGTTTGAAGCCTTTCCTCTGATTGATGATATCTACAAATATTTTACATTTTCAAATTTTTTTCAGAAATGTAAAAACAATACAGCACTATAGTCTAATAATTTCCACTACAGGTATTATCATTGGAAGAATGAGTCTTATAAATTGATAGATGAAAATACCTTATGTTAATATGAATCTCTGTTCCTTTTTTGTAAGATTAATTCATGCATCTGTTCATTAAAATATTCCTCGAGAATATGTTGGCAGTGCTGGCTTCATGGGCATATGACCTGTCCAGTTATTTGAAGCTCTATGTTCAGGAGACATTTGTTCTTGGTTTAATTTTCTGTTCTTATAATCTGGAAATTCTTAACAAAAATATCTTTGGACTAGAGTTTTGTAAGTGAATTCTGATGGGACAATATATGTGAAAGTGATCAGCTGAAAAAAAGAAGTATGGGATATGTGTGTCCCCTGTTGCTTGCCGCTCCATTTGCATGTAGTGTTTTGATATCGCATGAATACAGAATTCTAATAGACCCACGAGGCATAGGAATTCATTGAGACTCAAAGCAAGTACAAGGTAAGCACTATACAACTACAACAGAGTAGTGGAGGTGCTGACAGCTCAAAGCAGCCCTGCTTCTGTTTGCTTCAGAACTTGCTGCAAATACAGAAAGAAGGCAAAAGATTTCTAACATCAAACATTTCATATCCTATCTTACTCATGTTGCTTTCCTGCATTAGCCAGCCACTTACACTGGAAATAATGTCAGAGAAGGAAAGAAAAAGATAAGATACCTCATCATTTTTTCCCCTCAGTTGTTTCCTAGGAAAAGAATGTTGTGACCAAAAGCAGGAAAGTAAATAGAGTTCTGGGATGAAACTGAATATGCAGCATTGTTTATCTCACATGACTAAAAACTGTTTCTGATCCTCTTACGAGGATGGCAATGGAAATGAACATATCTGCCAGCTCCACTGGGACCCTGCAGAGGCTATGTGAAAAATCAATGTTGGTAATGATACCACATCTGGGATCTCAGCTGTAGCTGAGGTGCCTGTTCAGTTAAGATGGCAGTAGTTAACCATCATCCACCATGATCCCAACTGAGGCTGGCAGTGACTAGACCACTGGATTAAATACAACTACAATGCATAGCGCCACCCTGCATCCCTTACTTCTTTAAGGATGGTGCTAACATCTCCCGTTCTACCAGGATACAATACATTTTTGGCTCTTAGGTGACAGTGTGAAGCAGGGATTTCAAGGGCTTCTATTTCATATTCACTACAGTAGCAGTTCTAGTCATAGAAAGAGGAACTATTATTAGGGAAGTGCAAATGACTGAGTATGTCCAGTTCAACTATAGGTTTGGAAATGGGAAATACCACTGGACCACTGGATGTGTCTAGATCCAGTGAACTTAATATGGGATTCTTATCTGCCAGATTTCCATTTTTTATTACCCCACATTCACAAACCCCCTATTCCAATAGGCTGCCATATTGGAGTCTTGCACCCATAGATGTTAGTGTCAGGCTTAATTTTTGAGGTAAATCTGTCCTTATAAAATTATTTGGAAAATATTGTTCTTCAATTTTCATAAAAAATATGGAATTGACATTATAAGTATTTTTTTCCTTAGCTGTTTAGAATTTATCAGTGACTTCACTGATGAATGATTGGATTTTAATCATAACTTTAATTAAAAATTTGATATAGTTTCACATGATCTTGGTGATTAAGCATGATATTTTCCAGCTTCAGTTCTCTGTAGATGATTGCCTTTTGATGTAAATGCCCCAAAACCACAGAGATCTCTGCCTAGTAAAGCAGGCTGTGTTTTCCATAAATATTCCCTCTGTTTCTAACTTCATAAGTAGTTCTCCTGCACTGAGATGCTCAAGGATGAGGTAGAGTTTTCCACCAATCCACATCCTTCAGCTGGTACAGGATTAGATACTACAAAAGAGCTGGATGACCCTTGTTTTAGTCCTTTTTCTGGTGCTATAGCAAAATGCCTGAGCCTGGGTACTTTAGAAAGAAAAGAGATAGATATTTAGCTCACAGTTCTGCAGGATCAAGAGCATGGCATTGGTATCTGCTTGGCTCCCGTGATGGCCTCATTGTGGATGCCATCACAATGTTAACGGTAATAACACCTGCAATGCAGCCATTTGGGATCTGGGAATAGATTTATATTTTGTACTTTGATTTACAAAGTATTCATTGGATGTATAAGAACCAAAATGGACTTTACCTGTTTTGTATACAACTGAGCCATGTTGCTCTTTGAGGTTAGTGATAATTTTTTTGTATTTTAAAAATGATTGATGCAAGGATGCCTTTTATCCATTTTTGCATGAAATATTGAATTGCAAGAATGTTGAATATTATGTTTTTTATTACTGAACAAATCCTGATGATAAAATATATAAGCTTTAAAAAAGCCCAAGGAAAGCAGATAATAATATTGTATAATCATATTGTAGCAGATAATCATATTGTATAACTATTGTGAGGAGAATGACTTGCAAACTTTTGTAACTACTAAAATAATTATGCCAGTTTTAATGTGACTTGATGCTACTTTTAGTGAAAAACTGAGTATGAAATTAGGTGTCCAAGGAGGTATTAATTTTATTCTGATTGAGGTTAATTATAAGTATACTTTTTTGCTTTTTGCTTGTGATTGCTTTAGCTGTTTAGACTCTTTTCTGATCCCATATAAATTTTCTAGTGTTCCTCTCTAGCTCTGTGAAAAATTTCATTGATATTTAGATAGGGATTCTATTGGGTAGTGTGGACATTTTAAAGATATTGATTCAAATCCATGAGAATGGGATGGGTTTCTATCACTTTTGTCCTCTTCAATTTTGTTTGTCAATGAGTTGCATTTTTCTTTGTAGAGATCTTTTACTTCATGGTTAAAGTTATTCCTTGGTATTTCATTATTTTTGTAGTTGTTGGACATGAGATTGCTTTCTTGATTTCTTTTTCAGGTAATTTACCTTTTGTAAACAATGCTACTGATTTCTGCACTTTGTTTTCTGCAACCTTACTGATCTTGTTTATCAGTTGTAACAGCTTTTTATTGGAATCTGGGTTTTCTGTATACAAGATCCTGTCATTTGCAGATAGAGACAATTTAGATTCCTTCTTTCTAATTTGAATATCCTTTATATCTTTCTCTTATCTAATTGCTTTGGCTAGAACTTCCAGCACTATTTTGAATAAAACAGTGAAAATGAGTTTCCTTGTGTTGTTCCTTGTCTTATATGGTCTCTATGATTTTAATTTTCTTCTCTGCCTCATATTTCTCTCTTGAACTTTACTTTGTTATTTATTAATGTTTCTGCTCTTTTTAAAAAATATTTTATCTTTAAGCTTTATTTATGGGGCCAGAGCTGTGGCATAATGGGTAAAACTGCCGACTTCAGTGCTGGCTTCCCATATGGGCACCAGTTTGAGTCCCAGCTGCTCCACTTTCGATCCAGCTCTCTGCTATGGCCTAGGAAAGCAATAGAAGATAGCCCAAGTCCTTGGGCCCCGGCACCCACATGGGAAACCCAGAAGAAACTCCTGGCTCCTGGCTTTGGATTGGCACAGCTCCAGCCATTGCGGCCATTTGGGGAGTGAACCAGCAGATGGAAGACCTCTCTCTCTCTCTCTCTCTCTCTTTCTCTCTCTCTCTGCCTTTCCTTCTCTCTCTGTAACTCTTTCAAGTAAATAAATAAATCTTTTTTAAAAAGGCTTATTTATTTATTTAAATGCAGAGAGAGAGAGACAGAACTTTCCATCCTCTGGTTCACTCTCCAAATGACCACAATGGACAGAGGTGGGCCAATTTGAAGATAGGAGTCCAGAGCTGCTTCTGGTTCTCCCATGTTGGGCACAGGGTCCCAAGCACTTGGGCTATCTTCTGGTGCCTTCAGGTGTGGTAACAGGAAGAGTTGGGCCAGGCTAAAGCCAAGAGACCAGAATTCAACTCAGGTCTCCCAGGGACCCACATACGTTAGCCACTACCTTTTATCTTCAGGGTGTGTGCCAACAGGAGGCTGGGATAGCAATTGCAGCTGGTTCTCAAACCCAGCCACTGTGATACCAGATGTGCATGTCTCTTGATCACTTTGCCAAATGCCTGCCCCCATTCATATTTCTTTTTTTTATTTTTCAAACAAGATTTGTTTTTTTTTATTTAGTAAATATGAATTTCCAAAATACAGTTTGTGGATTACAATGGCTTTCCTCCCCCCATAATTTCCCTCCCATTCGCACCCCTCCTATCTCCCGCTCCCTCTCCCATTCCATTCACATCAAGATTCATTTTCAATTATCTTTATACACAGAAGATTGATTTAGTATATATTAAGTAAAGATTTCATCAGTTTGCACCCACACAGAAACACAAAATGTAAAATACTGTTTCAGTACTAGTTATAGCATTACTTCACATTGGACAACACATTAAAGACAGATCCCACATGAAAAGTAAGTACACAGTGACTCCTGTTGTTGACTTAACAATTTGACACTCTTGTTTATGGCATCAGTAATCTCCCTAGGCTTTAGTCATGAGTTGCCAAGGCTATGGAAGCCTTTTCAGTTTGCCAACTTCGATCTTCTTCTGATAGGGTCATAGTCAAAGAGGAAGTTCTCTCCTCCCTTCAGAGAAAGGTACCTCCTTCTTTGATGGCCCTGTTCTTTCCACTGGGATCTCACTCGCAGAGATCTTTCATTTAGGTCGTCGTCGTCGTTTTTTTTTTGTTTTTTTTTTTTTGTTTTTTTGCCAGAGTGTCATGGCTTTCCATGCCTGAAATACTCTCATGGGCTCTTCAGCCATATCTGAATGCCTTAAGGGCTGATTCTGAGGCCAGAGTGCTGTTTAGGACATCTGCCATTCTATGAGTCTGCTGTGTATCCCGCTTCCCATGATAGATCGTTCTCTCCCTTTTTGATTCTATCAGTTAGTCTTAGCAGACACTAGTCTTGTTTGTGTGATCCCTTTGACTCTTAGACCAATCAGTGTGATCAATTGTGAACTGAAATTGATCACTGGGACTAGTGAGATGGCATTGGTACATGCCACCTTGATGGGATTGTATTGGAATCCCCTGGCATGATTCTAACTCCACCATTTGGGGCAAGTCCAATTGAACATGTGCCAAATTGTACATCTCCTCCCTCTCTTATTCCCACTGTTATATTTAACAGGGATCACTTTTCAGTTAAAATTTAAACACTTAAGAATAATTGTGTGTTAATTACAGAGTTCAACCAATAGTACTAGAACAAAACAAAGAAAAAATACTAAAATGGATAAAGTATTACATTGTACATCAACATTCATATTTCTGACATCAGTGCTTGAGAATTTCTTTTTCCACATTTTGAACAGTTGGCATTGATGGACCATTTAATTTCTTCTGCTTTGGATGTATGGTGATGTCTGATTCTTAGAGTTCCTTGATACAAAATATTTTTATTAGCCACTTGAATTTTCCATTTTTCATTAAATGTCTAATTAGATCTTTTGCCTGAAGTTACTACTTACTAGCCAAGTGGATGTAGGCAAGCTGTTTCTTCATTTCTTCATTTTTATAATGGGCTTAGTAAATCTTTTTTGGACATCTTGGTTTAGTATTGTCAACTTGGCTCTTCTACTGCTGTCCAATACTGGGAGTAACCTTTACCTAAATCACCTTTCCTAGAAGTTATTGTGAAATTAAAAGAGGAACTCCCAGGGCCAGCTCTGTGGCACAGTGGGTTAACGCCCTGGCCTGAATCGCCGGCATCCCATATGGGTGCTGGTTCGAGACCAGGCTGCTCTACTTCCTGTCCAGCTCTCTGCTATGGTCTGGGAAAGCAGTAGAAGATGGTCAAGTCCTTGGGCCCCTGCACCCACGTGGGAGACCTGGAAGAAGCTCCTGGCTCCTGGCTTTGGATTGACACAGCTCCGGCTGTTGTGGCCATCTGGGGAATGAACCAGAGGATGGAAGACCTCTCTCTCTCTCTCTCTCTCTCTCTCTCTGCCTCTCCTCTCTCTGTATAACTCTTTCAAATAAATAAATAAATAAATCTTCAAAAAAAAAAGAGGATCTCCCATGACATGTGAAAGGTGGAAGTGAAGCTGTGCTATCTTGAAGACAAAGACAGTGATGGACAGACACTGACGTATTGGTGGGTCTCAGGATGTTGTCTTCCTGCTTTGCATTCAGCCCCTTTTCCTGATTTCTGGCTTTTCAGGTCAATAGTCGTGCTAAGTTCTGCACCAGATACTTGGTTCCAGACATACAGAGATGATGTGATTTCCAGAGGCAGTAACTTCCTCTGAGTAGAAGCTTCCATCAGACATAGGAGCTGTAGAAGCTGCGTGATTGCTGAATTTCTTTGAAATTTCCTCCTGTCCACATGAGCTTGTACTTCATGCTTACGTGGTTACTGACTTTTTTTTTTATCAGATTCCCTTTCTTCTCCCTTGTAGAGCTTCATTCACCCAGCTCCTGCCATGTTTGTCTCAATTTTAATTCCTATAAACTTCTTATTTATGTTATATTGTAGTAGCTCTGGTAACCTAATTTAATTCTGATTGATACAATAGTTTTGACAGTGAAATAAAAGAACATGCAAACATTCTTTAAAAGGCTTTCAAGCCGGCGCCGCGGCTCACTAGGCTAATCCTCCGCCTTGCGGCGCCAGCACACCGGGTTCTAGTCCCGGTCGGGGCGCCGGATTCTGTCCCGGTTGCCCCTCTTCCAGGCCAGCTCTCTGCTGTGGCCTGGGAGTACAGTGGAGGATGGCCCAAGTGCTTGGGCCCTGCACCCCAAGGGAGACCAGGATAAGCACCTGGCTCCTGCCATCGGATCAGCGCGGTGCGCCGGCCGCAGCGCGCCAGCCGCTGCGGCCATTGGAGGGTGAACCAACGGCAAAGGAAGACCTTTCTCTCTGTCTCTCTCTCACTGTCCACTCTGCCTGTCCAAAAAAAAAAAAAAAAGGCTTTCAATTTCAATTGCTATTCAAATGTAATTATTGGACTGAGCTAGAAGTGTGTTGCTATGCCTCTTATATAGAGGAACAGATTAGGTGACATTTAAAATGATAAGGCCAGGGAGCCAGCATAGGCTGTTATGGGCAGCGTGTTTCACAAAAATGTTTTATTCTGTCCTTTGTCTGAGTAGGGCATTTGTTTGTTATTATGAATACCAAAATACTTCACCTAGTGTTCCTTCTCAACTGAATTGCTTTGTAAAAAGGGGTTATAAAATAGATTTTAGAAACTTAACAGAATCTCTGAAACACATGTCAGGTAACCTCAATTAATTTGAAGCGTGGAGTATTTTCGAATATTCAGAGACACGAATCAAGAGCAACTGAAAGATACAGGCACATGGTAAAGTACACTTTCAAGTATAGAAAAATCCTCAACTGAAACTGCCCTTTTATGGCTTCCTCTTTGATAAATTTGAGGTTGAACCTCAAAGTGGATCATTTTATAATTTTTTCACAGGCTCAGACATTGTAACTATTTGTGACATTTTCCCCAAGGGTACTAACCTAACTTATAGCTTGATAAAGGTTTTAGTGTTCTGGTTAATAAAGCCATAATTGATAAGTCAAATAGTGGATTTCAGGAGCTGCTTTCATTAGTTAATAGCCAGTATAACAGTAAGAGAACTATTCAACCACTTAGTTTCACAACTGGCACTTCTTTATGATCATGAGATACATTTAGGGGCATAGAAAAGACTTTATGAATGAAATTACAATATCTCCAAGATTGTTTGGGTAGACATAATAGAGGTGCTAAGTAACATCATTTTTTAAATAGCACTTTGCTATTAAGAATAAATTATTCAGTACAATTCATATCTTGCAGTATTTTAGTTTTTTTTTTTAATTTTCTTCCATGAGGTATTTCTACATGCAATATCCTGATCTACCCATCATGGATGATTCTAGTATGATTTCTGTCACCAAAATATTTATGGTAATGTAGGAGAATGAAGATCTACACAATTATAAGAATTTATAAGAGGAGACATGGGCCATAAGAAAGCAAATGAAGAAGATAAAGAAGATTTAGAAATAGAGTGACATGATTTGGAAAGTAATTGAATTTTTTTCTCAGCTTTATTGAGGTATAATTGACAAAGAAATATTGCATATATCCAAGATTATAATGTTTTGATTTGATATATGTGCACTTTGGGTAATGATTATTCCCACAACCAAATCAAATAGCACATCATCACCATTCATAGTTACCATTTGTGTGTATGTGTATGTTACTCTTTATTTTAGAGAGAGAGAGAGAGAGAGAGAGAGAGAGAGAGAGAAAGAATCAATCCTCTGTTTATGATTCACTCCCAAGTGCCCACAACAGGTGAGGCTAGGCCAGGCTAAAGTCAAGGGCCAAGAACTCTTTTTGGGTTTCCTACATGGGTATCAGGCACTCAAGTACTTGAGCAATCATCTACTGCCTCCTGGGGTGTGCATTAGCAAGAAGCTGGATTAGAAACAGAGGTGGAACCTGAACCGAGGCATTCCAGTATAGAATGTAGATGTTCTGAGAGGTGCCTTCACCTGCTACACCATAATGTCCTACTTGATAATTATTGAATGTTTAGGACAATGAAGTCCAGAATGGCTTTAAATTTCTGGTTTGTTCTATTAAAAGAAATTCATGGCCACTAATACAGTAATACTACCCAGATAGAGAAATGAGTTTTGTGGTACAGATGGCAGATGTGACTTTGATATGTTAGAGTTTCAATTAAATTTGATCAAGGAGCAATTCCGGAACATCCAGGCAATTACAAAAGTGTTTGCCAAATTTAAGAGAAAGGGCAAGGTAAACAATATATTGATAAGCACTCATGCTATTGATTTTTATCTAGAATCTGTACTTACCATTAGTACTAGCATTTGGATTATTAGACTATCTGGTAGATCAGATAATTTTTAATGGAGGCAAAAATACAAGTATGAGCCTTTTTTCTGCATCTTAGTAATTTGATACAACTTTTCCAAGGAAAGAATTTAAGAAATAAGTAATCTCTTGTGAGAGTTCATAAGATGTACAAACTCAAGACAACCTAAGGATTTGGAAGCTAATGACCCAGAGCCATAGGTTCTGGTGATTAGAAAGTGGGAAAAAATGAAACAAAAATTAGAAAGTAAGGCATAAGGATGTCAAAGAAACACTTAAAATCCAACCCAAGTCTGTGAGCATAAAACATTATGGCAGTTAATATATCAGTATTAAGGATTATTTCTTAAGTATCTAAGGAATGTTTCTATTCCCTTCCCATTTCTGAACCCTTGTGTTGCAGATTGAATTGTGTCCCCCAAAGATAAGTTGAATCCCTAAGCCCCAATATCTGTAAATCTGATCTGATTTAAATGGATCTCTGCAGATGTAATCAAGCTAAGAAGCCATCAAAAGGTGGACATTTATACAATAGGAAGAGGAAAATTCCATGAGAAGATGCGCACATATAGGGAGAATGTGATGCAATCAAGAAGAGATTAGGGAGATGCAACTGTAAGCCAAGGTTTCTTAAGATTTGATGGCTACCACCTGAAGCTAGGAAGAGGCAGGAAAAATTGGACCCAGAGTCTCAGAGCAAGCATAGCCCAGCTGATACTGAGAATTTTTACTTTAGTCCACCAGAACTTTGAGAGAATAAGTTTTTTTTTTTTTTTTTTGACAGACAGAGTGGACAGTGAGAGACAGAGAGAGACAGAGAGAAAGGTCTTCCTTTTGCCATTGGTTCACCCTCCAATGGCCACCACGGCCAGTGCGCTGCGGCCGGCACACCGTGCTGATCCGAAAGCAGGAGCCAGGTGCTTCTCCTGGTCTCCCATGGGGTGCAGGGCCCAAGCACTTGGGTCATCCTCCACTGCACTTCCCTGGCCATAGCAGAGAGCTGGCCTGGAAGAAGGGCAACTGTGGGGAGCAACTCGGACTAGACTAAGTTACTGGAATTAAGACTTATTCTATGCATCTGCTCTCCCACAATATGGCGCTGGGAGAGGAGTAAACAACTTCCACACAGCTGCCTCCAGTTTGACCAATAACCTGCAGGAGCTGATCCTGCTCCTGATTGGAGGACAGCAGCGTACTCGGTGTGTGGATAGCAGAGTTGGGATTGGTGGAAGAGGACTATAAAGGAGGAGAGAGACAACATGCACCAGGAACATCTAAGGGGAACATCTGAAGGAACACCTGTGCAGCCCCCGAGAGAGCCGGCCGGCGGTGTGCTGCTCCCCCGCGGAAGTGGGGAAAGTGGCAGGGGGAGCCGCCCCTCCACGGAGGTGGAGGGGTCGGCAGCCAACCCGGGAAGGACCAGCAGAAACCCCGGATGGGCCGAGCAGACAAAAGAACAGCGCAGGGTCCTGTGTCCGGGACAGAATCCAGTGCCCCAACCGGGACTAGAACCCGGTGTGCCGGCACCGCAAGGTGGAGGATTAGCCCAGTGAGCCGCCGTGCCGGCCGAGAATAAGTTGTTTTAAGATACCCAGTATGTGATACTTTGCCACAGCAGCCCTAGAAATCAGATATGGCTTATTTCTCTTGCTCTCTCTCTTGCTCTCTCGCTCTTTCTCCCCCTCACTCCCCTCTCTCCCCCAATAACATCTTTTCACTTAATCAGCACATATTTATTGGACATCCAGTTCTCACTGTTCCTTCGTTTCCCAGCTTCCAGAATATCCCTCTTAAGACAACATGTGACATTTAGAAGATTCAGAAGTAAGAAGAGACAGCATAGCACAGGCTACTTTGTTTGATCTTTTTCCCCCCTCAGTTGTATTGAGAATGTTCCCAGTAGCGTCCTCTTTGACAAAGAATGATACATATAGACGAATATTTCCCAACATTTATGGATTCCTGGCTCAAAGGTGTACTAAAAGTGTCAAGTTGCTAGAGAATCTTTAGATAAATGATATGCATGATGCCAGATTTGGAAGGCTTGTTTGTACTAAAAGTCGTAAGCCCAAGCCTGGAAGTTATCACTAACTTGAGACCAGAGTCAGAAGGTATAAAGTC
Organism: Oryctolagus cuniculus; assembly: GCF_051225735.1. Taxonomy (NCBI): domain Eukaryota; kingdom Metazoa; phylum Chordata; class Mammalia; order Lagomorpha; family Leporidae; genus Oryctolagus; species Oryctolagus cuniculus. The sequence goes on from NC_142878.1 coordinate 37,204,229, forward strand.
TTCTCCAGGGAATGATGCAAACTGAACAGGCCTCAGATTCCTTTTCAAAAAATTCTTATAAGTGAATTGCACCTGTACTAGAAAAAGTAATATACAACTGCTAGAAGATGAATGTGCTTGCTGAATGAGTAACAATGACATTTAGTGATCAGGCAGAAAAGATGTGTACCATGTGTGGTTTGTTAACTAACTGCATTTGTGGTATCCAAATTGCTAGCCACACATTCCTCCAGTAACTGAATTTGTTGGCCGTGAGTCACTCCCTATGATTGCAATTCAAAAATAAAACAGTATGTGGAAAATGCTAATATTGAAAGCATTTCCTCTGAACTCCCAAAGTGACAGGAAACGGTTTCCTTAAGTGACTCTATAAGGAATCATCATAAAATTTATGAATTAATTAGGTGTAATGCTTTTTTGATTAGGCATTTATTAATGCCACAAAGTATTCTTACTTTTTAAATTTATGACAACATGAATCAATTATTATGGTTTCTTGAAGGACTGAGAACCCAGGGAATATAAACTATATTTCCCAGGTTTCAGCAAGCCACATAATATCAGATTTTTCTTTGTAAATCATTTTGTCAAAAGCCTGTTTGATATCTTTATATTTGCACAATTCAATAATACACTAAACTTACTCCTTCCTGATAGTATTTTGAGAAGTTAAATATACCTAACACAATTTATTAGATATATGTCTTCTCTGAACTAAAATTATAAAGACATGCACAAAGATTTCATTACACTGAAGGAAATAGAAACTATAAAAGCATTTTTCACATTTTTGATTTCTGAATCTATTGTATTTCTTTGGCATAAAATACTGCTGCAACATTCTGGTATACAAAAACCAGATGGTATGAAATCTGTTTCCTAAGAAAGGGTAGAAGATGTCAATCTTGGAAATGGATGAAAAATTGAGTTCTTTTCCAAAAATGTCAAGTCGTAATCAATTCAGTCCACTTAAAAAAAAACTAATTTAATGTTTGAAGGCAGAAACCCTTAAAAATATTGCTGTTTAAAACTCAGTGAAACTTAAAGTCTAGAAATTACCCATTGTCAGTCAGAGCAAACCACTGAGTAATATGCCATTTTAGGTACTTATAGAAAAATAGCTTTGAAAAATTTGAAAAAAAAAAAAAAAACAGCTTCTTTTTCGGGACCCTAAATTTTTCCAGACAGTAGTAGTACAGCATTGGAGGTGTGAATGTATGGACATTGAACAGTGATGCAGTGATGGGGCAAGTTATATATAAATGCATGGACAATAAAATGTTAAGTTTTTCTACCTAGGAATTAAAACGTTAAATATTTGAGTCATAGAAGAACCATGTTGACTACTTCAGGATTTTTTCCGTGGTATATCCTGACCCTAGTGTTAACTATGACCCTGCATAGAAGCATCTGCTTAAGTTATGGAAAAAAAAAAAACCCTAGTGAGGAAGGAGATTGGTGAAGGTATTTGGCTTAGGAAACATGTATGATGAGTCAAAGTCAGGAGACAAAAAGTACTCATCAATAAAGTCTCCAGGCGCTTCCAGGTGATTTAGAGTGATGGCCAGTTAGCTTGTTTTTCAGCCTGCTGAGGATCACACAGAGGTCATTACTGTGGCTGGATCTTGAATTCAACATTTCTAATATTTTAGCTAGAACTTTGACTATAAGATATGTGTGTGTGTGTGTGTGTGTGTGTATGCTATTTAGCAATATAGATAAACAAAAAGGAGGTGTTCTACCCAAGGTAGACATTTCTTAATCATAAGTTTTTTTCCTAGAAAGACTAAAATGGCTTTGTAGCCCTCTGCTACCATCCTGTTAGCACTGGCATGAATGACCAACCTCTTTTACATCCTAACTTAAGATATTCGAGACCATCATGAAGAATTTAATTCTTTCGTGCAGAGCTATTCAATTCTTCATTCTTCAAATTGGAGTAAAGTTGACATCATGTGTGGTAGATGCTGCTTTATCAAAAAGTTAAGCTTGTTTTGATCGGACAGAGATGATGCACTGTAAGTATTAGTTGAAGGGTGAATGAGGGAATAACTGATGACGGTATGGCTAGGTTAAGGGAATTAACAAACAGATGGTAAAGTATTTAGCAACTAGCAATAGAGTGCTTTCACACCTCTATGCTTACAGGAGTAAGAAGGAATGGAGTTACTGGAATGTGGTGCAAGTTACAGTAGTGGGTAAGAGGTCACCTGACAGAAGCTATGGGCAGGAGAGCCAAGCATATGCCAGACTCACAGCCTGGTAGAGAAACTGAGAGCATATAAACACATGCTGTCTTTGACCTTCTGCATTCTGATCTCCTTCTGGTGTCTTGTCAGAAGCCATTCAGAAGTCAGGAAGTAAGAGAGAGCCTGAGGATGAATTTCAAGGAGTGTAGCATTCTGGGACACAGAGCATAGTAGAGGAGACAGAAAGCAGAACTGGAGGAGCAAATGGAGAGTAAGTAGCAGACAGTCCATTTTGGATGTCTGTACTATCATCCCAATTATAGCTAAAGTCGTATGGTAGCCAATTCATGTTAGAATTGAATGAGCAGTAGCTTAAAGTTTGTGAATCCATATATGGCATTCAGGGCCCTTTGCAATTGACTCCCAAGCTTCCTTTCTAATCCGGTTTGCTACTGTGCTCCACATGAATCATTGCACTAATCAAGATGGTCCACTCCTACCTATCCTCTAAGGTGTTTCATTCATTTGTGGCTCCCTGATTTTACCACTATCCTTCCTACCTAAAATATTCTCTAGCTAAATGCAGTTTATTTTTTTGAGTACACCTAGATGTCTTAAATCTTTTGAAAATATTATCTTTCCAGCCGGCGCCGCGGCTCAATAGGCTAAACCTCCACCTGCGTGCCGGCACACCGGGTTCTAGTCCTGGTCGGGGTGCCGGATTCTGTCCCGGTTGCTCTTCTTCCAGGCCAGCTCTCTGCTGTGGCCCGGGAGTGCAGTGGAGGATGGCCCAAGTACTTGGGCCCTGCACCCACATAGGAGACCAGGAGAAGCACCTGGCTCCTGGCTTCGGATCAGTGCGGTGCGCTGGCAGTGGCAGACATTGGAGGATGAACCAATGGCAAAGGAAGACCTCTCTCTCTCTCTCTCTCTCTCTCTCTATCCGCTCTGCCTGTCAAACAAAAAAAAAAAAAAAAAAAGAAAAGAAAATAGTTTTCTTCCCATCCACAGTGGGCAATTCTGTCTGAAATTTTGGGACACTTCCTGTTTGTATCATTCACTTAGACTACATATTGACAATAGAAAGTGGAGTTGTTGGCCAGCACCACGGCTCACTTGGCTAATCCTCTGCCTGCGGTGCCCGCACCCCAGGTTCTAGTCCTGGTTGGGGCTCTGTAGTCTGTCTTGGTTGCTCCTCTTCCATTCCAGCTCTCTGTTGTGGCCCGGGAGTGCAGTGGAGGATGGCCCAAGTGCTTGGGCCCTGAACCCACATGGGAGACCAGGAGGAAGCACCTGGCTCCTGGCTTCGGATAGGCACAGCGCACTGGCCGTAGTGGCCATTTGGGGGGTGAACCAGCAGAAAGGAAGATCTTTCTCTCTGTCTCTCTCTCTCTCTCTCACTGTCTAACTCTGCCTGTCAAAAAAAAAAAAGTGCAGTTGTTTTCTCTAATTTAGTCTATTCTTCAATCTTTATCAATGCATGTCTCCATCTGGATCACTAGTGGCAGTTAAGTTTTGTCCTGCATACTAATTTCAATCATTGAGAAAGATTCTGATGTCACCCTGAAGGTGAGGAGGATATTGTACTCCAATTGATTAGAAACCTACACACTGGCCATGAGAAGTAAATAATGGCATGTGTGCCACAAATTTGCCTTTCTTGAATTAGAATATAAGTTCTAAGAGGGTGAGAATTTGATTTATTCATCTTTATACACTCTGTAGCTATTCCAGTGCCTTGGATAAAGGACATCCTAATAAATATTTGTTGACCAATTGTTTTAGTTATCTAACGACTTACACAATTGAAGGAACTAGTGTCAGTGAAAAATGTCAAACACTGAAGAGCAATTTTTATTCCTTTGCTTTTCTTTTTGAAGAATATTGCTTGACCTTATCATGCAAAGTTGGAGTTGGAGAACATGCAGCTCACTGTAGAATATGCTCTCAAATTATCAGCCTTGTAGTAGCAAAATAAAGCACTGATGCTGAGGTCATAAGAGCAAAGAAAAATAAAATGATGGCTGAGGACTACAAAAGGAGATAGCTGTGAGTGGCTCATTACCATAAGGCTGCTTCTAAAAGCTGGCTCATTGATTTAATGATCATGCCATCCATGGAGCTGCTGAATGTTCACTGCAGTTAAAAAGAGATTTGTCCTCATCAAAGAAGCAGGGAATTCAATTCCAGCATACAGTTTGTAAGCCAGGTTTTGAGTTGTAAAATTCAAAATGATTCACTATTTATGCCCTCATACTTTTGTCCTAATCTTTCCTTGAAATATAATTCCCATGTATTCTTAGACCTCTCTTTTTGCCCATAAGCAATCCTATCTCCTTCTTACATGAATTACTCATTAGAATTTAGCTTCTTCCAGAGCCCTTATAATACATTTTGATTACTAGGATACCGCTTTGTGGTCAACAATAATTATCATCTAGGAGAAGTTTGTTAGTAAATGCTACCTGAATCAAGGGATTTTTAAAAATTGTTAGTATTGGAATGGTAGCTGAATAACTCAAGAATTTGCATATTTAGACCATAACCAAGTAAATGACATAAAAATGTGTTCCAGTAGACTCAAAGGAGAATGTAATCTCAGTTTAGTTCTTGAAGAGCAGGTGTCTAGGGCCAAAGCACATTGCTATAGGATTAAAAATTTGTTTACATTACACTGACATTTGCTGTATTCTTAATGCTTTACAAAAATGATTTCTTTGCAAGTAAAAAAATGCTGATACAGCTAGAATACCAAATGCCTGAGGGAGATTTTAAAATACCACCATGATTACACATACACAGGTGCACACACACACACTAACCATGATTACACATACACATGTGAACATACACACACTAGTGTGTGTGTGTGTGTGTGTGTGCATATGTGCATTACAGGTTAGTTTTTGCTATTAATGACTAGCATGGGACTGGGCTATTTGCCACAATCAAAATTGAAAGCTCAGAACTCTTGACACTTCTCATCAATTTGATCTTTCCCATTTCCTGAAGCTAATGAGGGTGATGGTTTTATTTGACACTAAAATATTTAGGAAATGCCTTAATCTAACAATGTGACAAGATAAATTGAGGTTAAGATAGGAAAAGAATGGGGTCCATTAGTGAAAGCAAATGTATTTCTAAGAAGCCTAAACACAGTTCATCTTGTCCCCTATGTATTTCTGTAAGAGTGCCCTGTAATAATTAAGAGCATAACATAAGAAAGGAATTTTGAACTCCAATTCCTTAAGGAATTTTATGTAGCTGTGAAATATTTTCTTATGCTACTTACCTCTTGATTTGAATATGAAGCCAATTTCAGTTCTCTAAACCAAAGCATTTTCTAGTCTCTCAAGAGTAGATTGAGCATATAAATTTATTAAGAAAAGTCACCAGTAGGCCGGTGCCGCAGCTCACTAAGCTAATCCTCTGCCTGCGGCACCGGCACCTCGGGTTCTAGTCCCAGTTGGGGCCCCAGATTCTGTCCCGGTTGCTCCTCTTCCAGTCCAGCTCTCTTCTGTGGCCCGGAAAGGCAGTGGAGGATGGCCCAAGTGCTTGGGCCCTGCACCCCATGGGAGATCAGGAGGAAGCACCTGGCTCCTGGCTTCAGATCAGCGCAGCGCACCGGCCGCAGCAGCCATCTGGGGGGGGTGAACCAACAGAAGGAAGACCTTTCTCTCTGTCTCTCTCTCTCTCACTGTCTAACTCTGCCTGTCAAAAAAAAAAGTCACCAGCAAAGCAATTTGCAGTTTTGTGATAATCTGTGTGACATATTTATGCTATGCTCATGCATTAATATCATCCAATTATTTTTGGTAATAGGATCTGGTTTTTGTCCTAAGGTGGGTAACTTAGCAGTACAAGTAAGACTTTTGTCTAGGTATATATACCTAGATCTTGTTTATATATGGCTGAAACACCAATCCAAGATATTTTTGTATGGATAGTGAGAATGTAAATTGAATTCTTTGGTAGGCTTGGACAAGGACACTTTCCCAATGAGTGACTTACTCATCCTAAATAATGGTGATACTGGTCTATTTGTCAAATAACTAAAACTCTAAACCACATTGAACTCATTGAACATGTACAAGTAGAATGATGTTTGATAGCAGTTGAATGACTTTGATGATAAAATAAATTGTTTATAACAATTTTACTTTATTTTTTCTGCTTAGAAAGCATCATTGACATTTAAAAGTTTAAATTGCATCATTGCTTTATAAGCATTTATCAATTTTCAAGCACCTACTTCATACTAATTTTTTTGAAGGTATTGGAGAATAAATTATGTTACCTGCTTTTACAGATCATGTTAACTTGAGAAATACATACATATATGTGTGTATATGTGCACCTGCACATGCACATATACTCAGATACTGCAAGACAAAAAGTAATAATGTACAATGTGCTATGATAATGAAAAAGAACAGATCATTTATAGCTATAGCTGATAGTTTATTAAAATGCTACCATGTATTAATATTTTCCTACCTATTTGCTGAAGATAACTTTCAGTTATTTCATTGTTTTGCCTTAGTAAAGGATTGTGTGTAGGGTTAACTATAGGATATTTCCTGTCTTGCTTTGTTTTGCCCTAAAGCATGAGCTTATTGAAGAGTTGCTACCAACTGTCTTTGTGTCAGTGAGAGAGACTAATTTCTTCAAAGCCACAGTAAGCAGTTGGAGGTTGGGATAGAAGAGATTCTGGGGAACTGTGTCTTAGTGTCTGTATAGTTTACTCACAGAGACAGGAAAACAGGGACTGAGGTTCTGACTTTGTAAAGATTACTGGATTCCATTCAAGTACAAAGGGAGAGCCACCTGATCTATGAGTGCCACATGGACTGGGCAAGGATATTGCATGATAAACCTGTGTGAATTAATGATATGAACAGAGGGATCTCCCTGGCCCTGTATCCTTGAAACAAGCTGGGCAGAGGAGCTGCAGCAATATTTAAGAGGGATATAATCTCAGGGTCTGATTTTTTTTAAAGAAAATTTAGTTTATTTGACAGAGAGAGAGGGAGAAATTTTCCATCTATGGTTTCACTCCTCAAGTGTCTGCAATAGGTGGGGCTGGGCCAGGCGGAAGCCAGGAACCAAGAACTCTATCCAGGTCTCCCACTGGTCGATCTTCCGCAGCTTTCTGGGTGCATTAGCAGGCAGCTGGATCAGAAACAGAGCAGCAGGGACTTGAAACAGGGCTCTAACTTTCAATGCTAGTGTCACAGGTGGCAGCTTAACCCACTGTGCCAAAACACCAGCCTCTCAGGGTCTGATCTGATTTCAAGGAAATGGAACAATGTGTTATTTCCTTTTCATCTGAGCTTGTGAACTGTATTTTATGTCTGCTGTATACATATTTATTAGGCTTTGCTACCAATCCCTGCCCAGACCAGATCTGCTTCATGGTTTGATTGTACTTCGATAAAATGGAGGCCAGTGTGTTTTGAAATAATTGTTGAAAACTTAATTAGTATTCAGAGAAGAGTATGGTTTCTCAGGTGTCACTGATTTGGGATAAACCAATGGATTATGATGAGAATGACTTTGAAAACCTCTTGGAAATAATAAGCTTTTAGCAATAAGAAGGAAAAGGAAAATAGACCTGATACTTCGCTGATAGGATTCATTGTCTCTTCTATTCACAAAGTAGTAATTTGAAAAGTGGGATAAAAAAAAAAGTTGTCATTTAGTCCTTATGTTGACTTATTTTTTAGAAGGAATAGGGTACCTGGCACCCATAGTTATGTAATCCTGTGGTAGAACATTTAGCCAGGACCACTACTAGACACCCGAGGCATGGATTAGAGCAGTGAGCCATGATGGGGTACACCCTTGTACTGCAGAAGGCAATTATGACCTTTCAGAAGTAGGATTTCTGGACACAGAGATGAAAGTTAGAAGGAAGGTTTGTATCCTAGAGCACACGTTGAGGCAAGGTCACAATAGCAGATGGTAACGAGGCCCAGAATAAACAGCTCTTGAGGAATGTGTGAGTGCGTGACTCATCAATACCCTCCAGAAAAACAATACTCCAGGGTGTGTGTTTGAAAGTTTGTGTGCTCTGAAACCAGTTGAGTCAGTTTGAGAGTGTACAGGTAAATGTTCTGAATACTCACTCATCAGATTGAGATTTGGCAACTTGGTTAGGAGAATCCTAGCTCTAGAATCTTCAGACTCCGATGAGTGGATCCAGCCACCCTTGACTAATTCTCTAGCCTCATCTGCTGATACTATGCTCAACTACACCAGCAACCTCCCTACTTCAGGGCCTTTGAACATTCCTTTTCCCCAGACTGAGCCACTCCTTTTGCTCATTCTGCTCTCATTTATCATATACTATGCTTATAATCTATCTTGAACAAAATTTTCACAGTCTTTACCCAAAGATACTGGGTAATAGGCTCTGTTAAAGTCACCTTTACAGTGGCACTGTATGTTTGTGCTGCACATATCACAGTGGCAATTAAAATTTCTAGGAAGTTGTTTTCTTATTATCTCTCCCCGTTGCTCGATTTTGTTTCCTAAAAGTACAGGAACTCTGTGTCCTAGCTATCGCTGATCAGTACTCAGCATTGGCTGAGCTAAAATAGATGTTCAATAACTATGCCTAGAATGAGTAGATGAATTAGACTAAAAAGTGGGTATGCCATCCATAAGGAAGTCTGGGAGAAAAGACTCAAGAGAGAGGCTAACAAAATTTTAGTGTGTTCTAAATACTCTAAAAACTGAAATTTGGTCTCTAAAGGTCATGAAGGACCCTTGAAAGTTTTCAGAGCACAGAGTGTTCTGCCCACATCCAAATAATTGGTAGGAGGTTGTGCTTGGTAAACATTTTCAAGTTGTACGCATTCCCCAAATTGCTCCAGAGATGATGACAGCCATAGTTTTATAAGGCCTGAAAATGGGCTGTGGGAAAGGAGGAAGCCACTGACCTTTATAAAGTGACATTTCCTTACCACAAGCAGTGGAGCTTTGCAAAGAAAGGAAAATGAAAAAAGGAAAGAGAGAAAGAAAAACTTTCTGTGGAGAGTCTCTGTGAAAGAGCCATTTTTTTTTCCTGAAGTTAGCTCAGCCTAAAACTGACAATTTTTGGCATAGTGGAAGGAATTTAACAGATGATTTCATATAGCAGTAGCTTGGCTTTTAGTACAGTTGTGTGTAATGGAAGGTCATTCTCTGATCTTTTCAAGCAGGCAGCAGTATTACATACTCAATGCCTGCACAGCTTAGTCCCCATTTTTTTTTTTTTTTGCCTTATCTGCAGGTGGCTTTCAGTATGTTATCTTTGTTAATGAGATCAACCGTTCTCCCCAGATATGCATATCTAGCCTAATTATTGCAAATTCTCAATGTAGTAACTTTTATAATAGTACTTAGTTGGTTCTATAGCCCCAGATTCAAGCAGAGTGGAGGTTTGCTTTTTCTATTTGAGCAAAGAAATGCAATTCCAAGTATCATCTTTTTTCACTTTCATTTTATAAATGTCCTTGTTTCTCAGAGCTCAAAGACACAGATAGAGAAAAATAGAAGAAAAATGTGCTGGACCTGTTGTCCACAGCCAAATGCATCTTGGCTATCCTCATGTCATCTTGGAAACTATCTTTGGATCTTAAAAATGCATAGAATAAAAAAGAAGAAACTGCGATAACAAATATAAAAAATTAATACTAGTTATAACTTATTGAGTGTATTCTAAAGCAGTAGGTGATTTAAATATCTCCTATAAATATCTTAACAATAATTATAAGAGATAGGTGCTATTATTATCTCCATTTTACATATGAGAGAACTATGGCTTAGGGTAGTGATTCGGACTTTCTTAGTGCCAGAATTGGACCTCATGAGCTAATAACCTCATGCAGAATAATAACGGGTTGATGATATAGACCTTGACCCCTAGTCATCTTCAAGGATGGGTAAGGATATGGACACTTAAGGAAGCAGCTTTCTTTGGAAGTCACTAAGTACTACATGTTAAACACTGAAAAAAGGAAACTCAGAGTTACAATGAAGTATCAAGGAACACCTCCCTGAGACATGAAGTAGGCTGTGGAGGACTCGAGTGTTTGAATGGGTAGGGAAAAGGACCACTAGTGTTTGAATTTCTGGCACTCTGCTTCCCACCAAAATATAATAGGATAAGAGAAAAGGAGAAGAAATACAAGAAAGAATAAGTGTATCCCATAAGATGGAAGGGACAGGCTGGGAGGTGAGGGAAGAATGGCTAAATTGAGGGAGTTAAGTCATGGCACCCATAAATGTGAGACTTAGGGATCTGGGATGTATACAGTAAATAATGGAGTTACTAATATAATTTAAGCAGAGGAGTAGACGATGAAAGAAATGTGGTTGGAAGAGAAATTGACAGGGTGAATGGAAGAACTTAAGTCAAGAAAACAAAGATAAAAAAAAAAAAAAACTACTAAGAGGGATAATGTATTAAGTTGTTCATTAACAGTCAGGGCTATGCTGATCAAGCCACCATTTCCCATAGTGTCCACCTCACTCCAACAGGTTTCCCTCTTGGTGTTCAGTCAGTCGTCACCGATCAGGGAGAACATATGGTATTTGTCCCTTTGGGACTGGCTTATTTCACTCAGCATGATGTGTTCCAGATTCCTCCATTTTGTTGCAAATGACTGGATTTCGTTGTTTCTTACTGCGGTATAGTATTCTAAAGAGTACATATCCCATAATTTCTTTATCCAGTCTATCGTTGATGGGCATTTAGGTTGGTTCCAGGTCTTAGCTATTGTGAATTGAGCTGCAATAAACATTAGGGTGCAGACCTCTTTTTTGTTTGCCAATTTAAATTCCTTTGGGTAAATTCCAAGGAGTGGGATGGCTGGGTCGAACGGTAGGGTTATCTTCAGGTTTCTGAGGAATCTCCAGACTGACTTCCATAGTGGCTTGACCAGCTTGCATTCCCACCAACAGTGGGTTAGTGTCCCTTTTTCCCCACATCCTCGCCAGCATCTGTTGTTGGTAGATTTCTGTATGTGAGCCATTCTAACCCGGGTGAGGTGAAACCTCATTGTGGTTTTGATTTGCATTTCCCTGATTGCTAATGACCTTGAACATTTTTTCATGTGCCTGTTGGCCATTTGGATTTCCTCTTTTGAAAAATGTCTATTGAGGTCCTTGGCCCATCTCTTAAGTGGGTTGTTGGTTTTGTTTTTGTGGAGTTTCTTGATCTCTTTGTAGATTCTGGTTATTAACCCTTTATCTGTTGCATAGTTTGCAAATATTTTTTCCCATTCTGTCGGTTGTCTCTTCACTCTCCTGACTGTTTCTTTTGCAGCACAGAAACTTCTCAATTTGATGCAATCCCAATAGTTGATTTTGGCTTTGACTGCCTGTGCCTCCCGGGTCTTTTCCAGAAATTCTTTGCCTGTGCCAATATCTTGAAGGGTTTCTCCAATGTTCTCTAGTAACTTGATGGTGTCAGGTCGTAGATTTAGGTCTTTAATCCATGTTGAGTGGATTTTTGTGTAAGGTGTAAGGTAGGGGTCTTGCTTCATGCTTCTGCACGTGGAAATCCAATTTTCCCAGCACCATTTATTGAATAGACTGTCCTTGCTCCAGGAATTAGTTTTAGATCCTTGATCAAATATAAGTTGGCTGTATTCATTATCCCTCTTAGTAGTTTTTTTTATCTGTTCTACTTAATATGACTGGTTTAGATCTGTAATTGATGCACAGTTATTCTTAAGTGTTGAAAATTAACTGAAATGTGATCCCTGTTGAACATGGTGGTGGGAATGGGAGAGGGAAGAGATGTATAATTTGGGACATGCTCAGGCTGACTTGCCCCAAGTGGTGGAGTTGGAAGCATACCAGGGGATTCCAATTCAATCCCATCGAGGTGGCATGTACCAATGCCATCTCACTGTTCCAGGTGATCAGTTTCAGTTCACAGTTGGTCATGGTGAAGGGACTGGGAGTCAAAGGGAACACATAGACAAGTCTAGTACCTGCTAACGCTAACCGATGGAGTAAATAAAGGGGAGAGTGATCCAACATGGGAAGTGAGATACTCAGCAGACTCATAGAATGGCAGATGTCCTAAATAGCACTCTGGCCTCAGAATCAGCCCTAAAGGCATTCGGAGCTGGCTGAAAAGCTCATGAGAGTATTTCAGGCATGGAAAGCCAAGACACTCTGGCAAAAGATCTCTGCGAGTGAGATCCCAGTGGAAAGAACAGGTCATCAAAGAAGGAGGTACCTTTCTCTGAAGGAAGGAGAGAACCTCCACTTTGACTATGACCTTGTCTAAACAAGATAAGAGTCGGAGAACTCAGAGGGCTTCCATAGCCTTGGAAACTCATGACTGGAGCATAGGGAGATTACTGATGCCATAGACAGGAGTGTCAATTGGTAAAGTCAACAACAGGAGTCACTGTGCACTTACTCCTCATGTAGGATCTCTATCCTTAATGTGCTGTACATTGAGATTTAATGCTATAACGAGTACTCAAACAATATATTTCACTTTGTGTTTCTATGGGGGTGCAAACTGTTGAAATCCTTACTTAATGCATACTAAACTGATCCTCTGTAAAAAAAAAAAAAGAAAAAAAAAAAAAAGAAATTATCAATTCCCAACTTGACTCTCACTGGGATTAAACATGACAATAGGTCTGCTCTGATTTCATCATCATTTAAAAAAATCATCTATTATTTTTCACTTTATGTTTCTGTGTGGGAGCAAACTGTTGAAATCCATACTTAATGTATACTAAGCTGATCTTCTGTATATTAAGATAATCGAAAATGAATCATGATGTGAATGGAAGGGGAGAGGGAGTGGGAAAGGGGAGGGTTGTGGGTGGGAGGGACGGTATGGGGGGGAAGCCATTGTAATCCATAAGTTGTACTTTGGAAAATTATATGCATTAAATAAAAGTTTAAAAAAAAAAAAAAAAAAAGAAAACAAAGAACGCAGACATTAAATCCTTCTGTGGGAAAGAGAAGAAAGAATGCAATAAGATGCTATTAGAGAAGTGAAAGAGAAGGCACAGATAGAAGAGATATTATGAATCATTAACTGAACTTGAGAATTCTGCCAATGTTAAAAAATTACTACCTTAAATTAAAAATTCTGAGGATCCAGGTAATTTAGGGAAAGAAATAGCATCTTTAAATTGCTAAATAAACTTTTAAAATAATTACTTTAACAAAAATTGTTATTTAAATTTCGTAAACCACAATTTACTAAAAAAATAAAAGTGTGCAAGCAATCTACAAGTCACACTATTTAACATTTTTGTTGCTTGGATTGATTAAAAATTAGCCAAATTTTGTTTTTCTGTTTTATGTTCTTTACAATCCAGTAAGCCTTTAGGAGAAATACATTTTTCTGGAAGAATAGAGTCTTCAACAACACAGAGCCCAGTGATGAAAAGAATAATCAAATTTCAAATGATCATTTTAATACATAACAGCTGTACTTTCTGGTTAAATGATAATTTGTTGAGAATTATGCGGGTGTTCCTTATTAAAACTGCACAAATAGTAGTATCCCCATTTGTATTGTTTCTTGTGCAAAATACCGTGGTTCAAATTCTCATTTAAATAACAGTTATTTAAATAGAGAAGCATGTTTAATTTATTAAATGTAAGCAGAGGCCAAATTAGAGGGAGGCTGAAAGGAACGTATGTTCCGCTAGAACAGATGCTGACTCTGGAAGGGAACAGAGGCCTTCATGACAGCAAATGTGGTCAGGGGCCAGTTTAGGAAGGTGCATTGGAGTCAACACAAAATTCACTTTTTCTGTTTATTCTTTACATGGTGTAAATGACTCTTCCTGTGTGTACATGGCCCCTGAGGTCTCACTGAATTTTTACAAGTTTTTATGTATAAGGAATCACTCATTCAATGAGAATTTTAGAAGCCTCTGTTATCTGTGGTGCCCTTGCTGTAGGCATTCAGATGGGTGTGGGAGGAACAGAAGAAATAGAAGCTTAAAGAAAGCAGGGGCTTTTAAAAAAGAAAAGAAAGCATTTGATAGCAAGGATCATGGTGCTGAGGTGAGGAAGAATGGAGAAAACTAAAGGCACACAAACGGAGCACTGGATGAAGAGTCTGGGACCCAGGTCTGAGTCTCAGCTGTAACTGAGGATAAGCAACTTACACTGGCTGGGCCTTAAAATTAATCTCAAATGTCATACAGTCTTGAAACTCCCATGCAGCTGCATAGTTAGTGTTCTGGTTCCCTTAATACCAGAGAGGAACTTCATGAGAACACAGTGTTTTACTTTTGCTTACTTTATAGGTCACAGTTCAGGATCAGGGGCCCCCTAGTCTGGTAGGTCTGTGGAGGCTGCTCATGGTGGGTGTGGAGGAATGATTACATGATGAACCATGAGGCAGAGAGAGAGATACTAGGCCAAACTTGACTTCAAGTAATCAATCCTCTTGCAAGAACCAACACCCCAAAGGCATGCCCCAATGGCATTAAGACTTCCCACCAGCTGTATCTCCTAGCCAGCATCATTAGATCAAAGCCCCACACTTAAATACAACAACCATTAATGTTAAGAAATCAGAGTTTAAATATCTGCATGAAAGACAAATCCTACTCAACCCACAGTAGTTACAAAAAATTTTCACTTTAGCTTAATATTCACACAGAAGTTTTGTTTTGTTTTTTTTTTTTTTTTATCTTTTATTTAATGAATATAAATTTCCAAAGTACGACTCATGGGTTACAATGGCTTTCCCCCCCATACCGTCCCTCCCACCCACAACCCTCCCCTTTCCCACTCCCTCTCCCCTTCCATTCACATCAAGATTCATTTTCGATTATCTTAATATACAGAAGATCAGCTTAGTATACCTTAAGTAAGGATTTCAACAGTTTGTTCCCACACAGAAACATAAAGTGAAAAATAATAGATGATTTTTTTTTAAATCATGATGAAATCAGATCAGACCTATTGTCATGTTTAATCCCAGTGAGAGTCAAGTTGGGAATTGATAATTTCTTTCTTTTTTTTTTTTTTTTTTTTTTTACAGAAGATCAGTTTAGTGTACATTAAGTAAAGATTTCAATCGTTTGCACCCCCATAGAAACACAAAGTGAAATATACTGTTTGAGTACTCGTTATAGCATTAAGCCTCAGTGTACAGCACATTAAGGACAGAGATCCTACATGAGGAGTAAGTGCACAGTGACTCCTGTTGTTGACTTTACAAATTGACACTCCTGTTTATGGCATCAATAATCTCCCTATGCACCAGTCATGAGTTTCCAAGGCTATGGAAGCCCCTTGAGTTCTCCAACTCTTATCTTATTTAGACAAGGTCATAGTCAAAGTGGAGGTTCTCTCCTCCCTTCAGAGAAAGGCACCTCCCTCTTTGAAGACCTGTTCTTTCCACTGGGATCTCACTCACAGAGATCTTTTTGCCAGAGTGCCTTGGCTTTCCATGCCTGAAATACTCTCATGGGCTTTTCAGCCAGATCCGAGTGCCTTTAGGGCTGATTCTGAGGCCAGAGTGCTATTTAGGACATCTGCCATTCTATGAGTCTGCTGAGTATCTCACTTCCCATGTTGGCTCACTCTCCCCTTTATTTATTCTATCGGTTAGTGTTAGCAGATACTAGACTTGTTTATGTGCTCCCTTTGACTCTTAGTCCTTTCATTATGATCAACTGTGAACTGAAATTGATCACTTGGAATAGTGAGATGGCATTGGCACATGCCACCTTGATGGGATTGAATTGGAATCCCCTGGTATGTTTCCAACTCTACCAATTGGGGCAAGTCAGCCCGAGCATGCCCCAAATTATACATCTCTTCCCTCTCTTATTCCCACTTTTATGTTTAACAGGGATCACATTTCAGTTAATTTTCGACACTTAAGAATAACTGTGTGATAATTACAGAATTAAACCAGTCATATTAGGTAGAACAGACAAAAAAAAATACTATGAGGGATAATATATTAAGTTGTCCATTAGCAGTCAGGGCTATGCTGATCAAGTCACCATTTCCCATAGTGTCCATTTCACTTCAGGAGGTTTCCTTTTTGGTGTTCAGTCAGTTGTCACCGATCAGGGAGAACATATGGTATTTGTCCCTTTGGGACTGGCTTACTTCACTCAGCATGATGTGTTCCAGATTCCTCCATTTTGTTGCAAATGACTGGATTTCGTTGTTTCTTACTGCGGTATAGTATTCTAAAGAATACATATCCCATAATTTCTTTATCCAGTCTACCATTGATGGGCATTTAGGTTGGTTCCAGGTCTTGGCTATTGTGAATTGTGCTGCAATAAACATTAGGGTGCAGACCGCTTTTTTCTTTATCAATTTAAACTCCTTTGGGTAAATTCCAAGGAGTGGGATGGCTGGGTCGAACGGTAGGGTTATCTTCAGGTTTCTGAGGAATCTCCAGACTGATTTCCATAGTGGCTTGACCAGTTTGCATTCCCACCAACAGTGGGTTAGTGTCCCTTTTTCCCCACATCCTCGCCAGCATCTGTTGTTGGTAGATTTCTGTATGTGAGCCATTCTAACCGGGGTGAGGTGAAACCTCATTGTGCTTTTGATTTGCATTTCCCTGATTGCTAGTGACCTTGAACATTTTTTCATGTGCCTGTTGGCCATTTGGATTTCCTCTTTTGAAAAATGTCTATTGAAGTCCTTGGCCCATCTCTTAAGTGGGTTGTTGGTTTTGTTTTTGTGGAGTTTCTTGATCTCTTTGTAGATTCTGGTTATTAACCCTTTATCTGTTGCATAGTTTGCAAATATTTTTTCCCATTCTGTTGGTTGTCTCTTCACTCTCCTGACTGTTTCTTTTGCAGTACAGAAACTTCTCAATTTGATGCAATCCCAATAGTTGATTTTGGCTTTGACTGTCTGTGCCTCCCGGGTCTTTTCCAGAAATTCTTTGCCTGTGCCAATATCTTGAAGGGTTTCTCCAATGTTCTCTAATAACTTAATGGTGTCAGGACGTAGATTTAGGTCTTTAATCCACGTTGAGTGGATTTTCACACAGAAGTTATTTTAAAGTCATTATCTTTTCTAAAATATTGGGGGAAATGCATGAGTTAACATTTAAAGAACATCTGGATGATTTGCAATGTTCATACAACCGAGTTTACTTACTGATTTCTTCTGTAGCCTCTAAGGCTCAATAAATAAATGATGCAATTATGTGCATTAACATAAAATATAAACTTGATAAGACAGCAAAAATGACCCCCAACTTATCATGATTCAATTTATGATTTTTTGGTGTAATCGTGTGAAAGCAATATGTATCCAGCTAAATCCATATGTCCGATTTTGATTTTTTATCTTGTCCCCATGTACTAATATGCAATATGTTCTCTCTTGTGATATGGGGCTGTGGCAATGTGCAGCAGCTACCAGTCATCCACACAGTCATGGGGACAGACAATGACATACTACAGTACATTGTGTTGCTAAGCTATGATGTTCAGTAGGTTAAGTTTTTTAAATGCATTTTCAACTTACAATATTTTCAATGTAGGATAGGTCTGTAAGGACATAACACCATCTTAAGTTGAGGAGTATGTGTATTGTGAGTTTGCTTTAAATACCATGTGCATTTTATTTTAAAAATTTTGTGCTCCTTTGAAAGGCAGACACACACACACACACACACACACACACACAGAGGGATGGAGACACAGATCTTCCATCCGCTGATTCACACCACAAATGCCTGAAACAGCTGACTAGACCAAGCTGAAGCCACAAACTTGAAATTCAATCCTGATATTTTCGCCAGCATTGAGTAGCAGTGACTCAAGTACAGGGACCACTACCTGCTGCCTCCTAAAGTGTGCTCTGGCAGGAAGCTGGAATTGGGAGTGGAGCCAAACTCAAACCCAGGCACTCTGATACGAGATGTGGGCATCTGAAGTGCTATTTTAACTGCTATGCAAATGCTTTTTCCTTGGATGTACTTTTTTTTAAAGATTTATAAATGAATGTGTGTATGTATGTATTTGACAGGCAGAGTGACAGGGAGAAAGAAGGAGAGAAAGAGCAAGAGCGAGGGAGGGAGAGAGAGAGAATCTTCCATCTACTAGTTCACTCCTCAAATAGCTAACACAGCCTGGGCTGGTCCAGGCCAAAGCTAGTAGCCTGGAACTCCGTCTGCGTCCCCCATAGAGGTGGCAGGGTCCTAAGTACTTGCGACTTCTTCCACTGCCTTCCTAGATGCATTAGCAGGGAACTGGCACTGTGATATGGGATGCTGGCCTTGAAGGCAGCAGCTTAACCCACTGTGCCATAATGCCAGCCTCCCTCATGTGTATTTTAAGTAAAGGAAATTCTTGTATTATTTTTATCCATACATTTATAATTTCCAAAGACATCATCCATCCCTAAAGATTCAAACTTCCTGTCTGTGTAATTTCCCATCAGCTTGATGAATTTCATTATTTCTTGCAGTGCAGTCCAGTGGCAATGAATTCCCGTTTCATTCACCTGAAAATGTCTTTATTTCACCTTCATTTTTAAATGACATTTTTGCTGGCTAAGGAATTTTGGGTCGACAGTTGTTTTTCCTATCAGACATCTTGATCTAGTTTATATTTACAGAACTCTAAACTCAACAACTGCAGAATATACATTGTCATTAAGATTGCAATATCTTCACCAAAACGGACAATGTGCTGCGCTATAAAATAAATCTGAATTTATTTTAAAAGGTCGAACTAATACAGATTATGTTTTCAAGCCACAACAAAATTAAATTGAAATCCAATAACAATAAGTAATTTCAAAACCCCAAATACTTGAAAATTAAACAGTATAATTCTAAGCCTATGGATCAAAGAGGAAAGCAGAAAGTATTTAAAGTGGTAATAAAATACATGCTATCAAAAAATTGAGTGATGCAGCTAAAGTAGTGTTTAGAGGGAAACCTAGGTGTGTTTAACTACTTTAAATGCTCAGACTGGAAAAGAACAGAGCTCTAAAACCAGTGACATAATATTCTACCAGAAAACATATGAATCAGAAAAGCAAAGTAAACTAAAAACTAAATAGAAGGAGGGATATAACAAAGATAAGAATAGATATAAGAAAAATAGGAAGTAAACAATAAGGAAAATGAGTAATGCCAAAAGTTGATCCTTCCATAAACAGGAGTTTGACTTTTAATTTCTTGTTTGTCTTTCTGTCACCTGCAAGTTGTTATTTCCATCTCTACAACCAGAAAAACAAAAATAAGCTAAAAATCAACAAACAGCTCTTCTTGTATCCCTCAGAGAACTGAGGGCCCACCACAAATTGCTGCCTTCAAGTTAGAGAAAGGCAGATATAAAAAATCACAGTTCCCTGGAGAGACTGGGAGTGAGAGAGAGCGAGATTACTCCCAAAGTGAAATGCATATTTTATCTAACAGTATAGCTTATTGAGGAAACTTTAAAACTAATGAAAGAAATGCATTTATATATATGAATTATCAAATACACACATATATGTAGATATTTGAATATATTATGTGTGTATATATTATATTTTATATGTGATTTTTGCTTACTGGCCTGCTAAGATTCTAATTTTTAAATTAATTTTTGTTGTCTATGATGCTTATAAAATAAAGAGCACCTCTTTTTCCCAAAGAAAGAAAAACTTGTTACAAAAAATAAAAGGAGGAAAAAGAACAATGTTTTCTAATGGCACATTTGAGTCTTAGTAATGGGTTATTATATTCAGTCCCTTTCAGAAACAGGACCAGAAGAGATTGAGACTGGAAGGGCCAAGACTGAAAACAGGTGGGATGGGGATGATGGTCTCAGTGTTAAAACGTGAAAGCAGTCAGAGGAAAGCTATCCTGTCAGCGGGTTTGTCAGTGTGAATATTCTGCAGAGTGGTACAGAATGTGAAGTTTGGAAGATGAAAACTATGGAAAATACCATTGTTGGACATATTTATCTATACCTAGTTCTCGTCTCAAATATGGAAGACGCATATATGGGTTTAAGATCTTAAGGTCCAAGTGTCCAAGGTCTCAGTGGGGCTATTACTCTCTATATATTTAAAATTTTTTCCTGGGACTTCTCTTCAAAATATTAATAAAATTAATTAAATTTTAAAATATTTAAATATTTAAATATTAAATTAATTAATAAAATATTAATAACGAATTAAGTATGTCTGATTGTTTAATGAGTTAGCCAAATTTGTGAATAGAGCATGGTTTTCTTATATTGTAGCATCTGCTTATAAACTTTGAAGATGATATGGAGTGTAGACTTGTGCAGAATTCATAAGGCAAACAGGATGTAGATCTAGTGTAGCACATTGTGGCCTAAAAATAAAGGCAATTCACACTGTTGACACAACGTTAGTTACACATCTTTTCCATGCTAACTGGAATGTTATTTTATGTTTCTTAAACAGTCAGGGATCTTAAGAATTCTTTCCAAGAATTGAACAATACGCTTTAAGTCCTAGAGAAAAAAATAATTCAATACTTGGCATTGGATCAACAATGTATATTCAAAATTAGTATTGTTAAGGATACTCATTATACTGTAGATTAGCTTTGGGTACAACAGATTTTTCCTGAATTTATGTTACTAACTTTATCCTTTTGTTTGTCTCAAAGTTTATATGAAAGTCTATACTTGGAAGCATATTTTAATTCTGAAAACAATAGTGGTATGCAAAACACAAGAAATAATTGAGTCTTCTCTTTAGAACAAAGAAATAGATCAATATGTCCAGGATCTTTTGTTACCACATCAAACACACATTTTAAAGCAAATTGTCTCATGTCAGGCTGTCTAGTAGCTTTTATGCAAAAATTATTTTTAGAAGGATGAGGAATAGTCAAGATCAAAAGGAGTCCTAATTTGTAGCTTTATACTGGGAAAACTGAGATAGACCCAAGATTTCATTTTGCAAGAACTGAGTATAACAGATTAGTTCAAAGACAGTAAAAGCATGTATTGTCCAAAAGAATGAATCTGACCTTTTATTCCCTCCTGTTTGTTCTCTACGGATAATGTCTATGCCTTGCTTACTATAAAAGTATCACCTTGTTATTGTAGAGAACTTGCATATAAAAATATGGAAGAGAAAATAAAAATCAATTACCATTCCTCAGCAAGCACAACCAGCAATACCACGTTCCTCCAGGAGGTAGTACTTGGTTCAAGTGTGACTTATTATGGGTGGATTAGAACAGCAAGGCTCATTCCTCATTTTCTTCTGACTGTAGAAGGGATCCTTAAACTGCTAGGGTCACATGTAGAGTCTCCAAGGAGAGCTGAGCTGAGTGATATAGAGAAAAGTTCTGTGTTCAATGACATGATTTTGAATCCTCCAATCTGCCTACTTAATAAGAATTTCTGGGCTTTTGATGAATTTTTGTCTCTGTATCCAAAAGTCTTTTGGTTTATAAGTCCATTCCTGAGCTATGGAACTAGTACAAGCAACAACTATTATGGCTGTCTATTAAATGATCCTGTAGATCTAGCACTTTGCTGAGAAACATGAGGAAAGTCAAAGAAAATAGATAATTCTTGCCTATACAAGGCTGTAATTGGATCTGATTTCTATTGTTACTATATTATAGGATGCCAAGTCTGAAATAAATGTTGGAGATTCTGTCATCCAGAAATGTCAACTATGTGGCATTGCTACTACAAAACCCCTCCTGTCTTGTCCAGGAAAAACACTACTAGCTGATCATGACACTCTATCCAGCTGAACCTAAATTTCACCTTAGGGTCGATGTCAGCATAGCATTCCATGAAGTCACAGCAATCAACTGCAGTCAGTTCTCAAGACAAACCTATTTCAGCCCTTTCATTTTGAAGATAGGAAAACACAGGTCGACAGGGTAACTAACTTGCTCAGGATCATACCCATATGGACAATATGCTGTTTTTCTGTTTATCATTTACTTCTTACAGCTAACTAAAATCTCTAAAAAAATCCTCAGTGGTTGTCTTTGCTGTTGTTTATACTGTATTGGTTTAGACAAATGATACAACAAAAACAACCTCATAACATGCCATAAGAATCATTGTTTCTCATATGAGGTTGATTTGGTTGTTTAGCCCTGTTGATATCTACCAGTTTCAGCTGATGTGTGTTAAGCTACAGGTTTGATCTGTTCCACATGTCCTATCCTCCTTGGACCAGTGGGGCTAAACCTGGACATGTTCTTCTCCCAGTGGGGGGCACCTAACCACAAAATGTTTTCTATCTTTCTCTTACTTAATCTTT
The DNA here is from genome assembly GCF_051225735.1 of Oryctolagus cuniculus. Lineage (NCBI taxonomy): Eukaryota > Metazoa > Chordata > Mammalia > Lagomorpha > Leporidae > Oryctolagus > Oryctolagus cuniculus. The sequence continues at coordinate 37,226,656 of NC_142878.1, forward strand.
GTTGCTATCCCATTAGCCAAAGCAAGTGACATAGCCAAACCCATAGGCAAGGAGTAGAGGACACAGAACTTCTGTCTGTTGGGGCTAAAAATTTACAGGACAAAAGCATTTGGATAGAGAGAAGAGTGAAACATTAGGGCCAGTGAAGCAGTGTGTCACCAGGAGTGGGTAGTGTAAGATGTCATAAAATGATTTAATGGGAGGAAGAATAATCTTTCTGAGCTGGAGGTTTTTTCCCTAAGAACTTCTTTAAATAAGTCATATCTAGTTGTCAGTTGAAGAGGTTAATAGCTTCCACGTGGAGGGAATAGCTTGAATACTTGCTCACTGAGGAAAAGAGAGAGAAGGCTAGTGTGCACAGCAACATCGAAGACACTAGAAAGTTCTGCTGGTTCCATTATTCTATGAAAAGTGGATTGATTGGTGTGAAGTAGAGAGGTGATATACTGTAATGTGCAATTGGCAAAGATCATTGGCTACAATGCAGAGAACCAGTTATAAGGAGCAAGAGTGAAAAAATAAGAGCAAATAGTGGAAAGTTTCATAATTCTATGAGAGACCTGGATTTGATCCTACTTTCAAGTTTTGTGGAAAGAGTTGGGACTGAGTAAGGTTAATCTTATGAGTTTAAAGTTAACTGAAGGGGCCAGCACTGTGGTGTTGCCGGGAAAGCCGCCACTTGCAGTACTAGCATCCAATATGGGCGCCTGTTTGAGTTCCAGCTGCTCCACTTCTGATCCAGCTCTCTGCTATGGCCAGGGACAGCAGTAGAAGATGGCCCAAGTGCTTGGGCACCTGCACCTTTGTGGGAGACCTGGAAGAAGCTCCCGGCTCCTGGCTTCGGATCAGCACAGCTCTGGCCATTGTGGCCATTTGGGGAGTGAACCAGCAGATGGAAGACCTCTCTCATTCTCTGCCTCTCCTTCTCTCTGTGTGTTTTTCTGACTTTGAAATAAATAAATAAATCTTTTAAAAAAGAATAAAATTAACTGAAAAGAGATCTTTGTAAAAAATAAGAATGGGAACAGGAGAGGGAGGAAGAAGAAAGGTGGGAGTGCAGGAAGGTAGGGAGGTGGGGAGGGGTGGAAGAATCATTATGTTCCTAAATTTGTGTATATGAAATGCATGCAGTTCATACACCTTAAATAAAATTTTAAAAAGGAGTTGGGTCTGAAAGAAATGAACATTGCCGGGAGATAGTTTGAAAGCCAAATCAGCAGAACTTAGTTTCTTGTTCAAAAATCCTTCTTTCTCTGCTTTAGCCACACGGTCTTTCTTTCAATCCCTTGTAGTTCTCAGGAACCTTCTTCTGTAGGGTCTTTGCTATGTTGTTATACCCGGTACCTTCACCTCCCCACTCTTTTCCTGTAACTGTCACTCATCATTCAGATCTGTATTCCAATGTCAGTTATTCAGGGAATAATTATCTGATCTTCCAAAAGATATTATGATGTATTCCTCAGAGTATGGTTTTCCTGTTTTTTGTGCCACTTGATGCAATAGTAATTTCACATTTATTTTGTGATTACTTGATTTCTGCCTAAATCTCTCCACCACTAAGCCCTGAGCTCCAAAGTCTATTTATCATGACATTCTCAGCTGGGAACCCAGTGACTATGTATGCACTAGTTACTGACTACATGTGTTTAAAAGAATAATGAATGTGTGCTTCTGAATATAATATTAGGATAAATACTGCGTACATACATGTTTAACTTGACCAGTTATTATACATGATAATATTTTTGAGGTGTATTTAAAGTTAGTAGTGGTTAGAATGAAGCAAAAAATCTGAAAATTAAAATAGAATAATTTTCATAGAGAAGAATGAAGTAATTAAGAATTTAAACCAAAGCTACATATGCTAGCCTACAAAAACCTTGATGCCTGCAGCAAGGGCACCTGTATGACCCAATGAATATGATCAATACCTTCCAAAGATTGAAGATTAAAAGTGAGCCACTGAGTTGCAGTAAGAATCATATTAAAATTCATAGCACTGCTAAATGACAAGAAGTCTGTTGGAGCAGAAACCAAGTAAAATTTACATTAGCTCTGGGACCTTCACCTTGGTGTCACGTTCCCTCCCCCAGTCAGTGATCTCAAAAGCTCTTGAAAAGGGGTCACTCTTACGTTTGATAGTGCAAGAAAGAGATTAGGCAGAACATCAAGAGTAATCATGGAGCAAACACAAATTGCAATTCTGGGTCATCAACAGCAGACTAAGCTGTCCCAGAGGCCATTTAAATCTCCATAAAGTTTTGCTCCATCCTAATCCCTAAACCCTAAAGACTGTTGCATTTGTTTATATGGTTTATAGTTTTATATTCCAAAAAATGCCCAAAGAAAACATGAGTTGGCAGGAAAGAAAAAAAACCTGACCTTGGAAAGTAAATGTTGTCTGTAATTTAGGAATTTTTATGGATGTTTTTGTGTGTATATGTACGTTTTTATGGCTTTAAGAAGTATGGATTTGGCGCCAGTGCTGTGACATACTAGGCTAAGCATCTGACTGTGGCACTGGCATCCCATAGGGTCACCAGTTCTAGTCCCAGATGCTCCTCTTCGGATCCAGCTCTGTGCTGTGTCCTGGAAAAGCAGTAGAAGATAACCCAAGTGCTCGGGCCCTTGCATGCACATGGGAGACCCAGAAAAAGCTCCTGGCTTCTGGCTTTGGATCAGCCCAGCTCCAGCCATTACTGCCATTTCAGGAGTGAACCAGCGGATGGAAGACCTTTCTCTCCTTTCTCTCTTACTCTCTGTCTGTAACTCTACCTCACAAATAAGTAAGGATCTCTTATCATAGGAATTCTGGTAGCTCTGTGTCTGCTCACTTGCATCCTTAGTTATTATTATTATTTATTGCTTGGACTTGCAAACTACTGCCAAAACCTTTGTATCACAATGGATATTTCAACATATTTCCTTGGGCAGCTTTGTAGGAAAATTTCCTAGCTGGCCCAGCCTGCTGTGTGCTATCCCCTTTGCTTTGTATGCATTGTGCTTCGGTTGACACAGGAAGTTTGCTTTCCCATGGGAGGGTGACCATGCAATTCAGAGTCCTGAGAACTTCACAAAGCATATTTAGATTCATTGCAAGTTGAGCTTCCTTCTTGCAAGTGACAAGAAGAAACAGTAGAGTTGTTCAGAGTAGCCTTTTCATGGAAGACAGTACATGTGACAGTTTGGACTCTTGGGTACTTTTAGCAGTTTCTATACTCTTACATGTAATGTTTTGATATTTTTCATAAGTATTTGCATGTGTGTACATATGTATTGCTTTGGGGCTTCATATTTCAGTTGAATTTAGTTTCTTCTAAATTTAGTTTTTTTTCAGTTGTTTGCAATAAAGTCCATTTATTTTTAGATTTGGAGGCTAGAAAAAAATAACATGGTTTTTAAAACTGTGGGTGCAATTTTAAACAAATATCAAATAAGATTAAGAAAAGGAATAGTCTATCAATGATAAAAATGTATGGAATGCAAAACATGCCATTTCTAAGTTACTCTATCTAGAATGACAAAGTAAAGTTGACTTCAGAGACAACAGTGAGGTTTTCAAGAACTATCATCTTCTGTAAAATATTCTTTGCTGTGATTTCAATATTTGTTCCCTTTCAAGCTCAACTTGTAACACAATTCAGTTGCCATTTTAATAGTATTAAGATGTGGGGGTTTTAGAGGATGATTAGAACATACAGAAGCTGCTCTGATGAATACATTAGCATTGTTATTGTGGGAGTGGGTTCTTTATAAGAGAATGAATTTGTTCCCTTTTTTTATCTCTCTGTTGCTCTCTTGTTCCTTTGCCCTCTTGTCTTCTGCCATGGGATGAGAAAGGAAGAAGATGCCAGCTTCCAGAAATGTGAATCAATGAATTTCTGTTCATTGTGTTATCCTTTCTTATATATTCCATTATAGCAATGATAAGTAGACTAAGACATTATCTTTTTAAAAAATATTTATTTGAAGGACAGAACAACAGAGAAAGAGGCAAAGACAAGGAGAGAGAGAGAGAGAGAGAGAGAGAGAGAGAGAGATCCTCCATTCATTGGTTCGCTCCCCAAATGACTGCAACAGTGAGGGCTGGGCAAAACTGGAACTCCATCCTGGTCTTCTACATGTGTGACAGAGGCCCAAGTACCCAGACCATCAACTGCTGCTTTCCCATGTGCATTAGCAAGGAGCTAAATCAGAGGGGGAGCTGTGGGACTTGAACCAGCACTCTGATATGGAATGCAGGCATCACAAACAACAGCTTGGCCTGCTGCTCCTAATGCCAGCTGGATAAGACATTCATCACCAGTCATGCTGTCACCTGAATTTCTACATTTTAGTCCATGCTAAGGTTTTGGGGCAAAACTAAAAGTGCAGTTTCCTGAGCTGGTAATGGTAACATAGATTATGTTATCATTTCTGAATGAGAATGCAAATTCCTAATAATTTATTCATGAAACCCAGAAATCAAAGACACCATTATTGATGAAAGATACCTGTGGTAGGGTCATGATTGGCCCCTGAGAGGGCAGCAGTATTCTACAGCTTGACCTAGGTGCTGGTTATGCTAGCATGTGTATAATTTGTTGACTTTCATTTATTTATGTTATGGTACAATAAACATTAAGGAATTGTAAAAGGAAGTAAAACCAGTGAGATAACTAGGAAATAATGATCATAGAAGTACAAAAGAAGCCAGAAGAATGAAACATCCCAGCAACCAAGAGAAGATAGAGGAGATGTGCATCAACAGCACTAATGGAAGAAGCAGTGTCAAGTGAGGATGGACAGATGGCTTTAAACTTAACTGGGAGGTAAGAAGTGACCTCCAAGTAGAGGTTTTAGTAGAACAGTTGAAAATAAGAGTCCAGTTTTTAAGTAGAAAGGATAGAGTAAGGACATGAAGTACTTTATTTAAAAACTCAAAGTGCTGGGAAAACTGGATCTCTGCATGCAGCAGTATGAAAATAGACCCCTACCTTACACCTTACACAAAAATCCATTCAAAATGAAACTAAGACCTAAATTTATATCCTAATATAATCAAATTACTAGAGAACATTGGAGAAACTCTGCAAGACATTGGCATAGGCAAAGACTTCTTGGAAAAGACCCCAGAAGTACAGGCAATCAAAGCCAAAATTGACGAAAGGGACTACATGAACCTGAGAAGCTTCTGCACTGCAAAAGAAACCCTCAGAAAAGTGAAAAGGCAACCAATAGAATGGGAGAAAATATTTGCCAACTACATGGTTTATAAAGGGTTGACATCCAGAATCTATAGGGAGCTCAAGAAATTCAACAACAGTAAAACAATCCAGTTAAGAAGTGGGCAAAGGACTTGAGCTGCCATTTTTCAAGAAAAAAATCCAAATGGCCAAAAAACACTTGGAAAAATGCTCAGGATCACTTGCCATCAGGGAAGTGCAAATCAAAAGCACAATGAGGTTTCACCTCACTCCAGTTTGAATGGCTCTCATACAGAAATCAACAAACAACAAATGTTTGTGAGAATGTGGGGAAAAAGATGCTTTAATCCACTTTTGGTGGGAATGTAAACTGGTGCAACCACTGTGGAAGACAGTATGGAGATACCTCAGAAATCTGAATGTAGTTCTACCATATGACCCAGCCATCCCACCCCTGGGAATTTTCCCAAATCAAAAGAAATCAGTGTCTGAAAGAGTTATCTGTATCCCTATGTTCCTTGCAGCACAATTCATTTATTCATTTTTATTTTTATTTTAAAATATTTATTTATTTGAAAGGTAGAGTTACAGACAGAGAGGGAAAAACAGAGAGAAAGGTCTTCCATCTGCTGGTTCACTCCCTAAATGGCCACAATGGCTGAAGCTGAGCAGATCCAAATCCAGGAGCCAGAAGCCAGGAGCTTCTTCCGGTTCTCCCATGCAGGTACAGGGGCTCAAGCACTTGGGCCATCTACTACTGCTTTCCCAGGCCATAGCAGAGAGCTGGATAGGAAGAGGAGCATCCAGGACATGAACTGGCTTCCAAATGGGATACTGGTGCCCCAGGCAGAGGTTTAGCCCACTATGCCACAGCACTGGCCCAGCACAGTTCCCTAGAGCTAAGATATGGAATCAACCCAGATATCCATCAACTGATGATTGGATAAAGAAATTATGGTGTATATATACAGTATGCAGTACTACTCAGCTATAAAAAGAAAATGAAATCCTGTCTTTTGCAATAAGATGGATGCAACTGGAAGCCATTATACTTAATGAAATAAGCCAGTTCCAAAAGACAGATATCATGTTTTCCCTGATCCCATCAAAAAGGACATTTTGAGTTTTGGGGATTTTTTTTAAAGATTTGTTTATTTATTTGAAAGGTAGAGTCACAGAGAGAGGCAGAGGCAGAGAGAGAGACAGACAGACAGACAGAGAGGTCTTCCATCTGCTGGTTTACTCCCCAAATGAATGCAACGGCAGGAGCTGCACCGATCCAAAGCCTGGAGCCAGGAGCTTCCTTATGGCTTGTGATGTTGAGTGTCTTTTCATAATATTTGTTGGCCATTTGTATTTCTTTTGAGAACTATCTATTCAGATCCTTTACCATTCCTTAACTGGATTGGTTGTCTTTGTTGTTGTTGAATTTTTCAAGTAGAATATATATCCTGGATATCTTGTGTCAAATAAGTAGCTTGCAAATATTTTCTCCCATTCTGTCAGATGTCTCTTCATTGTAGTAATTGTATCCCTGACTGTACAGAAACTTTTGAATTTGATATAATCCAATTTATCTAGTTTCACTTTTGCTATCTATGTGTTTGGGGTCTTATGCAAGATGTCATTACCTATACTGTAGGTTTGAAGTGTTTCCTCTGTGTTTTCTTCTAGAAATGTTTATATTATCCAAAAGACAGAAACAAATGCTGTCAATGTGTGGATAAATAGGAATTCTTATACACTGGTGGTGGAAATGTAAATTACTGGAGCCACTGTGGAAAACAGTATGGAGATTTAAAAAAAAAAACAACTGGGAATGAAACTATAATGTTATCCAACAATCCCACTGCTTGGTATGTACCTGAAAGACATGAATTCATTGTATCAAAAAGATACCTGCTGTACTATATTTATAGCAACACTGTTCACGATAGCTAAAATATAGAATCAATCAAGGTATCCATCATCGGATGAATGGAAAATGACAATGTGGTAGACACTGGTATATATAAATAATGGGATATTGTTCAACTATAAGAAAGAATGAAATCCTGTCATTTGCAGCAAAAAGGGTAGAACTGGAGGATATCATGTTTAGTGAAATGAACCAGACACAGAAGGACAATACCACATGTTTTCCCTTATATGTGGTTGCTAAAATTTAAAATAAAAAGCTCATAGGCTTGGAGGAGTAGCTGGGATAAAAATTGTTTGGGTTGAAATAATAGAAAATAAAATAATTGTGACAAAGATACTAATGATAATGATACTAATGAGCTCTTAAAAAGGGATACAGGGTTAGATATATTTGGGATCTACCTCACAATTTTTGTTTTGTAAATTTCAAACTATTCTGAAATTAATTTTCAAGAAAAAATCTTTTAAAAATGAACAATGTAATCAGAATAAAAGACAAATTAACTGCAGATAGGGAGCTAGTCAGAAGAGGGTTGAATCTACTTTATGAGGGTAGAGTCATCTGCAGAAGTTAGTTTAGCTTGTGAGTCTTGGGAGAAAAGATTTAAGTGCTGAAGGAATGAGACACATCTGTATAATTTTAGAAAACAGTTAATAAAAAACAGTTTATAAAGAATTGTTGAAGAATAAGTTGTAATTCCAAGATATTCCCAAAACAATCTGATTGAATGAGGTGGACAGACAAAAACTGTGACATTATCAATGAATTTTTTTTTTTTATCTTTTATTTAATGAATATAAATTTCCAAAGTACGACTCATGGGTTACAATGGCTTCCCCCCCCATACCGTCCCTCCCACCAACAACCCTCCCCTTTCCCACTCCCTCTCCCCTTCCATTCACATCAAGATTCATTTTCGATTATCTTAATATACAGAAGATCAGCTTAGTATACCTTAAGTAAGTATTTCAACAGTTTGCTCCCACACAGAAATATAAAGTGAAAAATAATAGATGATTTTTTTAAAATGATGATGAAATCAGATCAGACCTATTGTCATGTTTAATCCCAGTGAGAGTCAAGTTGGGAATTGAAATTTTCTTTCTTTTTTTTTTTTTTTTTTTTTTTTTTTTTTTACAGAAGATCAGTTTAGTGTACATTAAGTAAAGATTTCAGTCGTTTGCACCCCCATAGAAACACAAAGTGAAATATACTGTTTGAGTACTCGTTATAGCATTAAGCCTCAGTGTACAGCACGTTAAGGACCGAGATCCTACATGAGGAGTAAGTGCACAGTGACTCCTGTTGTTGACTTTACCAATTGACACTCCTGTTTATGGCATCAGTAATCTCCCTAAATTTCCAAAGTACAACTTTTGGATTATAGCAGCTTTTTACCCCCATAACCTCCTTCCCACCCATAACCATCCAATCTCCCACTCCCTCTCCCATCCCATTCACATCGATTAGTTTTCAATTATCTTTATATACTAAGTAAAGATTTCAACAGTTTGCACCCACACAGAAACACAAAGTGTAAAGTATTGTTTGAATACTAGTTATAGCATTAATTCACATTGTACAACACATTAAGGACAGAGATCCTACATGACGAGTAAGTGCACAAGAGACTCCTGTTGTTGATTTAACAATTGACACTCTTATTTATGGCGTCAGTAATCACCCGAGGCTCTTGTCATGAGCTGCCAAGGGTAGGGAAGCCTCTTGAGTTCGCCATCTCTGATCTTATTTAGACAATGCCATAGTCAAAGTGGAAGTTCTCTCCTCCCTTCAGAGAAAGGTGCCTCCTTCCTTGATGGCCTGTTCTTTTTACTGGGATCTGGCTCACAGATCTTTCATTTAATTGTGTTTTTTTTTTGTTTTGTTTTGTTTTTTTTGCCAGAATGTCTTGGCTTTCCATGCCTGAAATATTCTCATAGGATTTTTAGCCGGATCCAAATACCTTAAGGGCTGAGGCTAGAGTGCTGTTTAGGACATCTGCCATTCATGAGTCTGCTGTGTATCCTGCTTCCCATGTTGGATTGTTCTCTCCCTTTTTTTATTCTATCCGTTAGTATTAGCAGACACTACTCTTGTTAATTTGATCCCTTTGACTCTTAGACCTATCATTATGATCAATTGTGAACTGAAATTGATCTCTTAGACTAGTGAGATGGCGTTGGTACATGCCACCTTGATGGGATTGAATTGGAATTCCCTGGCACGTTTCTAACTCTACCATTAGGGGTAAGTCCAAGTGAGCATGTGCTGAACTGTACATCTCCTCCCTCTCTTATTCCCACTGTTATATTTAACAGGGATCACTTTTCAGTTAAATTTAAACACCTAAGAGTAATTGTGTGTTAATTACAGAGTTCAACCAATAGTTTTAAGTAGAACAAAAAAATACTAAAAGGAATAAAATAGAAAGTTGTTCCTCGACAGTCAGGACAAGGGCTGATCAAGTCATTGTTTCTCACAGTGTCCATTTCACTTCAATAGGTTTCATAACTGGATTTCATTTTTTTACTGCTATATAGTGTTCTATAGAGTACATGTCCCATAATTTCTTTATCCAGTCTACTGTTGGTGGGCATTTGGGTTGGTGGGCATTTGGGTCTTAGCTATTGTGAATTGAGCTGCAATAAAAATTGAAGTGCAGACAGCTCTTTTATTTGCCAATTTAATTTCCTTTGGGTAAATTCCAAGGAGTGGGATGGCTGAGTTGAATGGTAGGGTTATATTCAGGTTTCTGAGGAATCTCCAAACTGACTTCCATAGCGGCTTAACCAGTTTGCATTCCCACCAACAGTGGGATAGTGTCCCTTTTTCCTCACATCTGTTGTTGGTAGATTTCTGTATGTGAGCCATTCTAACCGGGTGAGGTGAAACCTCATTGTGGCTTTGATTTGCATTTCCCTGATTGCTAGTTATCCTTAACATTTTTTTCATGTGTCTGTTGGCCATTTGGAATTCTTTTGAAAAATGTCTATTGAGGTCCTTGACCCATCTCTTAAGTGGGTTGTTTGTTTTATTGTTGTGGAGTTTCTTGATCTGCATGAAGTAAGAACCCTACCTTACACCTGACACAAAAATCCACTCAACATGGATTAAAGATCTAAATCTAGGACCTGACACCATCAAATTATTAGAGAACATCGGAGAAACCCTACAAGCTATAGGCACAGGCAAAGACTTCTTGGAAAAGACCCCGGTGGCACAGGCAGTCAAATCCAAAGTTAACAATTGGGATTACATCAAATTGAGAAGTTTCTGTACTGCAGTCAGGAAAGTGAAGAGGCAACCAACAGAATGAGAAAAAAATATTTACAAACTATGCAATCCATAAAGGTTTAATAACCAGAATCTACAAAGTTTTCAATGAGTTTTTCAATGTGGTAGATGGGTAGTTAAAATTACAACTTCCTATAAATGACATGATTATAGAAGCTATAGGAGATATCTCATTTCTTTCAAAATTCATCCTGATAACTTTCCCTTTTAGTATATTTTATTTTATAGCAATGTTAATATAATGAAGTTGAAAAAGTATTTTGGCATATTTAGTTGGTAAAAAAACTTTAAGTTGACTTAAATTAACAAAAATATTTCATCAAATTAATAGATGTACAAACTTGAAAATTCAGTGAAGGTTATTTTACAAATATATACACAATAGCATCAGAATCAGATTTCTAATTCTAAGGACTGTTTGGATGTTTATTTAAGTGTTTTCATCATTTGAATTTACTTTGAAAATATGCCAAACTTCATCAAATCCAGTAAAATGATGACCGTGAAGTAATAAATAAAATCAAATCACTTTGTGAAATCACATTATATGGGTATAATTGGATACACCTAGCTGCCTCACACTGATACTTAATAAACATTTTTTCACAGTGCAGTATAATTATCAGTCCCCACTGAACTATGTGTGCAAAATTGATGAAACATTTGCACCTTAATGAACAGAGATATTTGCATTTCATTACTAGGTTGTATAATTCTGTGCATAAACTTTATGAAATAATTTTATGCTGAATTCATTGCAGATAAAAGTAAAATTATTTTCTAAAAATCTATCCTGAATTATTTTATTCCTAAGAAATGCCTGCTATTACTAATTTTCCTTCATTTTAAAAATGTGTATTGAACCAGAGTGAGATTACAAATTTAAAGATCCATAACTACTGATTACACTCTAAGATCTATGAAAAATTTATCATTAACTTGGACCAAGGCAACATTTTAAAACATGCACATTTTTAAGTAACTTCTAAAGATAGTGAGCCTTAACTTACTTTGATTGGTATTAATTATATAACAAAAGCAGACATCATTTACAAGTTTTGAGGCCTAAATTCTGTACTAGAATTGTTGAATAGCAAATTAACAAAAGGAAATGATCAAACCTCTTGTTTCTCTAATCATATCCTCAAAGTTAGAAGAGTGTCAAGGTTACTTTGGACTTTATTTTCTAGGGACAGAATTCCATTTTGCCTAAAAGCTAGCATATATATTGTTAAGACTCTTTTCTTCCTCTACTACCAATAGGTTTGTAATTCCTATGTCTGATTATTCCTACCCTAAAATAGATTTGGAGTGGTCAGCCTGGACAAGTACAGTTCTAGAAACTGGGATAAATCTTTATTTCTCAGTACATAGTCTGTATTTGGAATGGAAGTCAAGTTTTCAGTAGACTTATTTTCAATCATAAATTATAAACTAATAATGATTGGAAAATATGAGTCTTCCTCTCTCTCTGAATTCAGTCATAGCATTTTTAATTAGAATGTAAGGTCTTTATTTTCAATTGATCATATAATGGTAATTTGTCACACAGCAAAAGATAATGAAGATCCCTTGGGTTCATTGTTACTATTAGTGCCTGCTTAGTGGCACTATTTAGTATCACTCTGTTCCATTACTCTCAATCAGATATTTATGGATATAAAACAAGTAAGTAAGATTATTGTAGTTTCTGTATACCACATCTGAACTTTTAAGAATTTAATTTATAGTTATTATTAACTTTAGGAAGTGATAATCTAGTTAGTGTATAGTAAAACACTTGAACAAGGATTAACAATACTTTCAAAGCTATATATGAACAAGTACAAAAGTACACACTGACTTCATTCAGGTTGGTTGACAAAATTTAAGGTAGAAATAAAACCAGAGGCTGACGCCACGGTTCACTTGGCTAATCCTCCACCTGTGGCGCCAGCATCCCGGGTTCTAGTCCCGGTTGGGGTGCCGGATTCTGTCCCGGTTGCTCCTCTTCCAGTCCAGCTCTCTGCTGTGGCCTGGGAAGGCAGTGGAGGATGGCCCAAGTGCTTGGGCGGGCCCTGCACCTGCATGGGAGACCAGGAGGAAGCACCTGGCTCCTGGCTTCGGATCGGTGCAGCGCACCGGCTGCAGCGTACTGGCCACAACGGCCATTTGGGAGGTGAACCAATGGAAGGAAGACCTTTCTCTCTGTCTCTCTCTCACTGTCTGACTCTGCCTGTCAAAAAAAAAAAAAAAAAAAAGAAAGAAAACCAGCAAGACAATTTTACCTTCTCTGTGGGTCTTCTTGCTCACTGGACTTATTTATATTTTTATGTTTTTATTAGTATAATTTGATTTAACTTTATATGATGTACACTTTCATTCAAACTCATGGCTATAATTGCCATGTGCATAGAGATGACTGTCAAATATCTTTATCACTCCTAAATCTTTTTACTGAGTTTTCATCTTGTATAGGACTTACACACCTGGGTATCTTAATTGTATGCTTTCTAATGATATCATAGAATCTTACATAGTATAAATACTTCCATTTTAAAGCTCCTTAAGACCATATACAAGGCTATGCATCCATTATCTATTATGTCCTAATGTTCCAACCTTATCTCTTACTCTACCTCTTATTTTCCAGCTGCCCGGAACTCCTTGCAGATCCTGAATGCACCAGGCAACTTCATGCTGTGTCCTACGCCATCGTTGTGCAAGGAAATGACCTCCACATCTTTTAGTAAGTAGCTCAAGCAAGGCTTCCTCCATGATGATATACAGAGTGTGCCATTTTATTGATGTTATATTTTTAATGTTCCAGCTCCCATATCTTATACAAATATATATGCTATTAACTGTCACAGTAGCATTCATGTCTGTATCCTCCACTTGACTCCAAGTCTCTTCATGGGAGCTAGCATTGTGGTGCAGCAGGTTAAGCTGCTGCTTATGATGCCAGCATCCCATATCAGAGTGCCAGTTTGTGTCTCAGCTGCTTCATTTCCAAACCAGTTCCTTGCTAATGTTCCTGGGAAGGCAGCAGAAGATGTCTCAGTTTCTTGGACTACTACCAACCATGTGGGAGACCAGGATGGTGTTCATGGTTCCTGGGTTTGGCCTGGCCAAGACCTGTCTATTGTGGCTTTTGGGGGGAGTGAATCAGCTGTTAGAAGTTTTTCTCACTCTTTTTCTCTCTGTTTCTGCCTTTCAAATAATAATTATATAAATAATAAAAAACATTTTCAGAGGAAAAACTGGATATCTCTATAGCAGTTAAATATTATATGTAAATATTCATTGAGTAAGTGATAAATAAATAATTAAATAAGGAATCTGTGCCTTTCCTAGTTGTATTTCACTTTGTCATTTGAAAAAGTTGTAACCATTTGTTATTTTTAGATAATAAGTTTTTTCAATGAAAAATGAATACATTTTTATAATACTGATCTATGGGAGACTAGATTGGTACAGCAATTCTAGAAAGAATCTGAAGATATTTAATGAAACGAGTGCATGTGTACCTTGTATTCCAGAAGCCTCTTTCCTGGGCACATAGTGCGGGAGCATTTTCACGTAAGGCTGTGAAGGGACTTGTTTCACAATCTTTACTGTATATTACTTGTAGTGATGATGAGTTGGGGGTCATGTAGCTATCTACTACTAAGGAAATGGAAAAGTAGAATGATATAGATGTGCATCACAAATTATTGTCCAGAGTTAATATACAATGGATGATGTCCACACACATGGCTGTATATTTTAAAATGTAGTGCTGAGTCAAAAACTAAGACTCAACATTATATCTACAGAACAATAGCATCACATTAAAATACATGCACAAAGCAATACAACTTATAACAACACATGCATACAAAGGACTAGTGACAAATACATTAGAATACCTCACTGTAAGAGGGAGAGAAATGGGAAGGAGGCAAGTGAATGAAAGGGATTAAAGTGCCAGAGAACTAGCTCTAAAAATGGTCCATAAGGTTTTAAATATAAATGAATTCTAGTTAAATTCTTTAGAACGGATACCTCATATACTAACTGAATTATTCTATAAGAAAGAAAAATGTAGAAAGCTTCCCAAATCATTTTTATTCATTTTCTGATACCAAAATCTGTATTGAAACAAGGGAAAAGAAGCACTGTGATGAATGACTTGACTCCATCTGTGACGTGTGGCTGCTGACAGATTGCAGATCCTTCCCCTTCCCTTTGCCCTCTTTGCCTACATCTGGGCAGGCTGATAAGAAACACTGAGCGCTCCTTTCCTTGGCACGAGCCCAGAAGTTCAAGCCGTGCAAACCCTGGCCTACACAGGAGAATCCGCACCCACACCACACACAATAAGAAACAAAGATGCCTGCTCCTCCCTTTGCTCAAGGCGTTGCAGATCAGCTTTGTTGCTTGCCGTGCTGTCCCATAAATCCGTCTTACATGAATAGCAGACCTCTCATACTGTCTTGTGGCCTGTCTGGCATCATCACTCTTGATATCAGAACCAGTTCTAGTGGGAGATTGATCCACCCTCAATAGGCCACTACAAAGCCATGGCCACTGTGAGAACTGGGAGTCTTTCCCCTCTTGCTTTTATGTTGCTCGCTGACTCTACTGCCCCCTGGCCAGCACACATTCTGAGGTAAGCCTATTATAAATTCAAGTACTTGCATAGGAATTTTTTTATAGTAGGTAATTAGAGACAAGAATATGGATGTGAAATCCTCCTTAAAGTGATCATGGGTCATGTTTTGGCTGGGACTTGCCCATGTAACTCAATTCTAGCACAAACTATAGCTTATTCTAGACTCATGAAACAACTCGTGCCATGTGACCATCAGTTGTGTGTCTAGGCCAGGGACTGACCCTCTGTACAGTTTATAGGTCCATTTGTTGTTTACTCATGACAAGAAGAGTAGTTACCATGTTGTTTGCTGAGGTCCACAATCCTAAATTCAGAGCTCATTAGCATCCTATAATGCCTTAGAATGTCTCTGTTGCTGTTGACCAATCTCTGTTGCAACAAAGACCTTGATCCTCAAGATCGTATGTGAGAACTTTAATGATACCCCATGGCACAGACTCTTAAGAAAAGTAACCTTGGCCGGCGCCGCGGCTCACTAGGCTAATCCTCCGCCTTGCGGCACCGGCACCCCAGGTTCTAGTCCTGGTTGGGGCTCTGGATTCTGTCCCGGTTGCTCCTCTTCCAGTCCAGCTCTCTGCTGTGGCCTGGGAAGGCAGTGGAGGATGGCCCAAGTGCTTGGGCAGGCCCTGCACCTGTGTGGGAGACCAGGAGGAAGCACCTGGCTCCTGGCTTCGGATCGGTGCAGTGCCCGCCGTAGCAGCCATTTAGGGGGTGAACCAACGGAAAGGAAGACTTTTCTCTGTCTTTCTCTCTCTCTCACTAACTCTGCCTGTCAAAAAAAAATTAATTAATTAATTAAAAAGAAAAGTAACCTCAAATAATTTATACCAAGCCCTCTTAATGATCCTGAGAACAGCACCATCCTAGTGGATAACTGTAAGAGAGGCCAGCAGCGACTTTGTGTTTACTTGACTATTGCAGCTTCTCAACATGTTGACTGGTCAAACCCAGCTTAATCCCAGGATCTCTAAACTCAAAATAGGATTTTCTATGGGAGGTGGGGGGCACTAACTCTGCTAATACTGATTTGGTACTCATAAATTTGACCAGGTTAGAGAGGATTCCCACAATCCCCAAAATATATTCAATAACCAAATAAATAAACTAAAATAATTAAACTTAAAAATATCTTCATACTATGAATATTATATAAGCGGTCACATTCTGGTGTACCTTTTTTTCTATTCTGTGTATCTGTATTTACCCAGGAAATTGAGTATTGTTTTATATGCTGCGTTGTTCCTCTTAATATTGTAATGATACATTTTATGTGGCATTCATATTGTTCAAAAGCATGATTTAAACATCAGTATGAAGCTTCATTATTTGTATGAACTACAATTTATTTAATCACCTTCTATTGTCGAGCAATGGAAATATTTATGATAGTGAAAAATTGAAAGCATTGTTTTATATATATGTATACAATGTATTATTCTGAATATTTTCTTTATCATAGATCTCTAAAGTAGAATCATTTAATCAATTTTTTCATGATAATTTGTATGTCTGCTGAAATTTTCTTCTAAAAGAGCTGAATGACCTTATATCCTGTGATCTTTCCAAAATTTTGGATTCATCACATCAGAAGTGTGACTTTAAAAAATAAATAAAAAACTTCCAGAAGTTTGAGTGGTTAAATATGGTATTATCTCATGTTCTTATTTGCATGCCTTTGTTCTAATAACCTAGTAAGTAAGGTTGAGTATTTTTCACATTTGTTGGTCACTTATTGACCATTAGTAATATATATCTTCTATTCATTTGTTCCCTTTTTTATATGAAAGGCAAAGAAAGGGACTCTCATTTAGATTGTACAAACTTATTCATTCACATATTTATACCCAATAATTGTTCCCAGTTGGTAGGTTGTGAGTATCTATTAAGTAAAAGCTAGCATTTATTTAGAGTTTACTCTAATTAACTTTTATAATAACTTTATGCCTAATGTTATTATCACTACTTGACAGATGTAGAATGTAAGGCATATATTGAGTGCTTTGTCTAAGGCAAGCTCTGGCCTCACACTGTCTAGATGTAATCATGCCTCCACCAACTGAGAGGCCCGTGACTTCACATTGTCCCAGGATCCCAGAGTGAGTGGATAACAGGAAGGAGGATCTGGTTACACAGTAATGATAATGGCAATTTCCTCAACAGAATGAAGCATGGCACCTTGCTGTATTTAATTGCCTCAAATACCTGCATCTTCAATCACTTTGATATATCCCTGTACTTAAAATAGAGGCTGATGTCATTTGGCTATATTTTCTTATATTTTGACTCAATACACATTTGAAGAGTGCTATGAATATTTGAATGCTTTAGAGTTAGTCCTGCTCCAAATAATTCCCCAGTCCCTCCTTGCTCTCATTTGTTCCAGTTTTGGATTTTTTAAAGATTTGTTTATTTATTTGAAAGGCAGAGTTACAGAGAGGCAGAGAGAGAGAGAGAGAGAGAGAGAGAGAGAGAGATGTCTTCCATCTGATGGTTCATTCCCCAAATGGCTGCAATGGGTGGAGCCAGGCCAATCCAAACCCAGGAGCCTGGAGCTTCTTCTGGGTTTCCCACATGGATGCAAAGGCCCAAGCACTCAGGCCATCTTCTGCTGCTTTCTCAGGCACATGAGCAGGGAGCTGGATCAGAAGTGGGGCCGCCAGGACCCAAACCAACACCCATATGGGATGTTGGCACTACAGGCAGTGGCTTTACCCTCTATGCCACAGTGCCAGCCCCTCAAGTTTGGGATTTTTAAAAAATTATAATTGTTTTTCATTTCGTGACTTTACTGTATAATTTGCATTGATGATTTATGTGCATTACAGAAGAGGATCAATTTGCATGTGCATTCACCATACAGAATTAATAATAAATGTGAACATTGATCCCATTTTCCATGTACAAAAGATTTGCAAAAAGTTCATGGAAAATGTATATCATGAAAAAAACTGTATCTACCTCAAAATTTTTGAGGTTTATATGTATACACAAACACATACATGTATGGCACGAAACAGCTAAAATTTGCTTTATTCTTGCTTTTTATGCCTATTCTTTTAACTCCCTCCCTATCTATAAACAGCCAATGTCAAGAGAGGTTACAGCAAAACTGCAGATCTGATCTATGTTGTAACATTGAATGGAGAAGCCCCCAGCATTAAAAATACATTCATTAGAATGTTGCCTACTAAATGGATTAATATTTTAAAATTTAAAATGAAAAGAATATAATTTCAATGGCATTTACAGCTGTTATTTTGATGACTTTATAGCTTGAATCCTATGAAACAACATTTTCCTTCAAATCATGTCCTTGCCTGTGCTGAGTGAGCCATCTCTGTTGCCTCCCAGTGTGCACAATAGCAGCAAAATGGAACGGGGAGCCGAGCCAGGACGTGAAGCCAGACATTCACACGGGGATATAGGTATCCCAAACAGCATAAATGGCTGCATGAAGTTCCTTGCCCCACCAATGTGTTCTTGTATCTTCTATTGTTCAGAAAGTATTTTTTGTTTGTTTCTTATTTTGTTAGTACATATAGTGAGAAAATATTTGGTAAATACAGGAAAAACAGTTTCAATTTCATAGCACAAATGAAAAGTAATGTCTTCTTAGATTACTAGAAACATTTACTTCTGCTTAATTACTTTACATTGTAATCATTTTAAGTTGCAAGCAAAGAAAGGAAAATATTTCAGTGTAGCACTGAAAATTGTTGAATTGTTTTAGTTACTATTGCCTTTTTTCAATCCAGAGAAATAAATCATCCATATTTTAAAGAAGCATTAAAATACAAGAGATTTACCCTGTACTTTGCAGAAACAAAATAACTTACCTTTGTTTTACAGATTCCCTACCACCACCAAAGGAACTCTGAACATTGCATATTACTACACTATTCTTCAAATCCTGTGCAAAGGGAATAAGTAAACTATGTTGATAAAAGAGAAACAGCAAAGTTTAGTGTCTCTTAAAAAAACAAAATGGTAAGTAAAGTAGATTTTCTGCCCTTTATCCTATTTATTTTGGCTGGGACTATCTGGAATTGAAGTAATACTGCTGGACTTTGATTCTCATTTTAAACATTTATTGTGTGTTAACCAGGCTTTGTATATGTGGTAAGGCAAGCACTGGATTAAGCACTGATGATGTAAAGATAATAGGCAAAACATTTCTGCTTGCAAATTATTCACAGTCTTATGGAGACCAGAGAACAGAAGGAAGACAATTGTAATTTATTACATTAAAGGTAAATTCAGAGAATTTGTGGAGCAAATAAGAGGAGATCATTTCTAGATTGGAGGATAAAAGGACATGGAAGGTTTCTGGTTGCAGAGGTCTGCCAGGTCCAAGTAATTTTTTAAGACTCTCCAGGAACCTTACCTAGAAGAAATCAGAAGTTCTGAGTATCATAATGTTCTCATTTCATTAACTGTTTTTGCAGAAACTTTTTACTCACAGGGAAGATACAAAGTATAATGAGAAGAACATAAATATAGCAATAATCACATCTAGGTTTGATGCACAGCTTAGTCACTCATAATGTGATTTTGGAACAGTGACTACATTTCCTTGGACCTCTGTTTCCTTATTTTTAAAATGACAACAATAATGAAGTAATTTGTAGGATTAAATGAGACAACATTCAATGTTTGATCAAGTTCCTGGCATTTAACAAATATCTTATATCCATGAACATTAATTAACATTTGTTACCTTTTATATGATTAGCACAACCAAAATTATTCACAAGAAATACAAAATCTTTAAAAATGTGTCAAATAATTTAGTTACTTGGAGCAATGTTTTAGTATATGTGCTGGAACAATGTTTTAAATTAGATACAAGTTATTTCTGATATTGTTTATATGTATACAAAGGCTTTTGATATTTTTGTGTTTTTTTTCATATTCTACAACTTTACTAAACTCTCTTATGTGCTCCAATAGTCTCTTAGTAGGGTATTTTGGTTCCCCTGTACATAAAATTATGTCATCTGCAAACAGGGATAATTTGTCTTCCTATCTTATATTTTGTATTCATTTGATTTCCTTTTCTTGTCTAATGGCTCTTAATAAAACTTCCAGAACTATATTGAATAGCAATGGTGAAGGTGGGCATCTTTGTCCAGTTCCAGATCTGAGTGGAACTGCTTCTAACTTTTCCCCATTCAATATGATACTGGCTGTGGGTTTATCATATAGTACCTTGATAGGGTAGAGGAGTGTTCCTTCCATACCCAGTGTTCTTAAGGTTTGCATCATGAATGATGTTGTATTTTACGAAATTCTTTCTCTGCATCTATTGAGATAATAATGTGGTTTTTATTCTTTGATGTGTTATTCTTTGATTCTGCTAATGTGATGTGTCATATTTATTGATTTGCATGTGTCAAACCATCCCTGGATATCAGGATAAATACCTGGATATCAGGATAAATTGGGCTGAATGAATGATATTTCTATTGTGTTATTGGATTTGATTAGCTAGTATTTTGTTAAGGATTTTTGCATCTATGTTCATCAGGGATATTGTCTGTAGTTCTCTTTCTCTGGTGTTTTCTATCATTCACAATAGCTACAAAAATTTAAATACTTTGGAATAAATGTAACCAAATATGTAAAAGATCTCTACAACGAAAATTACAAAATATTAAAGAAAGAAATAGAAGAAGACACCAAAAATGAAAGAATCTTCTGTGTTCATAGGTTGGAAGAATTAATATATACAAAATGTCCATACAACCCAAAGCGATTTACAGAGTCAATGCAATCCCAATCAAAGTCTCAATGACATTCTTGTCAGATCTATAAAAAATGCTAAAATTCATATGGAATCACAAGAGACCATGAATAACTAAGGCAATCTTTTTTTTTTAAGATTTATTTATTTGAAAGGTAGAGTTACAGAGAGGCAGAGGCAGAGAGTAAGAGAAAGATACTCCATCTGCTGATTCACTTCACAAATGGCCTCAATGGCTGGAGCTGGGCCAATCCAAAGCCAGGAGCCAGGAGCTTCTTCCCATGTGGGTGCAGGGGTCCCAAGGACTTGGGCTATCTTCTGCTTTCCCAGGCTTTAGCAGAGAGCTGAATCAGAAAAGGAGCAGCTGGAACTCGAACCAGTACCCATATGGAATGCTGGCACTGCAGGTGGTGGCTTTAACTGCTATGCCACAGCTCTGGCCCTCTGTGGCAATCTTAAAGAACAAAAACAAGCCAGTGCCACGGTTCATTAGGCTAATCCTCCACCTGCGGCACCAG
This sequence comes from Oryctolagus cuniculus, assembly GCF_051225735.1. Lineage (NCBI taxonomy): Eukaryota > Metazoa > Chordata > Mammalia > Lagomorpha > Leporidae > Oryctolagus > Oryctolagus cuniculus. Next base: position 37,247,954 of record NC_142878.1, read on the forward strand.
CACCCCGGGTTCTAGTCCCGGTTGGGGCGCCAGATTCTGTCCCAGTTGCTCCTCTTCCAGTCCAGCTCTCTGCTGTGGCCCAGGAATGCAGTGGAGGGTGGCCCAAGTGCTTGGGCCTTGCACCCGCATGGGAGACCAGGAGGAAGCACCTGGCTCCTGGCTTCGGATCGGCACAGCGTGCCAGTCGTAGCAGCCATTTGAGGGGAGAACCAACGGAAGGAAGACCTTTCTCTCTGTCTCTCTCTCTCTCTTTTTAACTCTGCCTGTCAAAAAAAAAAGAACAAAAACAAAGTCATAGGTATCACAATACCAAATTTCAATCATACTACAGGGCAGTTGTAATCAAAACAGATGCAGCTGACAGAAAAATAGACATGAGGACCAATGGAACAGATTGGAAACCCTAGAAATTAATCCATTCATCTACAATCAACTCATCTGACAAATGAGCTAAAATCACTCCCTGGAGAAAAGACAATCTCTTCAACAAATGATGTTGGGAAAATTGAAACTCTGCGTGTATGAAACAAGACTCTTCCCACCCTATACAAAAATCAACTCACAATGGATCAAGGATATAAACCTAAGACCTGAAGCCATCAAATTACTGAAGGATGACATAGAGAAAACAATGCAAGACATTGGCATAGCAAAGACTTCTTGGGTGAGACTCTAGAACACAGGCAATAAAAGCCAAAATAGACATAGGGGGTTACATCAAGCTAAGAAGTTTCTGCACAGCAAAGGAAATACTCAACAAAGTGGCAACCAAAAGAATGTGAGAAAATATTGCAAACTATACATCTGATAAAGTATTATTATCCAGACTATGTAAGGAGCTAAAGAAACTCAACAACAACAAAGCAAACAATCTGGTTAAGCAATAGTCTAAATGAGCATTTTTAAAGGATGAAATACAATTGGCCAACAAACACATGAAAAAATGCTCAGGATCATTAGCCATCCGGGAAGTGCAAATAAACACCCCAGTGAGGTTTCACCTAACCCCAGTTAGAATGGCTATCATCTAAAAATCAAAAATAATAATAAATACTGATGAGGATATGGGGGAAGGGTAACTTAATGCACTGTAGGTGGGAATGTAAACCAGAACAAACATTAGGGAAGAAAGTATGGAAATCCCTCAGAACTCTGAAAATATATCCTCCATATGATCCAACTATCCCACTCTTGGGAATATACCCAAAGGAAATGAAATCCACATATTAAGAATGATCTGAACAATCTCATGTTTATAAGCAGCTCAATTCACAGTGCTAAGATATGGAATTAATGCAGATGTCCATCAACCAATGACTGGATAAGGAAAATGTGGCATATATACACTGTGGAATATTAGTAGTAAAAAATAATGAGATCCTGACTTTTGCAACAAAATGGATGCAACTGGAAACCGTTATGCTTGGTGAAATAAGTCAATCCCTGAAAGACAAATATCATATGTTTTTCTGATATGTATTAGTTAATATAGAGTACAAAAATGTATAGGAACAAAATGGGCATCCTGTGACTTGACTGTTACTTTTAGCCTTCTTTATGCTCCTGTGGAACTGTGGTCTTTCTACTCTTTTTACTTGTCGAATGTTATGGTTAGTGATGTGTGAAGCCTGTGATTATGGTTAGTGGTGCATTAAGCTTCTGATTGTTGAGTGGACTGAAGTTATGTTTTTACAAAAATTAAAAGAAAAAAGAGTTTGAGGGAGGAAGAGCAGGAGGGAAGGTATTCTGGCATTAGAATTGTAGCTATGAAATTATATTAGTAAAAATTAAAGAAAAATACAACAACTTGGATGTCAAGTTACAAATAGACTTTATTCTAAAAATTCTTGTGGATGCCCAGTATTTTTAAATATCATTTCCACTTATGACAGTTTTATTAATAAAAGACCCATGATCAAACAAATACCTATTGAATACATGTTCATGTTGGTTTAATGTTAGAGCAGAAAATCCTATTTAACCTATAATGTAAGGGAAAGTCAAGAAATTCCTTCCATTTGCTCCTTCACACAGTGCCACCTGAATGACATGCAGCTTAGTAAATGGCTAGTTTCACCACTTGTCTTTATTTCTGCAAGAGTATAACACTGGAATATTTGCATGGGTATGACATAGACAGCAACATGTAAGCAATCATGTCTATAGAGTGTGATTTCACCCTGCATAATATTTTATCATTTTCACATTGGGGCCTTATAATGACTTGATAATTGGTATTGTAGATTATCAGAAATTTATGAAATCCTTTAAAGCACTCAGCAATGCCTTAAGTAACTTTATTCATTTAATTCAAGAAATATGCCTACTATGATCTAGCTCTGTGCTAGGTGAAAAATGTGATTAATGAATAATGGCATTTTTCCAGCTTTGGAAAGCCTATAAAATTATGAAAGAAAATACTATACACATTGATGGATAAAACCCCAGCCTCTGCTTGCCGAGTGTTCACATGTGTAGGAAAATGTGTGCTATAGTAATTTTGTTATGAATGAAAGTGTTTTATTGTATATAAGATATGTGTAGTATTATATATGATATATAGATTAATAGACTCTAAGTGACTTTATTCCTTAAGTTTGCTTTGTTATTCATTCATTTTTTTAACATGAAGATTCTTATTAGTCTTCCTTCAGCATTGTAGATAAATTCAGTTAAAAGCTCTGAGATTATAAACTATTGTTTTATCGTACTATTGATATTTGCTTCCCTGTTTATTAGTGCATCTGTGTATTAATACAACTGGAATAATAACACAGAAACAAATTGGATGCTGATATTAATATAAGAATGCAACTATTATTAACTAATTCTGTTTTCACATTTTTGTATTCAACTAAATATATCCTGTCTTCTCACTAACTGAATCTATAATAAGTAACAGTTTTTAGCTTGAGCTTTTGAAGGTACATTTTTGCTATTTAATTTTGGTGTCATATTTTGAAATGCTGGGACTGTCTGCAGCATTTTATTTTCAAAGATTTTTTTTTCTGGATATCTTCTGAAAACTTGAACCCAAGAGATAGAACAAAAATAAGTTATTTTCACTGTTGTCTTCTTCATCATTATCATCATCTTTATCAATAACAACAAATAGTGTAATAAGGATGATAAACAGGAGCTGGACACCCCAGAAGTCCTGCAGGGGAGCAAGAAGGGCAAGGAGAGTGAAGAGTGTTCCTGCTTCAAAAATGGAGGATTTTCAAAAGAAAAGCAATGTATCAATCCAAAGCAAATTGCAATAGATATTTCTTGGGATGAAGCTTAAGTTATTTGATTTATACCTTTCCCTAATCTCTTCTAAATACTAAGAGACCAAACAAAAATAACTTACTATTAATATTTATTATAGGTATGATTTTGATTTAGGTCAATTTTATTTTATTTTATTTTCCCCAAGAACCTTTTTCTTTAAGGAATATAAACTTTATGCATTTCATAAATACAACTTTAGGAACTTAGTGATTTGTAATATGGTTTCATTTATAAGATATACTTGGATATAAATATATTGAGGTTCTCTGAAAAATCTAGATATATAGATAGCTATAGATCACTATATATTTATGCCCCTTTTACATGACCTGAATTATAATTATACCATGAAATTAGGCATAGAGTAATAGTTTTTTATATTATTATTGATTATTTGTTATGATTTTCTACATGGCCTATCTTCCTCCCCATTTTTTATACTTTTCTATGGTCCATGTTAGGGCAATCTGTTTGATTTTGTACTTTCTAGGCAAATGCTGTCTGAAAATATAGGATCTTCCTGTAGGGTATTTTCAATAACAATAAGCAAATGAGAAATATTTTTTAAAAATACTTATGTTCTTTCTGCCTTTTACTTGTTGAGCTCTTTATTTACTGGAGCATCAAGTATATGATTATAAAGTAAATTAAAAATATGTTATTGCAAAAATTTAAAAAGAAAAAAGGAAGGAGGGAGGGATGGAGGAGGGAGAAAAGGATGTATCATATCCTTAGAATTGTATTTATGAGCTACTTAAAATCTGTTATCTTTATATTAATAAAAATTAATAAAAGGTACTAGTAGTTAAATAAAGAATATCAATTAAATAAGAATAGTTAAACAGTTTTCTTTCAAGATTTACTTTATTTATTTGAAAGGCAGAGTTACAGAGTGAAAGGGAGAGACAATGAGAGTTATCTTCCACCCGCTGATGAACTCTCCAAATGGCTGCAGCAGCTGGGGCTGGGCCAGGCCAAAGCCAGGAGCCAGGAGCTTTTCCTAGATCTCCCAAGTGAGTGCAGGGGCCTAAGCATTTGTGCCATCTTCTGCTGCTTTCCCAGGCTCATTAACAGGGAGCTGGATCAGAGGCAGAGCAGCTGAGACACAAACTGGTGCCCATATGGGATACTGGCCTTGCAGGCAGCGGCTTTATCTACTATGCCTCAATGCCAGCTCCAAGAATTTTTTTTTTAATTGAATTATGACATTTATGAAAAAAAAAAATCTAGCTAACTTGGTCCTTGGAAGTCATTATGGGAAATAAAGAGGAACATTACTGGTAGAGACGAATTTCTATGAAAGTCTTACCCATAGGCATCATTACCTTCTATAATGCATAGATATAATGTTAAACAGTTGAAAATAATGAAAATTTCTCATTCGAAGAAAATTGGATGAGACCTGTTAAAGGAAGATTAAACTGCAGCCAGTCTCACAATCCTGTCCATCACATGAGGCTACAGCTGACAGGTAATGCTTCTTCTTCTTCTTTTTTTTTTTTTTTTTTTTTTTGACAGACAGAGTTAGACAGTGAGAGAGAGAGAGAGACAGAGAGAAAGGTCTTCCTTCCGTTGGTTGTTGGTTCACCCTCTAGATGGCTGCTACGGCCGGCACACTGCGCCGATCCAAAGCCAGGAGCCAGGTGCTTCCTCCTGGTCTCCCATGCAGGTGCAGGGCCCAAGCACTTGGGCCATCCTCCACTGCCTTCCCGGGCTACAGCAGAGAGCTGGACTGGAAGAGGAGCAACCAGGACAGAATCCGGTGCCCCAACTGGGACTAGAACCCGGGGTGCCAGCGCCGCAGGCAGAGGATTAGCCAAGTGAGCTGCAGCGCCGACCAGGCAATGGTTCTTTAACAAGACTCCTATTCCCTTACCTCAAGTTCCCCTACGGACAGATTGTTTACCAAGGCCCTTGCTTCTGTCTTCTTCATCCACATGTCCTGTGACTTGTGTTTGGGATCTCTGTGGGTGATGCACAGAGGTACTTATGCCACTGGACCTACCATGCTGGGGCTGCAGCTAAGGGCCAGGCATGACACTGAAGATGGTAGCTCTGAAATTTGGGGTTGCATCTCTCATGTTTACTCTCTGTAGAATCAATAATAAACTTTGCTTTCCTTCTATTCAGTTATCCTGTCAGTAGTGACTTATAATGTTTATCCTTTTGATCCTATAAATGCTATTGATGGCCCAGAGTATATTCTGGAATCTCCTCTTTGCCATGACTTTTGTCAGCATGGGAAGTAGTACAGAAAGAAATTGTAATCCACAAGCCATGTATATGAATTGAGCACTGGGGCATGTTTCCTGGGGCATGCGTTGCACATATTTAGTTAGGAACCTTGGACTTAAAATGTAACACTGACAAAACTTTTGTTAGACTCTATCCAAAATGGTGAGTCTCCAACAGTTAGGTGTGTTGTAGAGTAAGTGGATTTATATGATGGATATAAATCTTCTCCTGGCTGATTGCAGGAGTTTCTAGCCTAAGTAAAACATCTTAGAAATGTTAGTTGGAAAGTTAATCTTAGTCCATTTGTTTCACTCAGTTCTGGGAAAGGCCAGAGGGACGGGAGGAGAGAGAGAGAAGTGTGGTATCACAAAGGGGTTGAAGATCTGTCAGAGCCATACTTCTATGATTTTCACTGGATGCATTCTTTCAGAATCATCCCTTCTATACAAAATGGGGACAAAAATGGGAAGCATCCAAAAATTCTTATCTTAAATAAAGTGTGGCTTTTATGGGATTTTCAAAAATGTCTGCAAGGTCCAGACAAGCAATACAAATGCATGAATCAAAAAAGCTGAGGACTGTGTTGAACTGAAGATCAGAGTATGGGTCCCATTTTGGAGTGGCAGCAAGTTAGACCTATAGAGCCATACGTTGCCAGATTCACCAATTTTTCAAAAGTAGCAAGCAGTTTTTCCCCTGTGCTTTTAAAGAGAAAGTCAACTACATTTTTAACACTGAGTAGGAAAAGCAAAAACATGTCCATGTACCACCAACATATCCTATCTGAGTTGTCATGAGAAATGCCAGTTACTTCAGCTTGTATTAGTAAGGACGTTTTGGGCTGCAAATTCGTTGAAAAGCAAGGATATTGATAGTTTGTTTTGTAGTCCCAAGGATGATTCACCAGCTGAAGGATGGCTTCTGGGACTCAGACTATTTCTTTTTCCTCTTTTCTCCCAGTGTCAGCATTCGTCTTTTTATCCTTGAACTTGTTGCGTCATGAATGAGACAGCTCCTAACAGGTCATCTTCACCCAACCACATCAAAACAGACAAGAAAAGAGCTTGTCTGCCTTGCCTCTGCACCTTCATCGAGGAGGAACTGTTTCTTCCCCAGAACACCCAAGAGACCAGCTCTCACCTCATTGGCCAGCACTGGATAGAGCATAAGGGAAGCTGGGAAGGTGAGTAGCTGGCCTTTTCAGTGCTAAAATAGTAGGAAGTGAATAAGATGAAGGTCTACTGAGAGCAGGTGCTAGGTAGAAGATAGTGATGTATGCTGTATTGTTCTGTCATTATAAACTCATATTTCTGTGAGTTCAACTTCTATAGCTGAGTTAGGATGCATGCACAGAGTATATGCAGCGATAAATTTCTTTATCCAAAAGAGAAAGATAATATCACTGTTGAGGAAAATAATCACAGCTACAAAATTGTAGAGGTTTTGATGGAAAAAGGTCATGGCAGCTTTGCTGATATCATTTTATTATAATCAAATTCTACTTAATTAGATGGTGGAATCACAGGGAAAAATGTTTCTAAAGCCTTGAGGCAATCCATTAATTTCATCTTTAAAAAATAAATGGGTGTTCTGAGAGTGGCACATCACCTCTAGAGTTTGTTCATCAAAAACCCATGACCTTGGTCTAACCATTAGACAAGCTTCAGAGAAATCCAAATTGAGAGACATTTGGGAAAACATTAAATAAACAACAACCAAAAAGTAAAAAATAAAAAGTGCTCTTCAAAACTGCCAAGGTCAGTAAGGACGAGGAATTTAAGCTGTCACAACTAAGAAAAACCTAAGGAGACAGGCCGACTAAATGCGAATGGTGTCCTAGATGGGATCCTGGGACAGAAAAAGATAGTGGAGAAAAACTGGTGCTATCTGAAAAAACGTTGCGATATAACAATGTTAGTTTCTTAGATTTGACAAATGTACCGTTGGAATGTCATAAGTTAACAGTAGGGTAAACTGGGTACAAGTGCACTTGGAAATTCACTGTATTTTCTTTGCAAATTTTCTGTAAATTCTGCCCCATCCAAACCCCCCACCCCCCAATTTTCCAATAGAGCTCAGTTGTCAACATCTCTGTAATGCAGAAGTTTGGCATCTGCTTCATTCTGCAGGAAAGCTTCTGATCAATAAGTGCTTATAATGTAGGTCATATTTATTGGTAACTAGTATTTTATGGCAGCAACTTCTATTATCTGTCTAGCTGATTTCACCTTAAAAAAGTGTTATTGATATTTCTCTTTACTACGTCCTTCTTTGGTTTGAATTCCCATAAATCCCTTTAGCTGCTTTATAGCATTCAAACCTAAATAATAGATGTTGAACTTTACCCCTTTCACCTTTTCATCTCTGGACCTGCTCTGTGGGATTGCCTATACCCCTGACAAATTTCAGTGATGATCCAGCACTACAAAACATTTTCCATGGTGAGTTTATTTAAACAAAATGACTTTGGATTATTGCCGGGGGTTCTTAGCTTCCTCTCTGTAGGATCTAAAACTACAAAAGATAGTGAGTTAATTTCATTAACTAGACATTGTGAGTTTATAGGGAAAACTGGAGCTGTAATAAACAAGGTAGCATCAAGATAGGATGACTTAATATTTCTAAAGGAGAACAGAATAGATGACCAAGTTTGGGAAGAGGACCCAAGTACACAATTAAATGTACAATCTAAGTAATTTCTAGGTATTGCAAGTTTTAAAAACTCACTTCTCCTTTGTCAACATAGGTTTTCTCTCTCTCAGAAGGAACATTCTTTGTTTTCACTTCAAAGGCATAAGTGAGCATCATCGATATGTGTGAGTGGTCAGAGAATTCATTGTAATTAACAGAAATTTCTCCTACAGGCTCCTGAGCCTGATATTTTCTTTCAAAGTATAGTTTTCAGTCCCCTATAAATGGAGTAGACAGTGCTTTAAGAAATCAAATAGAAGGTGAGCTTTTTTTAGTTCACTAAACCAGATTCAACAAATCTTTTTCTTTCTATTATACACAGAAAACAGTGAATGTTTGTGCAAAAGGACTTTTTCCAGGTTACCCATATTGATAAAAATTCTGTTTCTCTCTTCTTCCTGGATGAGTTTGAGGAATGCTGTCACTTTATTAGAGCCCACATCCTCAATCTTCCTTTCCCTTCTGTGTAAAGTCAGCTTCTGTGGAAGTAACAAGGCTCTCTTCAAAGGCAAGTTCTTTCTCACGTTTCTGCGTATTTGGAGATGAGCATCTTTCATACTGGCTTGATTCCTTTCTCAGAGCACCTTGGCTTGTAATGCTTTGAGGGTCCAAACATAGGCTTTAACAGAGTGAATATCTCTTAGGAAGGTTTGTGAGTGATCAATGATAGGAAACATTGTTTGCCATTCTTGACTTACATGGTAAATCTCTCCACTGATCTGAAACACATGCAAAAGAGTTTTAAATACTCTTGATTTTCTGTGTACTTCACATGACATTTCAATGTAGCTTTCTAAGTATTTTAAATTTTTTACCATGAGTATGCATTTATAATGTATCTTATTGTTTCATATAGTTGTCTTTTGGAAGGAACATAATAATGATGGGATCTTTGAAAAATCAATTTAGCAATAAATATTAAAATCCTTAAGAGCATATACATTTTGACTGAGCAATTTCACATATAATAAAATATCCTGTATAAATAACCAAGCATGTCTATAGTATTTAACTATGGCAGTAATATTTATGATAGCATTATATATGATAGTAAATGTCAGAACAACTTATATCTTTAATAATAGGAAAATATTGAAGTAAATAATAGAACAAAATATGAGTTTATATTTTAAGATTTAAGTTATATACTTAATATTTATTTAATAGTCTATTAACTAAAATGAAGATAAAATATGTGTAAATGATACACACATATACAAGGGCACTTCAGGCAGTTTGTAGGAAATGGAATTTAAAGATAAGTTTACTGTGGTAGAAAAAATTTTGAAATACATATATACAAGTGATCTTCAAAAAGTTCATGAAAAAAATGTATTATCAAAACCCTGTGTATTGGCCGGCACCGTGGCTTAATAGGCTAATCCTCCACCTTGTGGCGCCGGCACACCGGATTCTGTCCCGGTTGCCCCTCTTCCAGGCCAGCTCTCTGCTATGGCCCGAGAATGCAGTGGAGGATGGCCCAAGTGCTTGGGCCCTGCACCCCATGGGAAACCAGGAGAAGTACCTGGCTCCTGGCTTTGGATCAGCACAATGCACAGGCAGCGGCTGCCATTGGAGGGTGAACCAACCGCAAAGGAAGACCTTTCTCTCTGTCTCTTTCTCTCTCACTGTCCACTCTGCCTGTCAAAAAAAAAAAAAAAAAAAAAAAAAAAAAAAAAACCTGTGTATTGATATCAATTTTTTTGCACCAAATGAAGTTATCCTTTAATTCTGTCTTTCCATAAATGTTTTGAAGTACCCTCACATATTTGTTTTCTTTAATCTGGACAAAGCAAAACAATGAAATAATGGAATTTTTGTATTTCAGTGTAATTGAGAAAAATCAGTAGTGTTATTAAGTGAATATATTCTTTATTACTTATAATGGGTTTTGATAGTGCTTTGTATTTGCAGGTGATAATATTTGTTAATTCTGTGAGCTGGGCCCAGATTCCATTCATGAGCTGCTTGTAGTAATTCAACCGTCCCTCCTGGGGTGTGAGGTTCTGAAGTGCTAATTTACTTTAGAACTTTCTGTACTTATTGCAAGTACCTCACTTTAATTAATTCATACACAGTTCTGAGCTTATAAAAATTTTTAGCACAGTTTTCCCTTTTAGTGTAGGTGGACAGGAACTATTGTTTGCTGGTCCTCAACCTGAGCTGATTTTTCTGCCTCAGAACTGGCAGGTTTTGGGTCTGTACCCTTTGTTTCTTCCTGTCCCTGCTCTTAAAATCTGAATATTACTTCAAACTCAGCTCAAACTCTGATTTCTTCAAAAAGTCTCCCTGAGCACAAATCCCCCAGCTCACATTAGATGTTAAGTTCCTTGGGGAAAGGGAGGCATGCTGTAGGCATCTGTTCATGTCCCCACTCTCACATCTGTCACATTATATCATAAACAATTGCTCAGCAATTATTCCTTTCATTTTATATAACCCCTTGAAGAGGGATGTAGTGAATTATGGTATCCAAATATAGTTGCTGCTTTAAAAATAATGTAATTTTTTGAGATGCTTTAGTAGGAACAAACAACAAAAACTCTAAATGTCTCCTGAAGATTGAAATATGACTTTGTACTTTGGGCATTAATGAAACGTATATTATAATTTTTTATTCTGTAGGCATCCTGCCTCTCTAAGTGTTATGCTTGATGTTTTATAAGAAATCTAGAAGGAGAGAGTCTATCTGCATTTAATAAAACTACATGCTATTACTACTTGGAGAAGATCCAGTGATTGGCTTCACAGCAGCCTTCATTCCAAGTCTCTCTTTATTTCTTATAGCTTCTAGGCTAAATTACTCATGTCTCATAGCCACTCTAATATTCAGCTACCAAAAATGAAAGCTTAAAACAAATGAATATGGGGTAGAATCCCACTGCTTAATTATAAAAGTCAGAAAAATGTGTCCCAATACCAGTCTGATTTCCTTTTTTTAAAAATAACAGATGCATAATCACATTTAATTAAGAGAAGCCTTTTTGTCTCTCCAAATCCTTTCATCATCTGCTTTCCTATCTCACATTTATTCTGTCATTTTTAATTTTGTGTTCTTGCCATTAGTGTGAAGTTTTCTTATCCACAATGTCATCTACCCATTTCCTAAAGGAGCTCATAGTTCGATCCAAGTCTCTCGCTAATAACACCATCTGAACAACTATTATGAAATTCTTAATTTGGCAGACAGTCTGCATTGTTTACATGGTGCTGATAAGGCACAAAACACATGGTTGAGTTTCCTGAGGAATTTCACTATCTAACACCCCCAACAGGCTGAATCCTTTCAAATATAGCTTGTCCTAAGCTTTCTTTATTTCAGGTATGTTTTGAAAAATTATCCAAATACATTGAAAATAGAGAATATTCTTGTAGCTTAGAAACACTCCCTGTATTATGTAGGTTCAAATAACACAGGCAAGGTGCTTACAGATTCATGTCAGTTTTGGGGTACATCTCTCTTACTCAAAATTAAAGTTGAAATGATAGTCCATTCCCATTTTCCCTCTGATTTCTTTTTTCCTTATGGATGATAAAGTGAAGTTTGAATTCTAAATATCACAATCTTTGTTCAGAAGTCATTACTTTCCCTTCTACTGCTTTTGTTTGAAAATAAGATTTATTTAGTAGAATAGCTCTTAAAGGCAAACCATATTTTTTTATCTTTTTCCATCCTTTTATTTAATGAATATAAATTTCCAAAGTACAGAATATGGATTACAATGGCTTCCCCCCCCCATAATGTCCCTCCCACCCGCAACCCTTACCTTTCCCACTCCCTCTCCCCTTCCATTCACATCAAGATTCATTTTCGATTCTCTTTATATACAGAAGATCAGTTTAGCGTACATTAAGTAAAGATTTCAACAGTTTGCTCCCACACAGAAACATAAAGTAAAAAATACTGTTTGAGTACTAGTTATAGCATTAAATCACAATGTACAGCACACTAAGGACAGAGATCCTACATGAGGAGTAAGTGCACAGTGACTTCTGTTGTTGACTTAACAATTTGACACTCTTATTTATGGCGTCAGTAATCACCCTAGACTCTTGTCATGAGCTGCCAAGGCTATTGAAGCCCCCTGAGTTCACTGACTCTGATCATATTTAGACAAGGCCATGGTCAAAGTGGAAGTTCTCTCCTCCCTTCAGAGAAAGGTACCTCCTTCTTTGATGGCCCTGTTCTTTCCACTGGGATCTCACTTGTGGAGATCTTTCATTTAGTTTTTTTTTTTTTTTTTTTTTTTTTCCCCAGAGTGCCTTGGCTTTCCATGCCTGAAATACTCTCATGGGCATTTCAGCCGAATCTGCATGCCTTAAGGGCTGATTCTGAGGCCAGAGTGCTGTTTAGGACATCTGCCATTCTATGGGTCTGCTGTGTTTCTCACTTCCCATGTTGGATCATTCTCTCCCTTTTTGATTCTATCAGCTAGTATTTGCAGACACTATTCTTGTTTATGTGATCCCTTTGGTTCTTAGTCCTATCATTAGGATCAATTGTGAACAGAAATTGATCACTGGGACTAGTGAGATGGCATTGGTACATGCCACCTTGATGGGATTGAATTGGAATCGCCTGGTATGTTTCTAACTCTACCGTTTGAGTTAAGTCAGCTTGAGCATGTCCCGAATTGCACATCTCTTCCCTCTCTTATTTCCACTCTTACATTTAACAGGGATCACTTTTCAGTTAAGTTTCAGCACTTAAGAAGAATTGTGTATTGATTACAGTATTCAACCAAAAGTATTAAGTAGAACAAACAAAAAAAAAATACTAAGAGGGATAACATATTAAGCTGCTCATCAACAGTCAGGGTGAGGGCTGATCAAGTCACCGTTTCTCATAGTGTTCATTTCACTTTAACAGGTTTCCTTTTTGGTGCTCAGTTAGTTGTCACTGATCAGGGAGAACATATGGTATTTGTCCCTTTGGGATTGGCTTATTTCACTCAGCATAATGTTTTCCAAATTCCTAACAGGGATCACTTTTCAGTTAAAATTTAAACACCTAAGAATAATTGTGTGTTAATTACAGAGTTCAACCAATGGTACTAGAACAAAAAAAATACTAAAATGGATAAAGTATTACATTGTATATCAACCTTCAGGACAAGAGTTGATCAAGTCACTGTTTCTCATAGTGTCCATTTCTCTTCAACCATAATTTAATAGTATTCCTGTAACAGTTAGCTGTGCGGGGTTTGGCAAGTCCTTTGAATCTATTATAAATAAAACTTCTGTTCTCATTTTAAGTGTGTGAATTTTCACATTGTATTCTTTAGTATTATGTGGGTGTGATAAATAGGATCTTGTCACAAAATATACTTCTTTAATTAGTGTAATGATGATAACTTTGCCATCATATATACACTAATCTATTTTACAATTAATTGTTATAGTTGATCATTCTGTTGGGCAAATGACAACCTCCACAGTATACATACATTTCATAGATAATTCATTTTAAACTCCTTTGCTAAGGAAAGATGTAACTATGGATTTTCCTGTATTAATTTGCAATAATGTTCTATGTAATATTTTTTGTCATGTTTAAGTGTCTTCCAGGTTGAATGCTAATAACATTCAGAATTTATTTTGTACCACAAGGGTGTAATTCATGACACATTGTTCAGCTCTAATAAAAAACTAGACCCTGGGAAAATATGATATTTAATGAGAATTTGATCCTTATTTTTTTTTTAGATAGGGTTGAGAAAATCAGAAATAGCTTCAGCTACATTAGCAATGTTTGAGAGTTTTTACCAAGGGGTGGAAGGAGGATGGTAATGAAAAGCTAAGGAGTGAAGTACACTCTACCTTGGTTTAGTGTGATAAGTGAAAGAACACGTGTGTATTGAATGTTGTAACTAAGTGTTTAATATGCTAAGAATAAGATAAGGTTCAAGCCTAGCCATAACGGGCTAATATGCGGTTGCTCCACTAAGTTTCTTTTCAGCGATCTGGCCTCTGAGTGGATGACACAGGAAATTTTTGAAGGGAAAAAAAATTGACTCATGATTGGATTTGAAGTTACATTCTAACCACCTTTCATTTCCTATGGATCTGCTAAATACACTTCATCCTTTCCTTTGCGATTCAGAATAGATTAAGAGGAGTGGCAATAGGAGCACATTCCACTTTGTATCCTTTGTATGGCAATAATAGAGAAGGCATTGATGATGATCTCAATCCAATATGAAAGGATTTTTTTTTACAAACAAACTTTTAACTAAAGGCCCTTTGTTTTGCCACATGGAAAGATGCTCTTTAAGATGTAATATACATATTCCCCATTGGCTAAAACAACAAAACAAATCCCTTGAGGAAGGGAGGAGGGGGGCTGATGGGCCCTTAATACAGAGACACCACTGGACAAGGTTCTTCTAACCTTGAATAACTGTTACTGCTCAATTAAATGGGGTTTGAGATGTTGGTACTCACAGAAAATAAAACATTCTTGGCCTCACATCTGTGATTTCCCAGAATATACCTGGGATAGTTATATCTGTGATTTCCTGTGATATTCCTAGGGCACAGGGGATCTTTATAAATGTTTTGGATATTACTCTCCCCTCTAAAGAAAGCTAGCTAAGAATCTCAGTGCAGCAAGAAGCTCCTTTATTGCAACACTTACTCTAAAAAATGCTTAGTAGGGTGAAACCAGTGACTACCTTCACAAATGAAAGACCTTAGGCAGAACTTGTCTATAAAAATTTAGAAGCACATTTTATAAAAAAATTTTTTAAGAAATAATATATTGGAATAAACATGGATACATAGTTATTAAAATACCTACAGTTTTTTTCAGTGTGGGTCATATTGTGTGAAATTCCTGCACTGAGAGAAATATGATAGCCTTGAGAATAAATATCACTCTCCCCAAACTCAACAAGACACACTTGTCAGTTTCAAGCATCTTAATTACTCATGCTCACGGGTTCTCAGAGGCTTAAGGCTGGATGTGCTCTGACCTTGTGACTTGACAGAAGAGCTTAGAGTCTCAGCGTTGCCTTATTTCTGAGTATCACAGGAGAAAGCTATGACTGTCAAAATCCCAGTATCATCAGTATTGAAGAACTCACCTTGATCTGCCGGCTGGGTAGAGTTACCCTACCGAGGAACAACTTAGCTGATGCACGTAAAATGCTCAAAACTGTGCCTAGAGCTAACTACATGTTAATGGTTATCAGAATTATTTGATCTTCTGATTTCCAAAACAGTAAGTCAAAGCAATGAAGTGCATTGTGACAAGGTCTGTAGGAAAGGGATCCCTCACACTGAGGCTGCTGCTGTGAAGTGGGTAGAATAACTTCGTAATCCCGGACAAGCAACGGTGCAGAACTGGTATTCCTTCTAGAGCTATAAATGTATGTTTGAACTGCTCTGAAAATCAAAGCATTACAAACGCATTTATTCATCCCCACAATGGCTGGCAATCTGCGAGTAGCAAGTAGAGATGTTTTTCAGTTGGGGAAGTTGTTGGATAATGGAGTTTCTAGCCTAGCAGTTTTATTTCAGTCTGCACAATTTGCACGTGTAAAAATAGTCCTTCTATTGAGTCCCAGAGGGGCTTGATTTCAGCAGTCCCAGCAGCCCCATAGAAGTGCACAGAGAGAGATTGTTCTAAGAAATGAGCTCTGTGAAAATGTCACAACATTCTCCTGCAGCGTGGTCATTTGCCGACTCTTTTTCATGTTGTGTCTAGCCTTCTTAATACCAAGACCCGCTTTAAAATGCCAAAGATACTCCTCCAAAAATACACATGAATCAGTCATTTGCATTTGCTCGTATCGCCTTTGCAAAGAGCATGGGGTCTGAGACAAGGGTGCCTTTTTATCTTTTCACTGAGAGCCACTCAGAACACCATATAGTTTCCCTAATTTATTTATGTGAGTGCCTCATAGGGCACTGCTCCCTCCATACTTTCAAAGACTGAAAATCTGTTAAGCATTTAAATATCAACTGTCTTGCCCCTTGATATTTTATATACTGTGTGGAAGACTATTGTAATTTTTTCCTAATACTTTCCTATGATCAGCCCTATGAACTCGCAAGTGCACATCCATTTTCTCTGTAGTTGACTGTTGCCTTTCCATGCTTCTTTCAATTAGCTTCTACTAGAGGAAGATTTTTTCCCTCATCTCTGTTTTTATTGTTTTAATCATCACCATGTCTCCTTTTATAGCCAGTGTGGCTGTCATCTTTAATTGTTATATTCTTTCTTGTTTTTCTAATTGAGTTCTTTCTTGCTTTTCCTCTCTCCACTATTCTTTATTTCATGATAATTGCTCCATAACAACAGGTGGCCATTTGTAGACCTGGAAGAGAGGAACTTGTCTTCTGTGCCTGTCCATGCGTAGTGAGTGCATCAGCTACAAATCTTCACAGTTGAGTTCTTTCTTCCTGAGCACCTAAGGCCCTGGGAGTCATTGCTTCTGGAATAGAACTGGCCAGGATGCTTGTGTGTTGCATATTGATTGATTGTTGCAGATTGATGTTTGTACCTCTGCCACTGGAAGCAGAGGTGGTACTGAAGCTCAAACCTGCAGTATTTATTGATAGAATAGCAGAGTGATAATCAGATCAGGTGCCGAAGTTCCCATGCCTCATACAGAGACTCAGGAATTGACAAGGCAATGAAATGAAGAGTGAGACCAGGAGAAGAGATGAGAATAAGGTCAGAGTAGGGCAGATGCAGAGACCACACAGGATCTATGGTCACCTTGGGCCCCCCAGCAGTCAGTAGAATCAAGCAAGTATCCCATAGCTTAGGGGCTATTCATGGGCAGTCAGGGTAGGGTATTTATTTCTTCTTCATTCCAGACCTGAAATGAATCTTGCTTTACAGCAGACCTCAGAGGCACAGGGTTGGCATGCAACTAGCAGGGGCATTCCTTATAGCACTGATTCACTTCCCTGAGATATCGTCTGAAATACAAAACACTGGGCTATGAGTCATCGAAACAAAAACTTTGAATTGTCAGCATTTGCCTGAGTTCTTTCCTGAATGACAATCACAACTCCCTTAAGAGGGTTTGGAGGGATTGGTAATTTTTGCTTTATTTTTCCCCTGGGTTATTCCACATGTTAACTGTAAAAAGCATAATGTATTGATTAAACAGGAGAGTGATAAAGGTGATTGTAAGGAATTTCACAAACATTTAATTATTACTGTTTGCAAATGGAAATGCCAATTCTTAAATTTTAAAAATTAGTCACTTCATTTCAGGAATATGGCACAGACCAGAAACCCAAAAATAATAATTTTAATCTGTGTATGATTATGCAAATATCTTAGTGTAATAATTTGTAATATGCAGAAATCAAGACTTGAGGAATTGTCTTTATCAAATGAGGAAAATACAAAGAACATCTTTATTTTAACATTAATTCTTTATCATTTCCCCAGCGTTTTTTTTATTTCAGATGGTTCATTTTTTTGAAATTCATAATTCTCCTTAGAAAACATATTTACCATGTGGAGGTAGAGAATCCACATTTACTCTTATGCGACATTGTTCCTGGCCCTGGAATATGTACAGTGAGCTCCGTAAAGGGATGAGTATTTTACATTTCACTGTCTGATGCTGTGCATTTCAAGGATAATCCAAATACCTACAATGTGTTTGCAGGAAAGCACCCCTTCTGCTTACCAGTGCCACTGAATGTGTCATCAGCTTTCTAGTACCTGTAAGTGAGAATAAATCTAAACCCATGAAATTAAAACCTAAGCACTCCCTGTGGTAATGGTAAGATGAATGCAGTCATATTAGGGCTACTGCCCTCAAGGTAAGAACTCTCTGTGGGAGATTTTCAGATGTTTAATAAAAGATGCAATCAGACAAATTAAACTCCATATATTTTATTCATATTCATGCAACTCTTCTTTTAGTCATCTGCTTCCCTGAGAGGCAAAGTCATACCCCTACTGTCTTAGTCCATTACGCCCACCTGTCTTCTAAGGAGGAACAGAGACAGCCCCCATACAAATGCCTATGACAAACACGTGCTACTGTTGTCCTAAGGAAGGGGAAAATTGACCGTAGAAGTGTCCTATCACCAGTAGGCTTCTTATTTTTCTAAGTCAACTATAAGCATCATACATCTTCTGAATCAAGAAGCAACTAGGAGCCCTGGTAAGTGGGCAAACAGGCCTACATGGCCAAAGTAGAGAGGGGTTCCTTGCTGATCCACTCTGCTGGCCCTTGTTGGTGTAAAGGAGCCTAAATTTCTGAAAAGATCTTCAGTGGATAAAGTCGAGAAAGCACACAGAACACAAACTTCAATAGATCTGTTTATAAAGTACAGCTCATTAATTAAAGTCTTGTCTTGCCCAGCCCATGGGAGTGTTGTCTAGCCTGGCTGTGACTCCCGTTTTAGCCAAGGTATAGGATTAAGACTGCACTTTCTCGGGCCGGCGCCACGGCTCACTAGGCTAATCCTCCGCCTAGCAGCGCTGGCACACGGGTTCTAGTCCCGGTCGGGGCGCCGGATTCTGTCCCGGTTGCCCCTCTTCCAGGCCAGCTCTCTGCTGTGGCCAGGGAGTGCAGTGGAGGATGGCCCAGGTGCTTGGGCCCTGCACCCCATGGGAGACCAGGATAAATACCTGGCTCCTGCCATCGGATCGGCGCGGTGTGCTGGCCGCAGCGCGCCGGCCGCACCGGCCATTGGAGGGTGAACCAACGGCAAAGGAAGACCTTTCTCTCTGTCTGTCTCTCTCACTGTCCACTCTGCCTGTCAAAAAACAAACAAAAAACAAAAACAACAACAACAACAAAAAAAAAAAAAAGACTGCACTTTCTCTCAGCATTGTGAAGTATGCTTCTCTCTGGATGTTGGTGTTTTGTCGTAAGTTATGTCTCTTGTACATAGTGTGTAGTTAGGTTTGACTTTGTGGTTCAGTGGGAGTCATTTTAGTTTCATAGGAAAATTCAGAGCTTTACTGACATAAAGAAATGTTTGTAAAAATTCTATCACTATATTTAGTTATACCTTATTTTTATTATTTAAAAAGTCTTTTCTCTTTCTTCCTAATTGTTAGCTTTGCATAAAACATTGAATTCTACTTTTTCAGTTTCATAAATTGACCCCCAAACTATAAATGAGTATGAATTTAAGATATGTCCATTTCATTTTACTTTGAATTTTTATTAATAATTGTACACACTTAAGGACTACAGTGTGAAATTTCGTTTTTACGATTCTTTTAAAAATTTTATTAAAAAAAAAAAAAGAAGTAGAACATATGGGATGCTGGCACTGCAGGCACTGGCTTTACCCACCACACCACAGTGCCAGCCCCATAAGTAAAATTTCTAGCCAAGTTTGCATATGAAGGCTTAGAACCCAGGTTCATAGATTCCTAGAACAGCAATTTTTTGTGAGGAGATACTAGACTCGATGTTTGACCACTATTACATCTGCTTCCTTTTGTTCCACATAACGTCTGCAAAATTCCAGACTGATGCATGTATTAGTAGTTTCTTTTAATTGCTGAGTAATATTCCATAATAGAAATATACCATGACTCGTTCATCCATTCTCCTCCTAATGAGGACTATCATCAGCACATGGAACACAAGTAAACAAGTCTTCGTGTGCGTATGTCCGAGTTTTTTTAGGGTTGATATTTACTTGTGCAATTTCTGGGTCAATTCTTAGATATGTGTATTCTGGAGCATAAAAATCTGTCAACAGTTTCCCAAAGGCAGAAAAATAATATCTATAAATTCTTCAAAAGACAGTAATCTGGAATTTGTATATTCAGCCAAATGTAGATCAGGTATAAAGGCAGAGGATAAACTTTTAGGGGCTGGCACTTTGGCGTAGCCAGTAAAGCTGCTGCCTGTGGTACCAGCACCTCATATGGGCACCAGTTTGTGTCCCAGCTGCTCCACTTCCAATCCAGCTCTCTGCTATGGCCTGGGAAAGCAGTGGAAGATGGCCCAAGTCCTTGGGACCCCTGCAACTGTGTGAGAGTCCTGATCCAGCTCTCTGCTGTGGCCTAGGAAAGCAATAGAAGATGGCCCCAAGTCCTTGGCCCCTGCACACACATGGGAGATCTGGAAGGGGCTCCTGGCTCCTGGCTTCAGATCTGCCCAGCTCTGGCCACTGTGTCCATCTGGGAAGTGAATCAGTGAATGGAAGACCTCTCTTTGCGTTTCTGCATCTGCCTCTCTGTAACTCTGCCTTTCAAATAAATAAATAAATCTTTTAAAAAAATTTTACCTATGTAAGTCAGATAATCTGAGGTTTTGCTTTCATCATCCACAAAAGGACAGGATGAGATGAAAGCATTTTCATCTTTCTTGAGGTTCTACAATCCAGAGATTTTAGTCATTTGTAACCTACTGTAGCGTAGCTAAGAATTCTGAAACTCACAAGAAAAAACATCAACCATGTCTTCCATCCCTTGTAATTTATGAATTATAATCTCTAATGACCCTCTGGCTTTAACAAAATGATTTCTAAGTGATGCCTACCCTAAAAATGAACAGTACAGGGCTGTTAGTAATAAGGAATTAAATTAGATTCACCAATCTATTTCATTATCATTAATCATTTCCTCTTCTATTCTAATAATGGATATGCTTTTCATATATTTAGTCATTAATTTATCAAGTATGTGTTGAATGTTTATCTTAGAAATGTGTATAGGCCCATAAATCAGTTTTATTATTGGTTAAGGAACTGAGTTTATTGTGTCTGGCTTCTTTGTAATGAGACAAGACAGATATTGAAAGTTTCTGCTCTTTATGAATGAATTTAAAGTACAATGTCATTAATATATTTTCTCCAAATGCTGAAATTTTTTTCTTTCATCCAGTGAGTTCTCTGTTAATAAACAAAATTGGGACTCATGGAAGATATAATTTTGGAGGAAAGAAAAGAGATGAGAATAAAATAGCAACTCTCCCTAAGAATGTTAATGATGTCTTGGCCATACACAAAGTAGTATCCAAAGCTGTAAATCAGATGCAGTGTATGGCTACTTAAGGGAATTCTATTTACTTTCTAAAGTAAATTTGCTTGATCCTAACAACATTCTAATCTAGAGCAGTGAGTCTGAAAAAAATCCTAAATTTTGTGCTGCTGCCCTTGTGCTCCGCAGAACTTAAAGACAGAGTCACCTTTTGGTCTTTTCCCTGCTAGTTAGTCTCGGCAATAGCAATCTCAATTTTCTCTTTGTGTCACACTTGAGAATATAAACCTCACACAAAGAAAGATGTAGAAATCACCATCCTAAATCTTATGTTGGTCTATCAGAGACATTTCCCTCCAGCTCAGAAATGATTTTCCTTCTGACCATTAGGACTCCATGTATAACTGTCCGAGGGCTACAGGCCAGTCCCCTTTATTCCTACTGAAGGCAATTAGGAGATAAAATCAGAGGATCAGAATTCTCCGCTCTGACAGAGGATGAATTTTTCAGGGCTGACCTCTGAATCTCTAACAAAATATTCAAAAGAGCAGTAGAGGAAACCTCTTTCTGTTGTAGAAATACATTCTGAAGCTTTGGCAATGACAAAGGATCATTTATTCCACTTTTGTGGAACTGCACCCCCTCCTGCCTATTTTGTGACACGTTGGCTGTTCCATACAGGTGGCAACCTCATCATATATTTTCCTTTCCTATAACTCCTACCCAATGGTGTATATACCACAGGTATTTATTAATCAGTTGATTAACTGATATTCCCTACCTAGAACACGGTGCATTTCCTCTAAATATAATCATTTTCTTAAGGATTTCTCAAAATAAGGGAAAAACTATAAATGCCCCTGAGAAGTACTTAAATAAGGGTAGAGAGCCCTTCATTTTTGAAATAATTAGTATCTGCCACTCCCTGGATTCAAGAGAGAGTGACAGTAAAATAAAGTTGTATTTTTTTTTCAATCCTTCACTCTTTCCAATATTCTTACCCCTTTCTGTGTGAATTTGAGATCCCCCTACTCTGGATGAAGTATATTTCCCCATTCCACTGAAGTTGAGAATTGCTATGATTAACAAAAAATGGATGAAAATTACAGTGAGCCAGTTTTGAGATCGGTCTTAAGAGGCAGCACGTAGTTCTGTTCACCCCTCTGGCACTTCTGCTATCAGAATGAGAACATGCTTCAGGTCTACTGGTCGTAGAGCAATGAGAGAATATGATGCAGAAGTGCCCCAGGGACCTGCAGACCGGCAAGTGTGGTTATATTTGCTTGTTGTTCTCTGCCACTGTGTTTTGAGGATGGTTTATAACACTGTTTTTTTGTTTGTTTGTTTGTTTGTTTGTTTTTTGACAGGCAGAGTAGACAGTGAGAGAGAGAGACAGAGAGAAAGGTCTTCCTTTGCCCTTGGTTCACCCTCCCATGGCTGCTGCGGCTGGCGCACCGCGCTGATCCGATGGCAGGAGCCAGGTGCTTTTCCTGGTCTCCCATGGGGGGCTGGGCCCAAGCACCTGGGCCATCCTCCACTGCACTCCCTGGCCACAGCAGAGAGCTGGCCTGGAAAAGGGGCAACCGGGACAGAATCCGGCGCCCCAACCGGACTAGAACCCAGTGTGCCAGCGCTGCTAGGCGGAGGATTAGCCTAGTGAGCCACGGCGCCGGCCCTATAACACTGTTTTAATGGCAGTAGATGACTGGTTCAGGCAAGAAACACAGAAGACAAGATCGTATTCTTGAGGTTTGTGTTACAGACATCCCTCTCATATAGTACACATAGCAAGCTAATTAAAAGCTTTATAACATGTAATAAAAAACACTTTCATCATATCATGGAGTTAAATATTCATTTCAATTCAAGAGTAAGTGGTAGCATGATACTTTCTGGGAACTCCTCAGAGATGACATTTGTGATCATGTAATTAAAATGTAATCACATACTTTTTATCAGCCATTCCTTAGATCAATACTAATCTAGTAGAATGAATCTCTGGGGGTTTTCAGAAGACAAAGCCACTCTCCCATAATTTTCACTTTCCACTTTATTTTGCTAGTAATTATCCACTCCTATTCCTCTATGAAACAAGATGTAACAATCCATCAGGAATATCATCTGACTCAGATAAAATCCTGTTTTACTCTTACTATATGATTAAATATATGTAGGTCTTCATTTCCTAGTACTACTTGTTCTCACCTCTTATTCTAGCTGAAACTTTTAGGAGGCTCAGTTAATTATACCCCAACAAGATATTCATTCATTCATTCATTCTCTCTCTCTCCCTCTCTCTCTCATTTTTTTTGCTTGGACTGACCTCCAAATGTTGAATTTAATTTGGGGTGTTGATATTTTTATTTTCTGAGTTTTTAAAATTTTATTTAAGGAATACAAACTTCATGCATTTCATATGTACAAATTTGGGAACGTAGTGATTCTTCCCACCCTACTCTCCCTCCTGCCCACACTCCCAATCTTCTTTCTCCTCTCTCTCCCATTCCCATTCTTAAGTTTTACAAAGATCTATTTTCAGTTAATATACTTATAAGATTATATACTTATATACTTATAAGATTAACCATATACATAGGTAAAGAGTTCAACAATAACTATGAAGAAAAAAAATGTTCCTCAACAGTTGAGACAAGGGCTGTTTAAAATCATCACATCTCAAAGTGTCAGTTTCACTCCTAGAGACTATCTTTTAGGTACTCTGTTAGTTACCACAGATCAGAGAATACATATGGTATTGGGGGGGGGCGGGGCTGGCTTATTTCTTTAAGTATAATAGTTTCCAATTGCATCCATTTTGTTGCAAATGACAGGACTTCATTTTTTTAACTACTGTGTAGTATTCCATATCCAGTCTTCAGTTGATGGACATCTGAGTTAATTCTATATCTTAGCTATTGTTACTACTCTTTCATACAGAAATATCTTTACATTTGGTTAGATTCTCAGGAGTGTGATGGCTGTGTCATATGGTAGGTCTATATTCAGATTTCTGAGGTATCTCCACTGTCTTCTACAGTGGCTGCAGTGGTTTACATTCCCACCAACAGTGCATTAGGACACATTTTCCCCACATCCTCACCAGCATTTGTTGTCGTTGATTTCTGTATGAGAGCCACTCTTACAGGGTGAAGTGAAACCTCATTGTGGTTTTGATTTGCATTTCCTTGATGGCTAGTGATCCTGAGCATTTCTTCATGTGTCACTTGGCCATTTGAATATCCTCTTGAAAAGTGTCTATTAAAGTCCTTTAAAGATCTTTCCTTTTACCTGAATGTTGGAGACACAGAATAAGGGAGACGGAGACAGAGAGAAGCTTCTACCTCTTGGTTCATTCCCCAAGTACCAGCAACAGCCTTACTTGAAGCCAGGAGCCCACAACTCAAACAAGGTCTCCCACATGGGTGGCAGGGACCCAAGTACTTGGATCATCACCTGTTTCCTCCTAGGGTTCATCAGGAAGCTGGAATCAGCTACAGAGCTGGACCTCCACTAAGGTACCCTGATACAGGATATGGGTATCCAAAGTGGTGTCTTTTAGAATTGTTTTTAAAATTGAATTTTTATTAGAGAGAGAGAGAGATCTTCCCAAATATGGCTGTGATAGCCAGGGCTTGCCAAGCTGAATCTAGGAGCTGGGAGTTTCCTCTGGGTCTCCCATATGAGTGTGGGAGCCCAAGCCCTTGGACCATCTTCTGATGCTTTCCCAGGTGAATTAGCAGGGCAGTAGATCAGAAGAGGAGCAGCACGATCTTGAACCTGCAGCATGATGGGATGCCTGCATCATAGGTAGCAGCTTTACATACTATATCCTCCAAGTGGTGTCTTAACCACTGTGCTAAACACCTGTCTTAACAAACACTTTTAATACCCTACCTCCCATCAAACATGATACTTTCTATTCATCTTTACAATTTTATGATCTATCACTAATAAATGAGATGCCTTGGTCTTTTATTTTCAACCTTAATCTTAGCAATTTTTCAGCATCTCAATTAACCAAATAATGTAGCATAATATTAAGACTACTAAGTTGATGTCTATTCTGAATCCTAGTACCTGATCTTCTTACACTCACATGAATTGGAGGTCAATAAATAGAATACCTTTCTATTGTTATCATTATTATTATTGTAGTTCTTATTGTCACATTAATACTATTTACACATTTAAATGAGACTAAACTTCCTAAATGGATATCCCTGTGATAAATTAAATTACATTGGTCTTAGAAACCAGAAACAGAATATTTCTAAAGCAACTAGGGAAAGCTTTTGCTCTACCATTCACACACAAAGATGAAATTTCACTTAAACTACACTCTGATTCTTCTACTTGGGGCAAATAAAAAAATTCTTAAGTACTTTGTCAGTATTGATAAAATAAACTAATTTTATTTGAATAAATGGGTAAATTTATTTGAATATTCTTTCTTTACATCAAAATAAGGTATTAGTTAGTCCATACCGAATGTACATAATAATGAATGAGAACTGTATCATTCTCACTATACATTCAAAAGCAACACTGAAGGATCTCTGTGTGTGCATTTAAGGCATACATAGTCTACTGTATTTCCTTAGGAATATACAAAACTATGTTACCCACTTTGCGGACTACAAAACATGCCTCAGGCTTAGAGAAATTGATCTGACAATTCCAATTACAAGACAGAAACCAACTTCAAAGGAGGCACCTGCAAATATAATGATAAAACCTAAAAGGATTTCTCTATCTTTTGGGTACTTTAGAAAAATATGTGTGTATTAGTGAGAAAGAATGAGGATAGACTGATTTTTAACAGTATGATATACACAAATTTTAGCAAAATTTAAGAAACAATCCTAGGTAACAGAGAAGAGAAGAAGAAGGAAAATAAAATGGAGAGAGATCATTGACATTCAACAATAGATAGACAGGAAAGAAAGAATGGAATGGTGAAGCTTGCAAGTACCTGATTTCCAGGATGGAAAAACCCTGCCAGCTTTCATTCTCTCAAGGCTAAAGGCAGGCAGCAAAACAACCTACCAGTGCAGAATGGAAGCATCAGAAATTCCAAATGTGCTCTCATATCACTTGTGAGGAAAGGGCAGCATAACAGAGTCAGAGACTTAGAGAACCACAAGTGTGAAGCATTGATAGAGAGGGAGGGAAAGATAGGGTGTAAGTTGTGCTCCCATTTAATAACAAAGACATAAATCTTTGGAAAAGCAAGGAAGATTATAGAGGCCTAGGGCAATCAAAATACCATGGATGTTCTCAGATCTAGAAAACACCAACTCTAAAATTCATATTGGAAACACAAGAGACCTTAAGTAGCTAAAGCAATCTTAAACAATAAAACAAAGCTGGAGGCATCAAAATACCAGATTTCAAGACATATTACAGGACAGTAGTGTAAAAACAGCCTGGTACTCACACAAAAACAGACATATGTACCAACAGAACATTTAGAGACCCCAGAAATTAATCCACACATCTACAACCAACTAATCTTTGACAAATAAGCTAAAATAACTCCTTGGAGAAAGAATAGTCTTTTCAACAAATGGTGTTGGGAAAATTGGAATTCTGAATGCAACATATGAATCAAGACCCCTTCCTTATACTCTATATAAAATCAACTCAAAATGGATCAAGGATCTAAACCTAAGTTCTGAAACCACCAAATTACTAGAGGAAAACATTGGGGAAACACTGCAAGGCACTGGCATAGGTAAAGACTCTTGGGTGAGACTCCAGAAGCATATGCAATAAAAGCCAAAATAGACAAATGGGACTATATCAAACTAAGATGTTTCTGCACAGCAAAGAAAACATTCAACAAAGTGAAGAAGTAACTGACAGAATGGGAGAAAATATTTGTAAGCTATATATCTGATAAAGTATTAATACCCAGAATTTATAAGCAGCTCAATACACTAAACAACAAAAACAATCTAGTTAAGAAATGGTCTAGGCCGGCGCCGCAGCTCACTAGGCTAATCCTCCGCCTTGCAACGCCAGCACACCGGGTTCTAGTCCCAGTCGGGGTGCCGGATTCTGTCCCGGTTGCCCCTCTTCCAGGCCAGCTCTCTGCTGTGGCCAGGGAGTGCAGTGGAGGATGGCCCAAGTGCTTGGGCCCTGCACCCCCTGGGAGACCAGGATAAGTACCTGGCTCCTGCCATCGGATCAGCGCGGTGCGCCAGCCGCAGCGGCCATTGGAGGCTGAACCAACGGCAAAGGAAGACCTTTCTCTCTGTCTCTCTCTCTCACTATCCACTCTGCCTGTCAAAAAAAAAAAAAAAGAAAGAAATGGTCTAAAGACATGAACGGGCATATTTCAAAGGATGAAATACAAATGACCAACAAACACATGAAAAAAATGCTCGGGATCACAAACTACCAGGGAAATGCAAATAAAAACCACCCCTGTTAGAATGGCTATCATTCGTCTATGGCCATACCACCCTGAACACGCTCGATCTCATCTGATCTCAGAAGCTAAGCAGGGTCAGGCCTGGTTAGTACTTGGATGGGAGAATGGCTATCATTTAAAATTAAAAAAATAATAATAAATGCTTGTGAGGATGTGGGGATAAATGTACCTTAATGCACTTTTGGTGGGAATGTAAACTAGTGCAACCATTATGGAAGACAATATAGAAATTCCTCAGAAATCTGAAAATAGATCTACCATATGACCCAGCCATCCCACTCCTGGGAATTCACCCAAAGGAAATGAAATCAGCATATGAAAGGGTACTCTGAACGCTCATTTTAAAAACATCTCAATTCATATTAGCTAAGATATAGAATCAACACAGATGTCTATCAACCGATGACTGGATAAAGAAAATGTGGGAATATTAGCAGTGAAAAAGAATGAGACCCTGACTTTTGCAACAAAATGGATGCAATTGGAGACTATTATGCTGAGTGAAATAAGCCAGTCCTCAAAAGGAAATGCCATATATTTTCTCTGATTTATGATAACTAATACAAAGAGTATAAAAATGTAATATATATGACTGAAATTGACATTTTGAGATTTGATTATTGTTTCTAGTTCTTATCTATACTCCTGAGGAATGGTAGGTTTCCTACTTAGAATTTTTTATTTAGTGGAGGATTGAGCTTGTGATTATAATGTACATGAATGTATGTCATTGCAAAAATTAAAAGGAAAAATAAGAAAGGAAGGAGGAGGAAGGGTGGCAGTGAGGGAAGGATGATAAGTATCATTATGTTTTAAAACTGTATACATGAAATATATGAAATTTTTTCCCTTTATATAAATAAAATTAATTAAAAGAAGAAAGAAAAGATTTTTATAGATTGAGGTGAGGAGAGTTAAAGAGAGCAGCAATATTCAAATAGCAACTCAAAGCTAATAAGAAAGTATAATAAATATATATAGAAGACAACAAAGCACATAACTTTGATATTAATAGAAGCAATAAAATATTAACAATAGTATAAAGTTTGATGTGTTCGTTTTTTCTCCTGAAAGATCTGTATGGAACATGTGTGATATGCTTTTCAAGCGATAATTTAATGGGTCTACTTTTTAAACTGATTTTTGCATTATCACCTTTAATGAAATGATTGTTGCATTCAAAAGAATTTGTGTCAACATAAGCATATCACAATATGTGGCTTATAAAGTACAGTAACAGGAGTAAATGTCCAAATATATACCACTCAGACTAAAGCAGCAGAAGGTCATAGTGATGACACATCCGCCAGTGTACTGTTTCTTTCTTCCTTTTGGCTCCCGATTATAGATAACCTTTATCTTGAATTTTGTCGTTACTTTTCTGCACAATGTGTTCTCTGTGTGATTTTAGAGGATTCTAGGATATCCCTAGCGGTTTAAGTTGGATGCACTCCAAAACTTGTTTTTCCTTTTAAACATCAGGAAAGAAAAAAAAATCCCAGAGTCAATTAATTATGTTTACATTCCTTAATCAGCTACTCCACTGTGATCTGTTTAACTCACCACCCTAGTCCCTGGAATATCAGCAGGGACATTAGCAAGACTGTTCTACTGACCTTTACACAAAAGGGCTCCACACTCCAAGTATTGTAGTTGGCAATGCCAAATCCTTCAGTACAGATTGCATTGCTCAGTGTTACCCATGGAGAATGACTATTAGGAGTTAAGACTACTTCCTAACTAACGCAATATCAAGGCTTGATGACCCTTCTAGGCTGCTTCTGTTGAAATTTAATCTCCATTGTAGGATATTAAGAAGGGGGAAACTTAATCTGTGGTCCTGGGAGACAGAGCCTTTCCCTGGTGATTAGGATTAGATAAAGTCATCAGGGTAGAACCTCCATGACTGACTACTGGTGACTTTATAACGAGATGGAGAGAGCAGAAGAGCCACATGCATGCTTCCTGTCTGTTGTCATGAGGCACCCTGCTCCGTCTCAGGGCTTTGCCAGAAGAAGAGTCATCACCGGATGTGGCCCTTTGGCTTGGACCTCCAGAACCATGAGTGAAAATGAACTTCATTTGTTTATTAACTTACCTAGCCTTGAGTATTTCATTACAATAATGGAAAACTGACCAATACAAAATGTAATTGAAAAAAAGAATACTTTTTTACTTTCTGTTATATATTTGCAATTATGTACATAATACAAATGAACCCATAGCTCCTCTGTTGGTGACTTCTGCATCTACATTTACTGTAAGATGAATAGATTTTTGCATTTAAAGTCACCATTATTTCTATTTTCTGAGATTTAAAATGTTTAAATGATTATACATTTAATAGTATTTTATACTTAAAAATGTACAGTTGGCAAAGAACTTCTTCACCAACTATTGTGGGGAGCAGCCCGGACTGGACTGAGTTACTGGAATTAAGACTTATTCTATGCATCTGCTCTCCCACAATATGGCGCTGGGAGAGAAGTAAACAGCTTCCGCACAGCTGCCTCCAGTTCAGCTAATAAACTGTAGGACTTGCTCCTGATTGGAGGAGAGCAGCGTACTCGGCGTGTGGGCAGCCGAGTTGGGATTGGCGGAGGAGGACTATAAAGGAGGAGAGAGACGGCATGCACCGGGAACATCTAAGGGGAACATCTAGCTGGAGGAACACCTGTGCAGCCCCCGAGAAAGCCGGCCGGCCGGCGGTGTGCCGCTCCCCTGCGGAAGTGGGGAATGTGGCAGGGGGAACTGCCCTTCCACGGAGGTGGAAGGGATAGTAGCCAACCCGGGAAGAACCAGCAGCAAACCCGGGGAGGGCCTAGCAGACGAAAGAACAGCGCAGGGTCCTGTGTCGTTCCTCCACGAAGACGGGGAGCGACATAATGGTGCGGTGACTTGGATATGAAGCCTAGGCAGGCCTTAGTGTCGTTCCTCCACGAAGAGGGGGAGCGACATAATGGTGCCGTGACTCGGATAGGAAACTTAGGAGGGAAGAAACGGGAAGAAGTGGGAAAATACCGGAGAGAGAGACTAGCAAAGAGCCTAGGTGCCGGAAGAAGCTATTGAAAGCCTAGGCAGAGACTCGGATATGGACTGTGGGAAAGAAGTTAGGATTTAAAGTGAAAGCAAGAAGAAACTTAGACTTAGATACGGACTGCAGGTTGAAAGTGAAAGTGAAACCTATAAGAAACTTAGACTTGGATACGGACTGTGGGGAGAAGCCAGGAGAAATGAGAGGAATATTGTTGGAAGAAAACTTAAGGAAACATACCGGGTAGAGAAAAATGTTAGGGAGGATGAAGCCGCGAGTGCAGGCCAAGGCGGAGACATAAGCCACCTTGGAATTCTTCAAGTCACCCCGGGGAGCAAGAGGCGAAGATCTGGAACCAGAGGCAGAGACGTGGGCCGCCAGGTTGAAATTCGCCAGGTTAGTCCGGGGAACTTGGACTGAATGCCGGTGGTGGCGGAAACATTCGCGGAAGCCGCCGCGTGCAGAGAGAGCACGGGGCGTGAATAGATAGGGAACGCAGGGCTGGCGCAAGGCCGTGGTGCGGGTGCGAAGTGCGTGGAGACCGCGGAGTGTGCGCGCGAAGCCGAGCCGCGCAGATGAGAGAAGCGCGGGCTGAAGCGGCGCAAAGCCGGGAAGCCGCCGCGGGGTGGGCGCCGGCGGGGCGAGGCGCCGGGAAGCCGCGCAGAGCCGTGAAGCTGCCGCGGGGCGAGGTGCCGAGAAGCAGCCTCGGGCGGGCGCCGGGAAACCGCGGGGATAAGAGAAACAGAAGTTTAGAAGTAAAGTGAGAGAAATAGGAATGCTGGAAGATAGAAGTAAAATGGGAGAAATAGGAATGCCCGGAGATAGAGAAATAGAGAAATAGAAAGGCCTCCCTACAACACTGCAATGTGAGAGCTTGGATTTGGTCTGCCTGATTAAGTGAGGTGATGAGCACGATGAGCACCTGCGGCGGCTAGCAGCTTATGCGCCGCAGGTCACCGAAGACAGGCACGAATTAACATCAGTAAGGCCTTCCCACAAAAAGGCAATGAGAAGGCTTGGATTCGGTTTGCCTGATAGGGCTTGTAAGCCCCTGCAGGCAGAGCAGAGCATGCGCTGCAGGGCACCGAACACAGGCACGCATCAGCGCCTAAAAACCTCCTCACAACATGGCAAAGAGAGGACCCGGATTCGGTTTGCCTGATTGATAGGACTTGTAAGAGCCTGTGGCAACTCTAGCAAGTAGAGCAGAGTGTGTGCCGTGGGACACCGAAGACAGGCACGTATCAACGCCAAAAATAAAAAGAAAGGGGGATCTGTGGGGAGCAGCCCGGACTGGACTGAGTTACTGGAATTAAGACTTATTCTATGCATCTGCTCTCCCACAATATGGCGCTGGGAGAGAAGTAAACAGCTTCCGCACAGCTGCCTCCAGTTCAGCTAATAAACTGTAGGACTTGCTCCTGATTGGAGGAGAGCAGCGTACTCGGTGTGTGGGCAGCCGAGTTGGGATTGGCGGAGGAGGACTATAAAGGAGGAGAGAGACGGCATGCACCAGGAACATCTATGGGGAACATCTAGCTGAAGGAACACCTGTGCAACCCCCGAGAAAGCCGGCCGGCGGTGTGCCGCTCCCCTGCGGAAGTGGGGAATGTGGCCAGGGGGAACTGCCCTTCCACGGAGGTGGAAGGGATAGTAGCCAACCCGGGAAGAACCAGCAGCAAACCCGGGGAGGGCCGAGCAGACGAAAGAACAGCGCAGGGTCCTGTGTCGTTCCTCCACGAAGAGGGGGAGCGACAACTATGAAAAAAAGAAAAAAAAAATTTTACTTTTCCTGAGTAAAATAGTATTATTTCTCTTTTTACATAGTGTTTTTACCTAGAACAGACTCAATTATGTTTATATTTTTCTCAGACTTCACAACTGACTAAATGATCACATAGCAGAAATCAAACTGTATATATAGTTAGTGCAATACATTATTGTCAACTAAGAAAGGGATATTAAATCACTAGAAGACACAAAATGCATCCCCATTGTTCCTATTAATTCATGCCTATGTAGAATGTCAACTTCATTTTTATCTCAGAACAGAGAATGTAACAATTAGTTTTCTTTAGAAATGATCAAATTATGTAATGCCCATGAAAGTGCTTAGAAATTACAAAATTATAATTCCTTAATATGTGTATCAGAGATCAAGTGTACTTTTCTGACAGAATAATCTCTTGGGATATTCACAGATGGCTATCTTAGTAAACCAAATATTAACCCAGTATGTTTTTTGGTTCTATGAGGAAAGTTTAAATCCCACGTCTGCACCTTCATCTTCATTTTTAGTGGAGCAGTCATGGAAACTTGATGTTAGTGTTAGTGAAATGTAGTAGATATAACAGGATGTGGAATATGCATTGAATAGGGCTAGAAATCTGGAAGATATACCAATGTCAAACACAGAAGTTTTTCCTAACATCTCCCAGAACGTAGAGACGATTCCTCACTGATTTTTCAGGGCTACATTTAAGCTGATTTTTACTTACTTTAAATTTTTATTTATTTATTTGAGCGAAAACTCTACAGGTTCACTTCCCAAATGCCTGCTATGGATAGGGCTGGGCCAGGAGCTGGGGGCTCGGTCCTGGTCTCCCATGTAGGGGTCAGACTCAGCTACTTGAGTCATCCCTGCTGTCACAGCCAGCATTAGAAAAAGTCAGGAACCAGAAGGAGCATCAACCCCAGGTGCTCTCCTGTGGGATTTGTGCACCTCAACTGGCAGCTTAACAGTGGAGCCAAACATCTGCCCCTCAGCTGGTTTTTAAAAATCAAAATAATTCCCCAAATGTGTTCATTTCAACCTGCTGTCAGGGAACTGATTCTGCTTTTGATCTCTGTGATGTTGACAACCATGTTCTCTCTCAACTGCCCTCTTGAAATTTCCCATCTTCACTAGAAATTCTGCATTCCATTGCATGGTAGGATTTTTAAGTCATTATTTTTAAAGACGCATTAAATTACTCGCTCTATTATACTCCATATAATCTAACAATAAGCTTAATTATCTTCAACTTCACAAAAGGCAATTATGGGAAATAATAAGTTGTACAATCAATAAAATATCAGAAAAATCAGCTCCTGGTCTTATATTTGAGCTAATATAATTTAGGGAAAAGTCTTTATTATTTGCTTTTGTGCTTTTAAGGCTTTATGAGAATCCATAAATACAATAATTGCTATTTAAATTGCTATTCTATCTTGAAAGCACAAAATCTGTGATTGTGTTTTGCCAGATAACCATTGAAAACTGGTATAGAATTCTGTCACCCTTTTTGTTCATTTCTCTGAATGTTTTATCACCTCAGCTTTCATTCCATATTCAGCATGTAATTGAATGAAATACAATTTAAAATGAAAGGAAATCTGTTTCCTTTAATGAGAATATTCACCTATTAAAGGTTAGATAAAAGGTGAAGAACATTTAATTTATCTTGAATACAAATAACTTAGCTTTGGGTATTTAAATATTTAAATATTAAATGATCAACTTCTACCAGTAACCAAGCTTTTCCATATTCCTAAATATACAGGCATATATCTTTTTAAAAATTAGATAATATTAGACTAACATTGATTTTATAGTGTCTTTTGTGGAATAATTTTAGGAAGTAATTTAGATAATTCTTATTAGTTCTATAGTCTTTGTGTCCAAAAACTTACATAATAATAGGAAATCTAATACTCTTATGTACTTATACTTTATAATTTAGTTAAATTCATGTAATATTGTTAGCTAGCATCTTGTTCTTGTTTTAAAAACTTGGGCCGGTGCCGCAGCTCAATAGGCTAATCCTCCACCTAGCGGCGCCGGCACACCGGATTCTTTCCTGGTTGCCCCTCTTCCAGGCCAGCTCTCTGCTGTGGCCAGTGAAGGCAGTGGAGGATGGCCCAAGTGCTTGGGCCCTGCACCCGCATGGGAGACCAGGAGAAGCACCTGGCTCCTGGCTTCGGACCAGCGTGGTACACCGGCTGCAGCGCGCCAGCCGTGGCGGCCATTGGAGGGTGAACCAACGGCAAAGGAAGACCTTTCTCTCTGTCTCTCTCTCTCACTATCCACTCTGCCTGTCAAAAAAAAAAAAAAAAAAACTTAACGAAAGCTAATGGATGACTTAAGAAATTCCTTAGAAAAATAACAATGCACTCCATTCATGATAGGTTAATTAATATTTCAATCTCCTAGGGATAAAATTTATCTGCTTATCTGTTTGCCTTATGAATTTTTCTTCTGATAAATTTCCGCAAGAAGGATTTTAGAAAAATATAATTAATTATACCAAAAATAATTCAGAAATAAATGGCACTCACAGAGTTGAGTGGTAGATAAAATTAAAAATAGAAGAGCTTGTTTTATTGCCATGTATCTCCTGGAATACTGTGCCCTGAAATAATTTTCGCATTTAGTCAAACTACTGCATAAGAGAGCAGCAATTAAAACATGCGAATGCATCATCTTTAATTATGTCTAATTTGTATGTTGCCTATAAACATGGTTGAAATTATCCCAGTTGGGATGGAGTAACATATTTAAAGTAATAGCCATAATTTCTAAAATTTTAAGCTATAATAGTTCTTGTTACATAAACTGTTTACTAACCAAAATTATTTTAGAGGAAATATATTGCAATATCAATAAACAATGTGAGTGCGAAGAAATCTTTTTGGATTGATAGCAAAGAACCACCTCTTAGGTGTATTGATATGGAAAACTTCCCCCATTGGTAAATGTGAAATCACATTGAATTTGCATTTTTTTTTCCTTTCAAGAATTCAGATCCTCCGCTATTGTTTCCTAACAGTTTGGTGAGGAGTAAATAGGGAATTTTGAAATTTGTGGAATTCATTGTTTTGTGGTTAAGGGACTTTGAATCATAACCAGTATTCAAAGAAAGCTTAGATATCATGTGCAGCATTCCCCCAACACCTCCTATAGGTAGGCATTGACTCTCTTAAATATGAAGGATGGCAGAGAACATATTTGCTATTAGGCTTTTTGTTCAGTTATGATTTTGAATGACTGTACTTATTCTAAAGACTCATTTGTATATTGGGAGTTT
This sequence comes from Oryctolagus cuniculus, assembly GCF_051225735.1. Taxonomy (NCBI): domain Eukaryota; kingdom Metazoa; phylum Chordata; class Mammalia; order Lagomorpha; family Leporidae; genus Oryctolagus; species Oryctolagus cuniculus. The sequence goes on from NC_142878.1 coordinate 37,283,614, forward strand.
TTTAACCTCTTTATGATTTTTTCACCCATTTATCTTAACATTGGTCTCCACACAAATGAGATCATCTTCCATGCCCCTCTAGAGACTCTGTACTCTGATAAGAAGAGAAATGGACCACAAACTGCACCCTGGAGATCACTCCAATTTGTCGTGTTCAATTGTGGGACATTAAGCAGTGGCAAGTCTATGCCTTAGTTTCTTCATCTATAGACTAAAGTAATGATGCATGCATACTCTCCCTCCTTACGGTACACAGCAGTTGTGAAAAACAAGTAGCTCTTTCTGAAATGTGAAATAGCAAGCAAACATGTTATGGCTCTTCATATTAATAATTATTTAAAGCTCAAATTTTCCTTAAATCTTCCCTTCCTCAGGGCAAACATTCCATGTGCCTTCCATTATATAATATGTATCTAGGTTTCTTCATTGGTTTACATCCTTTTGAAAACTTTATGTATTTTTCATTTTATTTGAGAGGGAGAGGTATAGGGAGAGAGAGAAAGAGAAAGAACAGCCAGGACTGGGCCAATGTGGGGAGCAACTCGGACTAGACTGTTACTCAAATTAAGATTTATTCTATGCATCTGCTCTCCCACAACATGGCGCTGGGAGAGGAGTAAACAGCTTCTATGCAGCTGCCTCTCGCCAACTTGAGTGATGACCTGCAGGAGCTGAACCTGCTCCTGATTGGAGGAGAGCAGCGTACTCGGCGTGTGGGTAGCAGAGTTGAGATTGGTGGAAGAGGACTATAAAGGAGGAGAGAGACGGCATGCACCAGGAACATCTATCTGAAGGAACACCTGAGGAACACCTGAGCAGCCCCCGAGAGAGCCGGCTGGCAGTGTGCCGCTCCCCCGCGGAAGTGGGGAAAGTGGCAGGGGGAACTGCCCTTCCACGGAGGTGGAAGGGTCGGTAGCCAACCCGGGAAGAACCAGCAGCAAACCCGGGGAGGGCCGAGCAGACAAAAGAACAGCGCAGGGTCTTTTGTCGTTCCTCCGTGAAGAGGGGGAGCGACAGGCCAACCCAAAGCTGTCCAGGTCTCCCATGTGGGTGGCAGGGACCCAAATACTCGAACCATCATCTGCTTCCTCCCAGGATACACATTAGCCAGAAGCTGGATTGGAGCTCAGGGGCTCAAACCAGGAATACGGAACGCTGGCATCCCAAGTGACAACTTAATTGCTGAGCCAAAAGATTGCCCCTTTATATGCTTTTTGGTGTGTCAGAGTTCTATTAATTGGATTGAGTTTTATTAGTATTATTTGCTGAAGTTAACATTGCAGAATCCTTATGTTTATTTTCTCATTTAATCCTCAAAACATTCATTATTTCAGACAAAGAAACTGAGGCTTAGTGAGGTGAGATCAAAGGTGAATGATCCTCGTTAGTACACAGCGGGGCTGATATTCCCAATCAAGCTTTGCCTCAGAGCCTATCCTCTCGATCCTGCAAGCTAACCTGTGCATGTCACAGCAGTGGGGGTGTCTATTCTTTCACTCAGCATTTGTTTGTGAAGTGTATTGTATTAGATACTAGGGATAGGAAAGAGAATAGAGCAGATATTCTGTCTTCAAAGATGTCATATATAGAGAGAAGTTAGATCAGGAAACAAGTGATTATTAGAAGTGCAGTACAGTAATTGTCCTAATGCTTGTGCACTCTATTATCACCGATGTAGCTAAAGATTTTATTTTATATTTTTTCTTGCCCACCAGCACCTGGCTGACAAAGTTGTGAAGGTGTTCACCCAAAAGACACATGTTCTTTATCAGGTACACTGTTGAGATGATTTGTGAGTCATGGAGGATTCAACATGATCTGTAATGTGCTTTCAGACTTTTGTGTCTGTGAGCTTGGGCTAGTGTCAAATATACTCTGGAGTCATGTTTACCCAAACTAATATTCCACAACCTTACATGCTTGCAGTTGATTGTTTATAAGCAAAGTGCAAAACTTGACATTTTTCTCTTATGAAAGTCCTTCTTGTCAAATATGGTTCACTGTTTTTGCAGAAACTGCTTTTATCATCTAATATGACGGCTCTCAAGTCCAACCTTGCATCCTCTGTAAATGTTATATGCATGCCTTCTTTGTCCTTATTCATCCAACAGAATTTATTAAGCATTTGCACTGGGCCAGGTGCCATGTGATGCAGTAGTAGAGGGTATCTCAGATCAATCAATGGTAAAAAAGAGTGTCATAATCAATGCCATCCTTGAAAGATGTGCAGGGATATAAGGGGTCACACAGATTGTGGTGCTTAATCAAGGCTGGGCTATGGAGATGGGACAATTGAGCACAGAATTCCTGACTTGATCTTGAGATACACGTAGAAGTGGGGAAAGGATGCTCCAAACAGAGAAACATCGTGTGTGCAATATGAAGAGCAGAGAGTCTGTGTGCCATATGAATAGCAGAGAGGAAGATGAAATATAAAGTATTGTGAAAGATGGGTGTTTGACACAGCACTTAAGACACTACTTGAGACATCTGCATCCCATACTGGAGTGACTGGGTTCAAGTCCTAGATCTACTCTGAATTCCAGCTTCTTGATAATGCACAACCAGGGAGGCAGCAGGTGATGGCTCAAGGAGTTAGGCTGCTGACCTCTACTGAGTTCCTGAGTCTGCTCAATCCTGACAGTTACTGGAATTTGCAGAATTAACCAGCAGATGGGAGATTCCTCTTTCTATCTGGCTTTCTCTCTGGCTTTCAAATAATTAGAAAGTGATTGTGGGGGCCAGCGCCGCAGCTCACTAGGCTAATCCTATGCCTGCAGCGCCAGCACTCTGGGTTCTAGGTCCGGTTGGGGCACTGGTTCTATCCTGATTGCTCCTCTTCCAGTCTAGCTCTCTGCTGTGGCCCAGGAAGGCAGTGGAGGATGGCCCAAGTGCTTGGGCCCTGCACCCGCATGGGAGACCAGGAGGAAGCACCTGGCTCCTGGCTTCGGATCCGCACAGCACGCCTGCCGCAGTGCGCCAACCATAGCGGCCACTTGGAGGGTGAACCAATGGAAAAAGGAAGACCTTTCTCTCTGTCTCTCTCTCTGTCTCTCTCTCTCACTGTCTAACTCTGCCTGTCAAAAAAAAAAAAAAAAAGAAAAAGAGAGAGAGAGCAAGAAAGAAAGAAAGAAAGAAAGAGAGAGAGAGAGAAAGTGATTGTAGGGGTGGATGCTGTGGTGCAGGGGGTTAACACCCTGACCTGAAGCGCCGGCAACCCATTTGTGTGCTGGTTCTAGTCCCGGCTGCTCCTCTTCTGATCTACCTTTCTGGTATGGCCCAGGAAAGCAGTAGAGGATGGCCCAAGTGCTTGGGCCACTGCACCCATGTGGGATACCTGGAAGAAGCTCCTGGCTCCTGGCTTTGCATAGGTGCAGCTCCAGCCGTTGCGGCCAGAATGGGGAGTAAACCATCGGTTGGAAGACCTCTCTCTCTCTCTCTCTCTCTCTCTCTCTCTACCTCTCCTCTCTCTGTGTAACTCTGTCTTTCAAATAAATAAATAAATTTTTTTAAAAAAAATTAAAAAATATAAAGAAAGTGATTGTGAATTAGTCCAATAAGACTGTAGTTTGAGATGAAAGGGGAAATATTGACAATGGTGCTATACAGGTATTTTGAGTCACGGAACTGGAGGGCACTCAGCAAATTGAGAACCCACTCCAGATTCACATCAACCAACTATTCTGTGAGTTACATCTATATTATTTACTCATCCTTGGTGCTTTTGTGTGGGTCAAGAAGAGGAGAAAGGAAAGGATAATGAACAGGGGAGGAAGAAGAATGAAAAGTGATTTCTGACTACAAAGTCTAAAAATACAAAACTGCAAAAGAAGCATTTCAGGCAGTAGAGAGAGTTCACCTTAAATGTCAGAAGTGAAAACTTATCTGGAGGGATGCCCAAATCTCAATCTTGAAATAACAGCTAGGTCCTGATCCTAAGAAGCCTTACGTGTCGTGTTTGTTTATTTAAAATTATGTAAGAATCTAGGTGTAGGTCCACTATGGCAACTAATCTACCCTAAGGAGAAAATACATTTTAAACAAATCACTTTCATAGGTTATCTGGCTCAACTTGACATGATTGTAGGATAGCTAGTCCTCTGTTAAACTGAGTTAAGTTTTTGATACAGAATGATGGGGAAATCTTTATAAGGCATGATGAAGAAACAAGGAACAATTTTAAATATGAACTATTTGTACTAAAATCGTTAAATGTTATGTGTCTCTAATAATGAGTGAATACCAAGACATCCAAGTTTATTGAAGTTTTCCAGGCATTATGGCATTATGGAAACAAAATTAATTGGGTGGCAGTTTGTCTATTTCAGTGGCTCCACAATGAACCTAACTTATACCACTATATAATGTATTAGACTGTCCAAAAGTTTTACTCAAATGAACTATGGGAATTAAGGAATGCTTCTTAAATTCTTTATGTTCTTTGCATATTTGATTCTTTCCAAGGTTACTTGCCTTTTTTAGGAATTCCCTGCAATTTCAGCATACTCTTTAATTAATAGTTGGCACAGAGGTCATAACATGTTTATACCAATTTCATAAAATCTTATGTAGAAATATGGATATTTTATCTCCCTCTCTAGATTTTAGTCATGGAAAATCGAGAACACATCCTGGACCAGGGTTAGACCTCTTTTGTCCTGAATGAATACTTGGCAGAAGAGGAGCATGTGCATTATATAAGTATTGAAACTGAAGCTCTCATTTTGTAATCAGGTCACACATGACACATCCACATGTGAGCAACCAAGTCCTTTTCCAAGAAGCCTTTTCCTGAAATACCAGGTAGTGTGTTCTATGTACTTTGCCATCTCATTAGAAGTTCACAGATCCATGGTTACCCTCACCTCTCTCTAGTATTCTCTGATGCTGGGAGCATCATTTATTCTTGCACCAAGAGTTTCTACTCCTTTTAGCTATCTCTCTGTTATGTAAAACATGATTTACCCAGATTTTTCTATTTTCCTCTTAAGAAGTCCACAAAAACATCTTTCTCCTCAGTGTCACTGTGTCCTGGTTCTGAGCATTTCTGTAGGAGCCACATCCTTCTCCCTGCCATTTTCCTAAGCACATTCTACTGATAGTCTCCTGATGCTTGGACTCTTTATCTTTTTGCACATTTCTTCACTCTGATCCATATACTTATAATTGATATAGATAGATAGATATAAGAAAAAATGGTAGAAAATACCAATATCTTCATTTACACAACTATGAAGTAGAAGAGGATAATTTCCATTATCCTAATTTCATTTTCTTCCTTGTTAAAGGAAATATACTAAATATTAATAGAAATATACTAAATAAAGATACCTGATCACTTTGTCATCTATTTTATGCTGTCAGTACAACTGAATTTCCCTTGGTTTCTCTTCTTAGGTTTCTATTTTGTTTTATTTCCTTTTGTCTGAATTCACAGGCATGTACTCAATCCTCTGTGGATATCCATCTGTGTGGTATCTGAAATACTATACCCTCTTTTGCGTGTGTTCCCATTTCACACAACATAGACACTCATCATCCATATGTGTTCCTACACAGAATAAGAATTATTCTCATTTGATTTTCTATCCTGATGACCTACCTAAAGGCACAATGGCTACCATGTAATGAGTATATAATAAACATATAATGCATGCCTGCGAAATAGATGATTGATGTTCTCATCCTCAACTGGGTTCAGCTTGCATATAGATTCAAATGTAACTTAAGTCAGAAAAAATACCGGCCGGCGCCTTGGCTCAATAGGCTAATCCTCCACCTTGCGGCGCCGGCACACCGGGTTCTAGTTCCGGTTGGGGTGCCGGATTCTGTCCCGGTTGCCCTTCTTCCAGGCCAGCTCTCTGCTGTGGCCAGGGAGTGCAGTGGAGGATGGCCCAAGTCCTTGGGCCCTGCACCCCATGGGAGACCAGGAAAAGCACCTGGCTCCTGGCTTTGAATCAGCGCGATGCACCGGCCATAGCGCGGCGGCCATTGGAGGGTGAACCAAGGGTAAAGGAAGGCCTTTCTCTCTGTCCCTCTCTCTCACTGTCCACTCTGCCTGTCAAAAATAAAAAAATAAATGAAAAGAAAAAATACCTAACACTATCCTACCCTATGTACTGGTATACAAAACCTTAGGAACTACTATGTGGTCTAATTTAATAAAGCAGAAGACTCCAATGTGCAGACGATAATTTTGTTACCATTTATTCATATAAGTGTAGCATCCAAAAACTATAAAATAGGAAATTTCACATACACTCAGCTACTATTGCATGATAAAAAGGTTTGATCTGTGATCAAAAATAAAATGGATAAGTAGATATTTTATTTAGAATCAAAAAGAACCATTATGCTGTAAGTATATACTCTCAATCTGTGTGGGATAGGATGGCAGGAAAATATAACAAGATGAGATCTGGAATTGAATTTCTGGGCAAAATCTTTACTACTTTGTTTCTTAACTATATGACTATTAGGAGATGAATTGTGTTCCCAGATTCATTCATATATTCGATCCCTAACCCCCAATGAGACTGTATATAAAGACAGTTTTTAAGGAAGTAGTTAAGGTTAAATGATGCTGTAAAAGTAAGGGTCTATTCTGATAGGACTGGTGTGCTTGTAAGAGGAAGAGGCACTGAGATGTGTGTGTGTGTGTGTGTTGCTGTATATGTGATATACCTCTCCTCTCTTCTCTCCTCCCCTTCCCCTCCCCTTCCCTCTCTCTCTCTCTCTCTCTTCCTCTTCTCCCCTCCTTCCCACCTCTCTCCCCCTTCTTCCTCACTTGCACAGGGAAAAAGGTCACTGGCAAGCCCAAGAAGACATTACCAGAAACAAAGCCCATTCAAACCCTGTTGGCACCTTGATTTTGTATTTTTAACCTGCAGAACTGTGAGGAAATAAATTTGTTTAAGCTATGATATCTTTTTTTTTTTAAGCTATGATATCTTGCTGTGGCTTCCCGAGCAGGCTAACTCAGTGACCTTCAACAGATTGTTTAACTTTTCAGAGACTTATGGTTTTTTAATTGTAAAATTAATACTATACCTTCTGTCATTGTTTTGCAATGGAAAGACATTCATATGATGTATTTGGCAGGTAACACAGTGCCTGAAAATCTATCAGCTGTATTATTGTTACTACACTGCGGCACAGGCAGTAACTGTGACTTCCAAGTCCCATGACTGAGAGTCTTAGACTCACTTAGGACAGTCAGGTCAACTAAATCCAACCACAAGGAATGATGCAAAGTCTTGGTTAATCCAAGTGTATATATGGCATATTTTGATTGTCCTTGCTAACTATGAGAATTCTAAGTATGCTTTAGTAATAATTGATGAGGCACTTTATGGGCACATTGACTAATTAAAAAGATAACTTACCATGGTTAGGAAGTAGTTATTAATTAATAACAAATTAATAAGGTTATAATCATATAAAAAGAATGCAAATGAATGTGACTCGGGTTTTATAAAATAACAGTAGGCAACTTTAGAAAAATTCACCATTCCTTGTGGATAATTTTCATTAAAATCTTCCTCACTTAGAGGTACCTGTGGTTCCATATCACTATCTCTACTTTTATGACTCTACGAAACTCATCAAATGAGAGCTTGGCTTTCCTTCATGGATAGACCTTCAGTCCACACATATTAACTAGTCCACACATATTAAAAATTCACTTAATTTTTTTTCTGTCTCTGCTGGTCAACTTGCTATGTAGGAACCTCAAAACTCAACTGGTATATATTTGTAATTTTTTGTAGGAAGAACCATTGACTGCTGAAAGTTTTTATTTTTGATCCAACTTCTCTAACTCTGCCTCTTTGTGATTCGCTGCAGTGCCTTGTGTTTGGGCTCTTATTCCCCGTCTTGTCCTTACAGGGATTTCTGCAATTATGGTGAGTGTTGGATTTGACAGTGTCCTCTACTTCCTACCATCCCTCCTTGCTCCTTTTCAGCACATCACAGTGGGTAGGCCCTGTTTCGCAGAACTGGTAACTTCTACCTTTCTTCCCAGATCACCAAGTGCTTGCCCATGGCTGTGCTCAGAAGCCAATTCTGAGACCGTGCAATCCATTTGCGTATTACAACACATTTATGTATTTCTTCAACAAATTGTGTTAACTGTGATGTCTGTGGTTACAGACATGTTTTGTCTTTCTCACACATATTAGTAATACTCCTCTCTAAACCTTTATTTTAAAATTGCTTTCTGAAAAACACGTCCATTTCCGAACTATGGCTCATTAAGGTCAGTTTTGCTGCCAGCACAAGATCCACCTTCCACATCTTTCTCTTTTTATCCCTTTGAGGGTTGTATTTTTATGAATCTGACCATGATTATACTGGTGCCACTGACTTGTTGCATTACCTTTACTTTCTGATTTTTAAAAACATTTCCCCGAATCATCTGTATTAATTATATTTGCATTGAGAGCATCTGTATCACTCCTTATACATTTGTAAAACTCTTAAGTTTTATGAGCTAGCCCACAGGCCCATGGCATCTTGAAAGTGAAAGGAGGCCACCCTTGGTAATCTCTCATATTCTAAAGGTTGATCATTTCTGAGAGGATAGTCCACACTCTCTGTGTTTTCATTCAGTATTGTTTTTCTTTGGGGGGGGTGGGGAGTGGGCACATTCTAAACATTTGGATTTATAGTTCAGTGTTTGTTACTTTACAACCTGGCCTCCGTTTCTATAAATATGCTGGATTTTCCACTCAATATTCCACATCCTGTTAAATACAAGAATGATAGCATATTCTTAAACAAATGTTCCTTTTTATGTATCTTTGGAGAAGCATAAACTTCCACAAATTTGATCTTCCCCAATCTATTTTGTGTCTGAAACCCTACATTTTATAAATGTGGTAGTATATCTTAATAATACTCATCATGGATAGTAAATAAAATAAATATTTCCATGGTTCATCCTTTGAGGGAGAGTTTTGGTTTTTTATTGTTTTAGAAGAGACTCTTTACACCTTTCATTTTCATTTTTCAATTAAAAGAGTTTCAATCCACCTAAAATTTGCTTTATATGAGTGAAGTTGAATATTTTTTCACTTGATTATTGTTTCTATCCCTTGCCTATTTTCCTGCTGGGCTGTGTTTTTTAATTTGTATTTGTTGAACTCTTTGTTTAGTATAGCCTTTGACTATGAAATTAAAAATAAAAGTATGTGGCCGGCGCCGCGGCTTACTAGGCTAATCCTCCGCCTAGCGGCGCCGGCACACCGGGTTCTAGTCCCAGTTGGGGCGCCGGATTCTGTCCCGGCTGCCCCTCTTCCAGGCCAGCTCTCTGCTGTGGCCCAGGAGTGCAGTGGAGGATGGCCCAGGTGCTTGGGCCCTGCACCCCATGGGAGACCAGGAAAAGCACCTGGCTCCTGGCTCCTGCCATCGGATCAGCGCGGTGCAGCTGCCATTGGAGGGTGAACCAACGGCAAAAGGGAGACCTTTCTCTCTGTCTCTCTCTCTCTCTCACTGTCCACTCTGCCTGTCAAAAAAAAAATTAAAAAAAAATTAAAAATAAAAGTATGTTATCTCAAAACATTAATAAAATATTTTTTAAAAGATAAGGACAAATGGCAGAAACAGTTCTGTATGTTATTTCACTCGGCATCACAGTGGGGAAAGGAATCCATATTGGTGAGACTAGGAATCAAGTAGGGAGTGAAGCTCGACATCCACTGGGCCCTGGAAACCAGGTGTTGTCACTATGCTGAGATCAAGGCCTCACTGTATTCTTTTCATTCGTGTTAAAGTAAATTAAATTCAGGCCAGGCCTGAATAATTCCCTGAGCGGCCCACTCCAGTTAATCTTCATAAACGACTTGAACTTTGCTTGATTTTCAAACATAAGCAAAACTTAAGCCATGTTTTGTAATTGCCCATATTAAACCAAAAACAGAGCATAACCTCAACCAATCACAAGTACACAACTAAATTATAATTATGTAACTAGGGGATTTCCAATTGAATAGGCCAAATAAGGTAACTGTGTATCTGTAACCAATCAAATATTTTCTTTTTGTTTTACTTATTTCCCAATTCACCTAGAAAAGACTTCCTCTTGAGTTTCTCAGTGGAGCTCCTTGTGACCCACTTCTGGTTTGGAGCTGGCCAGTTTATAAATTCCTGTTTACTCAACACATTAAACACCCCTTTGGACTTACTTGCCTTCAGATCATGTATTGCTGTTACTTTACCTTTGTCCATGGGGACAAAGGAGGGCAAATTGTCCTGTGTGGTGGGAGGTATGCCATTTTCTATCTTCTCTGATGGGACTGGGTAGTTAACTGTAGAAGACATGAGTCCCCAAGTCCAGACACACTGAGAACCATGAGACTCCACTGCATTTTGTGTATTAATAAAGTTGTCCTGAAAACAGCTGCAGTAGTAACCAGTTATCTCAGTTGTTTGTGAATTATACCATTGACCAGAAATCTGCAGTGGAAGCAAGGGCTTGGAGGTATTCGGGCACCAAACCCCAAGTGAATCTTTAAAAAGTATTAAAGATTATTACTGATTTTTTTGTTTGTTTATTTGCAAGGCAGAGAGACAGAGATTTTTCCGTCTGTTGTTTTACTGCTCAAATGCCCACAATGCTCACTGCCATCAGGTGAACTCTGGGAGCCTGGAATTCAATCTAGGTCACCCATATGGGTGTCCGGGATCCAAGCACATGAGCCATTACCTGCTGCCTCCCAGGGTGAGCATTAGCAGGAAGCTAGAATCAGAAGCAGAACTAAAGCTCAAACCCAGGCACTCTTATATGGCATGCAGTAGAGCTGTGCCAGATGTTCAACCCCCTGAGTGAGTCTTTTTTATGTTTGGCTTCTGTGTGGTTCAATACGTTTTTTCAATTTTTAATTCTGAAACGACTTTAGATTTACAGAAGAATTGCAGGTAGTACAAAGAGTTCCTATGCAACCTTCCTCCTGATTTATTAATATCAGCGTCTTACTCTAATATAACAAACATTCATGAAAAATAAGAAACTCACTTTGAAACCCTGCCACAAACTAAACTACAGGATTAATTCACTAATGCCCTTATTCTGTTCCAGAATCCACTCCAGAATCCCATGTTGGATTTAGTTGTCGTGTCTCCTTAGTTTCTCAGATCTGTGACAGTTTCTCTGTCTTTCCTTATCGTTTGTGTCCTAGACACATAAAAAGTACCTGTCAGGCATTTTGTAATGCATACCACATTTTGGATTTTTCAGATTTTGGTTTATGTCTTATTACTGGTGACGTAGACCCTGATCACTTGGTCAAGATGATGTCTGCCAGATTTCTCTGCCATTGTTAACTGTTTTCCTCTTTGTAATTATTAAATATCTTGGGGAAGATTGTTCAGTGCTAGACACATATCCCATTTCTCCATAACCTTTCTCTCACTAACATTAGCATTCATTTGTTAATTGTACATGTAGCAATGACTGTAGTATTCTAAGGGTGGTTTCTGTTTCTATCATCTCTTCTACACTTATTAATTGGAAAACTTCTGTAAGGAACAGTTGTATTCTTTCCAAACAATTTATTCATGTCAGTATGGAATCATTAATATTTACTTTATTCTTTAAGTTATAAGCCAATTTAATGTCATCTGGCCACTGGGAACTATTTTTATTGGCTCTTGTGTACTTTTGACATGCTAATTATCTTTTAAAAATAAGTTGTTGTAATCTGGAATAATTTTTAGACTTACAGAAAAGCTGCAAAGATGGTACAATAAGTTCTTCTTTTTAAAGATTGATTTATTTATTTTAAAAGGCAGAGTTACAGTGAGGCAGAGGTAGAGAGAGAGAGAGAGAGAAAGGTCTTCTATCCACTGGTTTACTCCCAAGATGGCTGCAGTGGCTGAAGATGCACAAATCTGAAGCCAGGAGCACGGAGCTTCTTCTGGATCTCCCATGCGGATGCAGGGGCCCAAGGACTTGAGCCATCTTCTGCTGCTTTCCAGGCCATAGCAAAGAGCTGGATCAGAAGTGGAGCGGCCATACATGAACCCACACTCATATGGGATACCAGCACTGCAGGCGACAGCTTTACCTACTACACCACACTGCCAGGCCCCACAATAAGTTTTTATATAGATATCTTTCGCTCTATTAGTCTATGGTGAGTATTTTACATTATAATGGTACCTTTTTGAAAACTAAGAAACCAGCACTGGCAGACAGGGATTTTACCAGTTTTTCCATTAATGTCTTCCTATTTCAGAATACAGACTCAAGTACTCTATTGCCTTTAGTTTTCAAGACTTTTTTCCCACCCTCAGTCTTTTCGGGGCTGTGACAATATTTTAGTGTTTGTTTTTCATAACCTTGACATTGTTGAGAAGTCTTGGACAGGGATCCTGAAGAATGTCCTCCACTCTAAGTTTTGCTAATGTGTTTCCCATGATAAGAAACACAGGTTATTGGTTTTTGGAAGTAATACCATGAAGCTGAAGTATCCTTTTTATTACATTGTTCCTGGGCTTCCATGATACTCATATGGTGTTACTGATGATACTATATTCAATGATTAAGATTTGTCTTACTCTCTTCTAGGAAAACAAGTCACTAAGTATAGGTCTCCCTTAAGGATGGAGGGCAAGGGATTAGGACTCTCCCTCTGGAATGGGGAGTATCCACATACGTTATTCAGAATTCTCCTATAAACAATATTTGCCTCCTCTTATCAGAATTTGTTTTTTCACTAAGAATATATCCAATTCTTCTTCTCTAAGACTCTCTTAGGACATTTGTGTCCTTCTTTGTGTTATTTTCTTCCTGTCACTTATGCTTACTCCACATGTGATTTTTTTTTTCTTTTTGACAGGCAGAGTGGACAGTGAGAGAGAGGGACAGAGAGAAAGGTCTTCCTTTACCCTTGGTTCACCCTCCAATGGCTGCTGCGGCTGGTGCGCTGCAGCCAGCGCACTGCGCTGATCCGAAGCCAGGAGCCAGGTGCTTCTCCTGATCTCCTATGCGGGTGTAGGGCCCAAGCACTTGGGCCATCCTCCACTGCACTCCTGGGCCATAGCAGAGAGCTGGCCTGGAAGAGGGGCAACCGGGACAGAATCCAGCGCCCTGACCAGGACTAGAACCCGGTGTGCCGGCGCCGCAAGAGGAGGATTAGCCTATTGAACCACGGCGCCGGCCCCACATGTGTTTTTAATTAGTGCTTTGCAGGCTTCTTTGGAACTATTTCCTTCCCTTTTGACTCATGTCTTCCTCTAGTCCCAGGCTCCTGTCTCGTGCTGGTGCTGTGGCACATTTAGGAGGCTGTCTCTCTCTCTCCATTCAAGGGGGCTTCTAGCTTTTCTCTCCTCAGATCCTTTCTGAGGATTTTAGTCCCAGACAAAACAGTCTTTTCTGACTGTGCTCACCTAGCATCATTGTGCTGCTTTTTCTCTCATTTCTTCTGCTGCAACTGTTGTTCTCTCTATCCTCTCTGTTTTCCTTCCTTTCCCACCCACAACACCATCTGGCAATCGGGTGTTTATTTTCCCCTCCATCCTCTTATCTTGCCTAAGGGGCCTGCTTGAATTCGCAGGGGCAGATACTACCTGTTCAGTTGTCTGACATCCTTTCCTCTTGGTGACCTGGCCCTGGGGCAGTTGTGTCTCCCTTCTAATACACGGCTTTGGGTTTCAGAAACACCACCTTTCTAGACACAGCCCACGCACACTTTACTTTGTGTGACAGTTATGCTCTTGTCCTCCGTACTGCAAAGCATGTAAATAATGATTTCAGTAATCTTCCTAGTAAATGTTAACATCATTTCCTGAACACTCACACAGATGAGGACAGTGCTATCGACTCTAAGTCACAGACCAACGAAAGAAGACATTATTATCATATCCGTTTTTCCGATGGGAAACTAAGGCTCAGGAGGCTAACTCTCTTGGATGTTCAGATGGTTAATTTTAAAATTCTAAAGCCATTTTCCTGCACCATGTAACTCAGAGTCCTTTAGTAATTATTCAGATGAATCTTGAACATTTCTCTAGTACCTCTTTGGCTCTCTGGATAGTATTAGAATTCTTGATCATGTTTAAATGAAAGCATCCTGATTTGTGGATAAGCTTATTTTCTTTTTGCTATATACATTGAAGCTTCAGCATGAAAACTCTGACCTTGGACAATAATGAATGCATCCATAGTACATATGGATTATTTTATATGATCCTCCCCACACCCTTTTACAACAGATATTATCATTACCTACATTTTGCAAATAAGGAATTGAATTTAAAAGAATCTTAGTAACCTGCTTAACCTAATTACACAAATTGGTTCGTGTCGAAGTGGAAATTGGATTAGGCTGTCTAATCAGAGCCAATCTTCAGCTATCTCATCCTACTTCACAATGCTTTGGGGAGATAATCCTAGCTATGCCCATGCTACTTCTACCTTAGTTACATGTGTATTCACTGTCTGTTCCTTTTCTTTTTCATCTTTTACCTTAACAAAGAATTAGCATTTGGGAAATAAAATTTTCAGTGAGTCCCCAAGGTTACATGAAACATTTCATTTAGAAAGTATTATGTATCACATTCGGAGCCTCTGATATCATACTCATCTCCAGGCCATTGGGGAGAGTTAGTCATAATGGCACATTAAGAATTTAGAAAGGTATTAGTCACAAAGAAAAAAACCTTAGCATCCTGCTTTGATTCTCATATTCCCACAGAAAGGAGACAGTCACATTAAGTGCTACATATTCATTTCTAAATGATAAATTGTTACAGATTTCCAAGAGTCAGTAATTTACAAGATGCTCTCTCTCATCAAGCATTCTGAAATTTCATTTCCATAGTTGTAAGGAGAAGCTTAAATTCTTGCATTTGCTTAAATTCTTGTATTTGCTTGGAAGATCAGTCATTATCAGATATAATTACTGAGCCATGAATTAAGATTTGAAAATCTTTGAGATTATCAATATATTCACTATTAGGGAATTAATTGTAGTGGGATTTAACCTGTTATAACTAATTAGTACACATTTACTTTATTTTCTTTTTTAAAAGATTTATTTATTTATTTTGAAAGAGAGGGGAGAGAGAGAGGAAGAGAGAGAGAGAGAGATGTCTTCCATTTGCTGATTTACTCTCTAGATGGCTGTAATGACCAGTGCTGGGCCAGGCTGAAGCCAGGAGCCAGGAGCTTCATCGGGTATCTCATATGAGTGGCAGGAGGGCAAACACTTGGGCCATCTTCCACTGCTTTTCCCAGGCCATCTGCAGGAGTTGACTTGGAAGTGGAGCAGCTAGGACATGAATCAGCCCCCATATGGGATGCCAGCGTTGCAGGCAACAGCTTTACCTGCTATGTCACAGTGCCGCCTCCTGCTCTAGAAATTCTACAATTATGGTATGTATTAGGAAAAAAGTATCATGGCAAAATGACTGGAATTTAGTTAAGTGTGGGCAACAAGTTGCTTCCAAAAACCTCAATTCTCACTCCTGCATCAAATAAATAAATGCCTCGGACTTTCCACACAGCTTCCAGCTGTTTCAGGACAATGAAATATACAGGCACCTTTATCTCAGACTCTGCATACTGTCCCTTTCAGGTCCCTTGATTCTAGGATGTTACCACTCAAATCAGTATTGTTCCCCAATGTAAAATTGGTTGTTTCTGAAAGTAGATGATGCAGCATTTCCCTCTTAGATGATCCTTTCCAATGACCGCATTACCATTAATGACTTTCTCGCTACCAACAGCAGCCAAGTATCCCCCTAGTAACTAAGCAACGCAAAATGTTTAATATTGTTATTTGAATAGTGAGTACATGCACTTGGTACAAAAATCAAGGAGCACAAAAACTTACAAATTCAGAGCTCTCAACCCCTTCCCCTCGCCATGCCTGTTTCCTCCCATAGAGGCAACCATGGTTGCGAGCTTCTGAGTGTGCTTCCAGAGGTACACTGCTCTTTTCCAGGAGTGGTGGCATTTCAAATGCAGCTGCTGTGCAGGGCCTTAAAAATTAATAGCTTTATTGAGGCAAAATGTACATACTTCACAATTCAGTCATTTTCAAGTGAATATTTGATGATGGTGAGTTTAAGAGTCATTCAAGCATTGCCACAGTCCTGCTTTAGAACATTTGCATCACTCTAAAAAGGTCCCTGATGACCGTTTGCAATCATTCCCTGTTCCAACTCGAGCCCCAGGAAACTACTAATCTAGTTTCCATTTCCATAGGTTGGCCCTTTCTGGTCATTTTACATAAATCCAATCATACAATTTTGGAGCAGTTGTTGTGGCACAGGAGGTTAAACTGCTGCTTGGCACACCTGCAGCGCATACCAGAGTGCCTGGTTCTGATCTAGCTTCCATGAATGTGCCTGGAAGTCTGCAGATGATGACCCAAGTATGGGTCCCTCCCACCCACATGGCAGACCCAGATAGAGTTTCTGGCTCCAAGCTTTGGCTTACCCCAGTCCTTGTTGTTGCTAGCATTTGGGAAGTGACCAGTGGATAGATATCTCTCTCTCTCTCTGTCACTTTGTCTTTCGAATAAATAAATTTTTTTTTTAAAAAAATGTGGTCATTGTGAATGGCTTCTTTCACTTAGACTAATTTTCTTTTCAGATGCTCTATGTTGTAGTGTCTATTAGTACTTCATTTATTTTCACTACTGAATACTACCTTCAGGTAGAGGACCACAAAATGCAGAGGTAGGCTGTCCTTCATCCTCTAGCTTCTGCATCCAGATCTACTGCCTGTTTTATTTTATGTTTACCCTAACTCTAGCTCACGTTTGAACATTTCTTCTAGTGTCCTCCAAATTCATATTCTCACAACAACTTTATTGAGTTTTTTAAAATATTAATTTGAAATGGGGGAAAGAGTCGGAGGGGAGAAAGAATGCACTTTGATACACTGGTTCATTCCCCAAATATGCACATCAGTCAGGGTTCTGTCAGGGTAAAGCCAGGAGCCCAAAATTCCATTTTATTCTCCCACATGCATGAGAGGGACTCAAGCACTTGAGCCGTAACCTGCTGACATGCAAACTGTGTATCATCAGGAACCTGAAATCAAAAGTAGAGACAGGACTCAAACCTAGAAGCTCTGGTGTGGGATATTGGCAACTCAAGTGTTGTATTAAGCAGATGCTAAATGCCCACCCATTGGAGTTCTAAAATGAACTTTCCTGAAGATTTTATAGGGAAGCAGATGTTTACCTTGTACTCCCAACCAATCAATTGGACAACAGCTTATGTGCATTCTTTTCCTCTTAAGATTCCTCTGGCTTTCCTCCATCCAAAGGTTTCTCTTGACTTTATTGTTGCTCAGAACTCACCCTTGTTAGGTCTCTATTTTCCCCTTGCCTTTATGTCAGTTTGTGCAGCTTGCTTTTCTCTATCTCAGAGACAACAAACCTTCCTCACTTTGACTTAGGTGTAGCATATTAGTAATTCTTGTTCACTACGGTTCCCTACCCTTGGTGCTTCATTCTACTCTAATCACTTTTCAAAATATTTCTTCCTAACACAAACAATAAGTTTTGATGGATAATCTCTTTTGTCCTCTTCTTGTTACATTAACATGAGGGAGTTGTTGGGTAGCACAAGAGAGGGGAAGAACTGAATGAAGAAGTTGAAATAAAGACAAATGTAATTGCACCCTTTGGCAGAGGTGCTCATACTAACAGACCTAAATCTACATCTTCCATTTAGTCTTTCTAGTCCTCCATGCATTTGGATGCAAGAGCACTTGATTACTGGGCATTTTAATGTGTTGTGATAAAGTTTCAATTTTTAAAAAGTAAGATGCTTTAGAACTGAACAAATATGGCCTCAAATCCCAGCACAACTACCTTCTACTTGAGTGGATCTCTAGTAAAATGAGTTATTAGTAGATAGATATATTACAAGATAATCCTTAAATAAATTATCAGTCTTCATATGTAAAATGGCTATAGGGACATTATTCTTTTAATATAATAATTAGATCTTCTAAGGGCTTTGAGAGTTCCAATGTGAGGGCAATGGAGCCATCCTCCTTATCAATACCCAACAAAAAGCAGTAAGTTATTAATTCAGAGAATATGGTTTGTAGAATCTGTTAATGATTAATACCTAAAAATGAAATTTTTTCATGCACTACAATGGAATTTTATTTTTCATATTCTAATCTAACACTCATAACTGTCCCTTGAGGTAAGTAGAATTTCTGTGGTTATTCCAGCACGGCTGAAAAAATCAAGGTTCAGATACATTAACAAATCTGAATTCTGGGCCATTCCTTCTTCACTACAAAAAATTGACCAAATGAAATAACGAATATAAAAATCTACATAAACTAGAAAGAACTGTGAAAATAAAATAGTTTTGTGCTTGTTCTTATCTTAGAGTTGACAATCTAGTAAATATTAGGACCTGACACTTGCCATTTATCGTTCATACTGAAGCATTTGATTAGCATTACCAGAAAATTCATAAGGTTGAACTCTTCTCAAACTACCTTATTTTTTCTGCTTTCTTCAAATTGAGGATCTGCCTTCCCTCTAGGTCTGTATAACGAAGTGGGGGTTTGGAGAGAGTTGGCCTTCAATGCCTTTTTGAATCATATTCCCCAGGACTGGGTTCCCATGGTAATTTCTATCTCCGTGTTGGCCCAAAATATCTCCAGGGTTACAGTTACCAGTAACTACTCAGTTTTAAAGCAACTCTGAATGCAACTTGAAGGTCTCCCTCGTTGTTTTAGTGAACTTTTGTGTGTCTACTGTTTTTATAGAATTCCTGGGAACTAAACAATGAATGTTTCCTCTTTAGCTAAAAGCATACTCATTTCATTTATAGAAAGAAACTAGATTATTTCTAGGTGAGTTTTGGCAGCTTTGTATTCCAAAAGATGAAATACTTTATAAACTTTGGGGAAAACATTTACATATATATTTTTAATAAAAATATTTCCAGTATCTTTCCAACAGTAAGCATTCTGGATAATTCTCAGTAAATTTTCTATAGACAAATTGAAGTATCCAATTCAACTAAAAATTGTGAAGACAGCTTGGAGACATAAAGGCTGAATGTAATAGATGTCTGTCAACTTCAATTAATTGTAGCCTTGAAAGTTCAAGGAGAACTAACTGTATGGTTTCAAAAGCATTTTTTTTTTCTATTCCAACATGTAGTGGAGGGTTGATGGTACAAGTTTTTCTGAATTGCTTTCACAACAGAATAATTGGTTGTCTTCTAAGTAAACTTTCTTTATCCCACACTCTGTTGCAACACTCAAGTGTGAAACAGGTGCCCTTGCTACCTGTCTCCCTCTTCCCATATCCGAGACAGAGTGCAAGTGGGAGAGAAGAGGTCGTCAGAGAAAGAGATCCAGAAGCTATCATACCACTGTCTCTGTATATCCTTCCCCTGATACAAGTTTAAAATTTATCTTTTAAGGTTCAATGGAAAAAAATGTCCTACTTGTATATGAAGGGAAATTTAAATTTTTTAACTTATTGTTTTATTTATTTGAAAGATAAATGGGGAGGGGGGAAGGAAAGGGAGAGAGGGAGGAACACAGAGACAGAAATAGACAGATGTCATCTGCTGATTCACTCTCCAGAGGCCCACCACAACCTGGCCAAGAGCTAGAAACTCAGGGTCTCCCATGTAGATAGCAGGGACCCAACTACTTGAGTTGTGAGCTGCTGCCTCCCAAGGTGTGCATTAGCATTAAGCTAGAATCTGGAGCAGAGCAAGGACTCAAATGCACGCACTCCAATGTGAGATGTGGGTATCCCAAACAATGTTTTAACTGTTGTGCCAAATGCCCTCCCTAAAGGAGATTTTAAGCAACAATGTTAGGTAACTGTTAGGAGCTGAACTATATCACCTCCTTCTCAATTCATAAACCCCAGTACCTCAGAATATGAGTACAGCTGAATAGAAAATCTTTAGAAGAGTTATTTAGTAAAAATGAAGTCATCAGGATAGGTCCTAATCCAATATGACTTGTAGTCTTTTACAAGGAGGAGATTAGCATGTAAACGCACACACAGATAAGACAATATGAAAACACAAGGCAAAGGTAGCCATCTACATGACAAGGAAAGAGGGGTAAGAAGAAACCAACC
This sequence comes from Oryctolagus cuniculus, assembly GCF_051225735.1. Classification (NCBI taxonomy): domain Eukaryota; kingdom Metazoa; phylum Chordata; class Mammalia; order Lagomorpha; family Leporidae; genus Oryctolagus; species Oryctolagus cuniculus. Next base: position 37,303,707 of record NC_142878.1, read on the forward strand.
CTGATAGCACCCTGATCTTCTACTTGTAGACTCTAGGACTAAGGAAAAATAAATATTTGTTGGTTAAAGTATTCCATCTGTGGTACTTAGTTGTGGCAGCTCTAGCAAATTAATAACAGCTACACCACACACACACACACACACACACACACACATTACTTTGGAGTCCATAGAGATAAGTTCTAGAAAAAGAAGGAGAGTGTCACTGATTCCACATTATTCCTGGGCCCTCTCCTTCCAAAAGTCAAAAGCTGCTATTTTGTCAAAACCGTTGGCCAAAGGGTTGTAGGCAGAGCAAAAGTTATACTGTCAAGTGTTACTGTGTGTCCTCCAGAAGTGACAAGCCCTCTCCTACTTAGTCTTCTCTCTACCTCACTTGCAGATGATGATGTAATAGATGTGGCTGCTATATTGCCTGGTTTAAAATTTTTGCTCTGCCACTATATAATGTAATTAAAAGCAAGCTACTTAACCTGTTTTATTCCCATTGGTAAAATGAGGTTAACAAGTGTTCCAAAGACTACAGGAGAGAGTGTGCAGATGGGGCATTGGGGCATATAACAGTTCAGGACACATAGTAAGTATTACATATTTGCCTTATAGATATTTTCATGATTGTAGGTTTCTTGGAGGAATATAATAAGGTACAACTTGTAAACCACAGCCCTTGCAGCATTACCAGCATAGCATACGTAAGAGCTGGATGCTGAACTGCTTATTTAAGAATATAAGGTTTGGAGTCACAGAAATCTGAATCTGGATTAGGTTTTGTCTGTGTTCCCTTCCTTCATCCTTCCCTACCCCGGAGTTTCTTCTTTCCAGAGTCTTTCCATCTCATTGGTAACTCCGTCCTTCCTGTTCCTCAGGCTAAATGTCTTGGTGTCACACTTAATTATTCTTTTTCTTAAAAGCCTCTTAAACAATTTTCCATCAAATCCTGTTGAATCTACCTTCAAAATGTACCTGGAAACTAACTACTTTTCTTTTTTTAAGATTTATTTGAAAGGCGGTATGTCAGACAGGCAGAAGAACAGGGAGAGGGAAAAAGAGGGAGAGGAAGAGGAAGAAAGGGAGGAAGAGAGAGAGAGAGAGAGAGAGAGAGAGAGAGATCTTCTATTTGTTGGTTTATTCCCAAATGGTTGTAACAGCTGGAGCTGGGCCAGGGTGAAGGTAGGAAGCTGGAACTCCATCTGAATCTCCCATATGGGAAGCACTTCTCTGCTTCTTTCTCAGAGGCAGTAGTAGGGAGTTGGACTGGAAGCAGAGGATCTGTAACATGAACTAGCACTCTAATATCTGAGCTTAACCTCCTGTGCCACAATGCTAGACCCCAACGGATTTTCATAAAAGGAACATCTTAAATAAATGCCATGTTTTGATATCTAATCCAACAATGTGGGAAAAAAGTGTATAGACATACTAGGAAGGGTTAAAAGTTAGGCAAAAAAGATAATTTTAGGACATTTAGAGGTCTTTAAAATGTCACATATGGGGGCCAGCATTGTGGCACAGAGTGTTAAGCCACTGCCTGGTATACCAGCATCCCATATTGGAGCTCTGGTTCCAGTACAGGCTGCTCCACTTCCAATCCAACTACCTGCTAATGTCCCTGAGAAAGCAGAAGAAGGTGGGCCAAGTGCTTTGGCCCTTGCCTCCTATGTGGGAGACTAGGATGGAGTTCCCGGCTTCCTAGAATCTTTGGCTTGGCCCAGCCCTGGCCATTGTAGTGATTTATGATATGAACCAGTGGATGGAAGATATCTGTGTGTGTGTGTGTATGTGTGTTTCCCTCTCTGAACTTTGCCTTTCAAATAAAATAAAAATAAATTTTTAAAAAGTCACATATAGGTTTGAATATTTTTGTGAATTTTCACACATTCTGGTACATCAGTTTTTCCAGTGGATTTTGATGTTTGAATGTCAATATATATAAATGGTTTTTTTTTTTTGGTTCAATAGATATTTAGTTTTTTTCCCCAGGTATGTTCTTTTCTTGTTTTACATGAGCATACACACACACACACACACAAATATATATACTTGTAGGAGAATTTCACAAAGTTCATGGAAATTGAATTAAAGGAGAAGTTTTGTTGCAACAAAATTGAAATCCATGCAAAAAGTTCATAGAAGATGCATATTACGAGAAATACATATATATGTATATATATAAGTGTACATATATATATGTATATAAAATAAATTAGGCAAGAAATAGTGAAGTTTTCAAAGTTTTTTTATTTACCAAATTTTTAAACTCTCACTATGAAATTCTTACTTCCTTGGAATTCTTCTTCAAATATTGATGAGCACATTGTGTACTTCCCAAGGGAGTATCTATACTACTAATTAGATCTTCCATCACAGAGTGATAAGAACCAGATTTGATAGTTAGCCCAAGATGGAGATTCCACATTTATCAGTCCCAGGCCTACCAATCTGCTTTTCATTTCTGAAATGGAAAATACACTAAGTATCTTTGCATGTCTAATGAGATATATATGTGGAAAGGGCAAAGTAAACCTCATATTTGGAGTTCTCGCAGATCTTACTCTGTGCATCTCTCCCTTTTGCTGTTCTAATTTGTGCCATTTTGCTGTAATAAAACTGTAACCCTAAGTATATCACCTTCCTGGGTTCTATGAGTTATTCTGGTGAATTACACAGCCTGAGGATAAGAGTGTATGTAGTAACACAGGGAACACTGTAGCTGATGCCTGAAGTGAAGCTGTCCTGTAGTAACTGTACCCCCAACCCCTGAAGAATGGGGTAGTTTTTGTCTGAAGTTGTTGCAACTTCCTTCCCCTACCTTTATCTAAATAGTTAATAGTTTTAACATATAAGAAACTCTGGAATAGATATTGGTGATTTTTAGCATAGGGCATTTCTCCTTTATTCAAAGGAAATCATACTTCAGCAGTGACAGATTCATTCACACGATTCATTTTGTGAGACAAATGGATTGTCACCATCCGTTGAGAAGATACAAAATGAGGGAGATCCAATCATATCTAGAAAATCTGAGGACTTTTCTCTGACTCTTCAAATGAATATAGAATGAAAGTCTGATAAGAGGAGATTGCTACTCATAATCATTTCTATAGGAGACTGACAAAATAGATAGTAATGGGTCCACTGGGAAAACCCAAAATGTATAATGCATCAGTGAGTTTCCAAAATGTCTTTGAATTGACTTTTTGAATAAATCTAAAACTTACCTCATTAACATAAAGAAGCCACTGGTGCTCATTCATAAACAATGGTAAAATAAACTTGAACACATAATTCTTTTAAATCTGGAAGATATTCTTAGATATCTGATTAACTGTAGCTTTGAGAGACTTAAAGAATTATATATTATTAATATCTTCTTTAGGATTATTATAACTACAACCAGGAAAAATAATCCCACTTATTCTGCACTCAATTTTGTCGTTGAATCAGTTCTTAAAAGAAGGGGGAACATTTCAAACTTTCTGCTACTTGTGTGGGAATGTCAGTGATTTCTAAATGTCACTATTTTGTCTACATTACTTTATACTCTGTTAAACAATCAAAATGTTCATAGACCTTTTGTTTTTGCAGTTAATTCTAGACCATAAATTCCAAGTGACAGAGCCATGGCATAGATAATCTAAGTGAATATTTGAAGTGTCTCAGTTCTGGATGGAGTTGAGTTTGAAGAGATATAGTTCAACCAGTTCTGGATGAAGTGGGTTTGAAGAGGTAGAGTTCAACAGCCAAAGGTAACTTTTAAAGTATTTAGTTTCTTACTAGCAATTAAGAAAGATCCATTTCAAAACCATTACCAGCACTTTTCAACCACAATCCTTCCATTTTCAGTATCCTTCTACCCAGAAGAACCTCCAAGTTTTATACATGTGAAGACTCCAATGAGTCCTCGGCTCCCAGCCCAGGGAGTCTTTCTCTCCCTCTGCTCTGGCCCCAAAACCCTCTTCTTCACAACGAACAGCAATCTGACCTCCTAAATTCTTAGTAAAATTCTTTCCCTTCTGGGGAGGAGGTGATCAGGAGGGAAGAGAATCTCAATTCAACTTTTCTGAATGCTCTTTTTCAAACTGCTGTGGTAGGAGTAGCCCTCAATCAACTGTAGTGTTTTTTTCCACCTTCTTCGTATTTTGTCGTGGTGTAGGGACAGAGTTTATCCTATCTGTTCTAAGATATTTGTTCTCATTGAAAAGTGTATATGAAGCAAGATAAAAAGATGATTGTACTCAGTCCCTTTTACTTTTATTGTGGTATATTAATGTTTGTCTTCACTCCTAAGACACTCATCTTTTTCCTGTTTCCCTGTCATTCATTTTCAGAATTTACAATTACATCCTAATTCTTTATATATAAATGTTTTTCACAAAAATTGTATCATGACTCTCCATATACAAGTAATCAGACCTTACTATATCATAGCAAAAAAAAAATTACAAATGTAGTCTACTCAGTTTTATCTGTTAAGAAGAGGGTACAAAAGCTATTTAACCAAAGGTTGCTTTTAAATATCAACTAGACATAACAAAAAACTAGCATGAGTGGAGGAAACTTAAAATGATAAACACTCATTGGTAAACATCATTTTTGTTATTTACAATTGTGTTTAAATTCTACAGAAACATGAGTATTAGAAAATGATGAGAAAATGAGTTTCTGAAAGTTAAGTTAAATGATAACAATGAAACATCTGACTATACTAATATTTTTGGGGGGCCAGTGCCGTGGCTCACTTGGCTAGTCCTCTGCCTGCAGCGCTGGCATCCCATGTGGGCGCTGGTTTTGGTCCTTGTTGCTCTTCTTCCAGTCCAGCTCTCTGCTATGGCCCCGGAGGGCAGTGGAGGATGGCTCAGGTGCTTGGGCCCTGCGCCTGTGTGGGAGACCGGGAGGGGGCACTTCACTCCTGGCTTCAGATCTGTGCAGCACGCTAGCCATAGTGGCCATTTTGGGGGTGAACCAATGGAAAAGGAGGACCTTTCTCTGTCTCTCTCTCACTGTCTATAATTCTCTCAAATAAAAAATAAATAAGATCTTAAAAAAAAGTGTATATGAAGATATCTAACATCTAAATCAAATTATAAATAAGAAACACTCAGTTCAGCCAACAAATCATTGGTCTAATGATTAACACACCTAAAAAAAGAATTCCATATTTAAGAAGGTTGGTATCCATAGCTCACTATCACTGAGATGGGGCTGGCTCAAGGAGTGTCACATTGTCAGGCATGCTCCTGACATTATTATTTCCACACAGATATTGAGATGAGCACCTAGATGGCCAGCTGGTGAGCTCCCCTGGTGTTTGCTTTTGTTTAATTATTTTGTGTTATGAAATTATTAAATGAGAACACTTTGACAAGAAAATGTCCTTCAGAATGAAGGTGCATGCCTCAGGTTTGCCTTTTTGAATAAGCATCATGGCATTTTACTAAGGTAGGGAAGAAGGATGGCTCATTCGTAAATGCTTTTCCAGGAGCAGGCATTTGGTGCCTGCTTGTGATGACTGCATCAGAGTACCTGGGTTTAAGTTCCAGCTTCCTGGAAGCAGACGGTGATGGTTCAAGTACTTTGATCCCTGTAACCAATATGGGAGACCTGGATTGAGTTCCTGGCTGCTGACTTCAGCCTCACCCAGCTTGTGCTGCTGTGGACTTTGGTGGGAATGAACCAGCAGATGGAAGATCTCTCTCTGTCTCTCTGTCTCTCTACCTTGCAAACAAAAGCTAACAAATAAACAAAAATTTGAAGAATCAAAAACTGTTCAATTGGCATGATTTCTTTAGTTAGAATAGATGGAATCGCTTTTCAATTTCATTGGAATGCTAACTGATTGATTCAATTATTGTTAGTTTTTGCTGTGTTTTTCTCCCATTCAAGTAAACCACCTTTTCACCCATTGTTAGCACATTCTGTATTTTCTCCCAAGGAGGTAGAACATTTTACTCTTTTGTATTTCTACTTGATCTCCCTACCATTATTGTTTTAATAACCTTAACTAAATTCCAGTTCCATGAAGATTTTACTTAGAAGATGTCTATTTTATATCCACTAACATTAGAATGTTGGTAATTATGTGGTTCATTACAAAGAAGACATTCTTTGTTTGATTGCTGCACACTGATTGTTGTTTGTTTGTTTTTATATTTGGTGCACTTAAAGAGAACTTTATTATCCTTGAGTCTCACTCACCTAATGAATTAGCATGTAGTTTGTTTACTAAGTATTGCTAGTGTCTTCTATAAATGCAGTCATTAGAATGTATTTGGTGCTACTTAATTGGGTGGAAATTGTACTCCTGGTTATTTTACAGTCTAAAGATTACATTCTAATGTAACTTGTAATATTGTTTTTTCTGTTTTGCCCTTTTTTCTTAGTGGGTGGAAATATCAGATATAAGCTATTCTACCTTGAGGGGGAAAAAAAAGCTGTTCTAGATCTATGAGATAGCTGGTAAATGAACTGATCAAAGTTTAGGGAAATCAAAAATATACTTATCATACAATAGTGAAGTAATACCTTGACAGTAGGGACTCCATTTTAGAGTACCTGAGCCTCCTTCTTGAGAAAACACCTCCCGCTCTGAGACTCTGGTCTGAAACTATGATCTAACAGTACACTGCATTCCACTTGGCCAAACATAGAAACTCCCTAGCCTGATTGCTCAAGCTTAAAACAGATAGGCTACACCTGGATTAAGATTGTTAAAACTGTAATTTTTCTATTGTCAAGATTGTAATTGATATTAGTTGCCCACAGGCCTTAGGTCAGCTTGACCCTGGTACCCACATATTACCCCTGATCCTAGCAACCATGTATTCCGCCTCCCACCCTTGTGGGTTTTGCCTTTATAAACCCTGTTGCTTTGGGCTTGGGCATCGAGAGTTCTTTAGGGCATGAGTCCACTCTCCACTGCCAGCAATAGAGGACTGTCAAATTTTATGAATGTGTGGTGCTCCTCTGTTTGCATTCAGACACAGCACTAGGGCTGAGTAACAGAACGGGTTTCAAGGTCTAGGTTATGGGACTGTATTGTCCCAGAACATAGAAAAGGCCTTTCATGTGATATTCACAAAACCAGTGCAGAACTTTGGCTGCTGTATTGTACATAGATAATTGGTGTTTGAAAGGATAACCTTGAAGTAGTTTGAATGCTCCAGAAAGTAGCAAAGAAAGTTTTGATTATTTTTCATGAAATTTTAAGGTGTTTTGTTCTATTATGTTGCAATTCTTGGAATTATATGTTGTTTTTATATACACATGTAATACCAAATATGGTATATATTGTTCTTGAATAATGATGACTATGTTTCAGTCATTTGGGACAGATTAGTTTGCTATAATGAATATGTCTATAATCTAAAGGAATCTATAATCAATCTAGGTTCTACCAAATTTTGCACTATAGTAGGTGTCATGTAGAGTGAGTTCTGCTTTATTATACATTCATGCTTCCACAACTGTAGTAATTAGTCATTACTGTTACTATGTATTTTAAGTTCTGATTAATATTAACTAAGCTCATTAAAATAGTAGGATACTCATTGACTTTGCATTAATTGGTTCTTAGAATAGAAATTTCCCAAAGCAGCAATGTATGTCCATTTACATTGTGTTCCTTGTTCTTAACTATATGTGATTAATCTCTGACCCTTTCTGATGACTAACTTGTATTGTGAGCATTGATTTAATTAACTCATAATGTGCAGTCATAAGCAGCTAAAATATGAACTTTTCTGCTGTATTCAGTGTGTTTGCAACTTTCTTCATAGAAGAAACTTTCTTCTTTTGAAGAAGACTTTCTTCTTTTGGAGTGATAAGATGAGATCATATGTATTTGTATATGTGTGAGTTTGTTTAGATACCTGTATGTATTTTGGGGAGTGGTGAGGTCTCAGTATGACAACTGGCTGCTTTAAAAATATTCTTTCCATTATGTAACTAACCTTAAAGCACAAGCACAGTTTCAGAGATTGAATAAACAAATGATAAAATAATGTGCCACTTAAGTGAATAACAGTGGCTTTCTTATGGGGAAGTGACATATAAACCAGACCTAGGCAACAAAAAGTTAATTCTCTCAACAGTGTCACCCTGAGTGGCAAAAAGGAATTTTGTGCTGATCTTATTAGACAAATAAAAACTTTATTAAGGGAAAAAATTATCTGTTATATTTTGCTACACCAAACTTGTATGCACACACACACACACACACACACACCCTTACCAGAAAAAAAAAGTAAAGAAAAAAGTAATATTATCTATTTATTTTTATAGTGAAAACTATGAAGGCTCAAAGTAATAGGATTATCATGCAATAGGCCTAAGAACAAGTGCTCAGTAAATGCTTGTTGGATGAATGAGCACACCTGTGGCCCCAGGTTGTTCAGCCATTACTGGGGCTGTCTGGACGATAATAAACTCTCATATTCTAGACTTTCTTATGGTTTCTAAGGGAGGTAGTTTTTATTGCATTTAATTGAAGTAATCTACATATTACTCCCTTATAGCTTTAGGATCTACAGTAAACCCATTTGACTTTGAACTGAGAAAAGGATTATCCCAAGTGAATTTAAAGTGTGCCTTTTGTCATATGAGAGGAGCTGAATAAATATACCTTCTCAAGTCTGTTTGATGTCCCTAAGAGGGACCCAAGACCATGAATGTGCTTCAGTAAGCAGGCAGGGTTTTCAGAGACTGTGCTCCTACTCACACAACTCCAGCATAGGTGTGAATTCCATGTCGAGGGGAGGTGTCCACTGTAACCCATCCAGTCTGCTTTGGTTGAAGTGCCCAGTATAGTAAAATGGTTGTCATCATGCAAACTAAATTACATTGAGTTTTCTGGCCAGTGCATGTAAAGAAGATATTATTTTCATTTGGAGACTTCATAAGAATGTGGGATCATTGGATGAATGCAGGATTCCAATATTCTTAGCCCTTGTGGACAAATAAAGTTCTATTTTTACTTTAACCATCATCATGTGCAATAACATATTTATGGCAATATTTAACTATTTGAGGAGCACTAAATACTCGATAGAATCATTACTATGCCATGTCTGATAGTCATAACTATTGTTATCCTTGTCCATATAATATGTCAGACACTATGATGAGTGTTTTACACAGAATACCTTATTTAACATAAGGAACAACCTTATGAGAGAAACATTATTTTTCCTGTTATTCATTATTATTTCCATTATTTTTCCAATATTTTCCTATTTCCATTGTTTTTCTTGTAAACATTTTTTCCTAACACTTACAGAGATAATTACCAAGATTTCTGCCTATCACTGAGAGCCCAATTTATCCAGTTTCTCAAACCAGAAATCTAACACCGTCTTTTCCTCATCATGTAACCGATTCATCATCAAGTCCTAATGATTTGTATTCCAGTAGGTTTCTTGACTTTATCTTCTGCGCTTCAACTTTGTTTGATCATCATGATCTTACACCTGCGTTTTTAGGACAGACCCCTGCTGGGTCTCCTCTGCTCAATGCTTGCCCCTTTCCAGTTCATTTCTCACCAATAGTAAAGTAAAGTAAATTTCAAAAGTAAATGGAATTGCAACAATACTTTGCTTAAAATCTTCCTGTGCCTTCCCAAAACCGTAAAATCAAATCCACACTCAGGACCAGCTCTTGCATCATGTGGCCCTGTTTATCTCCACTTCAGCTTTGCTACATTTCATCTTGGAATTGCACTGGTCACCTTCAGGTCTCTGTGCCACACACAGTCTCACCTCAGGGTTTCAGAATAAATTCTCACTTCTAAATGGAATATGCTCCCCACTTGCCACATGGCCTTCCACAGAGACCTGCTTTGCCTATGCATAAGCACATTCTTCATGAATTTTTGAAGAGCCTGTGTAAGCATAAATTTCAGTAACCTTTTGAAGTACATATATTTTACATGTTTATACACATTTACATGTATATATAACTAATATACCTATTTTAACTATTCATTATTATTTGTGATGGTTTGTTCTGTAAAGTTTTTTTGAACACTAAGTTAGCACATATTAGCCATTGCTCTTACAGAAATTACAGTTAGGTTTCTTGTGAGCCCTTTGGTTATATTTTCATTAATTAATCAACATGTAAACTTACCATTTTCTTTCTTTTTTTATATAGGATTTTCCTTGTTTTATTCTATATTATAAACATTTAAAATGTTTCTGCATTCTCCATAAATGTATTGCATTTAGTATTACATTTGGTATTAATACATGTAATATTAATCATTATTACATTTAATGATTACCTGTTCTAATGAATTGATGTCCCGTAGCTTATTATTCTCCTATCTTTCAAAATTTTGGTTATATCAAATTTTCTGTAACTTAGATAATGCTGCAAAGCATGTCTTCGCATGTGGGCATTTGTTCTGGTGTTATGTGACACCATGCAGTGCCTGTGTCCAGTTGTATTTTTAGGGTGTTTTCATACATATTGGCAGACACTGTCATGAGATATAAAGCCACCTTTGCAAGTCTGCAAGTATGTCTGTAAACAACATTGCTGAATTTGCATTTCTTTCAGAATGGTCTTTCTCATTACACATATATACAGATAAATAGAGTGTGATTTAAGGGTCAGTGACTCTTCCTTTCCTGGATTACCAGTGAGTACAAGTATTTTTCATGTGTTTGTTCTTTTTATTTTCTTTTGTATGAAATACTTTTCCCTAGCCTTCACCCTCTTAATCAGCTGGGATTTTATTATTCACCTTATGAGTGCAAATGATTCCTAGCTCTGCTATGACAAGCAAGCATTCTGATTCGCCCAGGACTGGTGTGGTAAGGTTGAAATTTTTAATTGAGAAATTGGAAAAAATCCTAACATGCACCTGTGCCTTGAACTAGCCCTCCTTGGAAGGCTGTTCTATCCGTTCATCCTGTGGCAGATTCCTAGGAGCCTCCCCCTGGGTTCTGGGTCAGTGTCACTTCCTCAGGGACGTCTTGTCCCTAGGTAACCCAGAGCCCTCTATCTGTGTCTACCGCTCTTCTAGGATGCTCATTTTGTTTTCCTTGCTGCACCTTTCAATATCTGAATTCCTGTTTATTTATTTTAGTGGTTTGCTTTCCTCCTCTGGAATATAAGCCACATGGAACAGAGGCATGTCTCTCAATCATTTCTTTCTTTTTCTTTCTTGAGATCACTTAAGATCTACTCTCAGTGGGTTTCAAATATGTGTTATAGCACTTTTAAGATTTCTTTATTTATTTGAAAACCAGAGTTACAGAAAGAGGGATAGACAGAAATCTTCCATCCACTGGTTTATTCCCCAGATGACTGCAACGGCAGGGCTTGGCCAAGTCAAAGCCAGGAGCCAGGAGCTGCATCTGGGTCTCCCATGTAAGTGGAAGGGGCCCAAATAGTTGAACCATCTTCCACTGCTTTTCTCAGGCCATTAGCAGGGCACTGGATGGAAAGTGGAGCAACTGGGACTCAAATCAGCACCCATATGGAATGCTGACATTGCAGACAGTGGCTTTACCTGCTACACTACAACACCATCCCCAGGGTATTATAGTACTTTAAGCTATAGTCACCAAGCTTTACATTAATCTCTAAAAATTTTTTCACGTTGCACACCTGAAACTGTACCCTTTGACCAACATCTCCCCATCAACCCCCTCCTATTATATGAAGATAAAGCAAAAAAAAAATTCCACATGACATCATTATATCTATGTTTCAATATAAAGACAGTCTGTTTGAAACTGTTGATTAATTAATATTGAACTCACAGCCAACGGCACTGTAACTCAGGCCTGAACAAAGATTATCTTAGTGTGTGTACTTTTCTGTAAGAAACATCACAGCCTGTGCTTAGAGAACAGTGGACTGCACTTCAACACTATGCTTTGGGCCATTTTAAGCATCCAAATCATCAATAAAACACAAAAATTTCAAAGAATATGCATGGAATGAACTGTCAGAAGGACTCTTGTTTATGGTATCAGAGCTGAAACAGGACACCAGAGCGTCACCTTGTTTGACTTCAGCTAAGAATTGCCCATTGGACAATTCAAAATTCCTGCTACTCTGTGCATGTCTGCAAATGACTGCAAAAGTGTGACAAGTACTGACTTACTGATCTTTGGAGTTACGAATAAATTTTAGGGATTCAATGAATTGATAATTAAGGAGTCTGTGAATAATGAGGGTTTTCTGTGTGTGCACACTATATTTTCAATAATTGCCATCTTTAAAAGTAATAGAAAATCTGAAAATGAATTTATATTCATGAAAAGTTTCTCACATTTTCCTTATTTTTCTCAGGTAACAATGAATGCATAATGCTTCATCTGGTAAGGGTAGAGGGAAGCATTGCTTAGTGTGAGACTAGTTAGCAACTCATTCTCCCACAAGATTTTTTCAAGTGTAACGAAAACTCATTTTAGTAATACTCACAGTAAATGTTGATATAATATGTAGTAATTTTAAGATATTATTGTATTCTGAAAGGATAAGAAAAAAACCACTGATCTGGGATTTGCCTCTGACGTGGAAATGACCATATCTCTTGACCATGTGAATGCTCTGGTTAGACTATGTTTTGTTATGTCTTAACCACAGTATAGATGTTTTCTTTTTTCTTGTTACAATTTTTCTATCTTTTACAAAAGAAATACATGAACACTATAGAAAACTTAACACTTATAGGTAAACAAAAGCAAAATTTGCGTAAATAAATGTTACCCCTTTCTAGCAAGCAGGAGTAGCCATTGTTTTAATGTTACTCATTTAAGAGAGAGAGAGAGAGAGAGAGAGAGAGAGATAAAGAAAGAGAAGCATACTCCTGTCTTCTGGTTCACTCCAAAATGCCTGGGAAACTGGGTATTCAGTCTGGTCTTCTGTGTTGGTTGCAGGAACCCAATTACTTGAAATAGCATTCTTGCCTCCCAGATTCTTCTTTAAGATGGAACTAAATTCAAGAGCCGGAACCAGAAATTGAACCTAGGCACTGTTGTAAGAGACTCAGGCATCTTAACCAGGGTCTTCACTGCTAAGCTTAATGTCCCCTTTCGCTGCTAATTTTTACGTTCACTTCTCTCTAGTCTTTGCCCTGAGGCTACACATGCTGGTTTGTGTATCCCCTATTTTTAATTAAAAGTCATTTAAGTCTGTGTTGGACTTGACTTTTCTAGCACTTTCTCTTTTGTCCTAGGTAGTTATTTCAGGCTAACACATAGAACTCTCTTTTCCAAGGAGTCAGAAGCAGGAACATGCTCCTTTCTTTAATCCTCCATTGTAGAATGACACTCTAATTCTCTTCTGGACTGACCTTACTGACTTACTGTGTTACAACCTTGGGTCCCTAACAGAGCCAAGAGTCTGGATTACCATTTCAAGTGAACCTCTGAAAAATAAAAGTACCCTGTTTAAAAATAAAAGTACTCTGTTTAGGAGGACAATGGTAAATGGTTTTCCTCTGAGCCTGAGGTATGACAGTCAATTTATTTCTCAAACTTGTATTTGTTTTTAGTTCACTTCATGTGGTTACGGATCTGGAGACACAGCTTCTGTCCATACTCTGAACATCTGGGAAAGGGACTAGCAAACCACTGTGCAGCCAGTTCCTTCAAGGGATCCATCACCAACAAGCTACCATCAGAAGAATTTCAAGAATAGTGAGTCAAATATTATTCATTTCCTGATGAAGACCATCTCTATATACTTTCAGATCTCAGAATATAAAATTCATCTAGAGCAAACATATAATACTCATGGTATTTTGTGTATATAAATACATATATTTCCTCTTGAGAATGGATGAGGAAAGCAAGTGTCCAATTTTATATTCCACTAGGCTGTGCCTTCAGCCTAATCTAGTAACAATTTTATAAGAATCAATTACTGAGCCAGAATTAGATTGTTACGCGATTTGATGATATTAGATTCAGGTAAGTCTCATTTTGGTATCTAATGAGGATGTAACACATGGAAATGCATTCTTCAAGTCTGCTGGAGATATTGATTACCATCAGGAATGCACTTAAACCTATTCATGAGTTTCTTGTCAAATCAATGCTCTGGCAGTACACATGATTAAAAAAAAAAAAAACAAATAATGATTGATTAGCAAGTATTACATTTAAATATAGAGGGTCTTCCCGGAAAGCCATTCTGTTAAACTGTGTAGACGTGCTGCTTTGATGAAACAGTACATCAGTGTGCTCCTCATCATGATATCTCATTCATATTTAACACGTAGAGGTCTGTTAATACTGTGCTGCTTACCACTGTGAGCTCCAGTGACTGGATTTATTTATGCTTCATTTACTTTTACTCTGACAAGGGCAATTCATCATCTTAAAGAGATGGGGTGGGGGGTAAGACTCCTGTTGGTAGTCTCTAATGATATTGCACATCTTTAAATTTTATACATTTTTTCCATAACATTATTTCATTTAGTAAACTTGAAAATCACATAGAGTAGGAGATGCAGATACCATTTTGATCACTTTACATAACAAAAATTAATGTTTAGAGTATTAAATGACCTAAGCTATCATAGCTAGTAAGTTTAAATCCAGAGCTTATTATTTCTATATTATTGTGTTCTCTCTGTATTATGTTTTATCTTTTTATTTTTAAGAGACTAAGAAAAAGTTAAATGATGAGAAAACCTAAAATTTCACCAAAAGGGCTAATCTTTTCTATTCCTGAAGGTAAAATAATTATTATGGAAGATATCATGGAACGTACTGCTTAAAGTGAAACACTAACCTAAACAAAACACTAAATGCTTACATGTATTATTATAATAAAAGCAAGAATATCATTATTGAATGACATTCACACTAAAATAATTGTAAATTCAGTTAATTATTAACAGAGAGTGTTAACAGAGAGGCAATGGAGAGAGAAATAGGTAAAATAAAGGTTACATTAGCAGCTGTCAATCCTGTTTTGGACACTGATTATATGAAGGGATGTTATTTGATTCTGAACAAAAATTTTACAACAAATTTCATTTCAGTTTGCTGTAATTCTTCCAAGTGTCCTATACACCTGTAATATTGCACATCTATACTGAATGTTTCAAACTCAAACTAGTGATACATTTTTTTACCACTCCAGTTAGTTTAAGGGGGCAAAACTAGACATTTTAATTTGATTCATGGACATTTACATCTGTATTCCACAAATGGAATTCTTAGATTGTTGAAAAAAATGTGTAACCCATCCTAAAGAATAATTTTGGAAGACCTCCTTGCTACTTGAAGATGCAAATTATTCCTTTCCTGTCATAATCCTCCCTAGAGAGCCATCTTCCAATCCCCACTGCCTTGACTGCACCCTATGACCTTTTATCTACCCAGGGTAATAGCTAATTAAAACTGACCCAAGAGAATTCAATTAAAATTATGAATGATACGGATTCTAACTCAATGCGATGTGGTGGCTTGAAAGGTACATTATGCAATGCTGAGGAAACTGTTTTCGTTTTTTAATGTGTAAACACTGTACCAGAGTTGCTGAACAGCAGTGACAAGAATGAGAAGAAAGGCAGGATGAATTTTTGCTTTGACCAGAGACATGGACAAAGAGGAATTCTCAGCTTCCCAGTTCAGTTTCCCTGCTTGAACTCCTTGCCCTTGTGTTCTCTTTGATTCACTAAACTCTCCTTTCATTACTTGGAGAAGAAATGTGTAAGCCTGTTTAAATGAGTCTCTATTTGTTTCATTGAATAGCTGATTGTGGAATTAAAATTGACCCAAAACTAGGAGCTGGGGCAGGTGTTTTGGTGAAGCCACCACTTGGGATGCCCACATCCCACATTTGAGTGCCTGGGTTTGAGTGCCCCCTCTACTTCTGATCTAGCTTCCTGCCAATGTACGTAGGGGGCAGTAGATTACGGTTTTCTTGGCTCCTGATTCTGGCCTGGCCCAGCCTGTCTTTTGCAAACATTTGGGAAGTGATTTAGCAGATGGACGAACTCTCGGTCTGTGTCTCTCCCTCTTTGGTACTATGCCTTTAAAATAATAAATAAATAAATAAAACTAAGGAAATAAACTTTAAAAAAAAAAAGTAATAGCAGCTCTGTGATGAGGGGAATCTAGTGCCTGCACAGCCCCAGCCTGGGTTTCCATAGAATCTGATTGAGAGTTACCCATCCATACCAGAAAATCACATGTTCATTTAGATATCCTTTCAGACAGGCTTGAACAGTGCTGGTGTGTGTGTTAGTCTCTCTTAATTGTAAAACTACAGAATTTTCTACTTGGAAGGGAGCCTTACCATCAAGTCTAGACTTTGTTTTGTGAATTAGAGAACCCAGAAGCAGAGAGGTTAATTTTTCCTTCTTCAAAGGCTTGCGAAATTTCTGGCTCAGAACACTTCACTTGGCCTCTCTCCACAGGACCAGTCTATTGATAGAAAGGTCTTTTGAATTTTCCTCCTCTGTAAAGGGTTAAAATGTTCTGCTGCCCAAACAGCATCCAGCTGACTTCATGTGTCCAGTTAAAATCTGTTCAGTTACATATGACAAAATGCTAGAGATAAGAATGACTCAAACTTGTAAGAATATATTTTATCCCATGTGAAATAAATCTGGAGACGTGAAATCCAGGGATAAGGCCTTGGCTGCGCCGTTGTCAGGGACCCATCCTCCATGTCTATTTCTGTTCTTCTGTTCTTAGAATCTGACTTCCACTTACAACATCTTCATGACAGTCATATGTAGTGTTTGGAACTCCATCCATCAATCTGAATTCCAGGAAGAACAATGTGGGGAAGGTGAAGGGGTAAAGTGGCATACCCCATATAGCTGTCTTCCTTACCTATTGCTTTTGTTTGCGTATCACTGTTCATAACACAGTTAAATGACCACTTAAATACAAGGGAGTTACCACCTTCAATAAAACTGGAGGTCTCCTATTAATAAAGAAAGGGTAAATGGATGTTGGGATGACATCAAAAGGTGTGTGCCATATTTTCTATAAATTTGTACCAATTCTTTCTCAAAGGCTATCTTTAATGGGTGTCTTAGCATAATCTCATCGTTAGATGAAATTCCAAACTGTAAAGGCCAAAGAGATCCTTCAAAAATCGTCTCCTCTTCCCGTTACAGCTTCCCTCTCCACACTGTGTATCTGAATCCGTGCCTGGTTCTGATATCTGCTGACCATGAGCTCAATCCTTTTGTCCTCTCTTGTCAGATATCTTGCTGCAGTACATATTGACATCAGCAATACTAAAATATATACCCCAGATATGCTGTCCTGGTGGTTAAAATGATTTAGCATCTGATTTTAGAATCCTCAGTAGGAGAAAAACTACTAATAAGTCAGAATAAGGTGGTCTCTACACTCTTTGGAAGATTGTCTGCAAATGATGATGATGATGATAATAATAATAATAATAGTAATCATAAAACTCCTGGGATTTAATGATTAAGTGAATTAAAAGATGTGCAAAGTACCTGGGACACTGTTCTGGGAAAACACGAGTGCCCTATGATTGTTTGTTATTATTATTCATTATTATTGTTATAATTGTTATCACCATATGGCTTTTTTTCCTAGTGAGAAATATTTAGTGAGCAGCTAAGAAAAAGATGTTCTTGTCTTGGAACCAAAATTACTCCCAGGAGAATCACTAATGGGTTTAAATGACAAAGCAGAAGGATGATGTTGAGGGAGCTACGAGAGTACATCGTTGATCTAGTTGCTTAGTTGGTAGTGAAGTCCTTACAGGGTGAGTGCTGGTAGCTGTGCTTCTGTAAGAGAAGTTTCTGATTCCCAGGGGTCTTCTGAGCCAAGGATAGTGATTAGGTGGTGGGGAGGCTGCTCAGAGGAGAGCCAGAACACTAAGCAAGGAGGGGGGCATGCTCAACTGCCTTCTTCACAAGTTTGCGTAGCTCCACTCCTGGTAGATTGGATATCAGATGTCCCTGGATGAAGGTTTTGCCCAGCTGCCTGGGTTTCCTAACCACATTTCAATAATCCATATATATTTTTGTGAGCTGCATGCAAATTTAATGTTGTTCTAAATTAAGTAGGGAAGAGAACAAGAATGTGTTAATTTTATGCAACAGTGAACCAAGGGTAAAAACTAAAGTCTAACTATATTCTTTGAAGCATCTTATAGCTTGTAAAAAAAAAAAAACTAACAGGGAACTAAGAAAATGATGAAATTGCATAGTACCTGAAAAATCTGGGGCACTGTGAGGTTGGAACTGTGCTTTGAACACTGTTAACTTGGATGTTATTGAGAGGCTGATGTGCCCTCGATAGTGATTGTAATTAGAGCCTGATTTGGGAGTCTTTTCATCCCTGATATGATTCTAAGTGTGTGTGAAAATGTTCTGAGGATTGACATTTGGAAAGAATCATCGTGACTTTCTATGTTCTGAGTAAATCACTTCCAATGAGCAGTGAGAATTAGAGGCAAGGACAAGGGTAAATGGTTTAAGGGAACAGAGGATCCTAGGTGAAAAAGAATCATATAGTTCTATCAGAAGGGTTCATACTGATATGCTACAAAGGCACATTCACCTGGAAATCACTTTTGCAACAGGTCTAAGAGAGAGGAATTGTAAAATTTAACATGGCCTAAAATTCACATTAGATACCTCTTTGGATTTTCAGTATTGATAGATTGCTTGAAAGTGTACAGAAGTAGACCTTTGAGTATGATTTTCCATTTCCCAGTGAGTAAATCACAAAGTGTCTCACATGAAGATTACTAATGGTATGGCTTTTTAGGTGAGGGGAAAGAGGGCAGAGATTATCAACCAAGATATCCAAAGATTGTGGAATTGGCATTCAGGAAATGAGTTTGCTACTTTCAAAAGTAACTGCCTTTCCTCTCTGTGACCAGGTCTCCCTGCAGCAGTCTGGATGATAGGAATATGGATAAAAAGTAAACTATAACCTAGAGTATACTTAAAGTCCAGTGTTATTTGTTGATCATTTTCTTGCAAGTAATCAAGCTTTCAGCTAATTTATAAAATGAAGATAGTTTATGGAGAAGCCAATGATATCAATAAACTGCATGTGGATTCAGAGAGCCAATTAGACATTGAGATGAGAACTCTTTCCAAAGAGGGGAGTATTCCATGAGAAGAGAAGCATAGGCCCTTGCTTATTTGCAGTTTGACCCAGAAAGAGGAAGGAGAACAACACACAGAGGAATTCATGACACCAACTTCTGTAGTAGGAGCAAATATCACAGTAGAGGAAGGAAGAAGTTATGGGATGTCCCCAATGAGTCATACGGTCAAAGAACTGAAAAATGTCCTGAAACAACACTTAGAATATCTGTTGACTACATACCAGTCACAGAACCTGCGTAACATTAAAGACAAGGAGTATTTGAGATCAAAACCCAGGACAACATGATTTTGTGTTTATGATTAACACTTGGATTGATAGTTTTGGCCTGACCTTGGTTGTACATCCTGAGATCCTCTGACAGGGTTGGCTTAAGCCTGCTTGAGTCTGGGCTTTTCAAGGCCCCTTCTCTTGGAAGCTTGACCCTACCCAGTTACCCCTTAACACAAAGTTGGGGCCTGGTAAAGACTTTAGGACAAAAAAATCTAGATAAAAATGCTTTGCTATTTTTATGTGCTATGAAAATGCCTATCTTGGGAGTTCATGGGGGCATTGGGATTGATCAATGTAGAAGACGTGAACATGAGAGGTGATACTACACAACTACCTTCGAGCAGCGCTTAGTTGCATGAGTGCACAAGTCTCTCAAGGCGTGAGACCATTCAGGGACCTACAGGGAGAGGAGGGAGCATCATCTGAAGGGAACTCCTGGGAACAGAGGGAGAAAGGGGCTTACACATCTAGGTGATCCCATTCAGCAGCGCAGCAGGAATCTCTGCATTAAGACAGCTGCAAAGTGCCATGGCAGCGTGAGGTCTTCTGTAACCACAAAGCTCTGCCTTATCAATGAATAACAGCTGCCATAAGGTTTCACACAATATGCAGAGCAGGTAACTCTAAACATTTAAAAATCTGCTTGCTTGGGCTATTTTTAAAACAATTAGATGTGTCAAAATTTGCGTTTAGTGCCGGCAGGTATTTGTGCTACTGGGTCTCAGTCTGTAGTGAAGAAATAAATAACCTAGCCTACGCGGAGGCCATCTCTGGCTCATTTATATAACACCCATGACAGATGCTTACTATAAAGAGTCAAACAATACAAAAAAGTAAAGAGTACTCATATCTTTCAACCTGTGGATAAGTATTGTTAATATTTCAGTCTTTATTCCTATTTGTGCATCCAAAACACATTGTTATATAGTTTAGTTCTTCATCACAATTTTAAATTTTCACATAGAATTTTATTTTTCCATTCTTATGTTAATTTACATTTTAAAAAATCTTATTAAAATATATGTTGAATTTTTATCCATTTTTCATTGATATAAACTATTCTTCAGTTACTGATCTTGTGTTATCATTTCCAGTTTCCATAGATTCCTAGAAGTGAGATTACTGAGTCAAAGTGTATGCATATTTGATATTTTAACACCAATTTCCATATCACCTTCTAAATTTTTATCAATTTACACTCTCATGTATATTCATGAACTTGAGATTAAGTTAGAAGAGACTGTTAAGAAAGCTAAGATACAAAATGTATTGAAGCTTGTAAAAATTGCTAAGAGCAAAACTTTGCTCTTAAAATTTTGTTTAAAACAAGGTGATCACAGAAGGAGATATATTCCCTGTCCCTTCATTCTTTTTTTTTTAAAGATGTATTTATTTATTTAAAAGTCAGAGTTACACAGAGAGGGAAGGAGAGGCACAGAGAGAGCTCTTCTGTCCACTGGTTCACTCCCCAGTTGGCTGCAACTGCCGAATCTGTGCCTTTCCAAAGCCAGGAGCCAGGAGCTTCTCCCACGCCAAGGATTTGGGCAATCTTCTACTGCTTTCCCAGGCATTGCACAGAGCTGGATCGGAAATGGAGAGGCCAGACAGGCACCAGCGCCCATATGGGAAGCCAGCACTGCAGGCGGCGGCTTTAACCGCTGTGTCACAGCGCCAGCCCCATTCCTTCACTGTTAGCAGGTGATCTACCTTCAGGTGCTCAGAGGAAGTAGGAAGAGACTTCACAAAGTTCATGGAAAATGCAGTTAAAAGATAAGCTTATTGTGGCTCAAAATGAAATTAAAATTCACACATAGATTTTTTCATATACTCATTTTCCCTAAACTTTTTGGAGACCCCTTGCCTGCATGGCTTCCAAATTTTTTGCACCAGAATAAACTTATCTTTAAAGTCCATTTCCATGAACTTTTTGACATACCCTTGCAGAAGTCAACAAGAGTGAAGTCTTTCAGCTTTCAGTTTCTACCACTGAATGAAATTTCTGTTTAGCTTTCTCTACCAAATTAGAGGAACTGATATTCCTGTCTCTTTCTGAGGTTCTTGGTCTTCCTCTGTTTCAGAGGTTTGTTATTCTCTTTCTCTTTCTCTCTCTTTCAAACTCTTCTCTTAAATCTAGAAATCCGCCCAAAGCATCTTCAATCTGTAAGCAGTCTCCTCAACTGTACCTCTTATTTAAGTCTTACCTAGGGCGAAAGGAAAATGTGTCAAGTCTGAAGCCCCTGAAAGTGCCACACAATAGCTTAGCAGAGCGTTCCTGGGGTTCTTAAACACTTCGTCCTACTCTTGTGAAATGAAGCACAGGAATGATTAGTTCTATGAGACAATTCACAATATCTTCCTTAAAACTTTTGAATTTAGTGCATAGAATCCTTGCTCAAATGGAATAGACTCCCTTATTGGCCTCCTAACTTGTTCCTCTTTCAGCTTGTGGAGAGCCACTGGAATCTTGCTCGGTGACTTGGTTCTCTGTGACCCAGCAAGAGAACAAATTTACTCTTATTTTGTCATCATAGACTTCTGTTACTCTTTGTCACCCGCCTTCCTGCAAGTCATCAGCACACTTAAGAGTGTTTTATATGTTCTGCCTCTGCTTTCATACATCCCACTTACTCTTCAACTCACTGCAGTATGACTTTTGCTTCTACCAAAATAACAAAATATTTTGGAAAAAGTAAACAAAAAATGGACTCCTAATTTTCAAAGCCATTGGCTTATTTTTTACTTTATATCTTGTGTGATCTCTATGGAATTTGATCATTTTTGCCTTGATATTTTCCCTATTCCTGGTTTTCTCCACACTTTTCCTTCATGTTCCTTCTATCTCTTATATTTATTCTTCTGAATCTTTTTCTTCCCTCAATTCCTTTTCCTTAGCTCACTGCTTAAGCGTTATTTTTCTTCAAGACCTCTGTATTAGTTTTTGCTCTGTAACAAACCACTCCAAGTTCAGTGTTAAAGAACACCACTTGTTTATTCTATTCTCATATCTTTAAGTGGCCTGAAGGTCATGTCATCTAGTTGGAGTTCAATTGGGTTTAGTTCCAAATAGTTTTTCTCCAAGGCTAATCTATGAATCTCTCATCCTCCATCAGTAGCCTGGCTGGAGTGTATTTTTTTATGGTGATGGAAAAAATGTCAAGAGGGCAAACCCAACATTTCAACTGCTACTTACACTAAATCTACAAATATCTCATTGAAGTAAATCAAATAATTAAATTCCCCAAAGAAGGAATGAAGAATTAGCCTGTCTTTTGCATGAAATTTTGACATGGATGTATGCAAAATATTTCTACAGGTGAGTGAGGAATTGAGACCAATAACTTAATCTACTAAGCCTTCTCATTACCTACCAGGCCTGCATAATCTGACTTTAACTACCTCTGTAGTTTTTCCTTTTCATTGCAAAGTTGCAAACAAAAGCTGCATTTCCATTTCTCTGATGCTATGGTCCTTTTTGCTTAGTCTACACAAACTTCAAGTTTTTGTGTCAATGGCACTGTCTCAGAAATTTTTCTCAATTATGCCACTTCAATCAAATACCTTCTTGTATCTCCTTATCATTTTTATATGTTTTCTTAGTTGTACTTACAGTGATTTTAAAGGAAGAATTTCATTTTTTTCAATTATTTGATATTTTCTCTCTCCCTAGATTTTAAGTTTCTTAATGCTGACATATCTTTACTTTGTTAACTCTTATATTCCTAGTGCCTTTTTACCCATAATATAATAGATGATCAATGAATTATATGAAATTAATGAGTCTATGTGCTCTGACTGGCTAATGTCATCATTTATGATTTCAACTTTCACCAATTCTGAATCTAGAATCTCAAAGTCTTTCTTGGGCTCAAATCACTATTTCCAAGTGGATATTCCATGATTTCCCCACAATTTGCATTTTGAAAACTCGAATCTTTATTCTCTTTCTGCTAATGAAAATGTCACAATGCACCTGACAGCCTGGGATGCTTAATTTTATATGTTAACTTGGTTGTGTTATAGGGTGCTGAGACATTTGGTGAAACATCATTCTGAATGTGTCTCTTGGTGAGATTAACATTTCAGTCAGTAGACTGGGTAAAGCAGATCACCCTCTCAGCACACATGGATCTCTTCCAATCTGTTGAAGGCCTTAACAAAACAAAAAGTCTGTGTAAGGAAGAATCCATGCTCTCTGCCTGATGGTCTTGGAGCTGGGGTATCAGTCTTCACCTGCCTTTGTACTCATATTTGGATTGTAACTTAAGCTGTCACTCTCCTGGTTTTCAGGCTTGTACTTAAACTAGAACTGTTCCATCAGATCTGCAGACTTTGGGACTTCTCGGCCTCTGTATTCATGTCAGCCATTTCCCTAATTTCTCTCTTTTTCTCTCTCTTTCTCTCTCTCACCCCCCCATCCCCAATCTATCCTATTGGCTCTATTTCTCTAAAGAACTCAAATATACTACCCAAACTAAAATCTGGGAACTTAGCTCCAGTTCTAGGCTTCCCTATACCTTTGCATTTAATTTGTCTCTAAAATGTGCTACTTTTTTTTTTTACTTCTGAAATATCTTTTCAGTTGGCACCCTGCTTTTTCTTCTCTATTATGAATAATATTGGCACTAAAAAGTGTAAAAAACACTGTTAAGAAAGAAAGGAAGTCCAAGAATCAGGAGAACAATCTAAGAAAACACCTGGCAGTTCTAAATGTGCTCCAGATTTCCTGGCCAGGATGACTCATATCCTAGAGAGTGGAGAACACATACAAATGACACCCCCATGAGGGATTGCTGAGGAAATGTAAAAAACACATGATGAAGTAAAGAGTTAGCAATTAGAGATGGGGAGCAGGGGGCCTAGGCAATTTAAGGTCTCTTTATGATACTATGATATTACAGGCACTAAGGCTACAGTGTTCCAGTCCACCTTGGGGACAGGATTTTTTTTGCAAAGACAGTGCACATGAGAATGTTAACATCACAACTTTGTGAGCTTTCACAAAGATGTAGACAATATTATTAGTGACATTGTCCAGGGGTGATGATAAAAAATATGTGAAGTATTTTTTCTTTATATTTTATACTATTATGGAATTCTAGAGCATTTGCATTTAGACATTTCCTTGTCAATATTTGGATGGTGAGGTAGAAGGACTAGACAGTGACAGTACTTCTTCCTCTAGTTTGACAAAGTTAACAACCATCTCCATGTGACACACAATGTTTGCTCACATAGAATCTGGATGACATTAATGATTTTATCATGAATATGTATTTTTATTTAAGTAATAAATGTCCTGGTGTGCAAATACATTAAAAGTAGAATTTTTGTATTAAAAACAAGACCTTGAGAGAGGCATTGTTGCACATGGGGTTGAGACGCTGCTTGTCACCCACATCCCATATTGGAGCGCCAGTGAAGTTCTGATACCTTTGCTTCTGATTGAGCATCCTGCTTATGCATCCTAGGGGACACCAGGTGATGGCCCAAGTATTTGGGCCCCTGACACCAACATATGATAGCCTGTTGGTGTTCAGGACTCTTGGTGTTAACCTGGGCCAGCCCTGATAGTTGTGGGCATTTGAGGAGTGAACCAACAGATGGAAATCTATCTCTTTTTCTCTGCCTTTCAAAGTAGTTGAAAATACATAAATAAACAATAAATAGCCTTAGAAATACACAAATTGGGGATGTTGGCATGCCTGGGTCTATTCAAGCAACGTGCAGGGATGAGGGTTGTAAATGAAATGTATTTAGTGCTCTTGTATTTCTGGGACCTCATTGTTTAGTATACATTGAACTGTTTTCCTGAGCTGGAAATTCAAATCAACCTTTTGTAGTTAAGTAGTGCAACTACAAAAAGAAGCAATGAGTGCAGTTAGAAGGGGACAGAAAGAGGGAGTTTTATCTTTATGGCAAGAGCCAGGGAAAGTTTAGAAAAAGGTGGCAAGGATGAAATAGAGCATCTTTGTAAAATAACTTCTAAATTACTTAGACTGAGAGTCAAAAGATAAAATTACGTTCACAGACATCTCTGTCAAAGATTTACAAATTAAGCTGTAACATGTATTTCCATTATCAACAACAATAAATGTAAATCATGACAGGAATGACATGTTGAGTAATGGATCAAGAAAAAGGAATCTTTGGACCAGCGCAGCATGTTAAGCTGCTGCTTGCGACACAGGTGTCCCATTTTCTACTGTTGGTTCAAGTCCTGGCTACTCGGCTTCTGATTTAACTTCCTGCTAATGTGCCTGGGAAGGCAGCAAAAGATGGCTTCTGTGCTTGGACTCCTACCACTAATGTGGGAAACCTGATGTTGTTCCTGGATCTTGGCTCCTAGCTTCAGCCTGGCCCCAGCCCTGGCTGTTGTGGCCACTTGGAGAGTGAACCAGTGGATAAGAAGGCCTCTTTCTCTGGCTCTCTGCCTCCCTTCCTCCCCCTCTCTGTGTTGCCCTGCCTTTCAAATAAATAAACACTTTTTTTAACAAAAAAAGAGAATCCTTTTTGTTCAAAAATTGTACATTTTGAAACATTAAGTTATTATAAATGCATTTTAAGAATCCCATGGTGCCCTCTAATCACTGTTGGACATAACTTTCATGATCGCTTCCTTTCTTATTTCATGCATGTGTTCATTCATATGACACATATTTGTCATTTGCCTATTACATATCAAGCACTTTCCTAGTAATGAATCAAGAAGCTTTTAAAAAACCTACAAAACCCTGCCCTCTTACAGTTGACTTTTTTTTTTTTTTTTTTTTTTTGACAGGCAGAGTGGACAGTGAGAGAGAGAGACAGAGAGAAAGGTCTTCCTTTGCTGTTGGTTCACCCTCCAATGGTCGCCATGGCCAGAGCGCTGCGGCCGGCGCACTGCGCTAATCCGATGGCAGGAGCCAGGTACTTCTCCTGGTCTCCCATGGGGTGCAGGGCCCAAGTACTTGGCCATCCTTCACTGCACTCCCTGGCCACAGCAGAGAGCTGGCCCGGAAGAGGGGCAACCGGGACAGAATCCGGGGCCCCCACCGGGACTAGAACCCGGTGTGCTGGCACTGCAAGGCGGAGGATTAGCCTAGTGAGCCGCGGCGCCGGCCACAGTTGGCTTTCAAGGGAGGAAAGCAGACAAGGCCAGGGATGTCCTCATTGAGGCCTTTATGGATATCTCTCTGCTGGTGGGAGTGTGGGGGAGATGGGGAGAAAGTTCCAAGGAGGGGGGAAGCAAAGGCCTTGGGATAGGCCTTGGGATGTCTGGTGTGATGGAGAAATATCAAGGAGGCCGGCATTGCTGGTGAAGAGTGGTATGGAAAAGCGTAGTAAGAGTTGGGGCTGGCACTATGGTGAAGCTGGTTAATACCCTGGCCTAAAGTGCTGGCATCACGCCGCGGCTCAATAGACCCACGCTGGCACCCTGGGTTCTAGTCCCATTTGGGGTGCTGGATTCTGTCCCGGTTGCTCCTCTTCCAGGCCAGCTCTCTGCTGTGGCCCAGGAAGGCAGTGGAGGATGGCCCAAGTGCTTGGGCCCTGCACCCCATGGAAGACCAGGAGAAGCACCTGGCTCCTGTCTTCGGATCAGCACAGTGCACCAGCCGCAGTGTGCCAGCCGCAGCAGCCATTGGAGGGTGAACCAATGGTAAAGGAAGACCTTTCTCTCTGTCTCTCTCTCTCTCACTGTCTAACTCTGCCTGTCAAAAATAAATAAATGAAGTGCCGGCATCCCTTATGTGTGTCAGTTCAAGACCCAGCTGTTCCACTTCCAATCCAGCTCTCTGTTATGGCCTGGGTAAACAGTATAAGATGACCCAAGTTCCTGGGCCCCTGCACCCATGTGGGAGACCCAGAAAAAGCTTCTGGCTCCTGGCTTAGGATCCGTGCAACTCTGGCTGTTGCAGCCAGTTGGGGAGTGAACCAGCAGTTGGAAGACCTCTCTCTCTTTCTCTGCCTCTCCTCTCTGTGTAACTCTGACTTGCAAATAAATAAATAAATCTTTAAAAAAAAAAAAGAGTAGTAAGAATTGAGCTCAGATAACATGTAGTGCCTTGGAGGCCTTTATAAGGACTTTGGTTTTTATTAGGAGGGATGCAATACCAAATGGAGATTTGTTTTGCTTTGATTAAATATTTTATTTTGAAATTATTTTAGGAATAAGAAAAACTGCTAAGATGTATTATATCCCTACTAGCTATCTATCTGTCCGTCTGTCTGTCTATCTATCTATCCATCCATCTATCGATCTATCTCCTGCAATAAGCTTCTTACTCTAATGTTAACATCTTAAATATCACAGAGAATTTGTCGAGGCTAAGAAATTGACCTTCATACAATACTAGTAGCTGAATTAGATATCATTTGAATTTTTAAGCTTTCCTAGTCATGTCCTTTCATTGTTACCTGGATTATGATTTAATCTCCCATACCACATTGCATTCATAAGTGCAGAGTTTAGGATACAGAAATTGCATGACTTTGCCTTCATTTTATATTATTACGTTGAATGCTAAATGTACTCAGAACTCATTTGGTGTGTTTAGTACTCTTACTTTGTTTTGCTTATGCAGAGCAGTGACTGCC
Source organism: Oryctolagus cuniculus (assembly GCF_051225735.1). Classification (NCBI taxonomy): domain Eukaryota; kingdom Metazoa; phylum Chordata; class Mammalia; order Lagomorpha; family Leporidae; genus Oryctolagus; species Oryctolagus cuniculus. The sequence goes on from NC_142878.1 coordinate 37,331,636, forward strand.
TGTAATAAAATTACATATCCAGGGGTAGATGCTTTTCAATCAAACTGAAATTAAGTACATGAAACCCATTGACTACCACACAGTATTAAGTTAATCATCCACACATTTGAGTATGTATACTAAAAGAATGCTTTATATATTCACTAGAGAAACTAAACAATAGGACATTGTTAAGAACTTCACTTGATCAGTTAATTCAAAATAGCCCATAGTAGGGGAAAGTTGACCTTTAGATTTAGCTTCTATGTTCATGTTATAGGTCATGTTTGGTAAACTTATCTAGAGTACAGTTAAGTAATACTTCACAGTATTGTATAGTAAAAGCATGCTTTCACAAGTATCTATATAATCAATAAAATACAAAATACCTGAATTTGGGTATTAATTAGAAATATTTCATTTCTTCAGACTTACAGAGATAGAATGTCAGGGTACTCAGGTTAACAAAATATCTGAATCCTGGCAAATCCTGGTAAATTTACCTAGAGATAACATAGCTGTCCGAGCAATGGCTTCCATATTTATTCAACATTTATTTCTGAGATATATTAGTTTTTTAAGGAATTGTATCAACTGTCTGGTTGTATTTAATGATGTGAATAAAGTGCAACCTCCTAAAATGTCACATATGACATCCTCTAAAATGTATTTTTTGATCATATTATTTGCCCTTTATGCTATTGACATTTGTATGTTTTTACTGCCAATTGTAGATTATATAGTCTCAATATTGTTTAAGAATTATCCAGAATATGAAGTATTTTCCTTTTTATTATGTATATCTTACATATTAACATAATTTTTACCCTGTATATATGGAAATCTCAGAAATTTAATCTCCTTTGGAAAGCTACCCCATCTAAGCACAGTTCTTTCAACTTAGATATTTTGATAGCAGGCTTATGATTCTAAGATCTATGAAGGAAAAGTCCCTTTGGGAATATGGATTTATGTAAGAAATAGCAACAATTGCTGAATATTTCTCAATTTTAGTAAAATTAGGAATGTAGTTCTTTAGAAATTAGTACTACCGGGTGAGCAGGTTGAAAAAATAAATGTAGGAAAGTGATCACAGAAACCAGTAATAAATCCTTGCAAATTTACAAGAAATGTAGTAAAATTTGATGTTACTCAAGATTGGTTATGGAGGTTATGGTTCTTACCATAGTTGCCACATTAAAATTTGGATGATATTTCTTTTGGAGTGAATGTTGAAGCTAATATGTCATAGTGTTTGTCAAGAAGCCCTTTTTATCTTTTGATGTTTATAAATATATTGACCTGAAATCTCTTTGTCACTGTTCGACTTTTGGGCAAGTGAAAGGATTATGTTTGCCCTGCAAGATGATCTTCATGAATTGATACATATTTACTTTTTGTCTGAGAAGACACAAATTTTGAGTAATTGTCCAGGAGAATGTACACTAATTGAACTTTGATTCTCTTGTAATTTCTTAACATTTAACAAATTGTGTGTATAACTGCAATCACAATGATTTAGTGCCAGAAAAAATCCATACTGAAACTTGTGTGATGGTAAGAGTACAATCATCTCTTGGTAGACACTGAGTTTAATTTTATACAATGAGCTAACTGGTCCATAAACTATTAAAATTCTTAGAATCAAATACTGAAAGTCACATGTATACATCACACAATATATAAATACACTAGGATCTGAGTATCACACTGTGTTTCATGAGAGGAAGTTTTGAAATAGAGTTTTAATATCTGAAACAAACCAAGGCACATCTATTATTTATGCCTATCCACTGGTGTAAGCACTGATTTGAAAGTCAATGACAGATAATCAACTTCATATACAAATAAGAAACCTACTTAAGTCAGTACAATTCTGAAACTTTTCCACTTCACTTGCCTTGCACTTCAGCAATTTATTAAATTTTCTAGGTGTATTTGCCCAAGATAGCTACCTTCAGTACTAGGAATCATCTATTGGGATAATGCCCTTTTAGTAAGTCTACATATTCCACACGTTACCCAAAAAGTTGAATCACAGAGTAGCTGCTTCTTGATTGCAACCAGGAGACAAAACAAGAAAATGTTTACACGTGGCTGTTCAAAGAACAACAGTTAAGTGCCTATTACATTAAATTCTACATTTACACACATTTCAAATATAAATAAGGAATTGTTACAAAACAGTAATGTGTATGAGCAAAATTGACATTTCAAGATTTCATTATTGTTTATAGCTCTTGTCTATACTCTTGAGGAACAGTGGTTTATCTATTGACTTCTTGAATTCTTTATTTAGTGGAGGGTTAAGCTTTGATTATAAAGTAAATTGAAAGTATGTCATTGTAAAAATTAGAAAAAATGAGAAATAAAAAGGAAGAAAGTGGGAGGGTTGGTATGGTGAGAGGTATCATTATGCTTTTAAATCTGCATATGATATAAATTTTAAAAATTTAAAAATAATCTAAAATCAAAAATGAAGAAAACTCAAATGTGGAAAAATTGGATCTGTATAATTTATAACTGAATATAAATTTATATTTATAAATATAAACTCCAAAATCAACCCTTCTTTACCATATTTACTGTCTTCATATCTGGACCATGTCATTTCTTCAGAAGGCTGCAGAGAGAGAGAGAGCCAGTGCTAAAAGCAACATTATGAAAGGTAGTAAAATATCAAACTATTCATATGATTTTTAATCTTTGGCTAAAGTTCAGAGGAGTGGCTTCAATTTTCCTAATCGTTCATCACTTTTGAGTAATTAATCATAATTATTTCTCTTAATTTTATTTCCTCTTTTTTTCTGATAAAGGGGTACAAATATATACTGAAGGAACCACAGATAAATAAAAATGAGAGGAAGATAACAAATTGCTTTCCCAATTTGAAAATAGTTAATGACATGTGAATTATACTTATTACATTGCAATTCTATTGGTCTTTATGAAAGAAAGAAAATCACCTATCTAATAATAAGAATATTGATAAAAAGAGTACTGGATGAACTTAAAACCCCATTCTTAAATATTGGATATCAGAAAAACCCATTGAAATAAATTAGGTGGTAGAATTAAATATAGAATTTTAGGTCAAAGTTTACTTTGGCATTAGGAAATCTCAATAAGGCAAAGGAAGGATAGCACCTGAAACATCAGTTTTATGGGCCAGAAGACCTTGTAAAATACCTCACCAAAGAAGAAATACAAATGACAAATAAGTATATGAAAAGATGTTCCACATCATGTATCATCAGAGAAATGCAAATTGAAACAATAATGAGATACCACTGTATACTTACAGAATGGCCAAAACACTAACAGAACACTAACACCAGCAAATGCTTGTCAGCATGTATAACTTTGGGAAATCTCATTCTTTTCTGTAGGGAATGAATGCAGAATGGCACAACCACTTTGCAAGACAGTTTAGCAGTTTCTTACAAAACTAAACATACCCTTATCATATGAGTAAGCAATTGTACTACTTGGTATTTATCCAAAGTAGTTGAAAACATACGCCCCCAAAAGCCAGACAGATGTTCATAGCAGCTCTATTACTAGTTGCCCAAACTAGGAAGGAATCAAGATGTCCTTCAATAGGTGAGTGGATAAATAAACTATAGTAATCTGGACAATGGAATATCATTCAACATCAAGAGAAAGTGAAAAGATATGGAAGAAACTTAAATGCACATTACTAAGTCAAAAATGCAATCTGAAAAATTTATGTGTAAGTGCTATATGATTCCAGCTATGACACACTTTGTAATATGTAAAAGTAGAAAAAGTTAAAAGGTCAATAGTTTCAGGCCGGCGCCGCGGCTCACTAGGCTAATCCTCCGCCTAGCGGCGCCGGCACACCGGGTTCTAGTCCCGGTCGGGGCGCCGGATTCTGTCCCGGTTGCCCCTCTTCCAGGCCAGCCCTCTGCTGTGGCCAGGGAGTGCAGTGGAGGATGGCCCAGGTGCTTGGGCCCTGCACCCCATGGGAGACCAGGAAAAGCACCTGGCTCCTGGCTCCTGGCTCCTGCCATCGGATCAGCGCGGTGCGCCGGCAGCAGCGCGCCGGCCGCGGCGGCCATTGGAGGGTGAACCAACGGCAAAGGAAGACCTTTCTCTCTGTCTCTCTCTCTCTGTCCACTCTGCCTGTCAAAAAATAAAAAAAAAAAAAAAAAAAAAAAAAAAGGTCAATAGTTTCTAGGAATTATGAAGGGTAGTGGAAAATAGGTGGAGGACAGAGGATTAAGGATTTTTTTCAGGGAGTGAAACTACCTTGTATGATACTATAATCATGGATACATGTCATGATATGTTACTATATTCCCAAACACCTATTAGGTACAGTATGGTCTTGGAGTTATAATATGTCAGTGTAAGTTCATGAGATATACCACTCTAGTTAGGGATGTTGAAAATGGAGAAGACCATGCATATATGCAGGTAGTGAGTATAGATAAACTCTCTATATCTTCCTTTCAGTTTTGTTGAGATCCTAAAACTCCTTTTAAAAATATAAAGTCTTAAATAAATAAGCAAACAAACACAAAATAAATCCCACTATACAAATTAAGAAATAGTGGTCACTTACCCTGGACTCAGGTTCAAATAGGAAGGTCAAGATAGCAGAGTTGAGTCACAGCCTATTGTTAAAGTTTAAAAAGGGAATGATTTCTTTTCCAGCATGTTTTTCAGATCATTGATTGATCTCAAGGTCATGTAATAATTTTTACAATTTCCTTTAGTTTTGTGCCAGCTACAATTGCTGTTTGTCAAGGTTGGAGAGAAGGCATATAGGTGTTTTAGGCGACCTACAAAAAACTTATGAAATAACGCTGTATGTGTGAATGTGAAAGTGTACATTAACTAATCAACAGTTTAACAAGAAGTTGAAGAACTTATAATAAATCTTATTAAGCAGCTACAAGAATAAATTGAGAAAATTGATTTTTTTCAAGATCTTTGTCAGTGATGTTTTCTGTGTCGTTACTAATGTTTGAAGCTTTCTGCCTTTCTCTTTCAATCACTCAAGATAAAATGATACAGGGTTTTAATATTAATACAAGTATCTTTAGGGACAGCTTTTTCTTTTTTTTTTTTTTTTTTTTTTTTTTTTTTGACAGAGTGGACAGTGAGAGAGAGAGACAGAGAGAAAGGTCTTCCTTGTCTTCCTTTTCTGTTCAATGGCCGCCAAGGCTGGCCCACTGTGCCAGGTGCTTCCCCTGGTCTCCCATGCGGGTGCAGCGTCCAAGCACTTGGGCCATCCTCCACTGCACTCCCGGGCCACAGAAGAGAGCTGGACTGGAAGAGGGGCAACCGGGACAGAATCCGGCGCCCCGACTGGGACTAGAACCCAGGGTGCCAGCGCCACAAGCAGAGGATTAGCCTATTGAGCCACAGCGCCAGCCAGGGACAGCTTTTTCAGCTGGTTCCCTTTGTGTTCCATACCCTCTTAGAAAGTTTTTGCATTTTATCAGTGTGTGTTAAAATTCCAGGCCTAAGATCTACTAAGGTTGGTCAATAAGTTTATGAGAAGTACTCTGCATCAGTAATCATCAAGGAAATGCAAATCACAACCACAATGAGATATTACCTCAAAGCTGTTCAGATACCTATTAACAAAAAACAAAGACGATAAATGTTGGCAAGGATGTGAAGTAAATTAAATTCTTGCATACTGTTTGTGGAAATGTAAAAAAAGATGTGGCTGCTATGGAAAACAGTATGGAAGTTCCTCCAAAAATTAAAAATATAACTACCATATGGCGCAGCAATCCCACTTCTGGGAACTTACCCAAGCAAGTTGAAAGTAGGACCTGAAAAGGATGTTAGAAATCTCATGTTCATTGTGGCATTATTCATGATACCCAAGATGTGGAAACAATCTAAATGTCCATGAAAAGTGAATACAAAAAAAAGAATACATAAAGGAAATAAAGAACACACAATGAAATACTTTTTATCATTAAAAAATAAAAAATCTATAATACATAACAATGTAAATAGACTTAGGGGACATTATGCTAAGAGAAATAGTTGCTGAAAGACAAATACTATGTGATTTCATTTATATTAGGCATATAAAATAGTCACATTCATAGAATCAGAAAGGAATGATAGTTGCAAGGGGCTGAGAGAAAGAAAAAATGGGGTTAGTAATCCATGGACATAAAAATGTAATTAAGCAAGATGAGTGAGTTCTAGATCAATGCTATACAATATTGTAACCGTAATGAACAATCCATACTGTATTGTCCACTTAAAAATTTGTTAGGGGGTAGATTTATGTTAAGCATCGTTACTAAGATAAAATGTTTTTAACATATGGTAAAAGACATATTCAGAACTGGAGATTATTAACAGGCAATTTAATCCCCAAACTAACACTAGTATACTGAACTGTACTCCCAGAAAGATGACTTTTGGTATTAAGGCATTTCACTCATTCAATGCCTTTCCTAATTTTGTTGTCAATCAGCTACCCAGTTTTTAGAATATGGTTCAGAAATATGCAATACCTTCGATAAAGAAAGGGCAATGGAAACTTTGGGTGGACATATGGAGAAAAAGATATAAAGAGGAACTTGGGTTGGAATGACCTTTATGTCTTCACTTTCTGGAATCATCCATGTTACCTTCTTTTAGCCTTGTTAATCCATTATTCACATGCCTTTTAAAAGTGGTCTCAAATCTTTTCCTATGACCTCCAAATCCAAATCATAACTCTAAATCAAGTTAGGCTTATGCATGAACTTTCTTGACATCCTGACCATATCTGTTCCAAACGGGGGTTCTACATCCTCACTTAGTCTCCCCTATCCTAGATTGGGATAGACCAATACCTCTATTCCAGCAAAAGGTATAAAGGTGACTTGGTAAACTTGGCATGATTGTGGCTACCTAAGGTCTACTCAAGCATATCTCTCAACTCTTTTTCTGAGTCATTTGGGCCCAACCCTAGTTGGCTAAAGTTCTGTGGTTCAACAAGAAGTTGGGAACAGAAGCGTCTGAGGGCCTCAGTCATGTGACTATTGACATTGTCACTGCCAAGCAGAGTCAATACACTTGAACCCTCGGAGTCCAGCCCAACTCCCCTGAAAAAAAAGAGGCTTGCAGAGAACCTTCATTCCCTAAATTTAAAGTCATCTAAAACTGTGCTTTGACTATCACTACAAATTCTATCCATCAGTGTTATATGTCTTCTACTAACCTATCCTATTATCTGATATGCAGTTAGGCGATCTGGATAACATAAACTTACAAAGGAAAGCTAACAAATTTTGCAGAATTACTGATTGTTCTTTCTCCACTGAGAAGAAATTGAGAATTTTTCCCCCTGAAAGTCTATTATGTAATATCACAAAGGTGGAAAGGAAGAATCGAGGCAAGCAAGAATATGACTTTTCATTTAGCACTTTCACTAATCTCATTTGCAGAATTCACTCTTTTCAAAAAATCTGCATAGAACCTGTGCTGTGTGGCAGTCATAGTAGTCATCACTAGTTGTATATGTGAATGAGACAGAAAACTGCTTACTTTAAATAGCTAATACCCCACAGGGCCACTGTGGTTATTGAGATAAGGCGCACGTTTGGCATAGTGCCTGGCACATCAATGCTATATAATATGCAGGTACTCTTTTATAGGAAATAGAGAAAATGGCAGAATTCCAGATAGAGTTTAATTTAGTCATCATTTCTCATTGTTTTGATGGATATTATAAAAATTAAGGATTTAGATTGATACTAAGTCAAAACATGCCAAATGTATCCTCAGAGTCAATTGTAAAATGACATTAATCTAATTGTTGATATGATGATTTTCACAGCAATATTCTAGTGTATTAACTTAATCCTAGCATAATTTCCAAAATTTAAATATTAATTCTGTCACAGCTGCTTTATCCATTTTTGAATAATGCTGAGATCCCGTCCCAAGGGTATGTTCTCTTTCCTGGAAAAAGATACACATTTGCTGAAAAGCATTCTGTGAAATATTTTAATGTTGAGGAAAAGGAAATCTAGTAATATAATTTTCTGTTAAAAAAAAAAAGCCTCAATCTCTTAACTAATCCTTTCATTTTTTTGCTGAAATTCATTTGGAAATCAGGTATTCAGTTGCCTTTTTTTTTTTTTTTTTTGACAGGCAGAGTTAGACAGTGAGAGAGAGAGAAAGAGACAGAGAGAAAGGTCCTCCTTCCACTGGTTCACCCCCCAAATGGCCGCTAAGGCTGGCACGCTGCGCTGATCCAAAGCCAGGAGCCAGGTGCTTCCTCCTGGTCTCCCATGCGGTTGAACGGCCCAAGGACTTTGGCCATCCTCCACTGCACTCCCGGGCCACAGCAGAGAGCCGGACTGGAAGAGGAGCAACTGAAACAGAATCCAGCACCCCAACTGGGACTAGAACCTGGGGTGCTAGCGCCACAGGCAGAGGATTAGCCAAGTGAGCCACAGTGCTGGTCTTCAGTTGCCTTTTGATCTTTAGAATTTGAAAATATCTGGTAACTTACAAAATTGTACAGAATTCTCTTATTAAAACAGACACTTCTAATAACAATAAACTGAACATTGTATTCAAATTCTCAATCATGTAACAAAATAGTATTGTTTATTATTAAGCAGGCCTTAATGGAATTATGAACAACAGAAAAAAACATCATAGTTGGAAGAGTCATGAAATTATTCGCATTACCAAACAGAAAGAAAGGGGAAAAAGCCTAATGGAATTTAAATTTTTTCTAAAGATTAGAATATCCTAAAACATGCCATTGTACTCATGCAAAGAGATAAGCAACATTAAATAAGAAAATAATCCATTATAATATTCTGCTTTGAGTAAAACTGTTCTTGATCAGATACAGGATTTCATGAAATTAACAGTAATATTATGTATCAGTGGTAAGAAATTTTTTAATTAATAGGGAGATGAGGAGCAATCTAATAAAGAAAACTGATCATAAGAAATTGAGCTATTCTATTCTTATATGATTGTCTTTTTGACTTACAAATAATATTTTTCTCAAGCATGTCTTTATTTTTCTCTAAATGAGTTTAGATGTATTTTTTAAATAATATAAACAATTTGGGATGACTCAGACTGAAGGGTAGTGTCTTGAATTTTATGCTCAAGTTTCTAAACCTAGTTGATGGTAGATGTTTTTATTTGTCAAATCATTGTAAACCTACTGAACTTTTCCAATCTGTGAATCCTATGATGACTCCAAATACATAAATGTGACAAATGTCGAAGACAGAATGGTTACATCTTTCAAACCCATTTTACAAAGACTATTTTGTGCTAAGTTGCAGTGTCTCATTAACCTCATTCTGCAGATGGAGGAAATGAGGAAGGAGTTGTCTGCCTTTTTATCGTCTTCTAGCAAACATTTTCAGGGAAACTAAAATTAGGGAAGAGACGATATACCTAAAACTCTGAGACGCTCTGTGTAACATACTTGAGATGTAGCAATATATATCTTTGAATAGAAAGTGCCTTTGATTTGGATATAATACTCGTTTGTTTTTATGTGAGTTAAACATCCTTGGTAAACTAAAAATGTTAACATTTCACATTCACTCATTAATACATTTAATAACAGCATCACAATAGCTAACACTGATTAAATCCCATTCCACCTCGGTTAAAAATAATTGCTGGTGTAATAATATATTATGATGAGCACTAGTCACTGTGTTGAATGCTTTTCATGAGGATTTCACGCAACCTTACGGCAAATCTATGAAGAGTCAACTCTGGTTATTACTCCCATGTGTAAAGTGCAGCAACTGAAGTTTTCAGAAGCAAAGTTATATGTAAGTAGTTACACAGCGAGGAAGTGGTAAAAATTGAATTAAAATCCAGTGATATCTAACTCCAGAGCTATTTTTAAAAATGATCACACAATGTTTTCCAATGGGGAATATGCTAACCATGATAATCATGAGCATAAGGATAATTTAGCAGATCTTAGTCACAACATCACGTCATGCTACTTCAGTTCTCTATTTGCACTTATCATGGTTCCTATTTTGTGCTTAATAAATTTACTTTTTAGTTTATTTTCTATCTCCTGTTACTAGTCTGCAAAAATAGCTGCTTTCTGAGGAAATGACATTTCAACAGAAATTCATGTTACATCAAAGAGTCAAGATGTACCATTCTGGTGAGGGATGTTGAAAATAGATATCAGGGAAAAGTATGGCAAACAGAAAAAGAAAAAGCCAACTCAAAAGCCTTAAACTAAGAATGAAATTCCAGTGTTTACTTTAAAAAAAATTTGGAGTGTTAGTAGCATAGTGGGATAGAATACTTTACAAAGAGTTTGTGTAAGTAGACAAAAGCTAGGTCACATGGAGTTTGGTAAATCAGGATTAGGAGGCTCTGATATACTCTGAATGAGATGAAAGTCATGAAGCTATTTCAACTGGAGTGACAAAATCTATTTTAAAGGTTCTGACTTTGATACTATATAGGAAAGCAATAAGGCAGGAGCAGAAGCAGAAGCAGAAAGATGGCTAGAAAGCCAGTGTAGTATTCCTGGCTGAATGGTATCATTGCCGAATGATTCCTGCTGAATGGTATCATTGGCTTGAACTAGAAAGGATGTAATAGAGATAGAGAGAAGTATTTGAATTCATTTGTTTTGGGAGTAGAATCTCTTACTGATAGACTGGATATGGGAGAGGAGGGAAAGAGAATCAATTTCAATTCATTTTGATTCTCCCTCACCCTCTAAAGGCATCCTGTTTCCTTCTATTCTTTTTTGTATTGAAGTAAAACTTAACTACAGTAAAGTACACAAATATTAAATGCTCAATGTATTGACATTTTGTATATGCATATGCTTATTTAACCAACCACCAGAAGCAATCTACAGATTCAAAGAAATCCCTATCAAAATATCAGTGACTCTACAGAACTAGAGGAAGCACTTCTGAAATTTGTGAAGACCCACAAAAGACTTTGAACAACAATAGCAGTCCTGATCAAAAACAGCAAAGCTAGAGACGTTAAAATACCTGACGTCGTAACATACTACAGAGCTATGGAAACCAAAACAGCTTGGTACGATATTAAAAACAGACATATGAAATAAAATAGCATAGAAATGAATCCGTGTGTTTACAGTCAACTGTTGATAAGCAGGAACCTACCTGAAATGATAGTCTCTTCAATAAATAGTGCTGTGAAATTATATATCTATATGTAAAACAAATTACCCTCCCCTCCCCGCCATCTCCCACAATAAAAAAAAATCAACTCAGTGGTGAGCATTTGGCAGTGGTGAAGGTGAGGGAAATCGAATGTAGTTAATTAATTGTGACAAATATACTAATATGAGATATTAATAGACAAAATAGGGTGAGAGGTATTATGGGGACTCTGTGTATTACTACCTCACAATTCTTGTTGTATAAATTTAAAGCTATTCTGAAATAAAATATTTTTGTTTTTATTTTGTTATTTTTTAAATACCAGTTGGAACACCAACATTATATATTGGAGTTTCTGAATTCAAGTCCTCGCTACCTCTCAATTCCAGATTCCTGTCAATGCACACCCTGGGAAGCAGCATGTAGTGGCTCAAGTACTTGGGTCCCTGCCACTCACAGGGGAGACCCAGTTTGAGTTCCCAGTTGGCTTTGCCGGATCCAGATCCAGCTGTTGCAGGCAACTGAGGAGTGAACAAATGAATCTGCAATATCAGTCTGGGTCTTTTTACATTTAGGAAGGAAGGAAGGGAGGGAGGGAGGAAGGAAAGAAAAAACCTCAAAATGAGTCAAAGACTTGAATGAAATTATGAAACTACTAGAGAAAAATCCTTTAGGATGTTGAGCTGGGAAAAAATATTTGGATAGGACCCCAAAGCACAGGCAACAAAAGCAAAAATTAACAAATAGAATTACATCAAACTACAAAGCTTTGACATAGCAAATCATCGGAGTGAAGAGCTAATATAAAGAATAGGGGAAATATTTGCAAACTATTCATCTGGAAAGGGAATGATATATAGAATATTTAGGGAACTCAGATAAAATAGCAAAACAGCAAATAATCCAATTTTTAAAATGAGCCAATCACTTTAAAGACTCATGATCTGAATAGACATTTGTCACTATGGGATATATAAATGTTCAAAAAGTCTATGAAAAACTACTTAATGTCAATAATCATCAGGGAAATATGAATCAAAAAAATACTGACAGAGCATCTTTTATCAAAAAGAATAAAAAGTAAATGCAGAGTACAATGCAAATAAAAGGAAATTGTCATGCACTTTTGGTGAAAATGTAAATGAGTAAAGTCTTCACAGGAAAAAATAAGAAGGGTCTTTAGAAAACTAGAAATAGAAATACTATATGATCCAACAGTTCTGCTTCTAGATATATATCCAAGAGAACAGAAATCAGTTTCCTGAAGGGATATCTGTATTACTATTTTTAATACAGTATTATTCACTATAGCTAAGACATGGAATCAACCTAACTGTCCATTAACATATGCATTATTATTCAGCAATAAAATGGAATGGAACTTTGTCATTGGTGGCAACACATATACAACTGAAAAGTCAGGCACAGGAAGGCATTTACCTGATCTTCTCATTTTTATGTGGAAGCTAAAAACGGTTGACTTCATAGGAGTAGAGAATAGAGTAGTGGTTGCCAGAGACTGGGAAGGTTGAAAGATGGGAACTGGAGACAGAAAGGTGAACAGGCACAGGGGTTTGGTTGAACAGGAGGACTTACTGCTAGTATTCTAATGCATAGTAGGATAATTAACAACATTTAATAGCAGGGTAGGTTACAGCATTTAATTTAATTTAATGAAGAAGATTTTCAGTGTTCTCACCACAATGAAATGATAAATGTTTGAGTTGGTGGATATACCAATTACCCTGATCTGATCCTTATACATTTTATCTATGCATTGAAATATAACACTGTACCTATAAATATGTGTGCTTATTATGTCAACCAAAAGCTTTGTTGGTATAGTTTTCCATACCCTAGAAAGCACTCCTAAGCCTACTCCAAGTTGGTATACTCAGCCCTCATCCATTCTTGATAATTCACTTGAACTATTTTACTACAATATACTGCATACCATAGATACATAAATCTTCTCAGAATGTCGCTTTCTTCATTCTATTCTTCTATTTGGTAACTTTATTTTTTAAAAAGAGAAAGATTTATTATATTTGAAAGGAAGAATCTGAGAAGTAGAGAAAGAGATCATCCATCTTATGGTTCATTAGCCGCATCAACCAGGTCTGGGCCAGGCCAAATTGAGAAGCTTGGAACTCCATCCTGGTCTCTCACATGGGTGGCAAGGGCTCAAGTACTATGGGCCAGCTTCCACTGCTTTCCCAGGTGCATCAGCAGGGAGCTGGATTGGAAACAGAGAATCTGGGATTCAAATCAGCACTCATATGGGATGCCAGTGTTGCAGGAGGTGGCTTAACCTTAACAGGAGCTCTTGTTTGGTAACTTTAATTGTGCCCCATCACAATCAGGTACCTAAACTTAATGAGCTATCCCAACCCCTTTTCCCCTCTTTTTCCCTTGTCACGGATAGAATACTTCGCTCATTTCTCTCTTCCAGTTAAGTTCTTACTAATTCCCATCTTCTGTAATGTTATGTAATTTTAAGTACTTCTTTTTTTTTTGCTTCTACTCATTCTTTAAAGTTACAAGTATCCTTCCGTGCAAATACCAGAATCAATGCCCAATTGTCAGAGGTATGTGTAGCTTCTATGTTGCTTTTAATATCTGTATTGCAGTCTTCCTGTATTTTGTATTCATAGAAAGCATAGCATCTGTATGTCTTCAAGATCTACAATTGCTATGATCTAAGTATTTGTGTCCCCCTGCATGATTCACTTGTTGAAACCTAGTTCCCAATGTGCTGGCAGCAAGAAGGGAGGGCCTTTGGAAGCTCATTAGTTCATGAAGGTGGTCACTTATCAGGTGCTGAAGTGACAAAAATAATTCCCTTCTTCCGTGTGAAGTTGCAGCAAGAAAATGGGCCCTCGCTCTATACTAAGACCATTGGCACCTTGGTCTTTGGTTTCTCAGCCTTCAGAACTGAGATAAATAAATTCCTGTTGTTGATAAACCACCAGTTATAGGGTTTTATTATAGCAGCCTGAATGCCTAAGAGGACACTTAAGTCTCATTCTATTCTTTGAGAATTCGTGGCAGTCCTATTGTTTTAATATCTATATGGCAGTTTTCTTCTGCTTATCAGGCATTGCAACTCTCAAAGAAATGATCCATTTCTGGCTGTCCCCTTTCTCATCAGCAATTGTTGTCATGGTTCTTGTCTCAGATCCCAGAGAGCTATTCCCAATTGTCACTTGAATTCATCTGGGCATCCCTCCATTAGTGTTGGATTTCAGCAATTATGGAAATTACAAGTCATCCTGTTTATTGTGCCAGCTGGTAAACAGATCGCACCCTTAACTTTATGTCATAGCTCTTAGTACTTGGGAATTGCCAGATTACAAAATGCAATTGCATAATTCCCTGCATTGTCTTAACAGCAAACCACATGTGAACAATCCAGGAAGCCACTTTCCTGACATCAAACACCTCTGGGCTGTTTGGTGTAAATGTAGTTATATTCTTGATAGCTCAGCTGCTGCTACTGTAAAAGAGCAGTAGAGTTTCTTCCTTAGCAGTCAGCGGTGGAATGCAAAGAAACTAAGTAACAATGGTTGTTGCCAGGGTAGGCTAAGGAATGGGCAGATGTTGATCAAAGGATACAAAGTTTTAGTTATGCAGCCTGAAAGAGTTATAAAATCGAATTCACAAGGTGGTAGCTGTGGTTAACAATCCTGTGTTGTTTACTTGAAATTTGCTATGAGAGTAGACCTTAAGTTTTCCCACTACACACACACACACACACACACACACACACGCATACACACAAGAAAAAAAATGGCCACTATGTGAGATGATGGTTCTATTAATTATCTTGATTTTGGTAATCACAGTGTATACATATATGAAAATACCAGGTTGCCTACCTTAAATACATACAATTCCTGTTCATGAATTATCCCTCAATAAAAATGAAAACAAATTTTCTTCCTTAAAGAACAAATGTCTTAGTAAGTAAATTTTTTTACAAAAACTGTAGAAAATAGGTTAATAGAATAATATTCCAGGAGTAAAATGTGTTATTCCAAACATTAATTATATATATTAACTAGTATATAAGATAATTCTATTAAGTTTAGAAAGGAGAACAAGGTTAATTTTATTACTAAGTGCCCTTGGTCCTATTCTTTTAATGGCAGAGGGTATATAATCTATCAAAGTAAAAAAAAAAAAAGCTTAAAGCAATTTAAAATCATTTTAACAAGGTCGGAAATTAAGCTTTCAGGTATTCTTTCCAGAGCTAGTACAATGTCATGACATTAATAACAACTAAAAATAAATTGAGACTTTTGAGCACTTTTCCCCTGAGGGAACAGAGAACCTTGAAAATGCCTTGGGACAAATTACTTAACCTCTCTGGAAGTAAATGAATCCTTACAATATCCATAAACGGTAATGGGTAAAGGCTTTTCTAATTCTTCATTCAAGATGGGAAACCAAAGAACTTAACCAATAGTTTCTATTTTCAGGGATAGACTGATCAGGACTTTCATAGCGCTGTTCCCTTTTCAGCTTTCCATTAGTTATCCTTGTGGGTTTTTTTTTTTTTCCATTAAAGTGGACCGATAAGAACTTACTTGTTCATTATTTTAGAAACTTCCATTAATCACTGAAATCTCACATATTCTCTGGACTTCTTAGAGGTAAAAGAAAAGTTTATTTTTTGTATGTAATATTATACTTCCATGTCCACATATTAGATCATCTGTCAGGTCATACATCCCCACATGTGATCACATGACACACTGACATCCAGCTGGCCCATGTGACCATTTTCTCAATAGGATGTAAGCAGAAGAGATATACATTGTGTCCATACAAAAGCTTTAAGTGTCATGGCGAGTTTCAGCCAATTCTTTCTGCAATGACAATGACATATCCAAATAATGCTACTTTTTAGCCTGGATAGGTAGAGCAGAGCTGTAGCTGGTCCACAGATGAATGGTAACAAGAATCAGAAATACATCTTTGTTATTGTAAGCCACTGAGTTGTTAGAGTTGTTCCTCAACACAAATATCCCAATAAAGGTTGTTAATACACAGTACTGCCACACTGTGACAGATTTAAAATAAGTGATTATTTTGGTTCTAATGTATAGAAGCAAGTATTCAGCTGTAAATTTAAATAAAAGCTTGATATTTGTACTTAGTTCATTGTCATTGGATTTTCACCATCTTCAGTGCATAATTGTCCAGGTACTTGAATAAAAATATATGTGTCCTGTATAAAAGAGAACAGGTTAAGCTCTAGTTTAGCACTCAATTGTAAAGAAGCAGATCACGTTCAGTAGGCTTTTGGTATTATTGATTTAAAATTGACCTCTTAAAAGTAAATCCATGACATTGGTGATTTGCATTTTCACAGTTTTTTTCAGTGAATTTGTGGTAAGAGTTTGCTACCATACATGTCTATGAGCTTTGTGAAGGCCTTATTCAAAGCATCTCAAGGTATAGTCCATGAAACAAGTAGCATCAGAATCAATCAGTACCTTGCTACATTCAATACTATCTCCAAGACTTACAACTGACCCCCGGCCTCTGGAAAGAGACTGTGTTCACCAAGTCTCCTGATCACGAATTCATGGACCATCTTGTGAAGACTCACACCAGAGTCTGCAGAGGACCCAGGCTCCAGCTGTGGCTACAACATAGGTTTTTACATAAGAAAAATAAAGTGAAATAAGCCTGAAAAAAAAGTATAGTCTTGGACTTTACCCCCAAGAAACTCTTGGGGTGGGTCCAGCAGTCCATGTTATAACTCTACAGGTGATTTTGGTGCTTACTGAGATTTGACAAAAAATGACCTTGTCATTTTCCATGAGGCATTTGCTGCTCTCTCTGTGATCATATGGGGAGTCAGGACCTGGTAACTTGCATTTTTAAAAGTTTCCTCATTATTCCTGATGCAGGTGATTCATTTTAATAGATTATACAGTTGTGTGAATTAGAAATCCAACATTCACAATATGAAAGTGGACATTCAGAAAGGGCTTGGTATACAGCAATGTCAAGGATGTCTGGCTTGTGAAACATATGTAATGAATAATTATTCAGATACTCATCATCATAATGAGTATTGGCCATTATAAAATAGCACAACCACAAATATGCTCCCTTAATGTCTCCTGATACCTGCAACAAGGAGCACAGCTCTTTGAACACAAAGAACACAGAGCATGAAGTTCCAGCCTCTGCTTTTCAAAACCTCACGTTTTAGCTGCTTGCTCATGGTATGTTTCTGGTGTTCCTGAGAAGGAGATGCTAGGAAGATGGGTCTGGAAAGTATCTTCCCAAGAACAGATGCTTCACATTAAAGCAGGAAGACATAAATCAGATCAATTCAGGAAAGGCAGCTGAGTGGGATGTGGGTCAGGAGAAGGAGATATTTGAATTTGAGTCCCCCCCCTGCCCCAGAATAACAGTAAGAGAAAAGAAAGGTAGGAAAGAAGAAAGGTAGGAAGGATGGAAGGAAGGAGGGAGGGAGGGAGCTGTTAGTTAACAGTTTATTAGCGAAATTCCCATCTTTGCACCAGAGTATTTGTATCAAGAACCATGATCTGTTGCTCATCTTTATGCACTAGAATCATTTCCTGCAGTTAGAAAGCAAGCACCATGGGAACAGGAACCTGGGCAGCCTGGCTCCAGCTCTACTCCCAACACCTGATCCATCAGAGAGGCACAGCCGCAGCTTCACTGTGAAGCTAAGCCTCCATCTCCTCCCCTTCATGGGCCACTTTCAAAATACTTAATTTTGTTTGACAACTTTTGTATTATTTTTCTTAAAGGGAATCTCTCTAATTGTAGTAGCATAGATCTCATTAAAAATAGATCCATCTCTGGTTAAGTGGTAATATATTAGGTAAAATCTGCTTGGACAAAGTGCTAAAAGGAGAAAAGAGGAAAACATTAAAGATAAACATGTTTAGAAGAACATTATCTCACTTGATGTTTCATTGGATTGTAGAAGTTGGGGAAAAAAGAAATAAGAAGTGGATAATCCTATCCCTTTACGTGGTGGCATTATTAAGTTCAAAGATAAATCATAAGTAGCAGATAGGACATCTGAATATCAATTGGCTGGGGAAAAGCATCTCAATGATATATTACTAGCCAAAGTGTTTTCACTTTTTAGCAGCTAAATGCAACTACAGTTAGGTGAACTACAAACTTGTTAAAAGCCTGCACTAAATGACACTGATTGAAGGTTTACCATGAATTTAGAAGTCTCTAGGGTTGTATTGAATGCCTAGGTTGTTGTACTTCTTTTCAGTGTTTGTTAATGGTTTAGACCAAATTATAAACATATGCTCAACATATTTACAACATGCTGTGATTTTGAGAAAACCAGAAGACTAAGTGAAACTGAGAAGGAGGCAGCAGTACATTCTAAACCATTTTAGTTAGGATACTTGTCATGGCAGCAACATTGTTAAAACTGACTTTGCTCCTGAGTTCGCTGTGTGTCAACTGTGTGATGATCACCCACATGGCTAATGTCATTTTTAACTCTATTAAGAGGCATGCTTTCTCCACTCTGGGATGAAGAGGGAATGATAGTCTCAATTGGCTCCTCAATGTTCATTGCTGTCTTCAGATAGTGAACTGTTGATAACATTCTTCCTTATAAGAATGGTTTACTTAGCCTCCCAGGGATAAAGCTAGAATGAGTATAGCAGCTTTGATTTCATTAAAAGAACCTTTTATAGAAATAAGAGATGGAAGCACAGTGGTGAGTTGCTTGCTGTGTGTATACAATTAACAGGCTAGAAAATAACCACTTGCCTGATATTTTGTAGGAAAAATTGAATCATTAGGTAGTTGCTTATTTCATGGATATTAGGGAATCCTTTTTGACTCAGAACATTCAAGATTCTATTACTCAGTGATTCGTTAGTAATTTTCACTTTGATTCCAGGTTGTTAGTCCAACTCCTTCTGAGTTGTTCTTTTAACTACTGATTGAATTGGCAACCATCCATAGCATGTCACTGTCCATGTTTTCAGAGTTACATTTCATGGATCCAAAGGAGAAATTTGTATTTAAAACTTACCTATTGTTTATTTTTCCATTCAAGCAGGATTAATTGTATTTGTCTATAGTGAAGCTCTGACATAATTGAAAGTTTAAAATAGTTCTTGCCATGAAATAATGCATAGATATCTGGGGTAAAAGGCTTATTCAGATTATAAACTATAAACTATTCATATTATAAACTATAAACTTATTTATATTATAAACTATAAATACTACAAATAAATATTTCAGCTTCAGTTTTCTCAAAAAGAAAAAAAACTGCATAATCATCATGCTAACCGAATTCTCAGGCAAGTAACTACTAAATTCACACTAACATATTAGATCAACTACCTTTTGCCCAAGTAGTTATGTTAGAAAGCATTCTTTAAGGGATTATTTCTCTATTTGATAGAGAAGGCCAATTTTCACAGTAAAAAGAAACTTAGGTCTTGTGTGTAATTTGCAGTAGTAGACCTTAGTTAATCCTGTCAATTATCACTGAATAAAGAGAACAATTATTAGCAAAAGAATCAGTAAAATTAACTGTAATGAGAAGTTAGTATTATCCAAGCATTCCTGTATAAATTATAAATACTGGATAACAAAATTTAGATTAAATATTGTTGTTTCTATAAAAGGGTACTTAACATTTCAATATAACCACCAAAATTAAAAGCGAATTTTAATTGATAAATTGAAGTTATTTGAACAGTCATGAATAATCATGGGAAATAATAAAAAGTCAGAATGAGGAATCACTAATCATTCTTGGAAAATAATCAAGTCAATCTAACTCGGCTATGATCACTAAAGAATGAGAAGAAAAAGATAAAAATGTTTCCACAGTGTTTATAGTGCACTTTTATTTGTTCCCCAGCATCTTTGTAAACTGACTTGCTCTCTTGCTTTACTGAAGTCCTCAGCAGAAACTTGTAAATATGAGAGTACAGATGACCTCTAGATTGCACCCAGAAGTTTCTTGTTTGCAGCAAACTCATGTGACCCTATCCAAAAACACATGTGATCTAAAGGCAACGTTCAAAAGAAATAATAGAGAAAGAAATGTTCATTAAAAAGCAATAAGGTTGTACTAACATGACTCAACCTTAAAATTTATTACTATATGTATTGCAGGCTGCTGCTAAACAATGGTCTACCATATTCCGTTAAAACCAACATGTTACAAATGCTGTGTTACAATTGCTGTATTAATATTTACTTTTATAGAAACAATAACAATGGGAAAATTTGTGGAATTTTAGGATCTAGCAAAATAGCACAAGAATAAATTGTGTACCTAGAGGTTTTAAAAATTTATCTTAAAGGTGACTTACTATATATCAATATCATAAATTATTATCATGAAAATTAATATTGCTCTCTCAACTCACCTATAGTGTTACAAATTTGACAAGGTTTTAGTAACAGAAAGCCTTCTATTAAGTGGTGTTATAGGCTCCTTTAATGTTTTAGGGTTTGTGTTCACTATTCTGATGAAACTACAAAACGTAGGGACCATTAGCTGGGTTCAAGAATGTCATCTAAACAAATAGGAGCTGTAGGACTTAGCAAATGATTCCAGAAGGAGTCACAGATCAATTGAAGTATAAACTGATGTATCTGCTCCAATACCGCCTTCTTCAGGAGACCTTTCCTGATCCATCCAAAATATCCCTTTCATAGTTCCTCTGTAGTTCCTTACCATATTTATTGTCTTCATAGTACTTGTATTTGCAGTATATAGGTTTCTGTATTATGTATCTTCCCTTCTAGAATGTAAGCTCCATGAGAACTGGGAATATGGTTTAATTTGTTCATAAGCTAAAACAATGCCTGAAAAAATGATGATTTTCTATTGTTGAATGAATGAAATTCAAAGGAGGGGGACTGATACTGTTTGTGTAGTACATTAAGCTTTTGCCTGCCACACTGGCATCCCATACCAGTGCCGGTTCCAGTCTCAGCTGCTCCACCTCCCATCCAGCTCCTGCTAATGGCTTGGGAGAGCAGTGGAAGATGACCCAAGTGCTTGGGCCCCTGCACCCACATGGGAGACCTGAAAGAAACTCCTGGCTCCTGGCTTTGGATCAGCCCAGCTCCAGCCAATGTGGCCATTTGGGGAGTGAACCAGCAGATGGAAGACCACCTCTCTCTGTCTGTAACTCTGCCTCTGAAATAAAATAATCTTTTTTAAAAATTCCAAAGTGGTAAATATCTGCCAATGGATAAGAAGTGAAATCGTTCTCCCTTAGAGGAATTTGGGATGCTGAAAACCATTTACTCAGACATTACTAAAAGCATGTGAAGCATAATACAAGTTTCCCTGGACCAATTTTTTCAATATGAAGTGGTAAACATAAAGAGTCCAAAAAATCTGTAAAAATATTTTATGAAAACAATTGGACTTCAAGTTCTATGCATAGGTACAGTGTTTAAAGTTTTTGAATTTCCCCCTTCTACTGAACCAATTATAAAAAGATCATAATTGCCAAATGTTGAAAGAATTGGATACACACAATAAGAGATATATAGGCAGAATGTTCTAAGCAATTAGAATGCAGTTATAGTCCACTGCTCTAAGAAATGAATTAAAAAACAAATTCAGAAATATTCTGGGGATAATTAGTACCAGAGAAGTTGAACTGAATGTGGAAAGAAAACATTTATAATACATGAGATATTTTTAATTTGTTCATGAAATTTTCAGCATTTATGATTGTGCTGAGGTTATTTATTTTGGCAAAGGGAAGGATTTGAGGACTGTAGCAGTAACATCAGTAAGCGACAGGAAGCTGTTTACTCCATCACTTAAGGTTTTCAGTGGGTTTACACAGCGCTTGGAGGATTAGCAAGCTTTGGAGATTTGCCTCATGAAGTCCAGAACTGCTGGGAGAATCGCTGTAGAGAAGAGCAGTTAACGTCTTGCATCTTGTTGGGAGGTGGCAGGGGAAGACATTGAAAGCAGAAGTTGCCTGAAGTATGGGAAGATTATCTGAAAACTGAAGTAAAAGCGGAGGTAACTGCATAGAAGCAGTTAGGTTTCAGTAGCAGCCAATTTGAATTAGCAAATGCAAGTTGTCTGTGCTGTCTCTCTAGGAAGGTATTAGTGCTGTTTTTATTTTTCTCCTTGTTAGGCAATCATAAAGCACTAGTTGTTGGAGAAAACTTGATAATAAACTCATTTCCTGGATTTCCATTTGTAAGGACAATCACATATAATGCATCATTTTTTTAAAATGGTCATTTTGAAGTACCAATGACCTGAATACCCTGAGAAAAGGAAAGTTTTCTCAGAAGCAGTTAAATACACTTAATGGCACAAATTGCAGGCCACTGATGCTGTAACCCATTTTGTAATTTCATGTAAATGACAAGTTAGTGTAGAGAATGTAAGGTCAATCCAATCAGCATTACTCTGCTTGGTTTTGTTTGCCCATACCTTTTGCTTTATGCTTTTAAAGCACTGATCTCTTCATCTATTCTTTGTCCCATTTAATTTATTCAGCAGTGTGTGCCCTTTTGTTATGTGTAAGAAATTCTCATTTCCCCTCAGTATCTTATTTGTATTAGTCAAGTCAACAGAACAGCTTTGTTTAAAAAGGAGGCCACCCAAATCAATGTTTGACATGCAATAAGCAGTTTCGAAGTTCGGATGTTCCACACTCATTTCTAACGTTTTTTTCTTAGCAGAATTTTCTATTGAATATAAAGATAAGCTTCATATTTAATGTCAGATAGAAAAAGGAAAACCTACATGGTATAGCTGTAGTAGGACAAAGCATCATTATAAAAAGGCATTATTATTCTTGAGAGTTTTAACTAGAAAGCACTATTGTGTGCCCATTTTCATACCCAAACCTTAAGAAATGCACCATATATTTAAAGAGCAAAATGAAATTCTTGCCTTAATTTTGCTTCATACCTAATGTTTCAGCATCTTCTAACAAATTTGGGGCATATTTTGTTTTCCTTTTAGAAGACTTACTTTTAGTTCAGTCTTTCATTTGACTTCCTAGTTCATTCTTTTGACCCTTTCTCATTTTTCTCGATGAATCTTATATTTCAAGGCAGGAAATGAAGAAAAATGGCCTTTCAGGTTATTTCCTGAAGATAAAATTCAGCTTCAAATCCAAGGGAAATAAAACAATTTCAATACCCAATTAAGGATTTCGAATAGCAGAGCAACCTAAGGACTTGTTTTTATTGAGTCAATTTACAATGCCTAAGGATTCCTGGACGGTTGCTATCTGGCTACTAGCTAGTGCTCATATTTTGCAGATCACTGTTTAGGCTTTGAGATCTGTAATTTTTCAATAACACTAACACTCTAGATTGTGGGAAGAACACTATTTGTTTTGGCACTTAGTTTCAAGACTTATTTTTCTTTTAACCAGGCTAGACACATCTTCAGAGATGCCATGTTGATTAAGCCTAGGACAGCAAACCACCAATGAGTCCCTTTCTTCCCTTTCCTTCTCAGTCTCAACTCCTTTCTCTCCTCCCTCCTGCTCAGTTCCTCATTCACCTCCCCCATATACTCAAAAAGTAGTGATTAGATAAACAGTCTGGATAACAGAGAAGATCACTTCTTGCCGTTGACTACCACAATGTTTAGCCTGCTCACACAATGATACTTTCTTTGCAGCATCTGTGGATACAGTGATGGGACAAAGAGGCAGAGAAAAGGAATATCAAGTAGTATTCTTTATAACTACTCCATGAAAGTATAGGGCTCTTAAGGAAGAATATTTCCTTTCTAAGTGGAGCAGAAAGTATTCTAAAAAGAGAAATGATAGGATTGGCTATAGGGCAACAGATAAAACACAAAATTAAACGCTTAGAAGAATGGAAGAACTGCAGAATTCAGATGGGAAAAAAATTCTGGGTAGCTAATCAATATAACATGGTCCAGGAATATACTGTGTCTCCAGTTCTCTCCTAAAATCTATACCTGCAGGTCAAGGAGGGTTGTATATAATTGAGATAATTTTAAGAATTTTTTTTAAAGATATATTTATTTATTAAAGCCAGAGAGAGAGAGAGAGAGAGATCAATCTTCTATCTGCTGGTTCACTCCCAAATGCCTGCAACAGATAAGGCAGGGCAATACTGAAGCCTGAGCCAGGAATTCCATTTGGGTCTCCTACATGGGTGGCAGGAGCCTAAGCACTTGGGCCATCTTTTTCTTCATTCCAAAGTGATGGCTTAACATGCTGCTCCTCTGGACCCATAGATAATTTCTTAAATAAAATTTCCTTTGTAGCCTTGGGAATTATTTTCAGTATCTTTTTAGGGTCTAGATATTAAAGATATTGAAAAATTTAAGCATCTAGTTTATTTTACTTTATTCATAAAAATATTGGGCTAAGGCAAATTAGAACTACTTGAATATTACTAAAGCAAGGGATTATGCTTCAATATGTCTTAGACATTTTAAAGCTGGTGCTGCTGAAATTATCTAGAGATTGAACTGCCATTAGGAAAATAAATATTACAGTTACTTTATCTTAAAAGTGCAGAATTGTTGCACAATAGAAGAACTGGGATGTGCTTTATCTATTTAAATGAGAAGGTATAAATCAAATTACTTTATCAGATGCTGGAAAGTAGGAACTGTGTTTTTTTTTTTTTTCTCTCTTCCTAGGGCCTGGGGAAAATTGGTTCTGATTCGTTCACTTATACATTAATTCATTCAACAAAACTTGCCACAAATTATTGTTGCATGGTAATACTTGCTAGTGAATGATAATTATTTTAACACCTGAATAATGCTGCCCATTATCTCATAGAATGACATTTCTAATAATGTTTCAAGAAGTTCTTTTTTTTTGTAAAAATTAACTGGATAATTCTAAAACTTATGATACTGAAAAAATGAATGAGAATAGCTATAATAACCCTTAAGAAGAATTGCAAAATTCAATACTTATAGTCTTATATTAAGATACCATAGAGATAGGGGTCAGTGTTGTGGTATAGGGGGTTAAACTGCTGCCTGGGAAATATGCATCCCATATGAACATCAGTTCCAGTTCCAGCTGCATGTAGAGAATATATGAGAAAGGATTATTATTAAACAATACCATATTCACATATATGTTTGATTCTGCATTCCTATATGGAATATATGAGATGTTGAAAGGGAGTTAGTTCAAAGTTTTCCAATCTGTGAATAAACTGTAGAGCCAAACCAATAATAGGGCCATTCATGGGCCAGTGTTGTGGTACAGTAGGTTAAGCCACTGCTTGCTACACCTGTATCCCATATGAGTGCTGATTTGAGTTCTAGCTGCTTCACTTCTGATCCAACTCTCTGCTAATATTACTGGGAAAGCAGCAGAATATGGCCCAAGTACTTGGGCCCCAGCCACCCATTTGGGAGACCAGGGTGGAGTTCATGGCTCTTGGTTTTGGCCTGGCCCAGCCCTGGCTCTTGTGGCCATTTGGGAAGTGAACCAATATATGGAAAATTCTCTCTTCTCCCTCCCTCTCTGTCTCTCTCTCTCTTACTCTCTCTCTCACTCTCTTCCTTTCCTGCTCTCCCTGTCCCCCTCTCTGTGACTCTGCCTTTCTAATTAATTTATTAATTAAAAAAGATACCATAAAGTTGCAGTAAGCAAACCAGAATATGAATACAAGTATAGACAAAGGCACCAAAGGAGCAGAACAGAATCTCAAACAGACCCAAACACATATGACCCCTTGATGTATATAAAATGATGTCAATGGAATTCAGCAGGGAAAAAAATAGTTGTTTGAATTAATATGCTGTGTATCTGTATAGAGAAGATTTTCTTGAACCCTACCTCAACATACATGCAAAATCAATTAAAAATGTAAAAAATATTTTGGATGTGAAAAGTAGCACAACACAGATCTACAACATAGACCCACCCCACTCTCTCTCTCTCTTTATCTTGCTAGAGGCTTATCATTTTTGTTGATCTCAAAAATAAGTTTTTGCTGTTGTTAATTTCCTCTATTGATATCTTATGTTCTCTTTCTTTGATTTTTTTTCCATAATTTTTATTATTTTTTCTTCTGCTTACATAATATTTAATTTTCTTTTTTCTTCTAGTTTCTAAAAGTGGAGGCTTAGATTATTGGCTTGAGCCTTCTTGCCCACTACATGCATGCTGTGCTGTGACTTTCCCTCAACACATTGCTTTCACTGCATTCACAATTTCCGACAAATTCTATTTTCATATAAGCATTTTTAAAATTTAATTTGAGATGTCATTTTTGATCTCTGTGTCACTTACAAGTATTTTGTTTTATCCTCAAATACTTTTGATCTCTGTGTCACTTACAAGTGTTTTATTTTATCCTCAAATATTTGAGGATCTTCCCGGCTACCTTTCTGTTATTGATCTCTAGCTGATAGCTCCTTGAGCTCTGAAATAATTCATTATATGATTTGTCTTCATTATCATTTGTTAAGGTTTGTTTGTGAACCAGAATATGGTCCATTCTATACTAGGTTGATAGTTTGTGGAGAAGATATGTACCCTTGTCTTGATTTTTTTTGTTGTTAGTTGTATAATTTTCTACAGGCTTTGATTTAGCCGTTTTGTTGAATTAAGAAAGTTTCCTTAAATTTTCTTGTTTTTGAGATTTTGTTCTTTTGATTTCAATTAAGTATTAAGCAACATCAAGCACATTTTTGCACTGTTTTCTTCATTGAAATATATTTGTGATATTGATAAAATTTTTTTCTGATTTTGAGTAATCTTTGTATTGCTGAGATAAACTCTAATAACTGTCAAATTTCATCACCTAATGATTTATATAGAATTCTCCATATGTCATAAGTAAAATTGGCTGAGGGATTTTGTTTTCTTTTTGTAATATCTTTATCCAGTTTGAATATTAAGCTTAATCTGATCTGATATAAAATATTTGAACAGATTCCATTTTTTAAAAGTTTGGGACAATTTATAAAGCATGGGTATTATCTATTCTCTGAATGAGTGATGGAAATCACTTTTAATATTTCTAAGTTAAACATACTTTTCCTTTGGGCTGTTGGCAAAGTCTTTGAGTATTATTTCAATGCCTTTAATAGGTAGTAATCTATCCAAGTTTCATATTTTATTTTCTTGCTCATCTTTGCATTTTATACTACCACAGAAATACGTTTGTTCATTTTAACAAAGAGTAATAACCTGCATTATATTTTTATTCTATTTTATTCTGCTTTAAATGATTATATTTGTATTCAATATCAATTTACATATAATTTCAGCACGAATAGCCCTTATTATTAAATGATTTTCAAGCTTTTTTTTTTTTTTTTTTTTTAGTTTCTTGTATTCCAACATTTGAGTGTAGCGTGATCTAGTTAACAGGTTAGGGGGCCCAGCGCCACGGCTCACTAGGCTAATCCTCAGCCTTGCGGCGCCGGCACACTGGGTTCTAGTCCCGGTCGGGGCGCCGGATTCTGTCCCGGTTGCCCCTCTTCCAGGCCAGCTCTCTGCTGTGGCCAGGGAGTGCAGTGGAGGATGGCCCAAGTGCTTGGGCCCTGCACCCCATGGGAGACCAGGATAAGTCCCTGGCTCCTGCCATCGGATCAGCGCGGTGCGCTTGCCGTGGTGGCCATTGGAGGGTGAACCAACGGCAAAGGAAGACCTTTCTCTTTGTCTCTCTCTCTCACTGTCCACTCTGCCTGTCAAAAAAGAAAAAAAAAAAACAACCATGTTAGGGGACAGGTTATATTTTCCAAAAGAAGCCACAAAACATCTCCTATCTTACATATTATTTAAGAAATGAACTCTATATTCTCCCTCTTGAAAAATGATCAGATATCCAACAAATGTAGCAAAAGTATTTTTTTCCCTTCCTAGGTGAGGTTAAGTAAGAGTTTGCAGTGCAGCTTCAGCCTCGTTTGTTGGAACACAGTGATAATGCTGCCTAGAAGGAAAAACAATACTAAGGTGTTCCTCTTACTACTGCTCTGCAACAAATTATCTCAAACTTCATGAGGTTACCATGTTCACAGAAGTTCTTGTCTTTTTTCTACAGTCTTTGATGCCTTAGGTGGGAAGATTGAGTGACCAGTGAATCAGCTAATGTTACCTCAATGTGTTTTCTCTAATAAAGTTACCTCAAGTTTGGCAGCTGTATTCTCTTATCTGGAGTCCCCATCCCCACATCAGTCTCTATGGCAATTATCCATATCTCTCCACTGCCATTTAAAAATTAGACAGTAGAAACTTGACTCAGCCTCCGTTTCAGTGGCCATTTGCAGCAGGAATCGGAGCAGAACACAAGAGAGGAGGCTGCAAGTTCCTGGCATTTCTGATTTCTCTCTGCAGGCCCGTTCTCTAGGGCTGATGGTTTCCAAGAAAGGACCCTTAACCTAATGTTTGTCATAAAAGTTACCCCTAATTCTCCACCTCCCCTTAGTTGATTTCTCATCTGTATAACAATGTCAAAGGGCAAGTATGCACTTCAGAAATTGTGAAAGGAAGCACAGTCTTATTAGGTAGTTTTATAATTTTGTATTCCTATAACAAAAAGTGTAATCTCTGTTCTAAGACACAGTTAAGAAGGCCAAGGCAAGGAAAAATCACTGAAGTCAAAAATTAGAACATATGATCACTTGGGAAGCATTTGTAAAATAACCTTTCTTAAGCTCTGCTTCTCTTGCAATGCCTATTTCTAATTTAATTGTCCTAGGGCTGGTGTTTAGGATACAGTGTAATTATTTTATGATGGTTCAAGCTAAGGAGAATAATGACCTCAAAAAAAATTTCAAAAAAAATCTCCAATTCAGAAACTAAAAGCTACTCTCTCTTGTGATATTGTTACTTACTGTTTTGAAATCAAGAGTTTAAACAAGCAATCAATATAGCACCTAACAATACTAGTATCAGTTTGAGTCATGCCATAAATAAGCATACACTCTAATTATTTTGAATATATTTATTTTAAAAATGATATGATAGTCCAAGAGAATGTTCCAGAATGGTTTGCAAAAAAAATTGTCTAATAAGAATTGTGGTTGTTCATTTAGAGCAACACAAAATTAGATCAATGAGTTAAATGTAGTGAAAATATTTCCTAAGGAAATCCTTACTTCTTTCCAAACTTGCCTATCCCAATATATATATTTTCCTTAGTGTCAGATCGGAATATTTGTCATAACCATTAACAAATGTGTTTATTCAGTTGTTGTGTGAATTGCTTTGATCTGAGTATACCAAGATAAGCTTCCTGAAGTATTAACCTTCTCTCCTCAAGGAAAAAAAAAATATTTTCCAGTAAACACAGAGCTGCTTTGGAGCATGATGCAACTGCTTGCCACTCTCATGAACTCTCTGCTGTAACGACTCAGAGCACCAAGATAAACTGAAATTTAAACAGGAAAGGTTTATGGTGTTAGACTTGTCCAGTTAAGAGGTCTAACCCAAATCTAAAATCATTAAACATTATGGATTTATTCTCTTTCACCCTAGCCCTAATTTCCCATCAAATGAAAGAAAAAAACTATAGATATATAATTTTTTCTTCTAAAATATTATCTCCAATTTAGTTAAAAACAGGGTTACACTTTCAAAATGCTGGCTTGAACATTTGCATGAGTTTCTATTCCTTGCCTAAACTACAGTTACACAATGACAAAGGTGTTTTGTAGATAGCAAAACAAGGACAATGATAATTGAGTACACAATAGTAATAAATGTTTGGCAACTGGAAAGCATATGGCCTAGAAAGCTAAATCCTAAATTGGCAGTGGGCATCTGAGGAGCAACTTAATTTTATACTAAAGAACTCTCAACGGATTCAAGTTAATGATACCACTAACCTCTGTAGATGGAAGAAAGATTGGGACTGAAAATTAAACTACAGCTGAAAGTCTTTAAAAAAAAAAAAAAAGAGTTAGCTCCTTTGAGCCTCTCCACTCCCCTGAGCAGTTTGACAACAGCTCTTTCCTCATCCCAGCAGTGTTCATCTCCACAGAATATAAAATACTCTGTCTCCAGACTGAAAAACTGCACAGTAAAATAAGGGGTGAGCAGCCAAGCTTTTTCCCTCCAGGTCAGAGGTTGGAAGTACATTTTCTGAAGACTAAACAGTCTAAGTAGGCAAGAGGAAAGAGTTACGAAGGACAGACAGACTCTGGAGATCCCAATATAGAGAACACCCAGTAGAAAAGTCCTTAGCCAACAAGCCAAATGCCTGCACACAGAGCTTTGAAAAGATGGATAGGGTCATTCATTCCTCTTAGATCCGAGAGATATAACATTCAGAAAAGACGATTTAAAATTAAAAAGAAGTCTCAATATATGATTGGGAGTTAAAGTTGGGGACAAAGGAGATTCTAAGAGTATCCAAGAAGAAAAATAGGCTTCATAAGATGGATTAAGAATGGCTAGGACTTGAAGTAGAATGACTTTGAAATCACAAGGATAATACTGAAATGTACAAAAGCAATCAAGTATTGCTCCACAACACCAAAAGGAAATCGTTTTCTTCCTAAATTCCATACCAGCGAATAACTAAGTACAGGAGTATAATAAAGTAAGTTTGAGATGTGCAAGGCCTCCAGGATGTGCTCCACGAAAGTGGGGATTAGCTGAGAAGCAGAGAGAGAGAGAGAACAATGAAACAGAAAGACGTAATGAACATGGGTCCCAAGACTTCAGAGCTCAGCAGGGTCACGGATGGATCCATCAGTGGAGCAGATTGTAAGGCTGGAAAAGCCCTCTCAGAGGAGAAAGACACCAGGATGCTCAGTAACTAAGAAGAAACTTCGCAATATGGAAACTGTATTTGCGGTATTCGTGAACTCTCATACTATCCTTGAAACTTATCTGTAAATCTACAAATACTCTAAAATTAAAAGTTCATTTTAAAAATAAAACTTCCCAATAAACCTGCAACTTCTGCCTCTCCTCCCCCCCCAAAAATAGACCTTTATTTGGAAATGAAAGTCAGAAATGTATATACATGGGATTTACAAAAAGTTTGTGGAAAAATGTGAATTATGAAAAACTATGCAAGGACTTCCAAAGCTTTTGCAATAAAATAAACTTTATATTTAATTTGCCATGAACTTTTTGAAGTACCCTCATATGTACTATTGCAGAATAACAGTCAGCCCTCACTTTTCTTAAATCTCAAACTGGAAAACCAAGATATTGAAATATAAACATATTTAAAGATGTGAAGGTCAATGTTGAAATACAAAGACACGGAAGAGTGGGAAGCAGGGTATAGAGGGTGGTGGTTAGGGGAGTGCTGTGTGTAGCAAGCCTGGTTCCACTTTTTGACTTTAAATCCCATGCATGTATAACTTAGTGAAATAGAAAATAAAGTTAAAGGGAAAATATGTGGTTTGCATATATTATACATATTCTCCAAGGAAATTTTACTGTTAAATAACATTCCCCATTGCCCCCTGAATCACCTTGTTAAGCCAAATCTGTGATGTTCCAAGAAATAATTCGGTTTGGCAAATTCAGCCACTTTAGGAAGGGTGAACTACCAGTAACAGGTCTATCTGATTTGCATATTTATTGTTCAACATAAATGACTACTAAATTTATACCTAAGACATTATTATTCCTTCTTAGGTTAAAGTATATTGTTTATACCAAATATTTACTCCTTTTCCTACAGGTGCATATCATACCTCCTCTCATTTTGTCAAAGGAAGTTAAATGTAAGTTAAAGGAGTTTTCTTGTACCCTCGTTATTTAACCAGCTATTCCAGAATACATGACACACTTGTGTGTTCTTACCTTTTTTCCAAAAAGTTGTAATGATAAATATTCTGAAAATAGTTTTTTAAAATGGATACAAGGAATCTTTACTATAAGAGTATCCATTGTGTGATTTCTGACACATCCTTTGTCATTAAATTGTTTACATGTTGGTGAAAGTAAGTGTTGATTTGTGCCATTTCTCCCTTGATAACATCAGGCATATAGTTAGGAAAGTCTCACTTATCTTAAATGATGTTATCTATGAAGCTTCTAGAAATGAATGAAGCCCCCATCTACATAAATTGCACTTGGAATCTTTTTCCTCTGGTTTATATCCCTTTTAGTGTCTTTGTCACTTTACTCTCAGAAAACAAGATGTCCTTGTTGAGGAGGCATTCCTTTTTGTCGATAGGTTCCCTGACAAACAGTAGATATGGGAGCAATATTGTTAATTTCTTACACTGATTCAGATGTGTTTCAGTAACTGTGCCCTCTGGTTGTTTTGTGTTCTCAAACCTGACTGTCCTCTTTCAGTTCCTACTACTCTGCATCTGCCTTGATACCTGTGGTTACTATCCTCAACACATGATTAAACCTGCAAGACTGAATCGTAATGGGTGGGTGGAAGCCTGGTGGGAGAGAGAGGAAATGAATTTTAAGTTAAGGTGAAATTTCCAAAGGAATCACTGGACCTATGACCTTTAAATGATTTTTATGTTTCCACCAAGAATGACCTACAATTTTAATCTTGTAGATAGATTTTTAAGATAACTAACAAGAGGATTTTGTGAACTGGCTGATATTTTTAAATTTTCCTCCTTAATACACTATTTCACAATACCTAACAACGACAGCATCTAGATGCCTCTCTGGACCTCACAAGAATAAAATAATGTCTGATGCCCTTGCTACTCCCTTTACTGTTCAAAGAGAGCTTTGTTATGAGTCTGGTCACATGAAGGGCAACTCCTGGCACTCTCCCAAAAATGCAGCTATTGGTGAGAAGAATAAAAATATTTAGTATGGTTATCTTTTTGTAGGCCTGTGGATTAATGCAATCACGTAAGAAGTGGGAGTGAGCTGGGAGGAGCCGACCCTAAGATCCAACTTTGGATTACTGGACTGTCAACCCTGTGCCCACTGTGTCTTTCCACATTCAACCTAGAACTTTCCTTCCATACTCTTTACATTCTATGGATATCTTTGCTATGTCTTTGCTAATTTTTTCATTAATACTCATTAAAGTGATAAGCAAAAATAAGCTAAATTCTGTGTATTTTATCACAACCTTATTATCCTATATTGCAGTTGAGAGAATTTTGTCTTTAGATGTTAAATACATTGTCCAAAGTTAAACTTTCAACTGGGACCTGACCCAACAGTTGTCAACATTTGTCCCTTTAGCTTCCATGGTACAAGTCATCCAAGTTCCTGACCCTAAAATATAATTTGATCTCCTCATTGCCACCATTCTCTGGCAACCAGGATCTGGCCAAAGATTTTTGTCTTCCCCAACCATCAGCTTCAAGGATTCTTTTGATTACATTCTCTAATCTTACAGTTGCTGCATCTTCTCAATTTGAACTCTTTTTTTTTTTTTTTTTACTTCCATGACATTTTTAAAAAATCTTAACTTTCTTACTCTCTGACTTTTTGTTGCCTGGATCACCTTTTTGTTATTGATAGACATTCTCTAGGTTCTTATTCTTAGCTTCCTTCTGTTTACATCTTATTGCTTCCAAATGAACTTTACATTAGCATCAGAGACCAACTGTGTCACATGACACCTTCTAATATGAGTTTGCTATATTATTTGATGATATTCATAACTGTTGTGAAGAACTGTAACATAAAGGAGAAGGATGAAACACATAAGAGGCATTTAGTATGGAAAGTGGGTTGCTAACTTCCGATGTTGTTTCCATTTGTTCAGACTGCTGTTACAAAATAGCATTAGCGGACTGATTTGTAAACAACAAAAATGTACTTCGTCCAGTCCTGGAGGGTGGAAAAATCCAAGGTCAGGGTGCAGTAGATTCAATGTCTGGTGAAGGCCCACTTCCCAGTTGATCTATGGCCATATTCTCATTGTGTCCACACATGAGAGAAGGGTTAAGGCAGCTCTCTGGGCCTTCCCTTATAAAGGCACTGAACCTGTTTCTGAGGGGAGGGCCCTGCCATTGTTATTTAGACACCTCCCCAAAGTCCTGTTTTTTAAATTTATTTATGTATTCATTTGACAGATACAGTTAGACAGTGAGAGAGAGAGACAGAGAGAAAGGTCTTCTTTCTGGTGGGTCACCCGCAAAATGGTCACTACAGCTGGAGCTACGCCAATCCCAAGCCAGGAGCCAGGTGTTTCCTCCTGGTCTCCCATACGGGTGCTGGGGCCCAAGGACCTGGGCCATCCTCCACTGCCTTCCCAGGCCACAGCAGAGAGCTGGTCTGGAAGAGGAGCAACTGGGACTAGAACCCAGTGCCCATATGGGATGCCAGCACCGCAGGCAGAGGATTAACCAAGTGAGCTACGGTGCCGGCCCCCACAAAATCCTGTTTTCTAATAACATCTCATGGGTTAACAGGTTTCAACATATGAATCTGGGGGAGACAGAAATACAGATTACATCAGACATACAAGCAAAATTTATGACATATGTCAAGTATGGATAATAAGTAAATAGCTTATTAGAAATAGGCAGAATGTGTAGGGCTATAAGGTAACCTGTAACAATTATTAACAATATGTAAAGTTAATGAAATATATAATGGAACAAATAAGAATGTTACTTATAGAAGGGGATGGGAAAACACAGTCACAGTCATCTGTCACCCTCAGCTCCACCAGAGGCACTTAGATTCTTTTGAAGGATTTTAGAATTTTATTTGAACTTCTTGTGTGCTATCATTTCTTACTGTGTGTACTTCCTATCTGCAGATCTAAACGGAAAGCTCTCAAAACACAGACACAGGGATGTCTATGTCCTTTATTTCAGTTGGTAGTGGCCTCTGGATGTCTGCCTAATACATGTGAATGCATGATGGCGCAACCTGGGCATCTTGGCTGGTGTACTGCTTCCCTTTTGTTATTACTTTCATAAAACTGTTCATCTATGAAATAACCAGTATTTCTAAATGTAGGTTTTTCATCAAGAATTAATATCTTCCAATTTTTTGTAGTTAAGTATGTGTATCATCCAGGTAGTTTAGTGAGAAGAATTTCTTCTTTTACTGAAAACCAAACAAAAATAAATAAAACAATTTTTTCACACATATATGTTACATTTGTACTTTATTTTTATGTAATAATAATACTATATAATATAGAAACAATTCAGTATGGCAGTAAAAGCTTTGACTCTATAGTCAAATACCAAGTTTTGAGACTTAGATTTATAATTTAATAGCTCTGTGCCCTTGGATACATTTATTTTACATCTATCTTCCCCACATCTTCATCTATAGAAATAGTACCTAGCACATTAGCGTTGTTGTGTGGAATAAGGGAATTAAAGCAGGAAACTGCTTAGAAGAGTGTCCAACACGTTCGCTCTTAGTATTGTCCTACATCCATTTTAAACAGATTTCCTTCTCTATACTTTTTCTGCATAACCTTCTAGCCAGAATTCTTTGCCTTTGAAAGCCAGATTCCAGTTCCACGTCCTCCCTAGATAAGCAAATACATACAAGCTCATTATCCAGGCCTGAAAAGGCAGAAATAGGCTGTTGGTCATTAACTCTAATAATACTCCCTTTATGTTTGTTTTGTCCTGTTGAGTTGATGAACCATTTTCATATTCATTGCATCATTTGATTTTCACATACCTCTGTGACAAAAGTGGCCAGCTATTACTTCACATTTTTGAAAGATAAAGAAACCAAAACACAAAGCCGTTAAAATGGTTTGCCCTGGTCACCCAGAGGATGACCATGAACTCAAGGTTATATAGGCAGGCAGATAGGATTAAATCGATTAGATTTGCAAACTGGTGACCACCCTTTCGCCCTACCTGCTGTGTAATCTCATGCCCCTACCTGACCTCATCTGCCAATCAGACCATGTGACCACGCCCCTTTGAAAGTGAATAAAAGGCCTGGAGCAAGATGGGCCCCTCCCTTGTTGTCCCCTGACCTTGGGCTTGCAGCCTTCTGGTCACTCCTCTCTGCCTCTGCTTTCCTGCCCGCACTAAGCTCCCTGTGTCTGCTCCTAACTGCACGCTCTGTTCCTCTTGGCTCCTGGCCTGCTCTCTACCTGGTATGGACCCAGCTTGCACTTCTAGACTTCTTTCTCCCCTATATAAAGCCCCTACTCTCCTGTGTAAATCGCTGAAT
Source organism: Oryctolagus cuniculus (assembly GCF_051225735.1). Classification (NCBI taxonomy): domain Eukaryota; kingdom Metazoa; phylum Chordata; class Mammalia; order Lagomorpha; family Leporidae; genus Oryctolagus; species Oryctolagus cuniculus. The sequence goes on from NC_142878.1 coordinate 37,367,832, forward strand.
AAATACTAAATAATTTCACTGAATAAATACGAAAAACCTCACCATGTTGCCTGGTTTGTTCAAGCTGACATTCAGAATTCTTATCTGAATAGACAATAAGAACTCTCAAAATATTAATATTGGAGTTATTAATAAGCTAGTCAATTTCAAAGGCAGCATAATTGTTGGCCATAGAGCTGTCCAACACTGGTAGAACAGATTCTGTTGATCCAGCTTCAAGCCCCTCACTTTTCCTTCGTTACATTCTTCTTTAAAAAAAAAATTCCCAATAGAGATAAGTAGCTTAGTGTCTATTCTACTCAAGGGTTTTGCCACTAGAATCTTCCATTTAAGATGATCTTTAAGCTGAGGGAATGGCAGGTAGAACCTTCTCACACAAAACATTATTTCCTTTGTTCACACCATACTGTGTGTCATACTGACGAACATAAAAGCTCAGGCAGCACTGACTCAGATCATTGTCCTGGGTTGAATTCATTGTGTTAATTTTCTTCTGCAGGGTCTCAGGATAGTTAGTGAATTTCCCTGTGCCTCAGTTTCCCCTCCTGTAAAATAGGGCCAATAATATTACTTAACGCTTAGAAATCTCAGAAAGATTGCAAAGTATGCAAAATAGCAACTGGTGAAACAGGTGTGAGCTCTTGCTGTTATATGTATGACAAAACAACCTTCATTCTTTCTTTCTTTGGCTGGTGTTGCTAAACCAAGGCAACCAGACAATAGACCCCATAATGACCAAATGCTTAGACCAAAGCACCATATCCAACTCCTTACCTAAGACCTTTAACTCTCTCAGAGCTGCTCCCCCTCACATATCTTGAATGAAAATGTTCATAATTTCACAATGCCCAGTAATATATCTCAACAAGTCTGTTTTCTGACTTTTACCTTCATCACCATGAGCACCCTCCAGTTTTGCCTAAGGAATAGGTTGCTATGGCAACACTCGCCACCCACAGTCAACAGTCAAATTTCATTTCTCAGATACAGCTATTAGAAAATAAATGGTCCATGTAACATTTTTGTGTTTGTCTCCCTCTTCATTTATGAAATCTCTTACCTGTATGAGACATCCATAAATGTAATAAAAATGCAATTTTAAACATTTGAACAATAATTTTTTAATTCAAGTAAAAACACATTCAAATTCTCAAGGTTTCCAAAATAGCTTTCTGTCAATGTAAGGTTAAAACAAAAAACAGTCAATTTCCCTCAGCCCAGATTTTGTTTAGTCAAACTGCTTCTTGTTTTATAATAGGAATGTGAAATGAATTGTAACATTTGATTTGCTAAAAAAGAAATTTTCTCCTTTGTTTTTATACTGAAGGCAAAAAATGACTTACTCAACTTTTTCCCAAACAAGCAAACAAGAAGGAAGGAATATACCTCTATTTGATAGTCCTCCTGCCCCAAATTTGCCATTACTCCCCCAGCAGATTAAACACATGACATGCCTACTAGTCATGACCAGTACCACGTATTTCCAGGATAATTTTCCAAATGGATGGTGATGGTTAAACTAATCTGTGCTCCAACATTGGAGTATCATATGTCAACAGCAGTCATGTTCATTCCTTTCCTTGACTAAGTTTGCAGCCTTCTCTTGGTAATTCCTTAATAAGCCATGTTTGTATTTGAGTTCCCCCATCATGGACAACTAAGAATTGAGATAAAGAAGCCCTCTTCCATCTCTTCATACTGTTGGGAACAGACAAGAATAAGCAGAATCCCAACACCCCTCTGCTGATACCCCTACCTTCTCCAGCTCTTCACCTTCCTGTACCCTCTTCCTCCGTCTTTGACAATGCCCTTTAAATGACTGGTGACTATTAATCATAATCAAAATAGCATTTAATAAGAAAGTACATATATATGTATAAAATAATACTCTGAATTTAATGAAAGCACAGCTAAGCAAGATTTAGATAATGCTCTTAGAAGAATGTTTCAGAATAAAACTATAAGGAATTTTTATCAAGTATCAATAACCATCAGTCTATGTAGTATAATAGGTGGTTTTCATTAATAGGCCTCTTTCTGGAAGTAAATATCATTTGATTTATTTAAAATAATGATGAGCTATTTACATGTGTGAACAATGGAGACAAGTACAATTTGCAGAAACCAGAAAGCATTTTAAAAATATAGCCACTTGATTATAGATATGGTATATAAGAAAGGATGGTTCAGTCTCACTCTATGTTGAGTAACATATGTACTCTCAAATTTCAAAGAAAACGACTTAGGGATTCTTACCAAAATTCTAAATATCAAGCAAGTCCTTCCTGACATACTGACATTTTCTACTAAAAGTGAGTAAACATGAAAGCCAAAAATCAATGAAGTAATTCCTTTTCAAGAAGTGACATGGAAGATGGTAGAAAGATGGTGGGTATAAATAAAAATATTACAATAAAACATATAATAAAAAATAAAATATTAGGAAACCCAGTATTGCAAAAAGCAGCAAGGGCCCCAGGTAAAGCAACACAGGGTATGAGCAGTTCTTATCTTTTTTTTTTTTTTTTTTTTTAGTTTTTGACAGGCAGAGTGGACAGAGAGAGAGAGAGACAGAGAGAAAGGTCTTCCTTTGCCATTGGTTTTTGACAGGCAGAGTGGACAAAGAGAGAGAGAGACAGAGAGAAAGGTCTTCCTTTGCCGTTGGTTCATCCTCCAATGGCCGCCGCGGCCAGCGCTGCTGGCCGGCGCACTGCGCTGATCCGATGGCAGGAGCCAGGTACTTATCCTGGTCTCCCATGGGGTGCAGGGCCCAAGCACTTGGGCCATCCTCCACTGCACTCCCTGGCCACCGCAGAGAGCTGGCCTGGAAGAGGGGCAACCAGGACAGAATCGGCACCCCGACCGGGACTAGAACCCGGTGTGCTGGCGCTGCAAGGCAGAGGATTAGCCTAGTGAGCCGCGGCACCAGCTAATGAGCAGTTCTTTATTGTGAAGAATCTAGCTTTCCAGTAATGGAGATCCATGAATGGTTTCACTATTAATGGAAATAATTAAGGATTTATAGTACTGAATGTTGTTCTGGGGCATCAGCTAAGACACTGCTTGAGACACCTGTGTCCCACACCACAGTGCCTGAATTTGAATCCTGGCTCTGCTCCCAATTCCAACTTCTGACTGATGTGCACGTGGTAGCTCAGGTATTCATGTCCATCACCTAGTTCGCTGTTTCTAGCTTCAGCTTGGCCTTGCCCTGGCTATTGCAGTCATATCCCACCAGCAGATGGGAGCCCTGTCTCTCTCTGCTTCTCAAATAAATTAAAATATAATAGTTATTCCAAGTGAGTTTTTAAAATACTAGATAAAGATAATCTTCAATTTAAACAACTCTTTGTCTTGTAATTCAAGGCATTATATTCCCCCATAATTACAATTTTCAGCAAGTTAAATGGCAGTTAAGAAAGACAAGATTTAAGCATAAGTCATAGAAAAAAAACTACTTTATTGTATTTGGGATGGAAAGAAAGTGAAACAATTTCCTAAGATGACCTTGTACATCTACAAATCAAAAGGAATTTCCTGGTGGTGAAATCCAAACCAAACCAAACCAAATCCTTGCTGAAAAAGCATTTTGGTTATTACCCTAGTGGGTGTCAAGTGGAAATACATGTAGCCAAATTCAGTCATTAATGTATGTAAGTGTATATTTGGTAGAATATTTTAAATTAATAAAAGGCATTTGTGAAATGTCCACTTCATATGCAAAGAACTAAAATATTTACACATTTTGACTACTTTCTTTCAACTGCTTTGAAAGAACAGACCATCAATGTACTGAACGTCGATCAACATTTACTGTACCTGCATGGATGGGTCACTGTTCACACTCACTCTCACAAAAATGACCTCTAGCTACTACTGACCAAGAGCTCAAAACCAGGGAAGCTTGCCACCACAAGTGACTGGTCAAGTAAAGCAGGTGTTTAATTACTTTAATATGAAAATGAAAAGCATAGCTCTGACCAACTTCTAGCAATAAAGCAGAGCACCCATGGGCTTAATTTAATAGCTGTTGATATTAATCACACAACGTGCTCATTGCTATTCTACTTGCTCTAGAGTATACAGGTATAGCCACATTACAAAGAATTAATGACTTCAAGAAATGTGGGGAAGCAGGATGAATACATAGGAAAGAGTAACAAATACTACAAGGCAGTATGTTCATAGAGCAAAAGCTTCTCATTCTGTTAGAGGGAAATAATAAACCATGCAGAGCTTTTTAATTGAATAGAGATTTGAAGGCAACTTAAGTGCATGTGTGATTTATATTAATGTGGAGGTCAGAGGGTGCTGGGTAACGAGCAGGGAAAATCCTGTAGGATTGGCTACAAAAATCTAGATGACTTAGGGTTGAGAGAGTCAGAGCAGAAAGAGTAGAACAGATGTATTCAAGACTATCCTTTTGTTCATAGACAAGGGAAAGAGGATTCAAATCTATCTGTGGTTTCTTTCTTGAAACAAGGTCCCTGAATGGTACTGATACCTCTGGAGCCAGTGTGTCAGTGATGAGCTGAAGGCAGAAGATAAGAGTTGATCATCAGCGCGATGTGCCAGCCGCAGCGCACCGGCCGCAGCAGCCATTGGAGGGTGAACCAACGGTAAAGGAAGACCTTTCTCTCTGTCTCTCTCTCTCACTGTCCACTCTGCTGTCAAAAAAAAAAAAAAAAAAAGAGTTGATCATAAACTTGTTTAACCACGTCACTACCCTGAGTTCTTATCCAGTTGAATTCAGATATTCTTGTTCCCAAGTGGAGAATATTTGGAGAGGGAAGCCTGGAGGAAAGTCTATTTGAGACTGCGGGCAGAGTTTATTTCAAGAGGTCAGCAAATTGAGTTCTTGTCCTTTATCTTTATAATCTCCCAAAGCAGAGCTTCTCTGCAACTTGACCACTGGGTTGAGTTTCCTAGGTATACCAAAGTCACATTGTGTCTGTCCCTTGATGAAGGGGACCCAGCAAAGCCTTTACTGAGTTCTCTCCATTCTCTGCTGGTGAAGCCTTCTCTGTGCTAAGCTCTGCTTTTCCACTATCTTACTATTTCTCAAAGAGGCTCTGGTAATGAGTGAACAGGAATTTATGCAGTTTTTTCCCTAACTGGGGAATTTATACAAATAGACAAGAAGATCCAAAGCACATAAAAGGCCACTGCACCCTCCCCTGTCCCAACCCCCTCATCCTGAATGCTCTTATACATGTTATTCCAAGAATGCTGTAGTCACTCAGGGCACTAGATGATAAAGATAATAAAGAATGATGCATTTTGAAATTCTTTCTTTGCTCTTCACTGTCACCTGCTGTGATCCATGTGACTAGAGAAGAACAGAAGGGAACAGAAAAACTAAACTGACCCAGAGGATTCCCCAATCAAATCCTCCATTGCACCTATCCTGGCATATTGAGAGTATTTGAGGAAGGATTATTATTAAACAATGCCATATTCACACATATGTTTGATTCTGAATTCCTATATGGAATACAAGACACTGAGAGAAAGTTGGCTCAAACTGTTCTAATCTGTCAATAAACTGTAGAGCCAGACCCACAATAAGACCATTCATGGGACAGTGTTATGATACAGCAGGTTAAACCAACTACCTCCAATGCCTGCATCCCATATGAGTGCTGATTTGAGTCCCCACCAATCCTCTTCTGATGCAACTCCCAGCTAATGTGCCTGGGAAGGCAGCAGAAGACAGCTCAAGTATTTGAACTCCTGTCACCCATGTGGGAGACCCAGAGGAAACTCTTGCCTCCTGGCTTCAGCCTGGTACAGCTCTAGCTGTTGTAGTCATTTGGGGAGTGAACCAGCAGATGGAAGATTCTCTCTCTCTCTCTCTCTCTCTCCCTGTCTCTCTGTCTCTCCTCTCTCTGTAACTTTGCCTTTCAAATAAATCTTAAAAATAGAAGATCATTCACAAAAGATATAATCTAACAAAAATGTGATAATTATGATCTTCAGTTTTTTATAGACATGTATATACTGTTTAGTATACTTAGAAAGCAGCTCTTTTTCCTCTCTCCTCACTGTAATAAATCATATACAATGTGTGACTTCAGTACAAAATGAAGTGAAATTATACCAAAATGATATAGGGCATCCACTTTTATTGACTAGAGTTGTCTAAATCACAGCTAAGCCTTTGACTATAAAGTAAAGATATGTTATCAAAAAAATTAAAAAAGAAAGGAGATGGGAGTATCATTATATTATTAGAGTTGGATCTATGAATGACATAAAATCTGTTCTCTTTACATTAATAAAAATGTTAAAAATTAATGCAAATTCTGAAGGTCAAACAAGAATCTTCTGAATGTATCAGATTTGAAAAGCCTTAAAATAGTAAAGTTATATTACATCTTTGGAATAAACCATTATAGAACATGTAGTGCAGGGGTGTATGAATTTATCTGATAAATTAGCCTTAAAATGAGCCAGATATTAAGTTTAACTAATAATCATTGCAAGGTTGTACTGCCTCTACAAAGCAAATGCTAAAGTAATTGCTGGTTATCCCTAGTACTTATAATGTGATAACAGATAAACCTAATAGGATTTGAATTTAAGGAGCTGTGATTTGCCCCCTCCTTCTCCCAGGTCTGTGAAGTGGAAATTCTGCAGGTACCAAAAGAAAAGGAACACTTTTGGACTTAAAAGTATGTCCTGATTATCAAATCCACTTCCCATATAAATCCTCCAAAACCAGATCATAACATAAAGCTAGTGGCTTGAACAGGCATGGTGAGCCGTCCAAAAGCCTGAATAAAAATGCTTCATACTTTTTGTAATAAGAGCTTGTCAAGAAGTCCAAAATTAGTACTTCAGATCAGTTTATTTGGAGAAGCACTAGCCAGTGATCTTGGAACACGACTGGCCCTGTGAAATAATGATCTGATTCTTAATAAAAAGCTTGAAAAACCCATGTGTTCAATTGATAACATACAGCATCTTTCTAAATCCAAACCTGAGAATAAGAGAGGTGGAGCAATAGCTTACATCCACTGGCTTATCTCTCTATATGCCCAGAAGGAGCAGGACCAGGCTGAAGCCTAAACCTGGGCGCTGTGAACACAATCCAGGTCTCCAAAGTGGGTGGCATGAACCTAATCACTTGGGTCATCACTGTTAAGTCCTGGAGCCTACCTTAGTAGGAAGCTAGAGTCAGGACAGGGAGACAGGTATCAAATCCATACACTCTAGTACAGGATGCAGTTGTCCTAACCAGTAGGCCAAACACTCTACCATAAACTTTTGGAAGTACCTTCATATACCCAGGAGTGGAAGTGCTGAGATATGGAGCATGCAGATGTGCAATTACAGGAAAAAATGTCAAACTTTTCCAAAAGAGTTTATCTGTAACGTATGAAAAAACTTGTAAATGTACACTTGTTATTATCAGATTTTTATACCTTTGGGCTCCAGTGGAGTTAAAATGGTATCATATTATGATATTAATAAACATGTTATTTAAAAGCAAAAGCTTTCCTCCATTTCCAATTTTTCAGCTATGGTATACATTTCAAAGTATGTTAGTGGTTATAGATCAACATGGTGATTAATTAGAAAATGATACATTTGTTACTTGGAACTAATCTCTCACATCATTCCAGGCACAGCCAGGACTATGATATATGATCATTATGGCCAGTATATGCTTTGCTAATACTCCCCCTCTGCCTCCAGCTTCCATAAGCAAAATGCCAAAGAATGAGGTCACATATTTACTAGTTTCCAGTTTTTTATTGTTTCTTACTGTAGAAATTGCATGTCATCCAAAGTGATTTTCTAAATATCTAAGACATTTCTACTGACTACTTAAATTTGGAAAAGTTTTTATTAAAATATACCTTTCTATATGGACACATTTACCAACACTCTGTCATAAGCTTGCAAAGGTATATAGAGTTGGCACAAGTGATTAAGTGTTTTAAAAATCCATTCAACTCAATTTCTGGATTTTCATGTTCCTGGCTCATAACACATTAGGTTACTTAATTTAAATGCAAAGTCATGTTTAAATGTCTCTGACATTTCAAATGAAGGACTAATGAATGCCCTTTAACTTGGGGAACAGAAAGGGTAGGAAAGAAATTCGACTGCAAAACTCTATGGTCAGCAAAAGCAAGCTAAATGTGATGATGATTCATGGTGTTTACCATCGTTGTTAAGATACGTGAAATTTCCAGGAGGAAAAGGAGAGTAAGAGTAATGGTGAAGATACGATCGGAGCGTAGAGATGTGATCCTGAAGCCTTCCTTCCCACCCCTCATTAATCTGAACTGTCCAGTTCAGGACAACAAAGTGAGTTTAAGGGTGTGCTATGCATTATTCATTCTATGGTATCTCATTCTGATTACAGATATTTAAATGCGTCAAACATTTTAAGAGGACTTAATTGATATCCTTTATGTATTTGTGACTACAACATATTTGGTCACTGTAATTCACACAAATAGGTGATATATTTCCTAAAGATGTAGAACTGTCTGCTGCTAACAAGAAATCTTTTCACAGTGTGGCTTATCTTTCCTTCCTTTTCTCACCTTTTATTACTGCCCATTTCCAATTGATGTGGTATTCATAATAAAACTAACTCATAGAACTCTGAAGAAATTAGCTCACCCTTTCAAAATAGAGGTTTTCTTATAGTATACAATACGAATTAAAATGTAATACATATTTTAATTACTAAGGATGCTGAACACAATGCTCCTTATAGAGAACCTTTACAACTTATTCTATATATATTGGCACTTCATCACAGAAGTAAATGATATTAAAATAGTTCATGGATAAAATAACACATAGGGCAATAGTAATAAGGCCTAGTTTATATATAACTTGTATGTGCTCATCTATATATATAACCAATGTAATGCTCAGGAAACCTAGCAACCTAAGATCTATGGTCATTAATTTTCATTTTTGCCTAGAAATAGGTTTCCTTTCCCAAATGAACTAATATTGGCCACTTCAAAGAGAAACAATGAAAGTACAAAACAAACTTTTAAGGCAGATGCTGAAGAGAGAAGAAGGGTTTCCCATTTCAAATGCCCAAAGGAATTCTAAATTCTTGGACTAGCAATGACAATGACGAGGCCCCAGTCTCCACTGGCTGGGTGGAGAAGCAGATCCCAGAGAGAGATGTGCGGTTAAACAGTGTGTCCTCTGGTGCTGAAGCCGGATACGAAGATTTCTCGTGAGATTGTTTATTACTTCCCCACTCTACCTCTCTGAGCACCACACAAACACACCCACTCACCCACACACTCACCCACACACCACCCCGACACACACAGACAGGAACTCTCCCCAAGGCTGGAGCCGTCTGCGAGTTCTGACGCCAACTCCACTGTTCCGGACAGAAACACAATGAGCGGGCGTGGGCTCCTAATCCTTCCTGCCAATGTCCAACACTTGTGTTGGAGGTTTGAGGTGCCGCAACTCCCCGAGCAGGGAAGAAAGACCCACTCCATCCCAGTGGTGACTTTTCCTCCTGTTCTAAGGCAGGGGTGGGGGGTGGGGGTGCTTGATCTTCTCCTGGACTGCTTTCCATGTGCCCTGGCGCCAGCTGCGCTCCTGACCCCAGAATAAATCAGGGCTGCACCGGGCCTGGCAGAGCTCCCGACACATTTCCTGTCGCGGCCTATGGGAGGCTGTTGGCCGCTGCGACCATGGTGGGGATTCTTGGCGGTTGTGGGGCCTGGCGGGAGCGAGGGCGGAGGCGGCGAGGGGAGGGAGGACAGGGTGGAGGCCGCCAGCTGTAGAGGGCGGTGACCGCGCTCCCGAGGCAGTGCTGCGCCCTCGGGCGGGACAGTCCCAAGTTAAGAGCAGCTGTGGGCGCATAGCCTTCAAGATGAAGCCGACGCTCGCCCTGTGCCTCCTTGGGCAGGTTCTTTGGTTTGGACCGGGCGCGGGCGAGCACCCCACCGCCGATCGAGCTGTGTGCTCGGCCTCAGGGGCCTGCTACAGCCTGCACCACGCTACCATCAAGCGAGAGGCGGCAGAGGAGGCCTGCAACCTACGCGGCGGGGCGCTCAGCTCGGTGCGAGGGGACTCCGAGTTGCGCGCTGTGCTCGCGCTCCTGCGGGCAGGTCCAGGGCCCGGAGGGGGTTCCAAAGACCTTCTGTTTTGGGTGGCGCTGGAGCGCAGGCGTTCCCACTGCACCCTGGAGAACGAGCCGTTGCGAGGTTTCTCCTGGCTGTCCCCCGACGCCAGCGGAGTCGAAAACGACACGCTGCCGTGGGTGGAGGAGCCCCAGCGCTCCTGCACGGCGCGCAGATGCGCAGGACTCCAGGCCACCGGGGGAGTTGAGCCCGCAGGCTGGAAGGAGATGCGATGCCACCAGCGTGCCAACGGCTACCTGTGCAAGTACCAGTTTGAGGCCTTGTGCTCCGCGCCGCGCCCCGGGGCGGCCTCTGACTTGAGTTACCGCGCGCCCTTCCAGCTGACCAGCGCCTCGCTGGACTTCAGTCCCCCCGGGACCAAGGTGAGTGCGCTCTGCCCCGGGCAGCTCTGGGTCTCAGCCACCTGTATCGCGGACGAGTTTGGAGAGCGTTGGGACGGGCTACCCGGAGAGACCGTGCTCTGTGCCTGCCCAGGGCGGTACCTCCGCGGCGGCGAATGCGTGGAGCTCTCCAACTGCCTAGACGACTCTGGAGCCTTTGCCTGCGAATGTGCTGCGGGCTTCGAGCTGGGGAGAGACGGACGCTCTTGCGTGACCAATGAGGAAGCACAGCCGGAACATAGCGGGACTAAGATGCCCACAAGGCGCCTGCCAGCCACTGCCGCTAGCCCAGTGCCGAAGAGAACGTTGTCACCCAGAGAACAGAAGCCGGGAGAGATGCCCCACGTGCCTGGACGAGGCAGTTCAGCAATGTCTACTCCAGAGATTATTCAGTGGGGCGCACAGAGCACGACCTCCACCCTTCAGAGGTTCCCTCCAACCAAATCAGAGACAACCAGCCGCCCATCTGGAAGTACTATCCCCCAGTTTAATTCCACATCCTCCTCTTCCATTCCACAGGCTCCTGGCTCCTCCTCCACCGTGGTCTTCATACTTGTGAGCATAGCAGTAGTAGTGCTGGTGATCTTGACCATGACAGTGCTAGGGCTTTTCAAACTGTGCTTTCACAAGGACCCTTCCACCAGGCCAAGGAAGGGACCTTTGGCCTTGCCGGGCGTGGAGAGTAACACGGAAGCTAATGCGCGCTCCAGTTCTGCGCATTGCACGGACAACGGGGTGCGGGACAGGGCAGAGGGCGCCTCACTGACGGGGTCCTCTCTTGACTCTGGGGACACCTAGGGAAACAAAGGACAAGGGCACTCCAATGGGAAGGAAGGTGAAGAGGAATGTATTTGTGAATGAGGATTCCTACAGAAATCCCCCTTTAAATTCCCTGGACTGTCCTAGGGAGCTAAACCTCAACAGGACACTCTTCCTGAAGGTGGAAGAGGCAAAAGTGCCTTAAGGTGGTACTGGGCGGGAGGGGGGAGGGGAGTGGGATCTTGCTGAAAGGAGGTGGTTTTTTACGTTTATTCGGGGAAATTTCAAGACAGTGGAAGCAAATAGAAAACAATGCAATTTTTTAAAATATTCATTTTCACCAAATGAGAAGGACCTTTTCTGTTTACATGGTTCAGGCTGGGAGTATATCGTTTGAAATTCCCAGGCAAAAAATAAAATAAAGTATTGTTAATAACCTAGATTCAAATATGATTGGTTTCCTCCAGGCATAATTATCAAGAAAGAACAGCTGAGGGGCTTAGTGGAATCAGTAGCAAGAATGCTTACTGTTTTAAGGTTAAGGGCAGAGTCCTTAAGTCCTTGTAATGAGGACCGATCTTTAAGAACTAGTAACTTTACCCTTTGATCATTTATCCTTTGCTTTCAAAGTCACTGCTGCCTATGTGCTGTGCTATAAATCCAAAGTGTAGTGTTGCCAGAGTTGCTGGCTCTAGAAGCAAATTATAGCTGACCACCAATTCAAGTGTTTACTGTGTGTCCTTGCCCAAGGAAACAAATGATTTGTGATTTCCCCTTCCAATGTCTTCACTCTCTGGTGCAGTGACCTCCCCTACCAAATAGCTCTCTCCTAAACATCAAGATGCTGATCCTCACTTCCAATTACGGTGATGTTAATTCTCAAGTAAAGCATTAATACTAAGTATTGATTTGAAGTCTCCTGGGTGCATTAAAGCAAAAGCAAGCAGGGTATCTTCCAGAGTTGCTAGGTTCTTATGCATGTTTTCCTCTGTGGAAAAGTCTGCATACTAAGCCATTTCCTTTTCCTTGCGGCAAGAGTGTGTTCAGCGATAATACACGCTCATCTTGGAATGGTTACAGTTTAACAAGAGTCTACATAAGCAAAAGTACAATAAACAACTTTCCATAAGAATTAATAATGTAAGACATAAATGATGAATATAAAATCTATCATCTTGTTATGATTTGGGGTATTAGAATGTAATCTAAATGAAGCATTTCTCTGCAAAGTGAGACATAATAAAAACCACTGTTTACTTGAGTCAGGCTTCCTATTTCACTTTTATTAGTATGCTGAGACTTTAGGTGTGTGTAGTATGGAGAGAAACAAGCTGTGTAACAGAAGAATGAAAACAGGAAGAAACTTAAACTACATCTTCATAGGTTCATTTGGATATAGTTGAGAGTACATGGTATACAATAGGGCAGACAAAATTAGAAAATGGCTAATGAAATAATCTACTAGGAAAGTAGATTATTACTACTTTTAGTGGTAGATTATTACCACTTATTAATCTACTAGAAAAGCAGCTCAATCCATAAATCCATGTTCAAAATATATGTATTTGGTATTTAAAATTGAAGGAATAAAAATAGATATTTTGCTTCACTGTACTTCTAAGTAATTAAATTCAAGTAAAATCACAAATAAATTAGAATTAACATTCAAAGTAGTAGTGCTAAGTATCGTAATTGCACAAGTGAAACTATAAAGAAGGTAAGTAAATTCTTCCCCAATGTCCCCCAATTTGTCAGAATATATCTAAGTCCAATTCAATCTTGGTGTTACATCTTTTCTCTTCATCACATGCCTTTCCTTGGAGAGGGTAACTGTTTGAATAAAATATATGGATTAGAAAAATTAGTTTAATTTATAACAATTATAATACTGTGTGTGTGTGTGTGTGTGTGTTTGAACACACTGCCTTAAAGCATCATGCCTTGCAACGTTATGACACAATAGGGCATGCATCATTAACATATCAAGGAGCATGTGACAGGTGGCATTAAGCATCTTAGGCTCCAAATGTCTTGTAAGAAAAATAAACATCAGCCCAATTACTTGGCCTTACTGTTCCCTATTATTTCTGCTTGAAAGTGGACCAGGAAAGAATAACAGAAAATTATTTGTTTTCATCTTCAATTTCTTGGCAGATAGTAGTTAAAACCAAACTGCACAGACTTACCTTTGATTTCTGGCTATGATGTCTTCCCTAAAATATTGATTCAATTGCAAAAGCAGGGCAGCCAAGCATGATCTCTTGAGTCTATTTGAAATTAGGGTCCGTGTTCTTCCTTTTCATTACTTCTCTATGCATTTCTTTTTATTTCTCCAACTTGTTTGAAGTCCATTCCTTTCTTACTTAAAAACTTCTGCTCTCACACTCACCTCAGAGTTGTCTATTCACTCAATTTCTCACAAGGAACACTTGGTACCTAATTTACAGACTTTCTCTCCTTCCTAAGCCCTGCTTCATCTTATACAATCTAAAGCCTTCTTGCCTGATTGCTCCAATTCCTATGTATTCCAGTTCCTTGACTTCTTCACTTCCAATGAATCCACATTGGTATTAGCAACGCATTCCAACAGTCATTAAAATGTAGATGATTCTGACATTGCTCCACATCTGAAATCACAAATTCAGAAATTCTTGTGTGTGTCTTCATGCGTGTATGTAGGTTAAAAAGATCTATACCTTAATGAATTTTGCCATTGACCAGAGGTAAACCACTACTGTTTATTTTTGGTATTATTTTTTTCTTAGAAGAATAAGCTTTACAGAGAACAGTAAGCTGACATAGAATAATTATTTTTATGTTTCTTAAACAATTTTATATTTAAAGAAATTGAAAATATATTTTTAAAACTTTTATTCTGAATCATTTAAGAGTAAGTTGCTGAACTAATACTCCATAACCTCTGAATACTTTACTGATTCCTTTTAGGTTATATAATTTATTTGGATCCAATTTTTCATAGTATTCACAGTAGTGATATCCTGTCTTCTATTTTGAATTTCAGTAATTTGAGTATTTCTTCCTTTTTTGGGGGGAGGGTTGACTGTTACTAGCAGTTAAATATATATTTATATATGTATTACATATATGTAGTTGTTTATATATTGCTTCTGTGTTTTATTTTTAATATAATTTTATTTTGGTGTGACTGGAAAACATCCTTTGTACAGTTTTAATCTTTTAAAATTTTTGAGTCTTGTTTTATGTTCTAACCTGGAGCCTAGTGTATATGCTATAGAAAACATAACATGGGTACTTGAAAAGATCTTATATCTGCTGTTCTTGGGTAGGGTGGTCTACAGATGTCTACTGGGACCAGTTTGTTTATACTGTATTTCAAGTCTTCTATTTTTATCTTTTTCTTAGTTGTTCTGAACAAGATTTAAGTGGTGGACTATTGAAGTCTCTAATTATCATTGTTGAATTGTCTATTCCTCTCTTCTATTCTGCAAGGTTTGGATTCATGTATTTGAGGATGCTTTAGGTGCAACTATATCATATATCATATATTTACAATTATTGTCACTCCTGAGGGAAGAATCTTTTTATCATTATAAAATGTCCCTAACTGTCTTTAGTGAGTTTCTTAGGGGTGGTTACTAGCCTATTTTGTCCAGTATTACTGTCTTATGGTTGTATTTTGCTTAGAATATCTTTTTACATGCTTCAGCTTTTAACTGTTTGTGCCTCTGAACCTAAAGCATGTTTCTTGTAAACAACACATATTTGAACAAATTTTAAAATTCATTTTCTAAATCTCTGCCTCCTGACTGGAGTTTTCATATACTTTTATTTGTTGTAATTATCAGAATTTAAAACTACAGTTTTCTGTTGACTGTCAATATCTTAGTGTCATGTTTTTATGCCCTTTGGTTCCTCCATTACCCTCTTTTTATATTAAATATGTTATAAAGTGCTGTTTTAATTGTCTTGTTTCTTTTCCTTTAATAGATTCATTTTCTAACTGGTTGCCCTGGAGATTGCCATTAACATCTACCTTTAAAACAATATAATGATAATATCAACTTAGTATTGATATTAGTAAAAAATTTTGCTCCCATATATCTGTATTCCTTCCCTCCTGTTTGTACAATTGTTGTCAATAAAATGTTTATGTTTATACAATAAAAGAGATCATCAAAAAGTTAACAGAAAATGTGTTTTATGAAAAACTACACAGAGATTTCAAGAGTTTTTTGCACTAAAATGAACATTTTTTTTTATAGGCAGTTAGACACTGAGAGAGACAGAGAGACAGAAAGGTCTTCCTTTTCCGTTGGTTCACCCCCCAAATGGGCGCTACAGCCTGCGCTCTGTGCTGATCCGAAGCCAGGAGCCAGGTGTTTCCTCCTGGTCTCCCATGCGGGTGCAGGGCCCAAGCGCTTGGGCCATCCTCCACTGCCTTCCTGGGCCACAGCAGAGAGCTGGACTGGAAGAGGAACAACCAAGACAGAATCCAGCGCCCCAACCGGGACTAGAACCCCGTGTGCCGGTGCCGCAGGCGGAGGATTAGCCAAGTGAGCCACGGCACCGGCCGAACATTTTTCATTTCATCTTTATGTGAACTTTTTGAAGTCCTATCATATAATCCCATCATCAAGTTTTATAATTATTAATTTATGTTTTCAATCAAGGAGAAGAGTTACAAGAAAAACACAAATTTATACTGCCTTTTATATTTACCTATGTAACTATCTTTACCAGTGTCTTTTAATTTTTTGTGTAAATTTGTTACTGTCTATTGACCTTTCATTTAATTTGGAAAGACTCCCTTTAATAATTTTTGTAATGTGTATCTGCTAAGGACATATTCTCTAAGAATATCTAAGAAGATCTTAATTTCTTCTTCATTTTTAAAGACTACTTTTTCTGTATAAAGAATTTTTAGTTGATAGATTTTCTTTTTTAACACTTCACCTGTATCATCCCACTGCCTTCCAAGCTTCATAGTTTCTGATAGAAGTCAGAATTTTTAATTTTATTGAGGATACCTTTAAAGTGTTGAGTTGTTTCTGTTGCTATTTTAAGCTTCTTTCCTGTGACTGCTTTCTTGTTTGTGTATAGCTTATAAATGTTTGTAGCTCACAAAAACTGTGTTTTAAATAATGTAATATCAAAGCATTGTAATTCTCCCTACAGTCTTACCACAGTTTGTTGTTTTAGGATAAATATCCTGCTTCTCATAAAGCTTTTGAGATTTAAATATTCAAAGTGATGTGGATTTATGGATTTCAATTTTATCCGATGTTACTATAATTATTTATTGTGATATTTAAATTATATCAGGTGGTCACCTTCATTTTGTTTCATGTGTCCTTCTGACAAATCTTCAACATTCTTCGTGTATTTCTTTGTTTTATGGCACAAGAAAATCGTTCAGACTCATTTTCTACCTTCCCTGTACAAGTCTAAGCAGCTGTAGCTAACTGTAGAGGAAAAGTAGAAATCAGAACTCATGATCTGGGCATCACCTATGCTCATTGCTTTTAGGTTATTGTTTTTCTCAGATGCTTTCTCAGGGAGAGTTAGGAATATGTTATTCACTAATATGTAAACCTGCACATGTACAAACGTGAACACACACTCATTTATATCTACATTAACTACAAATAGGCTTCAAACATGCGTGGGGAAAATGGAATGAAAAGATAATATGACTTTTATTTGAAGTTTTTGAAGTCCCCTCATGTACATCCATTTATAATGAAAGCTTTGGTTCACCCTGACATCTTCAGTTCCAATCCAACACCACAGGGTCCGCTCCTCATCTTGCCTGGTCTCTGTTTCTTGGCTGTTCTCTTGTAAAGATGACCTATTCACACCAGATGGACTCCGATCCCACACACCATCCGGACCACAAGCACTGCCTCCATGAATGTCCTCCTCACCCTGCGACAATCCAGCACTGAGCTGGACCACCATCTGGCCCTCTCTCCAGACGTCACTCAGACACCAGCACTAAGCTCTTGGCCACCATGGCTCCCTTCCTATTTTTGTGGATACCGACCCTGCTAGGCCCTTCTAAGTGGCTTTTTGTCTAAACTGTTTAGATAAGGAAGGGAAGGGAAGATGAAGAAATGCTGAGTTTTCATCTCAAACTCATACTCTGTCTAAATTTAAATTTCTTTTTTTTCTCCTCAAAACTGTTTCAAATAACCTTCACCTTTCTCTTCAGCTGGCAACCCCTGATGTATTGTTCAGGCACAAGATAGAATATCATTTCACCTGAAAGTTTTTTCCAGAGTCCTAGCTCCAGGATGTCTCTCGTCCTATCACCTCTGCTTGGTACCTAGGAGATTTTCTTTAAAACAGATGTTTTAATCACCCTGCTTCTTAACTTATGTCTCAGATTTCAAAGGGTTACTTAGAGGGGTTCAATGCATGTTCTTATGCTTATTAAGTGTAATGGAAAATACAACATATCTTGCTATAGGTTAACTACCTGGGCTTCATCACAGCAATTGGAAGAGGTTTATAAAAATTAACTGATTTTAGTATTGATCAAATGCCAAGAAAAAAACACTTCATGAATATTAAGTTTAAAAGTTTAATTTTTGGTGTATATTTGACAAAGTGTAGCTGATTAGATGCAGTATTTCTGCTTACAAGTCTTACAAGTCAATTTTTTTTTTTTTTTTTTGACAGGTAGATTTAGACAGTGAGAGAGAGAGACAGAGAGAAAGGTTCACCCCCCAAATGGCCGCTATAGCTGGTGCACTGCGGCCAGTGCACTGTGCCAATCCGAAGCCAGGAGCCAGGTGCTTCCTCCTGGTCTCCCATGTGGGTGCAGGGAGAATGCCAGGCCCAAGGACCTGGGCCATCCTCCACTACCTTCCCAGGCCACAGCAGAGAGCTGGACTGGAAGAAGAGCAACCAGGACAGAATCCAGCGCCCCAGCTGGGACTAGAACCTGGGGTGCTGGCTCCGCAGGCAGAGGATTAGCCAAGTGAGCCCTGCGGCGCCGGCCACAACTCAACTTTTTTTAGCTCCCCAGAAACATATGTACCAGCTTATTCACATTAGAGGACACATTCTGATGATGTACAGCTCAGAGTTAAATACTTTATGGGAACATTACCCATCTTTCTCCTTAGTCAGACAATGTTATTTCACGACTAGCAGACTATCACACCAGGAGAACAGACTATTTTTACTACAATTACAGATTCTTCATATATTATTTGTTTATAAAATATCTTTGAGTATGTCACAAAATAGAGTATATAAATAATTAGTTTGAATTTATATTTGAGCAATATGTTGTTATTTTATGGACATTAAAATAAACAGATTATGAAATAAATACTTTTATTAAAATGTACTTAATACAAAATAACTCTTTTGTACTATAACATTTTAATGGCAATTAAAAATGCTGCACTAGAATTTCATCATAGCTTTACTGAGTCAGATAGAGAAACAAAAACCACATATTTTGAAGTGATTCTTTGACATACTTGACATATTTATAAACTTGTGTAACCATTGCTACAGTCATCTGGACAGATGCATTCTGCCTGAAGGTTTCTTCACGCACAGTGTAAGCTCTTCTTCCCGGCTTTACGGTTCCCGCAGTCATAAGCTACTACTATCCTGTTTGGTGTCCTTGAATTTTAGTTTGCATTTTTTAAAAATTTTACATAAATTGAATTAAACATTATAATTGTGCTTCAAAAAACTCTTGGAAAATAGACTTAAAATGTTTATTTTGATGCAAAACTATCAAAGTCATGCAGATTTTTCAAAACATGTTTTCCACAGACTTGTTGAAGTTGTCATATATATGTATATGTACATATGTATACATATATATTTCAGACCTTTTTGCACCAAAACAACCTTTTAAAATTTAATTTTCCATTAGCATTTCTGTTAATCTTCTCTCTGCTTCTTTCATTTAGACTAATGACTGTGAGATCCAATTATATTCTATGTCTACTCCTTTATCCAACTTCTTAAATTTATATATATTTATAAACACACACAAATATACATAATGCCATACAGATTATTTCTTTTTGACTGACATTTTAAATACATATATATATATATTTGTTTATTTGAGAGGCACCCATGCAGAGTGGGAGAGAAAGAGAGATCTGCCATTTGCGGATTTACTTCCCAAATGTATGCAACAGCTGGTGCTGGCCCAGGCCAAAGCTGAGAGTCAAGTATCTCACATGGATGTGATGGACCCAACTGGTTGAGTGATCACTGCTGTCAACCAGGGTGTGCGTTAGCAGGAAGCTGGAAGTGGGGATAAGGCCAGGACTCAAACTCAGGTGCTCCATTATGGGACATGAGCATCCCAACTGACATCTTAACTGCCGGGCCAAACATCCACAAACTTAACAGGAGTTTTGCTCATGTGTAGTCAAGGAAATTGTCTGCTTCAACCAAGTTGTTGAATGTACATACTGTTGTCCATAATACTACTTTGTTGTCCTTTTTTAAGATTTATTTTATTTAAAAGAGTTATAGAGAGAGGGAGAGACAGAGAGAGAGAATCTTCCATCCTCTGGTTCACTCCCCAAATGGCTGCAGTGGCTGGGGCTGGGCCAGGCTAAAGCCAGGAGCCAGGGGTTTCTTTAGGATCTCCCACAGGGGTGCAGAGGCCCAAACACTTAGGCTGTCCTCTGATGCTTTCCCAAGCATATTAGCAGGGAGCTGCATCAGAAGTGGAGCAGCCAGGGTCCCTACCAGTGCCCGTATGGAGGCTAGTGCCGCAGGCAGCAGCTTAACTCAGTATGCCACAATGCTTGCCCCTTTTATTGTCCTTTTAGTATCTGTACAATTAGCAGTAGAACCATATTTCTCATTCTTGATATTGGTAATTGGTATTTACTTCTCTTCCTGATCATTCTGGCTAGAAAGAGATTTATAACATTTATTAATCTCAAAGAAGCAACTTTGGCTTTCACTGGTTTTATCATTTTTTTTTCAGTGTTCTATTTCATTGATTTCTGTCTGTTCTTTCCAGTTGTTTATTTGCTGTTCTTTTTTTTTTTTTCGTGGTTTTTGATGTTAGAACATGAGTTCAATGAATTGAGACTTTCTCTTTTTCATAACATAAACATTTTGTGCTGCAAATTTCCCTCTGAATACTACATTAATTCCATCATCATAGTTTGATGTTTTATGTTTTTATTCTTATTCCATTGAATGTATTTTCTGACATGTCTTCCTATTTGTCTTTTGATTCATGGGTTACTTTAAGATATATTTGCAGTGAGTGTTTAGCCTAATAAATGTTTAGCCTATTCCCTCCGTGGAGTATCTGGGTTTGACTGCTAGCTCTGACTCCTGACTCCAACTTCTTACCAACACAGGACGACAGCAATGATGCCTCAAATAATTGGGTTCCTGCTACCCCTGTGGGAAACCTGGCTTGTGTTCCCTGCTCCCAGCTTTGGCCTAGCTAAGCCCCAGTTGTTGTGGGCATTTAAAGAGTGAACTATTGGAAGGAAGCATTCGCTTTGTCTATCTGTATCTCTCCTTCTCAAATAATAACTATATATATATGTATAGGATCTTAATTTTCAAATATTCAGAGATTCTTAAGATATTCTTGACTATCCAGATTTTTCTGGTCTAATTTCTAATTTAATTCCCTTGTGGTAAAAGAGCATATACAATATGACTTGACCCTTTTTACATTTATTAACTTGCCTTATGGCCCAGAATGTAATCTCTCTTGCAAATGTTTTGTGTGCTTTTGAAAAGAAGGTATATTCTACTGTGGTTTGATAGACCTTTTTTTAATAAATGTCAGTTCGTCCAAATTGACTGATGGTATTTCAACATTCCTATATTCTTACTGACTTTCTGTTCCATTATTGAGAAAAAAGTATTAACTATAATTATAAAACTGTCTATTTCTCTTTACAGTTCACTCCACTTTTTTCACATATTTTGGAGTTCTATTATTACTTATATAAGCAATCAAGATACTGTGATCTCTAGAGATTTGATGCCTTTTTCATATTGAAATAACTTTTTTATCCTTGATAGTTTTCTTTGCTCTGAAATACACTTTGTCTTTTTTATGTAAATGTTAACATGGTAGAACTTTAGCCATCCTTTTACTTTTACCCTATTTGTGTCTAAAATCGGATGCATTTAAAACAGATATGTTGATGCTTTCTTTTTTATCCAACCTAACCATCTCTAATGGTTAACTGGGGAAAAGACACTGTTTCTGGCACTGCATAAGCTCTGAGCACTTTTACTTCTAATACATTTTGGGTGGATTTTTCCCCATGTTCAAGTAGTTTTTTTCAAATACATGTACCCTTCAATAAATTTCTGAATAGTCATATGATTTACCATATTTTTCCCATTTCCTAGGGATTACTGCCTACCTTTGCCTTATATCTAATTGTATTATGAGCCCTCCTTTATTTTTTCTAATATTTTCATTCATTTATTTGAGAGGCAGAGTTACAGACAGTGAGAGGGAGAGACAGAAAGAAAGGTCTTCCATCCACTGGTTCGCGGTCGGAGCTGAGTTGATCCAAAGCCAGGACCCCCAGGAGCTTTTTCCGGGTCTCCCATGTGGGTGCAGGGGCCCAAAGACTTGGACCATCTTCCGCTGCTTTACCAGGCCATAGCAGAGAGCTAGATGGGAAGAGGAGTAGCTGGGACTAGTACAGGTGCCCATGTGGGAATGACAGCGCTGCAGGTGGAGGATTAACTTACTGCACCACAGTGCCAGCCCCTATAAGCCCTCATTTCAACTATTTTGTATTTTAAAAATTTGTTTTTGATGGAAAAGTCAAGTAAAAGTGTCTTCCATTATATTTTAAATAGCAATATAATATAATAAACTCTTTCAATCAGCAGAACTGGGTGCATATAATTTTTAGCCAAAGTGTTTAGATTAGATAGACGCTTGACCATGGCCAGAAAACCTCTTTGTCAAAGCATAAGATTGGAGCATGTCTTCTAAATGATCTTCCTCAAAAGTAAAGTTCTACTGGAATTAGTGTGTTCCACAGGAAGTAACTATAGTCTATTCCCTGATAAGCCCTGGAGAATTCACTCTCTTGCTATTGTGGGGTTTTCAACAGTCATTTTGGAAACATCATTATCAATTTACCTGCTTGATTTAAACTATCTTAAAAATGAAAAACAATTAACAAAAACTCTTAAATTCCTTCTGTAAGATACTTGAATATAAATTATAAAGGACAAAGCAGGGGCTAGTGCGAGGGCACAGGAGGTTAATCCTCTGCCTTCAGCGCCAGCATCCTATATGGGCACCTGTTCTTCTAATCCAGCTCTCTGCTGATGGCCTGGGAAAGCAGTATGGCCCAAGTCTTTGGGCCCCTGCACCCACGTGGGAGACCCGGAAGAAGCTCCTGGCTCCTGGCTTCAGATTGGCCCAGCTCTGGCCATCACTGCCATTAGGGGAGTGAACCAGTGGATAGAAGACCTTTCTCTCTGTCTCTCCCTCTCACTGTCTGTAACTCTACCTGTCAAATAAATAAAATAAAATCTTAAAAGAACGAAGCAAAATATCAAAGATTAGTCTGATATGTTGCAATCACTGTGTAGCACTTTTATAGACCTATAATATCCACATAGCAACTTTTTATAAGCAAAATAATTTTACATGAACTCTTGTTTTATCTATCCTTACAAAAGACCTGTGAAACTGACAGAGGCATAGATGACTAGACAGCTGCAGTATTTATAATATTCTCAGGCTGCAGGCTGCAGAATTCTCTAGGATAATTATCAAAGGTATACCAAGTTTTTTTAAATGATTTTAAATATTTTATTTATTTGAGAGGTAGAGTTACAGACAGATGGAGAGACAGAGAGAAAGGTCCTCCATCTGCTGGTTGACTCCCCAGATGGCCACAGTAGCCAGAGCTGGGCCACTCCAAAGCCAGGAGCCAGGAGCTTCTTCTGAGTCTCCCACATGGGAGCAGGGGCTCAAAGCCTGCTTTCCCAGGCCATAACATTGAGTTGGATCAGAAGAGGAGCAGCCAGGACTCAAGCCAGTGCCCATATGGGATGCTAGTGCCTCAGACAGAGGCTTAGCCTACTATGCCACAGCTTTGGCCCCAAGTTTTTATGATAACAAGAGTTGTTTCCACTTGAAAATACAGGAAACTATGGAGTTTTATAAGGACTAAATGAGGCTGAGTTACATTTGGCCAAAATGCTCATGTTTATGTCAAAGCCAAGTCAGAATTAAAATATTTAATTCAAACTGCCTTAGTAGATGGGAGGTAACTGAGAAGATGGGACTGAAGCTATGAAATTCTTGCCCATAGATATTATTAGTGCTGTCATTTGTATCTGTCACATCATGTGTCAAGGAAATCAAGTGATAATTTTATTTTCTTTCTTTTTTTTAACTTTTATTTAATGAATATAAATTTCCAAAGTACAGCTTATGGATTACAATGGCTTCCCCCCCATAACGTCCCTCCCACCCGCAACCCTCCCCTTTCCCACTCCCTCTCCCCTTCCATTCATATCAAGATTCATTTTCGATTCTCTTTATATACAGAAGATCAGTTTAGCATACATTAAGTAAAGATTTCAACAGTTTGCTCCCACACAGAAACATAAAGTGAAAAATACTGTTTCAGTACTAGTTATAGCATTAGATCTCAATGTACAGCACACTAAGGACAAAGTTATTTTCATCAATAAATAATAATTATATATGTTTAAAGATACAGTGTGGTATTCTGATATATGTGTGCATTGTAGAAAGTTAAATAAGACTAATTAGCTTACCCATAACATCAACTATTTTACTTTTCTATAATGAGAACATTTAAAATCTAATCTTATAACAACTTTGAAATATACTTTAAATTTCTTCATTTTCGGGGACAGCACTGTGGTGGAGCAGGTTAAAGCCCTATCCTGAAGCTCGAGCATCCCATCTGGACGCCGGTTCTAGTCCCAGCTGCTCCTCTTCCAGTCCAGCTCTCTGCTGTGGCCTGGGAAAGCAGTAGAAGATGGCCCAAGTGCTTGGGCCCCTGCTCCCACATGGGAGACCCAGAGGAGGCTCCTGGCTCCTGGCTTCGGATAGGCGCAGCTCCAGCCATCGCGGCCATCAGGGGAGTGAACCAGTGGATGGAAGACCTCTCTCTCTGTCTCTACCTCTCTCTGTAACTCTTTCAAATTAACAAAATAAATCTTAAAAAAAAATTCTTCATTTTTTACTATTTCAAGTCTCAGGGTTGGCATGGGTGGGTTGGCTAGCACTTATGGTCTTGACATTCCCCTCTGTCTTTTGAGACATTGTCTCTTCTTACCTGCAATTTTCCTCTCTTAGTTTTTCTTTTGAGTTATAGAACATCCTTTAAATCATTCCAATCCTCAACCATCAACACGAAAAGAAATCCCATTACCTAACTTTTTCCATTCACTCTTCATCTTCTTTGGACTACTATGAGATTTACCTTCCTAACTCACTATTGCAGGGTCTGGCACTGGGCATAGTTGGTAAAGCCACTGCTGTAGTGCCGGATTCCCATATTGGGGCTGGTTCCAGTCCTGGAGGCTCCTCTTTCAATCCAGCTCTCAGCTTATGTCTTGGGAAAGCAGTGGAAGATAACCCACGTCTTTGGGCCCCTGCACCCACATGGGAGACTCGGAAGCTCCTGGCTCCTGACTCCTGGCTCCCAGCTTCTAATCAGCCCAGCTCTCACTGTTGCGGCCATTTGGGGAGTGAACCAATGGATTGAAGACCTCCCTCTCTCACTCCCTGTCTCTCTCTCTGTCTCTCTGCCTCTGCCTCTCTGTAACTCTGCCTTTCAATTACATAAAATAAATCTTTAATTTACTACTGCATCTTTCAGTTCAGCTGCTTGAAAGTTTCCCAGGCCAACCCAGTACATGAAACCCCTACTCCTAAGCCTGGCTGTAGGCCCTCCAAAATCTCACCAGGTTAGTTCAAACTGCACTTGAATCATGTTCACACTGGATTACCACTCTTTTGCTGTACTGTAGCTCCATGCTTTTTTATTGTTTTTTTTTATTATTTTTTATTTAGTAAATATAAATTTTCAAAGTACAGTTAATGGATTACAATGGCTTCCCCCCCCCATAATTTCCCTCCCACTCACACCCCTCCCATCTCCCGCTCCCTCTCCCATTCCATTCACATCAAGATTCATTTTCAATTATCTTTATATACAGAAGATCAATTCAGTATATATTAAGTAAAGATTTCATCAGTTTGCACCCACACAGAAATACAAAGTGTAAAATACTGTTTCAGAACTAGTTATAGCATTACTTCACATTGGACAACACACTAAGGACAGATCCCACATGAGGAGTAAGTACACAGTGACTCCTGTTGTTGACTTAACAATTTGACACTCTTGTTTATGGCGTCAGTAATCTCCCTAGGCTCTAGTCATGAGTTGCCAAGGCTATGGAAGCCTTTTGAGTTCGCCAACTTCGATCTTATTCAGACAGGGTTATAGTCAAAGTGGAAGTTCTCTCCTCCCTTCAGAGAAAGGTACCTCCTTCTTTGATGGCCCCGTTCTTTCCACTGGGATCTCACTCGCAGAGATCTTCCATTTAGGTCTTCGTTGTGTGTGTGTGTTTTTTTTTTTTTTTCCAGGGTGTCTTGGCTTTCCATGCCTAAAATACTCTCATGGGCTCTTCAGCCATATCCGAATGCCTTTAGGGCTGATTCTGAGGCCAGAGTGCTGTTTAGGACATCTGCCATTCTATGAGTCCGCTGTGTATCCCACTTCCCATGATGGATCATTCTCTCCCTTTTTGATTCTATCAGCTACTATTAACAGACACTAGACTTGTTTGTGTGATCCCTTTGACTCTTAGACCTATCAGTGTGATCAATTGTGAACTGAAATTGATCACTTGTACTAGTGAGATGGCATTGGTACATGCCACATTGATGGGATTGTATTGGGATCCCCTGGCATGATTCTAACTCCACCATTTGGGGCAAGTCCGATTGAGCATGTCCCAAATTGTACATCTCCTCCCTCTCGTATTCCCACTCTTATATTTAACAGGGATCACTTTTCAGTTAAAATTTAAACACCTAAGAATAATTGTGTATTAATCACAGAGTTCAACCAATAGTACTAGAACAAAACAAAGAGAAAATACTAAAATGGATAAAGTATTACATTGTACATCAACAGTCAGTACAAGAGCTGGTCAAGTCACTGTTTCTCATAGTGTCCATTTCACTTCAACAGGTTTCCCCTTTGGTGCTCAGTTAGTTGTCGCCAATCAGGGAGAACATATGATATTTGTCCCTTTGGGACTGGCTTAATTCACTCAGCATAATGTTTTCCAGACTCCTCCATCTTGTTGCAAATGACCGGATTTTGTTGTTTTTGACTGCTGTATAGTATTCTATAGAGTACATGTCCCATAATTTCTTTATCCAGTCTACTGTTGATGGGCATTTGGGTTGGTTCCAGGTCTTAGCTATTGTGAATTGAGCTGCAATAAACATTAAGATGCAGACAGCTTGTTTGTTTGCCAATTTCATTTCCTTTGGGTAAATTCCAAGGAGTGGGATGCCTGGGTTGAATGGTAGGATTATATTCAGGTTTCTGAGGAATCTCCAGACTGACTTCCATAGTGACTTAACCAATTTGCATTCCCACCAACAATAGGTTAGTGTCCCTTTTTCCCCACATCCTCTCCAGCATCTGTTGTTGGTAGATTTCTGAATGTGAGCCATTCTAACTGGGGTGAGGTGAAACCTCATTGTGGTTTTGATTTGCATTTCCCTGATTGCTAGTGATCTTGAACATTTTTTCATGTGTCTGTTGGCCATTTGGATTTCCTCTTTTGAAAAATGTCTACTGAGGTCCTTGGCCCATCTCTTAAGTGGGTTGTTTGTTTTTATGTTGTGGAGTTTCTTGATTTCTTTGTAGTCTGGTTATCAACCCTTTATCTGTTGCATAGTTTGTATATCCAGTGTCTAGCACAATGCCTGGAGGTGTGTAGATGGTCAGTAACCCCTTTGAGTGAATTACATCTTACTGTTGATCTATAAGAACTTGGAAAGGGAAATCATTGTCAAGGAGGTTCAGAAAGCTGTGTCTTGGAGGATTCATCAGAGGCTGATGCCTGGGTATAGGTCCCTCCAAGAAAATGTAAGGATGAACAAAGATGTGAAGCAGACTGCTAACATCTCCCTGCCTTCTGCCCCACTATCTGATCTCCTGTTTGTATCATCATTGAATACAGACAGCCCAGGTAGCCCTTAACCAGGTGTATCTATATGACTATCTTCTCTACAATAAAATATAGGCAGAAATAATGTATACAATTTTCACATCATCTCCTGAAATAGCCATAATAGGATATGTTATGCTGTGGAATAAACAGCGAAGTTTTATCTCTCATTCACATGCACACCACACAAAACTGCTGCAGTCTCTGATGACTGTCTGGGGTAGCTAGCTTCTGTGTGTTGGCTCAGGATTCCTGCAGGTTCTGTGTTGCAGTGCCTCCACATCAGCCTGTGCTTTGTGGTCACCATGGCAAAAGCAGCAAGGTCTGAAGAGTCAGGCATCTGCAGTGAGAAGTTCAGCACAGAAGTGACTCATGCTGCACTAGTTTGGAACTTGTCAAAACTAGGCCATGGCTAACCACAAGGACTGAACAAATGTAATCCTCTGCTTGTCTATAAGTAAAAAAATTATTGGGTATTGGTAATTATTGCTATGTCTATTACAGTTACATAAAAATGAAATGGTACATCATAGACTTACTCTCTATTTTCAAAAAGGGGAAGCACACATAATATCAACCAGTGTTTGACCATTAAAACAAAACAAAACAAAACAAAAATGAGGATAATGCCCTAAGGAATGGTAAAGTCATAAGACAGAAGGAACCCAAGTCTCTGAGTGATCTTGTGGAGCAGAGATACCACACCAGCCTGGAACTCCTACCTCCAGGCTGTGATTGGAGAGAGAAATAAATTTTATCAGGTTAAAATCTCTATGTCTCTTTATCTTTCAGTAAGTTAGCTTATGCTCCAACTAATAGAGGAACATCTTGGCTGGAGTGAGGGTTCATGTAAGAGAATAATGTTGTGGCATAAAACAGACAAAATGAAAGTCAGGACATTTGTTTGTCACCAAACAGTAATAAACTTTGATTGAGTAGCAACTAAAACAGAGAAATCATTTGTTTTTCTGTTCCCTTCAAGATCTAGTGCATTTCTACATCTGGAAGGCATTCATTGTGCATCATTGTTGGCTGGTTAATATTAAGTAATAATAAACAAAACTATGAGAAATCAAAATTATATAGCTAAAGGTACACAAACCTCTGGTATGTGGCACAGAGTATCCAAGCTGAGAAAGAAATACACCTCCTTGAAATGGAAATAAAGTTTAGAATGTTAGTCTCCTCATGGAAAAAGACATGATACTTGAGTTAAAGCATCCATTGATCCTTTTCTCATCCACAAGGCAAAACATAAAACAGCTTTACCCCTCTGAATACCACTAGAGGAAATAAACATGACTACAAGGGAGACATTTGTGTTTGTTTGCTCTTTGTATTTATTTTATTTACATTTTTACCATTGTTCTTTTTCTTTTTGCTCAACTTGTAATAATACAGTGGGTAAAATTATTGATAAGCCATGTGTCTATTTTACTTTTTCATTGTAAGTGATTTTTTTCCCTCTTACTTCTAGGATGACCAGGGAATATATTGGTTTAACAAATAAGGTCCTAATCACATTTTTTTTTTTTTTGACAAGCAGAGTTAGACAGTGAGAGAGAGAGACAGAAAGGTCTTCCTTCCATTGGTTCACCCCACAAATGGGTGCTATGACCAGCGTGCTGCCCCGATCCGAAGCCAGAAGCCAGGTGCTTCCTCCTGGTCTCCCATGCGGGTGCAGGGCCCAAGCACTTGGGCCATCCTCCGCTGCCTTCCCGGGCCACAGCAGAGAGCTGGACTAGAAGAGGAGCAGCCAGGACAGAACCAGCGCCCCAACCAGGACTAGAACCTGGGGTGCTGGCACCGCAGGCGGAAGATTAGCCTAGTGAGCCGCAGTGCTGGCCATAATCACCTATTTTTTTTAAAAAATTTTGTACTTGATCATAGAGAAGGCCCAACTATTTGTCCTTTAGAAGTATAATATCACTGTTATTAAATTATAGCAATAATACAGCATAATACAATTCTTTTTTAGCCAATAATCAACTGAAATATGCACCCACCATAAGAGGTTCACATTCTGATCTCAAGTCCATGTAAATGTCAAATGAAATGAGAGCTTTAAAAAGGCTGCATAAGACCACATAAATTAAAACAAACATATTTGATATTGACTACATAATTTGGAGAAAACTAAAAATAAACCTCTTTGATATATATTTATAAACTGTATAACTTACAATGAAGATTTTATATTTATCTCATTCATCTAATCATTTCTCAATTTTCCTATTAAATTAAATCTGAAACATTTAATTCATTAGCTTCAACATATTCATGGCAAAACATTATTAATATGTCTTTAACAAAGGTAAGCAAACATTAACAAGCATTATAAATATGTCTTCAACAAGTGTTGGGGGAAGCATAGACTGGATGCCAGTTTTGTCCTTGTAAACTGGGTCAGCAGAGGATCAAGTGGTGTCCTGACCACAGGGGAAATAGTTTAGGGAGTAGCTAAGAAAGGGCTTGCCATGAAACTGGCTGGAGTGTGAGCACCACGCACTAGAAACCAGGACTGGAGCTTGAGAAGACTTAATTCCAGTTCTAACTCTGACAGTGATCAACTGTGAGGTTTTGGCGTGTTTCCCTTCCCTAGGGTGTAAGCTCTAGGAAGAGAGGTGGGGACTTGATCTGCTTTGTTTGTCATTCTAATCCCTGACACATAGAAGGTATGCAATAGGATAGAATGAAAGCATGTCAATACCATAGAGTTTACATCCAACTGGCTCAGTTAGTATTCTCTGTTCCTAGTGACTATTATGGAACCTCTAGGGGTGCCATCCTCTTTTCATCAGTTTTGGGCACAGATGTGCCTATAATGTTACAGTTGAAAGATACAATGGAGATATTAGTTTACAAATGGGAAAATCTAAGACTTATAAAACCAAGTGACTTAGCTGTGGAGGGATCACTTCTTCTCCAATCCTGCAGGTTCCTTGATAAGGGGATTTTTTCTGGCTGAGTATTGCTCTACAATATGTATATATAGCTTTCTATTTATCTATTCATGCACTGACAGACACTTACACCTTAGCTACTACTAATAGTGCTAGAATAAGCTAATATTTCCTCAAGATCCTGATTTCAATAATTTTTTGGATAAATACCCAGAAGTAGATTGCTGAATCATATGGTAACTTATTTAATTTTTGGATTTCATCCTGAGTAAATGAAAGTCCAGTGAAGAATTTTAAACTAGGGAATTACATGATCTATTTTATTATGTAAAAAATTACTCAGCTATGCAGAAAATGGACTTGAGGCACAAGGGATCAATAACCCTATGTGGTAACAAAAACCATGCATGCAAATGACAAAGGACAAATAGTCCTCTGGAATGTAGCCTCAGAACTTCTGAGGCCTAAGTGAGTCAATAGAGCCAATTCAGCTGCTAAATGACTAGATGGCATGATATTAACCTTTGATTTTCTGTATAATTGTTAACACTATTTAGTGTGTAGTTCAGAGTAGTAGAAAAGGTATGTTTGTATCCAATAGTCTCCCAAATATAATTATCCCCAACTGATAATTTTATTTATCTCATCAAAATTGCCTTATTACACTGCTTCCAGCTCTTAGAAGGATATACGACATTTATGCTCTCAAGTCAAATTTTACTTAGCTTCACTCTGCTTCATTTCCCCCAGAATGAATTAATAGACTAACAAGTGAGTGACTTAATGTTCACCATGGTGCTAAGCTTGTGAGGTCTTTTGGTAAGTTTTCATTCTTGGAAAGCTATTTGTGTAATGATTATGACCATATCCATGTTCTCCCTATATAATATAGTGTTTCAAAGACCTTGGTATCCCGGACACTTGAAATATTTTCTCTTTCTATATACTTTTATGCAAAGCATCTTAGATTAAATATGAGAGCTGTAGTTATGGGTTAAGTTAGAACAATTGGCAGTCTGAAGTACTTGTGTGCTTGAATAGTTATAGTAATGAGGCCGGCATTGTTGTCACAGCAGATTAAGCTGCTTCCTGTGATGTAATCATACCATATAAGCACCAGTTCCAGTTTCTGCTGTTCTTCCAATCCAACTCCCTGCTAATGTGCCTGGGAAGGTAGGAGATGATGATATGAGTTCTTGTGCTCCTGCCATCTCTATGGGAGACCTGGATGGAGTTATAGACTTCTGGCTTCAATCTTATCCAGCCCCTGTCATTGTAGCCATCTGGGGACTATACCAGTGGGTGAAAGATATCCACCCCCTTCTCCATAAGCCGGCCTTTCAAAACTAAATAAATAAATATTTATAAAAGAGGTAGTTAAAATGAAAATCTCTTTGTATTGGGAAAAGAAGATAGGGGGAAGTGACTAGAGGGAAGATTCTTTTCATCCTCATGGTACATTTTATACCTCCAATTACTTGTATAAGCATCAGTTAGAAGAAACAGTTTCTTTTACCTCAACAACTCTCCTCAAATAACTACTACCAGCAAAAAGTGCCTGTATAATACAAAAACAAAGAATCAAATAGAAACTAAAGCCTGTGTTTACTGCATGGTAGCTTGCCAGAAGGAAAATAGTGCTAGGGCAGAGTACTCCCAAATAACTAGATAACTTACAAGTGAGCCCTACCAAGCTGTACATGAGAGTTACTGCCAGTCATTCACAACCCTGGTGCTACTCACAGGTAATCACTAGTTCTGTTCATTCAACTTGTTTGGCTAGTGTTTATGGAGTTCTTCCTGTGGCACAGGACTCATCAGTCAGGAAAACTTTTTTCCCTGCAAAGACAGAAACACAACTCAAACTGACGTTAGCACAAAGGGAATTTATGAATTCACATTCATCAAAATTGTGGGGCAAAAGAAATATAGGTTAAATCAAGATCAGTAATAAATTCAGTGATGTTTTGGGGAATCCATGTCTTGGCTCTTTTTTCCCAAGTTAGGTTCATTCTCCTGAGTGTCTCTCTTTGGAGGTAAGGGGTATCCTGACAATTCAAAGCTTACTGTGTAGCAAGCAAAGTGGACACTGGGCTTCCCTTTATTTGTAGTTTGAATAATATTCACAAGATGGATTCTAATGGGGCCAATATGTGTAGATCTGAATCAGTGACTGCCTGGAGGCTGGTCAGTGACTTGTGGTGCTTTAACCAATGGAATCTGAATCATGTGTCTACTTCTTGGGGTTAAGGGGGTGGTGAATTTAGTTTGATCCAAACTTCATGTGAAGAGAATGTAAGCATGCAAAGAGTGTTGTAGGGTGATTCCCTAAATAAACTTTTACTAAAATTAAAGTAATTGTAAAGAAATAGAAATCCACAAGTACTTAAATACCAATGGCATTCCATGAGACATAAAAATTTAGTCCTGCATGCTCGCTTTGGCAGCACATATACTAAAAATTTAGTCCTGCTATTCCAGTCTGATTACAGGGGAAGGATGGTTTTACAACACAATGCTTAAGTACTAAGGGTGACTACACATCTTAGTTAGCCAGGATAGCTGTTGGTTATACCTGATGTTCCAGCATAATTTTTTTTTGACAGGCAGAGTTAGACAGTGAGAGAGAGAGAGAGACAGAGAGAAAGGTCTTCCTTTTCCATTGGTTCACCCTCCAAATGGCTGCTACGGCTGGCGCGCTGTGCCGATCTGAAGCCAGGAGCCAGGTGTTTCCTCCTGGTCTCCCATGTGGGTACAGGGCCCTAGGACCTGGGCTATCCTCCACTACACTCCCGGGCTACAGCAGAGAGCTGGATTCGAAGGGGAGCAACCAGGACAGAATCCGGCGCCCCAACTGGGACTAGAACCTGGGGTGCCGGTGCTGCAGGCAGAGGATTAGCCTAGTGAGCCGTGGTTCCGGCCCCAGCATAATTATTAACAGTGTATCTCTTTAGTCTCAAAAGCGCCCAAGTTTGGATATTAAATTAATGACCACCCTAATAATTGATGTACACTCAAGTCCACACAGGAAGAAAGGAGAGAGGATGGCTAATTTGAGGAGAGGATAGGAAGAAGTGGAAAGGTTTCACAAAGAAGTTGATGCTTAACTCAGTCTTAACAGTGGGGAAAGTGGCTTAAGACAGAAGCATTCTAGGCAGCAGGAACAGTGGAGATAAAAACAATAATTTGGTGTACATGAACTGCTCCCACACAGATGTGATCCAGCACTCAATGGTGTACAGAGGAAAGAGGTGAGACAAAGGATGGGCTAGTTATATAGACTCTAATCAAAAGAAAAAACTCCAGCACATTAAAATTATGTAACCAACGTTATAGACTCTAAAAGTAAGCTAAAGAGCTCAGTAATTTAGAGAAATTTTAGAAAATAGAAAAGCAAAACTTTCCTTTCATTTCTAGTCTCATAAACCACTATGAAGTTTGTCACATCCAAGAAGTGAGTTTAGATGCTTGTTTCACTTCACTGAAATTCACAACACCTGCTACTGATCTATAGCCCAGACTGAGAAGAAAAATATCCTGTGTCAGGCACAGACATACATTACTGGTTTGCATCATATGTCATTTGTGACTCAAGTAATCATGAACGCAAAATGGAAAAAGCAAACAGTTGTGTTGTATAATATGTTTTCTGCTTATCCTGCTTGTGTGATACACTATTAAAAAGACAGATGGAAATGGATTTATCATAGGGTGTCAACAGAGACAACACATTTGTCAAAAGAACTGGAAGCAGTGTGCCTTATGAGCTGTTCCTGTAAGTTGTACCCCAGATATGTTGATTGTTTCACATTATTAGCTTCACTCAGCCAGAGGGAAGATCAGTTCTTTTGTGTTAAATTGTTATGTTTGCAGTTTTAGACCAAAAAGGAAAGTGTAAGCATGCATTCTTATTACCTATGAGAATACACTGTAGTTTCTCTGTAGTCTTATCTTTTCTAGTCATTATATCACAACTTGCTATTCTCCTGAATACAATACCCTAAGATGTCAAAATTTGTTTCACACAAGGCAAATATTAAAATGAATAATGTAGTTTTGTATATCATAATTTTCAATACTTTATGTATAGTAGCTAATTATTCTTTAGAATGCCAGTGTTAGTGAGTGAGATTAAATATCTTTGTGGAGTAGAATATCAATGAGACAAAGTTAAACCTAAGTGAAATATTATCTCTTTCTAGTTGTGACATTTGATGGGATAGATTTTGCATTGTCCACATGATACTGATTATTTAGATATAAAGAGAATTAATTTAGTCACCAATGTAGATAACCCTGGGGGGTTTGATAGTAAAGTTAGAGTCCCTGTTCTTTTTGTGCATCCATGTATTTCCTTGAAAGATTCAGACTTCTTTGCCTTAGCATCAGGCCATACTACTGTTTTTGTAGTTGGCTTCTGCTAACCTTCATTTTTTATTCCTTCTTTTATTTATAGAAGACTTCAGTATGTGAATCTCTGTCATTTTATACACTCCTTTATCAGTCATTTCTGTTGGTGACTTCAATACTTTGATGAAAGATTCGTTCAACACCCTGGTCCCACAGTTTCTTGACCACCTTCTCTTGCAGTGTCCTCCCCCTCATACTATCATAGCTTTCCACTCCTGCAGGTATGTTCTTGACCTTGTCTTCACTGGTGACTACTCTGCTGCCCCAATTTTCTACCTCCAGTTCTTCAACCTAGCTTCCCATCATTCTCTTTCATTCATACTGCAGGTATGTTTTGATCTTATTAATCTCTCCAAATAATTAATCTTTACTCTTGGTCATTACCCATGATCTTCCTCATTTTTTCCTTATTCAGCGATTTCATAATAAATTATCATAACTACATACCTTTAAAAAAGCATTTGAGTTGGCCGGCGCCACAGCTCACTAGGCTAATCCTCCGCCTTGCGGCTCCGGCACACCGGGTTCTAGTCCCGGTCGGGGCACCAGATTCTGTCCCGGTTGCCCCTCTTCCAGGCCAGCTCTCTGCTGTGGCCAGAGAGTGCAGTGGAGGATGGTCCAAGTGCTTGGGCCCTGCACCCCATGGGAGACCAGGATAAGTACCTGGCTCCTGCCATCAGATCAGCGCGGTGCACTGGCCACAGCGCGCTGGCCGCGGCGGCCATTGGAGGGTGAACCAACGGCAATGGAAGACCTTTCTCTCTGTCTCTCTCTCTCACTGTCCACTCTGCCTGTCCAAAAAAGAAAAAAAAAAGGCATTTGAGTTAAGCATTGTGGCAGTGGGTTAAGTTACCATTTGGAATACCTGCATCTCATATTGAGGTTCCTGGGATTGAGGCCCTAATCAAGCTTCCTGCTAATGTGTCTGAGAATCAGCAGATAATGGTCTCCTACTTCCTGGATTCCTGACATCCATATTGGACACCTGGATAGAATTCCTGGATCCTGGCTTCAGCCTTGCCCAGCCCTGGTTGTTGTGGGCATTTGAAAGTGAACCAGCAGATGTAAAATTCTCTCTCCCTCTCTCCCCTACCCCGATAGATGATAAACAGATATAGATTGATAAACTTTAAACAATAACAAAATAAAATAAAGGCAAAAAGTCCAAATAACTTAGAAGGGATTTAATGGTTATAGAAAGCAAAAACATTTAACTCTCTTGATCTTCTTGTCATCTATTTTACTTTCTCCAAAAAATTTCTAACTTTGGTTATTCCACCATCTCTTATTCCACACACAACTGAACAAGGTTGTAGAAAAGCATGACCTTCTCCCAACTGGTGCCAAGTTAAATGTAGGATCACACATCATAACTGAGTATTCAGTGCTGCTTTGTTATCATAATTTAGTACATGCTTACTTCTTCCACTCCAAAATGACACATCACAATTTTCATAACTCCTCAAACTTCCAATATCTATCTGAATACGCAGGTCACCCTCTGTGCCCACATTCCCTCATTTTTTTTCATTGCAAGAGATGATGCTTCCCATTTCTACCACAGCCCATTTCTGAGCGCGTGCTATCCATCCCATCCCTCTCTTATTCCAGGATGCTCATGTTGGAATATTTCTGCTGTTCATCAGTTTATTCTCCTGTACTGAATTATTCCAACTAACATGAATGTGTTCCCTTGATTTCTTCCTCTAGGTGCTGCCTTATTGCTCAGCTCCCTTTTAGAGAAAAACTTTCCAAAAGTTCTTGACTATCTTGTCTCCATTTTCTCTCCATTCCATTCTTTCTTCAGATCATTCCATTGGGTTTTTTAATCCCTCTACTCTTCTGAAACTGTGATATGTTAGATAACCTACAACAGGCAGTCTATTATGTTTATTGGCCACTTGATTGTCATTATTGTAAGCATTTGTTAACACTTGACTGCTCTTTATAGAAACACTTTCTTCTCTTGATTTGCCTCCTTCATTGGCCTTTTCTCCTTTCCTGACTCATCTTCTTCTTTTCTATCTTGTTTGGCCCCAGAATACATCATTTTTTATTCTAGGTTCTCAGCTGGAAATGCCCTTTCCTTTCAGTTTTCCCAGATCCATCTGCCCCTTGCCAATCAAGCCTTACCTCAAATGTCACACTCCTGGAAGAACATTTTCCAACAACTCAATATTAGTCTCACATAAACACTATAAAAATACTTCAAAAACTTTGTGGAAGAGGCTGGCATTGTGGCACAGCAAATTAGGCCACTGTTTACAACTCCAGCATCCCATATTAGAGCTCCAGTTCAAGTCCCAGCTGCTCCACTTCTGATCCAGCACCCTATTAATGTGCCTGGAAAAGCAATGGAGGATGGCTCAAGTTCTTGGGCCCCTGCACTGATGTGGGAGAAACCAAAGGGAGTTCCAGAACCCTGGTTTCAGCCTGGACCAGTCCAGACTGTTGGAGCCACTTAGGAAGTAAACCAGCAGATTGAAGTGTTTCTCTCTCTCTCTCTCTCTCTCTCTCTTCCCTCTATCACTCTGCCTTTAAAAGATATAGATACATCTTTTTCAGAAAACCTTATTGAAAATAGAATCAAAAAGTAAACTTATTTTGGTACAAAAATTATTAAAATTCATGCATCGTTCTTAATACACATCTTCTATGGATTTCATTTGCATTTATATGGATTTCATGATTATTGTTTACAGCCCTTGTGTCTACTATTGAGGAACACTGTTATTTTGTTTTTCTTCTTACTATTTTTGGAACTCTTTATTTAGTGGAGGGTTACTGTAATAATTAGAAAATAATATGAAATTATGTTTTTATAAAAATTTAAAAAAGAATAAGAAAGGAAGGAGGAGGGAGAATGGGAGAGTAGGTGAGAGGGAGGGTAGGGTAGGAAGTATCACTATGCTCCTCAATTTTATATATGAAATACATGAAATTATTCACCTTATATAAATTTTAAAAACTCAAAAAAAATTTTACCCCAAAATAAACATATTTTACTTCCATCCTGTGGGCATTTTAGAAAACACTCTTATTTCATATCATCTTCTTTTATCTTTGTTATAACTTTTTTTTAACTTTTACTTAATGAATATAAATTTCCAAAGTACAGAATATGGATTACAATGGCTTCCCCCCCATAACGTCCCTCCAACCCGCCACCCTCCCCTTATCCACTCCCTCTCCCCTTCAATTCACATCAGGATTCATTTTCTATTCTCTTTATATACAGAAGATCAGTTTAGCATACATTAAGTAAAGATTTCAACAGTTTGCTCCCACACAGAAACATAAAGTGAAAAATACTGTTTGAGTACTAGTTATAGCATTAAATCTCAATGTACAGCACACTAAGGACAAAGATCCTACATGAGGAGTAAGTGCACAGTGAGTCCTATTGTTGACTTAACAAATTGACACTCTTGTTTATGGCATCAGTAATCACCCTAGGCTCTTGTCATGAGCTGCCAAGGCTATGGAAGCCCCCTGAGTTCACTGACTCTGATCATATTTAGACAAGGCCATGGTCAAAGTGGAAGTTCCCTCCTCCCTTCAGAGAAAGGTACCTCCTTCTTTGATGCCCCATTCTTTCCACTGGGATCTCACTTGCGGAGATCTTTCATTTAGGTTTTTTTTTCCCCCAGAGTGTCTTGGCTTTCCATGCCTGAAATACTCTCATGGGCATTTCAGCCGGATCCGCATGCCTTAAGGGCTGATTATGAGGCCAGAGTGCTGTTAGGACATCTGCCATTCTATGGGTCTGCTGTGTATCTCACTTCCCATGTTGGATCATTCTCTCCCTTTTTTATTCTATCAGCTAGTATTTGCAGACACTATTCTTATTTATGTGATCCCTTTGGTTCTTAGTCCTATCATTACGATCAATTGTGAACAGAAATTGATCACTGGTCTTTGTTATAACTTTTAATACATATATGTTTATTCTTATTTGTTTATTGGTTGCTTCAACCCACTAGAGTGCTCCATAAATATAAGGAACTTATCTGTCTTGTCCTAGGTTATAGCTAATTTAAAAAATTTCTCATGTGAGTGAGAAATTAACTTAGGCTTATAAATTAATGAGGATTATTTGTTCACTAATGACTGTATCTCCATTACATATCCATGTTTATCAAACATTTTATACCATATGCAAGAAAATGGTCCCACCTATCTACAAAATCAGATTGGTTTTATTTTAAATTTCAACTCAAAGAAGATCTATAACTCAATAAAGCTTTGAAATCACTGCATTTACTTCAGGCTATAATTTCAAATTCTAACCAAGGAGCTTTAGTAGTTATCATTTATAGGTTAAGACTCACCCTTATAAAAGAAACTCTGTTTCAAAGGCTGTGAGAGTAGCTAATTTAAAAACATGGGCATGGGGCCTCACACCAGCATCCTATATTGGATTTGAGTCCCATCTGATCTGCTTCCTAATCACCTGGGAAGGGAAAAGAAGATGGTCCAAAATATTGGGACCCTGTCATTCATGTCAGAGAGCAGGATGGACTTCCACGGCCTGGCCCACCCTTGGCCACTGTGGTCATCTGGGGAGTGATCCAATGAATGGAAGATCTCTCCGTCTTTGTGTCTCTTTTTTCTGCCTCTTCCTCTCTCTGTGTTACTCTGCCATTCAAATCAATTAATCAATCAATCAATAAAAGGGAGGAGTGCAGGCATTTAGCCTAGTGGTTCAGGTGCCCATGTCCCTCATAGCAACGCTTGCATTTGACTCTGTTTCTGGCTCCTGACAGCAGCTTCCTGCTAATGCAGATTTTAGGAAGCAGTGGGGGTGACTCAAGTGTCTCGTTTCTCGGCAACCACTGAGGAAACCTGGATTGTGTTCCCAGCTCCTGATTTCAGCTCAGCCCAGCCTCCACCACTGTGGGCTTGGGAGTTAATTAGTGGATTGGCACTCTGTCTCCATCTATATGCCTCTCAAGTAAGTAAAAAATTTAAAAGTAAAAAGAAGAGGCCTTCTAACTACATTGTAGATAAATATTCCACAAGAATAGCTCAGATATAAATTTGAATATTAACATTTCAACTTAAATATGTTAAGACTTGTTTAAATGTAAATTTATATTGCCTTATTTTGCCACAGTACAAAAGTAATTATTGTATTTTTCATAAATTATGCTAATATTTTCTTTCACTTATAACTATGATGAGTCCTTTCCCTTAACTTTGGACAGTAAGGAATAAGATACATTCTGAAAATGGGAATCTAAAAAAATCTGAAATATTTGATTCAACTATATTTTAACCCATGAGTAGTTCAACTAAAAAGACTCTTTCAATCATTAGTTATACAATTCATAAAATTTAGAGCAACTTTAACAATACCCTGAAGACTTAGGTACCCATGTAAAAATCGGATCCTGTAAGAATATTCTTAATTATAAAATCATCATTGCTGCCAAATATCCCTCTAAATATGTGAAATAAATTAATATTTTTCAATGTCTTCTCATTTTTCATGCCAAAAGTTGCTGACTGTGAGATCCTTTATACAATAAATGAGAACAAATGATATTCAATCCCTAAGAAAAAAGATCTGACTTTCCTAACCAACACAGATGATGACTCATGAGTGAGTCCCAAAAGGGAAAATACAAACTGAAAGAAAAATACATTGTAATGAGCTGTTTCTTCATAACAGTTCTTTTGTGAAAGGTTTCCTCAACCAACATTGCTTTTTCAATGTTAATCTACAAATAGTAAAACACTCTTGTGGCGAAATAAATTGAATCCAATCTTGGCAAACATGAGTATCAAAAATGCACAATTGCAAGCTTGCCATCTAAAATTTATGAGGTTTATAAAATAAATATTGTTGGGGAGAAGCAATTGAGACAGACATGCAGAACCAAGGTATTTATAGAATCATATTATTGCTAAGATTTGATTTTTAAAGAATATTATTACAATTTTAAACCTACTGGATTTAATACTAAAACATATTTTAAACTTGAAAATAGTCTTCAGGTGGGAGAAAATATGGTAGTAAGTGGAAATAAAGAAGGGTAACTTTTGTTAAACAGTGTTCCCACTACTGGAAATATTTTTATTATGCATTAATAAAGGCTATAAATAAACTACATGAGATTGGGCTCATAAACATTGTTTTTAAAAACAATTTTAACCAAAAGTAAAACAGTCTTTCTACTCCTGATGAATTATTTCCCAAATGTCTTGTATTTCAACTCATCAACATTTATTTTTCTAGTTTTTGGAGCTTATGGGAAACAAATGAAACCCTACATTTATTTGAAGTATTCTTTGATGTTGAGCTGCTAGGATTTTTAAAAAATATTTATTTATTTACTTGAAAGAGTTACACACAGCGAGAAGGAGAGGCAGAGAAAGAGAGAGAGAGAGATAGAGAGGTCTTCCATCCGCTGTTTCACTCCCCAGTTGGCCACAATGGCCTGAGCGGCACCAATCCGAAACCAGGAGCCAGGAGCTTCTTCCAGGTCTCCCACGCAGGTGCAGGGGCCCAAGCACTTGGGCCATCCTCTACTGCTTTCCCAGGCCATCAGTAGAGAGCTGGATCAGAAGTAGAGCAGCCAGAACTTGAACCCGTGCCTGTATGGGATGCCGGCACTGCAGGCAGCTGCTTTACCTGCTATGCCACAGCTCCAGCCCCGAGCTGCTGTATTTTTATACCTAGGCTAAAGATCGTCATGACATATTAAATGTGGACAGTCCACTCTCCCTTTGTAGTCGTATTTGTCATTCGATTTTTTTTCTAGGTCATTAGTTCCCATTTTGTTCTTTTTATCATGACCTTAGATTTCCAGTGAGACCCTATGGTTTGTCATCTGAACGCTAATAAACCACTCTGAGCTGCTTCAGCTACAGCTGCACAGCCAGGTGGTCGCAATAAGGATGATAGAGATGATAATCTCTCTTGTCATCACCGCCATGTTAAACCCACTGGTTACAATCACGACGTCCTCAGGCTTCAGCATATCCACTGTTTCTTATCACTGGAATGAATCACCACGCCCAAGAAACGAAGTCCCTTTTGCCCAGGAATCTCAAAGCACGCAGACATGCAGAGGGGATTAAACAAAGACCGACGGGAGTGTGGAAGGGCATGGAAAGGAAAGCTACAGAAACTTCTCCGTGTAGTAAATATAGATTTCCTTAAGAGAAGTGTCTGTAGGAAAATGTCAAAGAGGAAAAAATCTCAGAATGAATATCTTTTGTCACTCTTGAAAATAAAGCCAACAAAAGAGGAACTGGAAACAAGACTCTCATTTTAGGAGGTTCACTGAAAAACTTCTGAAGAGCCACCCTGGGTATCATGCAATGCTGATGACTGCAGGGTACAATTTGAAAAGCTAAATGAGATGCCACACTGCCAAAAAGCCCTTCACCACCAGGACTAACCTCAGCACTGAAACTGCCCTCACTAAATATGTAGTACGTTCCTTATAGAAACGCTGTGGGGCTGGCGTTGTGGCATA
This sequence comes from Oryctolagus cuniculus, assembly GCF_051225735.1. Lineage (NCBI taxonomy): Eukaryota > Metazoa > Chordata > Mammalia > Lagomorpha > Leporidae > Oryctolagus > Oryctolagus cuniculus. Next base: position 37,410,140 of record NC_142878.1, read on the forward strand.
ATGGGTTAAACTGCTACCTGCAGTACCAGCATTCCCACGTGGGCAGCTGTTTGAGTCCTGGCTGCTCCAATTCTGATCCATCTCCCTGCTAATGTGCCTGGGAAAGCAGCGGAAGATGGCCCTAGTCCTACACCGGCATTGGACACCCAGATGATGCTTCTGGCTCCAGTTGTTGAGGCCTTTTAGAGAGTAAAGCAGCACATGGAAGATCTCCCCCTTTCTCTTTCTACTCTGCCTTTCAAACAAATAAAAATAAATCTTAGAAAAATTCTAAGGTTTCCCCAAAATCTTAAATAATGGAAGTGACTGTATCAGAATCTTGCAGAAGCCTTATTTAAATATGGATGTCCTGGCTTCCTTTTCGAGAGTTCCTTAAGCTAAGTATTAGGAATTGGTGATTCCCCAGGTGTGTTTATGTGCAGACAGGGCCAGGAACCATTGTTACCTCTGGTTAAGAAGTCAACACACTGACAAGTAAAGCATTAATAATTTAAGTCATTAATAACTTGTACTTCAGAAAAAAAAAATGACATTCGAGTGTGCATTGCTAATGTGCAGAAGATTCCAGAATACCAAATGAGAGAGGGAGACATATTAGAACTCCCTGTACCATCAATGAGGCCAAAGCTTTGCCTTGTGCTAATAAATATATTAATTCAATATAATAATATTCTGTTCAGTGTTTGAAAATGTACGTGCAAGTTTTGTTCTAAGTACTTTGCAAATGTTGGTTTGCCTAATCTTCATAACAATCCTATGATGTAAGTACATCATTGGCCCCATTTTCCAGATGAGGCAACCAAATCTCAGGTAAAGCTATGAAGCTATTTACTCTAGGTCACATAGCTGTTAAGTGGCTGAGTTCCACAGATCCTGTGCCCAACCAGCGTATGCTGCTACATGTTTTGTGTTCAGTAATGGCTTTGAGACCCAGGAAATGGCCTCTGGGTAACTTACAGACTAATAGAAAACACCTGATAAACCAGTGTTCTGAATCTGCGATTTATAAATCAGAGAAAGACTTGGATCTTGCCCTAGAAAATCCATCCTCCTTGTGGCTGCTCATCTCCATATGAATCCAACGCTGGGCTTGCACTATTTTTCCTCTTGGTCTTTTCTGTGGTTTTGTCAAAATGGAGTGGGGGTAGATTTTGAATCTATGTTTGGTGTAGAGTGGAGCCAGTTTCATTCTGTTCTGAAATGGGTGGTAACTGGGTGTTGGCCGTGGTGATTCTCGAGTCTCACTTTGGGGAAGATGCTCTCATGGGGAAGGGATTAAAGCTCACACTGGAGTCCATGCAGTCATCAATTTCACTCTTACAGATCCATCCTTGGTTTGCAAATGAGGCAAGAGATGCAGCTGCAGGTGAGACTGCAATCATTTAAGAAAAATCCTTGGCAGACCGCAGCTTTAAAGTCTCCACAGCTGTTTGAAATTGTGTTTTGCATATTTATTATTTGTTTTTCATCTCTTCCTTCTCACAAATTGAATGATATAATTTACAAGAAAATAAATTGTTTTACAGTTTTCTAACACCAGTTTTTAATATTTGAGAAGTACCTTTTTTTTCTGAATTTCTCCTCTTTCCTTAACCAGACCATTCACTTGAATAATTCAGTGGATTCTATTTAATTGGCATCCTGATAAATGATATGACCTCTTAATTGGGAAGAATGCCAGATAAAAAGATTTATTTTAATGCTTTCCAATTACTCTACACTATTGTAATAGCAGTACAATTTACTAGTTTAAATAAAAGGGGAGGGAGAGAATTCCCAACTTATTATTAATGTCCTAAAATCTGTTTATAGTAGTTTATAGGGCTGAATTAATGTTGCTTATCTAGAATTTTGCTTTTTTTGAACTCCAGGACTTTGTCCTGTTATCACAGCCCTCAATGCAATGGTATCTGATAGTTATTTTGGTGTTTCTTAATTATTGAATTCCTAATAATTAGAGCATGTTTGTTGTATCTTCATAAGTGAAAAGGGAAATGTTTCTAGTTTTCAATGTTCTTGAACCATTGCCGTCTCTGTGACAATTATGCAAACACAAAGGATTATTAAAATGTGAAAAATACTGAATTGTCAATTTGCTAATGCTATGGAACGAAGATTATTTTTATTCTAATTTTTCATTTAAGAGATATGAAGCATGAGTACATAAATAACCTGTCCATGGTGACACAGCCCATGATCTTATAACCAAGTTTTGAAAGTGTGCATTCTGATCCCTGATCCCACCTGTGAAGTCACTGCAATGGGGCATCTGCCTCATGCTGGGGGCACGTGTGTGGCAAAGCCTTGTCTGGGGCGGTTAACATGGGCACATTCAAGTGAGCCGTAAAGCAGATGCTTCTCCCAAGAAGTTTGTTTTGTCCCTGCGGAAACCATAGTGGCATCTTTAGCACCATCCCCCCTGCCTTAAGTTCAGATCATGAGTGGGATGCTGTGTTTTTGGCTTGATCACTGTGATTTGTAAATCTTGAAACAACAGTCCTACTTCCCACTTTTTCTGTGTTTTTGTCAGATGGAAACTGTGTGTCACTCAAAAGGACTTTGATCTGATAGGATTATGGCTGTTGGAGTCAAATACGAAGTCTTCATCTTCCCCTCTTCCTGTTCATCTTCGTTCATGCTCCTCACTTGTAAAAGAAAGATTTCTAGTTTATGGTAACCTTAAGGAAGACTGAGAAAGCAGGCAAAGCACCTAGCAAAATGTGTCCCTTACAAAGTCAGTGCTGAATAAACATTACTTCTCTTTCCTTCCCCAACCACCCTATGGCTGTATTTTAAACACTGGTTATGGACAGTTTTATATAACTGCACTGGCATCTGAGGGGAACTGAAACTGTCAGTCTAATTCATGGGAACTGGTTATCTTCACAATGATATTTCAAGTCTAAAATATGTGGCATAGATATCTGCACCAGTCACACTAAAATAGAAGGAAGCTTGCTTAGATATTATTTCACTAATCATTGCCACCTGTCTCTGGCTATAACGGGTTACCTTACCGCTATTGTCTGATGATGAAATGTATCTTCACATCTGGCCCAGCCAAGTCCTGTGAATCATTTTTTGCTTTGTTTATCTATCTATCTATCTATCTATCTATCTATCTATCTATCTATCTATCGATATAGATATCTTAAATTTTAATACTATCTTTAGTGTGCTTAATCCTATGCTAACATTTAAGTGCCTTCATCACATTATTTTACTTTTTAAATTTTTTTTAAGATTTATTTATTTATTTGAAAGAATTATACAGAGAGAGAAGGAGAGACAGAGAGAAAGAGAGATCCTCCATCCACTGGTTCACTCCCCAGCTGGCTGCAATGGCCAGAGCTGTGCCCATCTGAAGCCAGGAGCCAGGGGCTTCTTCCTGGTCTCCCACACGGATTCAGGGGCCCAAGGACTTGGGCCAACTTCTACTGCTTTCCCAGGCCATAGCAGAGAGCTGGATCAGAAGTAGAGCAGCCGGGACTCAAACCGGTGCCCACATGGGATGCTGGCACTTCAGAAGGTGGCATTTTCCACTATACCACAGTGCCAGCCCCATATCACCTTATTTTAAAATGCGTTTAAACAGTGTCACTAAACTTATGAGAATGCAATAAATTGATATTAATTTGAAGTGATGTCTAATTTATTTTAAAGATAAAATTTGAAGCATGAAGTATTGAAATTTCTTGAGGTCATGTGGAATCTGTCAATCTCTATATCAAATCCTTCTAAGATTTGTGAGATATTTTGAATTTCCCAATAATACCTTATATATAGGAAAATTTACATAAGTAAAAATATATATTTACTTCATGTTGACATGAATTTATATGCAATGAAATAAAGTTGTGTTGTATATTTAAAGTGAACCTAACATCATCCACTTAATCTATGTTTAAATTAAGTAAGAGCATTTTAAAGCCTAAATAATCTCAATTCTCTATTTCCTCTTACAAAATACCAATAATAATAATATCTCCCATTTATTTTTTTAAAGACTTTATTTATTTGAGAAGTAGAGTTACAGGAATTCTTCCATTCGCTGGTTGACTCCCCAAAGAGCTGCAACAGCAGAAGCTGAGCCTATTTGAACCCAGGATCCAGGAGCCGCCTCCAGGCTTCCCATGAGGGCGCAAGGGCCCAAGCCCTTGGGCCATCTTCCACTGCTCTCCCAGGCCACTTGCAGAGAGCTGGATAGCAAGAGGAGCAGCCGGGACTAGAACTGGCGCACATATGGGATGCCAGCGCCTAAGGCAGAGCATTAACCTACTGTGCCACAGTGCCAGTCCCAGTATCTGCCACTTATTGAGCTGTTGGTGTATACTTGTGTATGTCTGACAGTTGTAGATGGTGTTTATTTTTGACATATAACATATTCATTATTTTGAGTAAATATAGTTCACTTTTTCTCATGAGATCCGCTCCACATCCCCATCCACTTCTGAATGGAGTTGACATCCCCAGCTCCAAGGCAAGCATTTCATCAGTCCTACCCAGCCACATTCCCCAGGCCTTGTTAACTGTTCCGTTGTAGATACTGTCAGTGTCTGAAATTTGATTTATCCTACTTACAAGAAAATCAGTTAGTATGTTGCTGTTTGATGGATGCTGGAAAACAAAAGATTTCAGGGTCAGAGTCCAGGGACTTTATTACTAATGGCCAGCTAACAAACAACATGGTTTGCACTAGTTCCCTTTGCTCCCAGTCCTCAAGAAAGAAATGTGACATAAGACTAGACAGATGTTGTGCAGCAGTGGGTTTGTGTCACAGCTGAGGGACGCTGAGTTGTGAAAGGCACTGCATTATAGTAAGCATGTTCAAGCCTTCGTTTTGTTTTTGAAATAGACATTACCTGATCACTTGAAACTTCATGTTACAAACACAACCTTGAGAAATAATCTAGGCATAAAGAAATCAGGAGGCAGGGCCTTACATTTTTAATATACTCAGTAAAATATATGGAGGGAAATAGACAAAAGATAAATGATGTCAGACAGTCCAATTGTAAAGAATGATGTTTTCACTGCCCTTTGAATTTTGAACCTGGAAAATGTTACATTTCACTTTGTGCAGAAACCGTGTAATTTCAAAGGAATAGCTAGTCTGAGAATGGAGTCAACATAGCGAAGTTAGAGATGAGAAAAGCAGACCCAAAGGGGCAAAAAATTCAAGTGAGTTGTGGATCAAGTGATCGAGTGCACCCGAAGCCAGATCTTTTCAACACTTTTCACTTATGTGAGTGATTCAGGTTTGAATTTGCAACTAAAACTGTTCTGACTGATTGGACAGTCACATGCACTGTCTCATCACAGTAGCCCTACAGATCATCCTCCTGATCCTTATATACAAGTTAAATATGCACCATGAAGATTAACTTGCCCCGTATCACACAACAAATACATCAGTCTTGTCTGCTGATGACAAATTTCATGATTTTAACCCTTAAATGCTTATATATAAAATAACAGGGTACCTGAGAATCATGAAGAATCATCCAGACTTACTGATTTGAAAACTCTGTCATGGAGTAAAGAAAAATCTGCATTTTTATCAGTCCTCAAGTGATGTTGATACAGGTCTTGTTGAAGACTTGTCCATAAACACACGTAGAAGATATGATTTCAAGGGCACAAATGTTTAACGTTTTGATGTTGTATCTCTATTTAAAAGGCTTGCCTCTGGAAAAATAACACGTAGAGACTTGTAAATTTTTTAAACTATAAATCAAAACGAATCCTTTTCTGAAAAGTGCTTTAATGGGAGTAGTGGGACAAGTGAAATAGCATGGAGTTCTACTTTGGGGTGAGGAGGTAGAAAATGAGACTTTAAAAGAGAAATCAAGAAAAAGTCTTGAAGTTTAATCAATCATATCTAGTAAGTTCATTTTTGTTTAAGTAGTGTGTGTGTGTGTGTGTGTGTGTGTATTTTAATTACAGGTATCAGAGTTTATATAGAGAGAGACATGTGAGTCTTTTGAAAAAGCCATACAGACATCTGCTTGGTTTGCTAGTTACAGTGGCTCTTGGACATAAAGAATGTTTAATTTAATTATTGATGTTGAATAGACATCTTGCCACTGCTAATAATATTTGCTAGATTAATGAATTGTTCAAGGTTTATAGAGACAGAAAGAACACAGTGAGAGCTATTGTTCATCAATATTTGGACACCCTTTCCCAGAATAATCATGTAAGTCACAAAAGCAATTGTAAAATATCATTGTGCTTGCCTATTATGTCTCAGGGTTTTTCCCTTTGTCTAAATTTAAGTGGATATGACTTGTCTTTTTAGATAGACAGTATTCTTGTGAAAGAACTGTTCTGTACAAAATGTTCTACAGTGTCCTCCTCCACATGATATGTCCTCCTCCAAGTGGGATGTAATACATATTAGGGCTTCCCTAAATTCTTAAAGTTGGACATACTCAAGGTCCTCAACTGTGAGAGTCCCAGGCTTGTAGTCACTGACGGGTGGGGAGATAAGTGTCAAATTCCTTTGAAGAGGAAGCATGGTTGCTCATAGCATTCCCCACTTCTCATTTCCTTTGATACCTCTTGTATACTCACACTTGCAGGCTTGCATCCATCTGACTTAGAGAGGTATTTATTTTTAAATTTCAAGTTTGTTAATGCACCACAGAGTTGTGGTAGCATGTCTGTAATCTCAGTCTTAAATGCATATAATAGTTTCAGTTTTTGGCTAACAAAACTGACTTAGTATATAACTTGACAATAATTAAGTTTAGATTCAAAGTGAACATATTACAGAAAGATTTTTATTTAAAATTGTATCTCCTTTTTAGATGATGTCCCTCTGTACCCATCCTTTCCATATTTTAATCTGGGCTGTGTACTTCAATTCACAGGCCTCCTCAACCTTGTCAGCACTACAGAAACACTTTTCTTTTCTTTGTCGTTGAATCAGAAGAGGCTGATTCAATCCTTTTACAAGTGTGTTCACAGTGATACCTGGTCTCTAGCTACTTAGCAAAATAATTAATGATCACCTACATTATCTTCATTCTTGCCTTCTTCTAAAGAAAACATGTCATGCTGCTGAACCTGCCTATGTTATTTTAAATCCAATAAACTGAAATTTTTTTGATGATAAGCAAGATAGCCAAATGAGCATGTGGAAAAGGTTGTCTTTCGCTCAGAGTGAATGGTTATTCATAAGATGGAGACTTCAGTTTTGCAAGATTACTTTTGTGTAAGATTTTCCATCTTGACCACTTTTGAATGTTTGTTTTTATCTACTTGAAAGATGAGAGAAAAGACAAACTCCACCCAGGTCTCCCATGTGGGTAAATCTAAGTACTTGATTTCTCCCAAGATGCCTTAGCAGGAAGCTGGGTTGGAAGCAGAGTAGCTAGGACCCAAACAGGCACTCTGATATAGGATACTGTATTTAAAAGCACTGACCACAGTAACTGTTATGGAAACATCTAACAGTCATTTGAGTCAAGTATCAGATCTTTCCAATGTACTACATTGAAACGAAACAGGGAATCACATTTGTTAACTATAACCCATTTCCAAAATGTCCTTTTCAAAGATTAATATAAATATGGCATCTCTATGATTTATTTAAAGTAGGTTGGGAATACATTACAATTTTTAAAAATTTATCTCCCAGAACGCTCTCCAGAGGAACTTCTTGCCTTTTTTCCTCAGGCCGAAATGACACATTCAACCTTTTATACAATGGTTAAGTTATAATGGATGAGGCATCAAAAGATTTCAAGTTTGATCCTTTTCTGTGAGAACTGTGTGAGAACATGGCCTGGGAAATGCTACTCCAGGAACACTGAGTTCACACATAATAGAGAGAATAGTTCTTATACACTAAAGTGACACATTTTAACTTCCTCTATAAATCATATTTCATTTCATTCCCTCCTTATGAGGCAAGGCTCATTGCCTTAGGATAGTAGCACACTTACTTTCAACTTCTAGGCAATGCAAAAATGTTTGGACCTAAAGTAGGTGTGTGTCTGGGGTATGGGTGGATATTTGCTAAATACTCTTTTCCGCTCCAGTTCCTCAAAGTCTAAGATGGAGAGACTCAATTCCTGTATTTTTCCTCTAGCATAAAGGTGATATGGGAGTGTGGACTATTTTAACAAGTGAGGTTAACAAAGTTAAAGAGGGATGCAAAAGATCTGAGACGGCCACCGACAAATGGAGAGACTTGGTCAAACAGACATTCTGAGGGTCACCAGTCTAGGGCTACTCTAGTCCTCCTCTAGTCGTTGAGCCAAGAGGTTCATGAAGCCACTGTGGCTGGGGGAGGTCGCTTCTCAGCAGAGCCTGGGGCTGACCTCTGGGCTGGTAGGCTCCATGAGAACCGAGGAAGACCCTGAGTGGGCTGCAGCCCACAGGAGCTGACATGTGTCCTCACCAAGCTGAGAAGTTGAGTCTCAGGCTCTGATTTCAGCAAACTTCATCCAGGAAGTAGCCAGGTGGACAAACGGCTTGGCTCTGGATAGCAGAAGACACTGAAGGCCCCTTTCCCACTCCTTCTCACCTTTTCCTCTTTCTCTCACTCTAATGCCATTTTAGGGGTGAAACAGGAAGATGAGTCCACCCCAGAAAGTGTCCAAACTTACTCAAATAAAATTTGGAAAATTTTTAAATGGCTATTTCTATGATCAGCTCAATCAGATGTTTGAATGCTCACTTCACTTTTCCTCTCAGATAGTTAGAATAAATTTCTGAGTAGTTAAAGTCAAAAGAATAAAACCTATTTTCTAACTTATGGGTTTAATTTGCCACCTTGCTATAGCTTTAAAAAAAAATGAAGACAAAAGTCCAGCTATTCTTAGTCCTACTGAGATAAGTATAGAACCACAGGTATACAAAGCCAAGCCTTAAAGGACATTTGAAAGCATTCAAGTGACAATCTCCATCACCCCCACCCCCACCCCCACCCCCAACCTCCAGTTCTGGAATCACTGCTATTGCCTGTTTGGAAAACATTCCTTTCTGCTCATTTTGCTGTGGAAATAAAACTGCTCTAAAAAATAACATCTGTTAAAGAAAACACTCCCCTAGTGCCTCCTTAAATTCTTCCAGAGATGGAAATGCCCATCACTGCACAAAGCATAAAATATGTCCTTCTTCCATTGTACAGAAACCTGATTATTCTATTTCTTTTTTTTTTTTTTTCTCCCATTTCTTTTACCCACTGCCCTGTGGAACATCTTTGGGAGACTTTTTGCCTGCCCATTATCTCTTCCTGGGATGTAAATCAGCAATTACTTAGCTCCACAACAAAGACTGAGGTCACAAATGAGGGCAGACAGTAATTTAATCAGCAGGAGATTGCGATATCATCTAGCTAGTTTGTGAGAACAGAGTGCAACCCAGTGCATTGCTTCCTATTCATATGGACTCAACCTCTTCTTATTTCTCTTGTTCTCTGAACCAACAGATTTTTCTTTTAAAGAAAATAATTCAATCTTGGTAAAGCTTCCAAAGTTAATCTGGAACTTTTCTTCTCAGAATCTAACTATCAATGTGTGTGTGTGTGTGTGTTCAAGTAATCTACTGAAACAGTAAAACTCAAATGGCAAAATGAGACAACTTGAAACAGCAAAACACTTCTGTTTATTTAGTTACTATTACAATAATAGATGCAGAGTACTATATCTGTGTCCTCTGAAGAAGATAACAATCCAGATTTTGATTTCTGAATGTCACTGTTCTTAACCAGTAAAAATCTATTTTCCAAAGGAGAAGTAATACGTGTTGTTATTATGGGACAGAACTAAACTTTCTGATATATGGCCAAAAACATTATTTGCTCATTAAACAAAGCATTAGGGACATTTTTACTCTTGGTCGCTGCTTTCAGGAAAGCACAATGTTCTTGAAGCAAATACACACAAAATAACTTTTTCAACAGTGAATTCAACCATTGTGTATCATATCAATGAGAGAACCTGAGAACTCCAGATGTATTGTCTCCAGATACACTTTGGTTTATTTAAACAATCAGCCAACAAACATGTGTTTAGTGCCTACTATGTACAAGCCAGTATATTAGAGCAATACAGGAAATACAAAGAAGTAAAATTATTGGTCATTGTCCTCCTCAGGCTTCCAAAGTAGTCAGTAAGATTTAAACATAGATCTAAGTGGTTCCACTTTCAACTGCCTTAAAAGAAATGATGATGTTAACAGGGTTCTAAGAGTCACTGCTACCAGAACCCAGAAGCAAGTCCATACTTAGCAGTGATTAAAGTCTGACTTAGAGTATTCAGATCTGAGTGAAGGTTGAACATCTAATATTAAAAGTGTTCCAGCCAAGTTCACCCCTGCCATTGTGGCTATACTTAGAATTATTTCATGGAGTCATGACAATAGAGCAAGATGAATATAAATCTCTATATATGTATATATATATATATGTACACACACACACACACAAGCTCTCTTGAATCATATATAGGGTGATGTTTCCATTATATATGCATTTCCTGGAAAACCAGGAGTTCAAGACCTCCCACTCTGTATGAAGAGGAGGTTAACCCATGTTCTCATTTATTTAAGACAGAGGACAGTAAGAAAAGTATGAAAAATCTCCGAACTTCACTGGACGCAAGCAAAAATAGAAAGGCCAGAGGAAAGACTAAGAAAAGAGGGCCCAGCAAAGGGAGGCCCTTAGCGTGGGGAGGGAGCTCTCCACTGCACCCCCGCCCCGGAGTCTTCAAGAAAAAGGCCTGGGGCTAGGCAATTAGAGAAATGGAAAGCGGACATTTTTTTTTTCCAACACCACAAATAAATAAATAAATAAATACGTTCAACAAGAAAAATAACTTTTAGGCACCGCTTGAAAGGCTGCAAACCTCTGGGTCCTGGCAGGCCCCGCGCTCTGGAAACTGCCTGCCGCGGTCACACGCCCAGGCTTAGCCAAGTCTTCGCGATCAACCGGAGCAGGAAACAGTCTGTTGTCTTAGGTCGGCTCCTCCCAGAGAAGCTTGGGTGAGAAGGAAAGGCAGGCCGAGGGGGCAGCCGCGCTTCGGGGCAGCCCTGGGAGAAAGTGCACCGCGTCCTGTCCTGCCCAGCCCTGCCTCTCGCAGACACGCGGCCGGCAGCCCCGCGCGAGGGTGGTTTCTGTTACAACGCCCCAGCCCCAAATCGAAAATCTACAAACTCCTCGTTCGTCTTGCTCTCAGATCCTTTTTGCTCCAAAGGAGGGCTTAGATGGGGACTGCCTGGGGTTCAGCACGCGGGGACGCAGTTTTACGAAGCACCTGGCTCCGCCCTGGGTGGAGTGGGAACTGGGAAGGGCCGAGGGGGGAGAGATGCGCTCTCGCCCAGAGCCCGGGGAGAGACCGGCTGCCGAGTTCAGGTTCTAGCGCGACCTCCCTTAAAGTAGGGTTGCGCCACGGGAGGGCGGCGAGTCCCGAGAGACTCAGCCAGGGGCGCCAGGCAGAAGCGGCCAGCCTGGGCGCGGCGGCGGCGCGGGGCTGAGGGCGAGCTGGGGTCTCAGCCCGGGAGTCGTAACCGAGAAATCTCGGTCGGAGTGAGGCGGCGCCCTTAACGAGTTCATGACCTGCGCTCGCGGGACGGTGAGGAAGGAAGGATGGAAGTTCACGGGGTGGGAAGAGCACAGGGTGCCCAGGAGCCAGCGGAGTGGAGAGGCCGAGAGGGCGGCCCGAAACCGTCCCAGATCATAAGCCAAACTCCTCGGTTCTACAGTGCCTTTCCCAGGTCCCTCCGCCCGAGGCGCGAGGTGTCTCAGCCTCACGTTACCCTCGCTGCGCCCCGGCGCCTCCGCACTCTCGTCCACCTCCCAAGACGCAGGGCCCCCGGCGCGGCCGGAGCTTAGAGCGTCGTGATCCGGGACGTGCAAGTGCCATTACGAAAGACGCCGCCAGACTCCAGGTTCTCGGGCTGGAAGTCCTCCACACTGTAGGCGCGGCTCTTGAGGGCCGTGGCGTAGTAGTCGACCGGCTCCTCAGCCGCGTTGTCCATCCAACTGAGGCACAGGATGCGCTGGAAAGAGCGCTTGAAGTTGTCCGAGAGGAAGCCATAGAGGATGGGGTTGGCGCAGCTGTTGGCATAGCCCAGGATGACCGACAGCTGGCTCACCGTGGCGTCGTCCTGCTCGGCGAACACGTTGACCAACTGCACCACGTAGAAAGGCATCCAACAGATGACAAACACCATCACCACCATCATCACCATGAGGGTGATCTTGCGCTCTGAGCGCTTGCGCTGCTGCCAGCCGGCCTTGAGGGCCACCATGCGCATCTTGGCGATGATGAGCACGTAGCACAGGCAGATGGCCCCGACGGGCAGCAGGAAGCCCATGAGAAACGTGTACAGCACGAAGCCCACCAACCAGCGCTGGGCGGGCTCTGGCATGAGCATGTTGCAAGCCACCGTGCCGTCGCTGTTGGCCGCGGTGCGCGAGAAGACCACGATAGGCAGGATGACCAGCAAGGATAGCACCCACACGCCCAGGTTCACCACTTTGGCCACGGTGGGCCGGCGGTAACGGGCCGCCTTGATGGGGTGCACCACGGCCACGTAGCGGTCCACGCTGAGTACTGTCAGACAGTAGATGCTGGTGAACATGTTGACGGCGTCCACGCTGAGCACGAGGCGGCAGAGCAGCGCGCCGAAAGGCCAGTGGCGCAACAATGTGGAGGTGACCAGGAAGGGCACGCTAAGCATGAGCAGCTCATCCGCAATGGCTAGGTTTAGGATGTAGATGTTGGTGGCCGTCTTCATCTTGGCATAGCGCAGGATCACGTAGATGACCATCGAGTTCCCACACAGCCCCACCAGGCACACCACGGAGTAGATAAAAGAGATGAGGATGGCGCTGCCCTGTCCCTCGCTCAAGGTCCCGTTCTGGGACGCGTTTCGCCCTGGCTCCTCCATGCCGTCCGCACCGCCGGCCCCCGGACCCCTGCTGCAGCCGCCTTCACCGCAGCTGCCCGGGCTGGGGCTAGGAGAGGAGGAAGGAGAGGAGGCGGTGCCATTGGGGAACATCCCAGCTGAGAGGAGCCCGTGGGGCGGCCGGGGCTGGGGGCTGGGGAGCTGTCCTTGCGCCCCCGCCGCCTGCGTCCTTCCTGGGCACCCGACCTGTCTCCTGCAGCTTACAGCCACCCAGCACCTCGGAATAGAGCGCAGCAGCTGCGGGGAGCGCGGATCCTAGCGGCGCGGGCCGGGAACATCGCTTAGCGACTGCCTGCGCGCTCTCTCTTGCAGCTCAGGGGCGCCAGGACACATAGGAGCTTGGAGAGGAGAGGCTAGAGCCCCGCGCAGCACAGCCATTAACTGGCGCGGCTCCGGGCTGGTGAATGATTAATAGGCACCACTAGCGCGTCAGCAGCTACGAAAAAGGTGGGGGGGGGGGCAGAAAGGGAGGGAGGAGGGCACATAGGTGGTTTGTCCCCGCTCCTGCAATTTTTTTCTTTTTCTTTCTTTCTTTCTTTCTTTCTTTCTTTCTTTTTTTTTTTTTTTTACTTCCAAGTCTTTCCCAGGTTCAACTCCAGCGGCTGCTTCCGGGGTTCCCTCGCAGCACCCAAACTCATCCCTCAGAGGGACCTGGTGAGTTCCTCCGCCTTCCTGAAGAATGGGTGCGAATCACCGATGTAGGTTCTGTCCGGTCCCATCCTACTTCTACCCCAAGCGAAGACTGAAACGGATCCGAAACATAGATATCTGCAGTTCATCTCGGTTCTCCTCAGTTGCTGGCCCCTCCTGGGAGAACCTTAGCGCCCCACCTGTCCCTCCCCAGGGACACTAGACCCGCACCTCCCTCCTGCGCTGGCCCTGCGCCTCCGAATCGCGCTCCTTACCCAGAGAGCGCAACCTCCAGACCCGCGCGGAG